>NC_045605.1:46400620-47116245 GCF_009762305.2 Zalophus californianus
ATGGTAACTCCTACCCAACCCAAGCCCAAGTTAGTCAGAGGCCTTCTGACCCTCTGACTGCGTGTAGGTGGGTCTTCGATCCATATTCCCCGGTCCTCTGCCCCTCGACACCACGTGGCCACTTTAACCACACCTCCCGCAGCGGCTCTGTAAGTCCTCGAAACTCCTTCCGCCCTCGCCCCCAAACGGACGAAATGTAAACATGTTCTTGGTCAGCGGGGTGGTAACTTGCGGTTTCCTTTAATTCAGAGTTCGAGTCCCCCCTCAGGGTTTGTCATGGTTTCTGTGCAAGTCCCAGAGTTGTTTTTTGTTTACTCTGAGCATGCAGATGGCAGAGGGAGCTTCGGCCAGACTAACCACAGCATCCTGTAGTCAGCATGTAGAGTTTACATGCATCTTGAAAACCTTTGAGTGCTCTTTGGTCTAGTGCCCTAAGAAGTATGCCAAAGTAAAATTTTAAAGCTTTGCATCAATATTTTCCTTTTGGGTCTAGAAATTTTGTGATCAAATGCCATAGCTTTTTTACCTCCAATGGTGACTGTGTAATTTTTGGCAATCATCAGGCATTCTTTGTTGCAAACTCTTTTGAAACCAGTGGCAAATGCTTAGTAGCATTAATAGTGTTGACCAAAGATTAGTTTGGAAATTTAATAAAAGGAAAAAAATAAATTACTTAATGTTCTAAAATGACTTAGCTGTATTTTTACCTTCTCTTAAGTCTACGTGCTATTTCTTGTCTTAGAAAATTTTAAATGATCTTAGCATAGGATATGTCTGATTACAAACTCTACATGCTGATGGATGAAAGCCTATTTTATTGTTGGTGAATACAAGCAGATAACATGTGCTTGGCACTCTATTTAAGGCTACTGCCACAACTTAGAAGATACTCTAGGACACTAAATATTTTCTGATCATTCATTAGTTTTTCATTCATTCAACTAATATATATCTAGTGCTTACTATGTGCCAGAAATTGTTCTGTATTGTAGGTCTTAAAATGATGAAAAAGGTAGACAACATTTCTGCCTACGTGAAGCTCATATCCTAGTGGTGGCTAAAATGTTTGTTAATTGAATAAGTAAATGAATGAATTTGGGTGCAGGGCAGGAGGAGGCTGGGGTTGGGTTGGATGCTTCCTACTTTCTCTCCTCAGATTCCTACTTACCTCCACATCCTAAGCCATGGGCCAGCTCTACCTCAATCTGAGCCTAGCTCTAGTTTCTAAGTTGGAGCCTTAGACACCCACTGACCTAGCTGGCAAATCGGATCTTAGGGATTGGGGCATAGCAGCAGGAATTTTCAGACAGGAGTGGTACTCAAAACCAGGCACGCAACAAGGGTGGGGTACAGAATTTATCTGGTTCGGATCAGGACCATGATTGGGAGGAAGAGACGGGAGGGGAGAAGGTCAAAGGGTGAGGTGGGGAGGGAGGGTCTTCCCAAGAGTATTAAATGTCTCCCAAGTCAGGTGCTTATTCTAATCGGGGATTCTTTACGTTTTCTTTGCAACAGACAGCCTGAGAGGTGTGGTAAAGCACATGTACTCCTAAGAAGAATATTTCTAAATGGAATAAAATAAAATACCTAGGACTACAAAGAAAAGCAATTATATTAACATGGATTGTTCAAATTATTTTAAAATTATTTTATAATTGCAATAGTTACAGTATCTACAAGTCATCATTGTGATATGAAACATTTGTGGCTTCCATTGGTGGTAAGCTCACACACCTACTGATAACATTACTGTGGTTGTTGCTTACATTTATAACTGAAGGAAATGACAAACGGCAGATAGAAGTTAGTGAAAATAAAGAGCCTCAGTTAGGAATCCTTGCCCTGGTGCTATCTGAAATGAGATGCTCTACCTCTGGCCCTGGGCGAAGTTCCAAAGAATTCAAGTCTGTGTTGTTCAGTGTTATTAACTAAATGCCTTCTATGTGGAGACACTGTGATAGACGCTCAATATTCAGAGAGGAGTAAGCCACTTTCTCCTCCCTTATTCACAAATGTCCCATTTGGGTGAGGGAAGATCAAAATATAAGCTGATAATTAAAGTGGAGTGTGATATATGCAGAAAGGGAAGTATGCACAAAGCACAGAAGAAAAGAATGGAACGATACATGCAGGAGCATGGGAAATGGGGGTAAGAACTCTGTTAATTAGAACTCAGTTGAATGGAAGGTGTGACAGTAGACTATGACACTGGTGGTCCCCAATGAAACAGTCCTCCAGATCCTCACTCCCCCATATTGACTCTGAATTTAGCCACAAAACTTGCTTTGGCCAAAGGAACAATAGCCAATGTGACATGAATGTTTGCACAAATGCTTGCTTGCTTGCTTCTTATAGTGCTTGGGCTTCCACTGCCATGGAAGGAGTCTGGGCTTAGATTACTGAATGAGGAGAGGTCATGTGGACCACAGCCCTGGAGAAGGAGAGGCCACCTTCAATGTTCCAGCCTCAGCTGAGCACTCAGCTGAATGCAGCGGCATAAGGAACCCCAGTCAGGGAGTGAGAAGCAGCAGAACCACCAACCCACAGAATCATGAGAAATAATAAATTGTTTTCACCACTGTGTTTTAGAGTGATTTGCTACACACGAATAGGTAACTCAAACAGTTGTTTTTATCTCTTTACAATTTTTCCTCTCCTCTTCGGCTTTTTAAAACGCAGAGGGCAAAACACCCTGTGAAATATGCCAATGCAGAGATTCTTCTGCAAACAAATAAGCACGATTTCCAGAGAAGCTTCCAGTGTTACATACATTTAAATCTTTTAAGATCTATGGCTACAAAATGGATCTAATTATGACTCTAGTAAATTGAATTGCTGATCTTCAGAGAATGATTACTTTAAAATCATAAACTCCTAAAACCTGGAGTTTTCAGTGGGAAGAGATCTTGGGATCTCTGCACCCTAACCTCGTAACTTCATTTTATTTTTAAGCTTATTTATCTTTTTTAGTAATCTCTACACCCAGCATGGGCTCAAACTCATGACCCTGAGATCAAGAGTCACATGCTCTTCTGACTAAGCCAGCCAGGCATCCCCTAACCTCTTAATTTTAGAGGTAAGGACACCAAGGTGTGAGAGGTTAAAGCTACAGAGTATTTTGTTAGTAGGGTCCAGAGGGGAAACCAAATCCTCTGACTTCTGATACAGTGTCTTCTAGTAAGTAAGAAATAGCAATTTGTGGATTATCACTTCCATTATTTTATTTTTGCAGTAGGCAAAGTGGATATTTTTATCCTTTCTAATTTTGTGGGTGAGTTAGATTAAAAAACACCTGCTTATTTCACATAACTCATAACACCAGGACTAGACTGTGGGTCTTATGTCCCCTGGGCCAGGGCTTTTTCATTTTATCAGGCTGCCTGTGATGTTCAGCATAAAAAACAAGGAAATAAACGAATATATTTTTGAAAGAGAATCAGCAGTAGACATCTGGTTCATCTCTGAATTTCTTATAGCCGTGTACCATGTACATAATGTGCCACTCAATAAATATTTGTAATATGAAATGAATACCTGAATAAACAAGGGATAGGACAAGATTATGTTTTATTTTTACCAGGCATTCCATTCTTGAAGTGTATGGTTAATCAAGATTCCTCTGTCCCTGAAAAGGAATAGGGGATAAAAATGCCACTCAGTAGTAATGACAACATTTTGTAATTACTGTGCTTCAAAAGCAGAGTAATGAATACAAACGCAAGGTCTATCCATATGTGTCTCCTATCCTGTATATAGTAACTCAAAAGTTATTTGCCCCTTCTTCCAAGGGGGAAACTGAGGTAGAGAAAGTGACTCAGGCAGCCTTGAGCAGCCTTGTCCAGTAGAAATATAATGAGAAACACATATTTAATTTAAAATGCTCTAGTAGCCACACTAAAAAAAGTAAAAAGAAACAGATGAAATCAATTTTGATAATATATTGTACTTAATTCAGTATGTCCAAAATACTATCTTTCCACATGTAATCAATACAAAAATTGTTGATGAGATATTTTACTTTTCTTTTTCTTTTCTTTTCTTTTTTTTTTTTTTTAGTGGGTATTTTACACTCATAGTACATCTCAATCCAGACTAGCCACACTTCTAGTGCTCAATAGCCACATATGGCTAGTGGCTACCATTTTGGAGAGCACATAGGACACAATAATTCTGTAAAGAGAAATTAACAGTAATTACAGCCCAGAGGAAGTAGTATTGTTTTAAGGAATACTTGAGGAAATTGCCCTGCATAACCCAGACCACAGTACCTCGAAGACAGATTCTGCTACGCCCTAGGAAGTCAGTTCCAGAGTTTTGACAGCCTTTTGGGAAGATGTTTGGCCGTGTAGCTCTGGGTAAGTAACCTAGTCTTCATATAACTTGGTTTCCCATTTGTTACCACTTACAGCCGCTCCCACGATTACATGAAATAATAGGAAAAAGCATTTGGTCAATACCAGCAGGTAGGAAGCACTTGATTAATAGGGGCTCTAATAATCTACTAGGATCTCGTTTTATCACACAAACCTCAATCCCATTTTGGATTTTTTTAAAAAAGGTTGGTAGGACTACCTACAGATCACCATCTTTTCTGCTACAGCAAGTGTAAAGGGGCTCTTGGGTATGGTAAATTTCCAAAAGTCAAAGTAAAACAAAAAAGGTCATGAGTTACATTATAACTAACCTTCTAGTAGAGGGAATCTCATATTGATAAAACTAGATGGTCTTCTACTTTTTTTTTTAAAGATTTTATTTACTTATTTGTCAGAGAGAGAGAGAGCACAAGCAGAGGGAGAAGCAGACTCTCCACTGAGTAAGGAGCCCGATGTGGGACACGATCCCAGGACCCTGGGACCATGACCGGAGCCGAAGGCAGATGGTTAACGGACGGAGCCACCCTGGTGTCCCTACTCTTTTATTGTGATAAAATATTCATAACATAAAATTTACCACTTTAACCATTTTTAAATGTGCAGTTCTGTGTCTTCAAGTACATTCACATTGTTCTGCAAGCATCACCATCATCCATCTCCAGGACTTTTTCAACATCCCACAGTGAAACTCTGTACCCAATAACCCCCCCATGAACCCCATCACTCCCTTCCCACAGCCCCTGGTAAACTATTCTACTTTCTATTTGTATTTGACTATTCTAGGAATCTCATCTAAATGGAAGTTTTCTATTTTTTGAAATAAGCTTTGTTCTTTCTTTAAACATTACAATAAGAAAATTTGTTTAAAAACACTGACAGTAAACCTAGAGGTTTTTTAAAAGGATAATTAATGTTGGAATGCATGTTGATATGTGCAGATGAAAGGCACTGAAGAAATAAGTCATTATTACAGATGATGATCACTACGAAAGTTTTCTTCACTTTGTAAAAGGAACTCTGCATGAAAATGTATATACGTGAATATAAATGAAGACATGTCTGCATAAGATTACTGCTCATAAAGATTATAAATAATGATACCAAAATTTTAATGAATATCAGAAATCTCACCAGTATAGTAGATTCTTGACTTTGTCACTATCTTGCCACTTGGCCTGGGCTTAGTGGCTGATCCTCTTAAGTCCCTCCTATCTTCATCTGTAAAATGCAGATCCTAATAAGAGCAGCCCTTCCTACATCATAGAGTTGGTGGGAAGATCAAATAAGATCATTAAAGTGAAAGGGTTTTGGAAAATACGAAGCCCTGTAGAAACATGGGGCATTATTAAAGACTGTGGAGAGATTGCTAACACAATTTGATTCAAGGCCAAAGTTTTGTACTTCCAAAAGTTAAAAAGATATTCAGTATTTGCAAATTATTTAGAAAACCAAATTCTTGCTTTGGTGACCCAGTACCATGACTGAACTGTGCTCTAAATGCCGTACATTTGATACCTACTGCTCTACGTCACCTAACCACATTACCGAACTAGATTAATTGTACAGAATTTCAGCAGTATCTTCCCAGTTTTTGGTGGGTAAGAAGTCATAAATCCACATAGCTTAAAGTCATGTCTCCACAGGAAGCTGTCTATGTTTTTGTTTTTTTACTTTTCCGTGGCGGCCACAGTGCTGCCCTCTGTAACGTATCTACTATGGGCGGCCGGCTGCAATGTGACTGAACAAGCATTTATTGAGTGCTTATGGTGTGCAAGGCATTTGCAGTAGAGATGGTGCCAGGGGAAGGATGGAGGTAGTGAGAGAAAATGCAAAGAGAAAAGGGGTATCCCTGAATTGAGTGAGCTTTAATGCTGGTGGGGGATGGCACATCCTGTGACAACTAGAAAGAAAATGAAATCAATGCCAAGAAAAGCCTTGAGGACTACACCGTGGGAGTTCCAGAGGTTCAGAGGGTTAATTCATTCAACCTAGGAGGGTAGAACCTCATGACATTTGTCCTAGGCCCTGATGCATGAGAAGGATTCCTTGGTTCTGAAATAGAGGGGAGCTATTTCAAGCCTGAAGGAGCCATACCTAGTATCCCACAAATAAATATTCACTTACTAAACTACTTGGGTGATGTGCTTGTGACTCTACAAAGCCACAGCTGGGTGGTTTAGGGGTTAAATCCTAGGTTCTCTTTCGAAAGCACCAGCCTGATGGCATTCCATGGTTCCAGGAGGACCACTGGGAGAGCAGGCATACAACACCCTGGCAAATGGCACTCCATTTCAGCTCCATAGAGTTGCAAAAATCGACCAGATGGGGGTTCCAGATTTAAACACCCCACACCCAGCTAGAAAACTCTTCCACACCCCTGTTCCACCTGCAGGTTTCTAAGCTCGCTTTTACTCCTGTCCCAGTTTTCACAGATGCAACATTAGTCTTTCCATTTAGAGTTTGTTTTTTTCTGGGATTACATTTTCCCTTTCCAGTGCATTACTATTAGATTATTTTTCCCTTTCGCAAGTGTATAAGACCATTCTTCTAACCATTATCATACTATTAGCTAACATTTATTGAGATCTTACCTTGGGCCAGGCAATGTGCTTTGTATATTGCAGCATGTCCCTTACATGGTGCAGGAAATATGACTAGAGTTGACCCTTGAAAGACTCAGGGATTAAGGCACCTACCCTTCCCACCCTTCCCTGCACAGTAAAAAATCCACCTATAACTTTTGATTCCCCCCAGACTTAATTACTAATAGTCTATATTGACTGAAAGCCTTACCAATAACATAAACGGTCATTTAACACACATTTTGTCTATGTATTATATACTGTATTCTTAGAATGAAGTAAGCTAGAAAAAAGAAAATGTTATTGAGAAAATTGTAAGGAAGAGAAAATACATTTATAGTACTGTATTTAAAAAAAAAATCCATGTATTAGTGAACCTGTGCAGTTCAAACCCATGTTGTTCAAGGGCCAACTCTATTTCTATTTTATAAAGAAGAAAAGAGGGCACCTGGGTGGCTCAGTTGGTTAAGCGACTGCCTTCGGCTCGGGTCATGATTCTGGAGTCCCAGGATCGAGTCCCACGTCGGGCTCCCTGCTCAGCAGGGAGTCTGCTTCTCCCTCTGACCCTCTTCCCTCTCATGCTTTCTATCTCTCATTCTCTCTCTCTCAAATAAATAAATAAAATCTTTAAAAAAAAATAAAGAGGAAAAGAGGCCTACAGAGGTCAAGTGACTTGTCCTAAGTCAACCGGCTAGTTCAGCGGTGGAGTCCAGTGTTAAAGTCAGGACACACACCATTTGTACACTAAACCCTGCACTGCATTATCCCTATCCCCTTGCTTTTCCCTTCAATATCAACAGAGAATTTTTGTGAAATTTGCATGTCATTTACATGCAAAGTATTTTGAAGAATGGCAGTCTACTACAATAGGTTAAGAGGAACAAGCTTCTGCTGGTTTGATATGATCATGTTAACTAAGATTTATTCAGTACTTCCTCTGTGCCAGGCACTCTGCTATACACATGTACTTTCTCATTTTAACCTGCACAGTAGCCTTAGAGAGGAGCATTATCTGGTACCATCTCTTTTACAAATGAGCCAAGTGAGGCACAGAGGGGTTAAGTAACTGGCTGAAGGTCCTGTTAGGAAGTGGAGGGGGGGGCAGTATTTGAACTTTGGCCATTTAATGTCAGGGCTCTAGCTTTTAACCTCTGAGCTTTCTGACCTTTTGCAATGAGGGCCCCAGCAAGACTCTTCCTCAAAATTTCTCCCCCACCTGTCTTGCCCAGAGCCTGAAGTGAGACTCCTTACACCCTCCCTAGCAGGTGTTGCTATTTCTCTTCTGGGAGGAGTGACACTTGGAACAGGGAGAATTGAGTTCCTTCAAAGCCTTGTACCAAGAATGCAGGACACCCAAATGTGAGCAAGATCCAGGGCCTGCCTTACCCGTTGGAGAGGGGCAGGAAGGAGATAACCAAGGCACACACAAACAACATTGAAAGAGAGATAGCAGATACATGAGTCAGACCACTCCCCTGCTTAAATCCATTCACCAGCTGCCCTCGCCAATGGACACAGTCCCTCAGCAAGACAGGCATGGCTCCTCTTCTGCATCTACCTCTGTAGCTTCATCTCTGCCTCACTGTCACACACCCTGTGCAACATAGGACAGGCATCTGTTATGTCCTTGCCTGCTTCTCTGCAGCTCCTCCGTCTGCCTTGCTTAACAGCCTTCCTTCAAGACTTACCTTGGTCACGTCTGTATTTAAACTTGGCCTCCTCTCCCAGTGTTTGAGACTCTACAACACTTTGCACAACTATTCTAGCTGTTATTACACTAAATTGAAATTATTTGCAAATATGTCTCTTCAAAGGCAAGATGAGTGATTATTCGTCGTTTGCAAGCCCAGTGCCCACCCAGCACAGGGACAGAGGAGACTCTCAAAGCTTGGTGAAAGCCAGAATACACACATAATGTAGCACAGGGATTCCTGGGCCAGGTGAGCAGCCCAGCACCCAGCACCCAGCACTGAGGTCTTGGGGATCAGCATTTGCAAGTTTGAGAGAAGGAAGATTTTTGGAAGAACTGAAGGCAGACCTGGGCCACCCTCAGTTGGATGGACAACACAAATGGGGGAGATGAGGAGAAAGGAGAAGGCCTTAAGGTTTACCTCTTCCAGAAGTTTGCTTGAGCTGGCCCCATCATTGGTTAACATTTTTTAATTGGCCCTGATATAATCCAGGTATTATTGGCTACTTTTAAAGCACCACTACATTTAATCTTACAACTTGTGAAGTATTTTTATCTATTTTATACGTCCAGGGCGGTTAAAACATCTTGATCCCACCCGCTTTCCGGTGTGATGGTTGACCTCGCTCTCTGAGGGGTTCTTTGCGCGCCACCGTTTAGGGCTTCGGGGACTCCTAACGCACAGCGGTCAAAAAATAACTGCTGAACTCTTTATGTACACAGTAGAAAAGTTGTTTGAGGGCAAGGTGCACTTGAGGAGGCCGGGCGGGGAGGGCCAAGGGGGACAGAAGCAGCAGCACGGGAGCAGGGTAGGTGCGAGAAGGGCAGGGGAGCCGGCTGGAGTGCCCGCGCGCCGGGGGCGGGGCGGGGCGGGGCGGGGCACGGGCGCCACGCCATTGGTCGGCGCTCCCGGGAGCCGCCCCTGCGCGCCTGCCCGCCCCCCGCAGGAAGGAGCCTGCCCCCGCAGCCCCGCGCTGACAGCGGCGGGGCAACACCTGGACGGGTGCGGGGCGGAGCCCGGGGTGCATTTTCTGGGGGAGAGAAGGTTCCCCGAGCCGGGTCCGGAGGAAGGTAACGCGCCGCGCCGAAGGTTTCGGGGTTTGCACCACCCTACTGGGTCTGCGGACTCGAGGACGCGGGGAGGAGGCGAGACGCTCTCCCTTCCCCACTGCGACTCACAGCAGCGGGGTTCTAGTCTCTATTTCTCTGCCCACTCGATGTGTTATCTCGGGCAACTTTCTTTCCCTCTCCGGGTCTTTGTTAAATGAGGGAGGTGTTGGTGTTGGCTGATGCTTTGTCGTGTTCTGAGTTCTAAACCGCGAGCAGTGTTTTGGCATCCGGCAAGCTCCCTTCTTCAGATCCCCACCTATAAGAGCCAGCTCCGCTGCCCAGGGAACCCAGTCTTCAGGAAGCCGAGGTACCCGGTAGGCGGGGGTTCTGCTGGGCTGTCGCGTTTCCCGGGGCTTTTGAGAACTGACCCTGGGCTTTGGGCTGGCTGTTGGCGGGACCTGACCGCAGAGTAACTGCCCCCAGGTGGCTCAGATGAAGTAAAGTAGGGCGTTAGGACCGATCTACAGGTGGGGTGCTGGGAAGGGGGAGTTGGGGGCTGATGATTTTTACTTGGAAAACAAGCAGTTTTTGTTTTGGAATTATTTTCCTACACCCAGACCTCGTCCTGTCATGAGTTCTAAATCACAGGAATGGGATTTATCATCTTCCAGGATGGAAAACCAACTGCTTCAGCAACCAGGACATAGGGCTCCATCAGCAGTGGGCCTCTCTCCCCACCCATCCTGTTTCCTTCCGCTTCCCTTTCCTCCCTCCTGACTTTATAAATCCCCTTGGACTTTGAGGGGCTCCATTTTCTGTCTGAATGAAAAGTGCTAATTTTCATTTAGTGCTGGTTTGTGACCAGCAGCCCCTAGAGCTTTTTGGGCTCTGGGTTGAGATGGAAGCTGGATAAGAGCAGACTGTGGATCATACTCTCAGCCTCCTGACCCATACAGCCTGGCAGGGATGTGCAGAAGAAGCCCAGTAGGCTTCAGACAGACAGACATGGGAAGGTGGAGGGACTCAAACTGCTGTCCAGCTTCCTGGCCCCTTCTTGGCAGCCATTCCCAGGGAGGGAATGGTGGCCCCAGCAGCCAAACAGAGGATGACTGAACGGAGTCGAGGACTTTGATGGGGGGGGGGGGTTTTACTGTGGAAGGTCTCCAGGTACTCCCTCCTCTCCCTTTACTCCTGTAGTCCTTCTGCCCCCTTACTGTGGTGTCTGGGTGAAGTCAGATGCCAGGACCTGTCAAGAGTGATGGAGAAGGAGGCAGGGCAGTGACAATATTGACTGTGTTTATTGAGCATTTATGGGCCAGACATTCTTCTTTGCATATCATGTGTCTTTAGTTCTCACAAAGCCATATGAGGAAAGGTATACTGACATTTACCCCGTTTTACAAATGAGAAACTGAGGCTCAGAAAGATTGCTTCCGTTAGTCACATAGCTAGTAAGCTACATAGCTGGGATTCAAATCTAGTCTCTGTGATTCTAAAACCTGTGTTCTTTCCACCTTTTCTGGTGCTGCTTGAGTAAGGGCAAACTGGAATCATAACAGCAAGAATGATTATTACTGAGTTCTCAGTAGGTGCCAGACACTGTTCAAAGCATTTTTAGAGGAGTTACACCATTTATGGTGCAGGAGTTTCGGTCATTCTGGTGGGAATTAGTGACTGCTTTAGCCTCTCTCAAGCAGCAGTCCTGTTCCAGAACGCCTGCCTGATTCTCCCCAGCTGCTAGTGAGTGAGTGGGCCAGGAGCCCTGTTTTCTTTATCCTAGAGGTGGTTTGAGGTCTAATGAAAGATTGATTGTCCACATCTGATCCGCTGGACCTGACCGTTGGCTTGTGAATGATCCCACTGTCCCCTAAGAGGCCTTTCTCAGGCTTTGCCCAATAAACATTTGTGGAATGAATGAATTAGCACCTTGGGCAGAGTGGTCTGCTATCCTGCCGAAATGGGGCAGCCCGGCCCCACCATCCTCAGAACCCAGGGTGCCAGGCCAGGCCGTTGTCCCCTCTGGGCAAGGGAGGTAGAGTGAACTATGTCCCTGTGGGCTTCCAGATTTGCCTGCTAATATGTTTTCTGCCACCTGTTTTATAAAGAATTTTAAAGTTATAGTAGATGAAGAAAATATTGATTTTTTAAAAACTAACAGGAAAAGTGACAGTCTCTCTCAAAAAGGGGGGTAAATAAGATGGTACTGTTTCCCTTAGGGCTTCTCAAACTTCTCCATAGAAGAATCTCCAATAATGAAACTGGCAAGCCCTTCTAGGGGTTGGGGTATTGACCCCAGCAAGCCTGAAAATTGTTTTAAGAATTTATGTGATTTTTTTTTCATGTGGTTTCATATGTTGAACTTGGTTTCAATATATAAAACAAGTTTTCCCCCCAAAATATTTGTGTAAAATTGGTGTCCTGGCATATTGTTTTAAATTCTTGGGGGCTGAGAGTATCAAATGGAGAAGTAGGGCAAAGGTTCTGGTCTGGGGGTTTGGGTACTATTTACGTTTTTAATGCACTTAGTTTACAGTAATAGAGCTTCCCAACCCCTTGTGGAGATAACCCCTTTCCTATTTATCTGAATGAAGAATGTGTTTTAAAAATAAAAAAAATCTTTATTGTTTGATCCCCCCACCAGTTTTATTAAGATATAAGTGGAATATAACATTTTATAAGTCTATGATGATTTCATACGTGTATATATTGCTACTATTTTTTTGTAGTGAGAACATTTAAGAATTACTCTCTAGCAACTTTCAAATATATAATACAGCACTGTTAGCTATAGTCACCATGTGGTATATTAGATCCTCAGAAATTAAGTCATCTTATAATTGGAAGTTTGTACCCTTTGATGAACATCTCCCCATTTCTCCACTCCCTGGTCTCTGGCAACCACCATTCTAGTCCCTGTTTCTGTGAGTTCAGCTCTTTTAAGATTACACATGCAAGTGACAAGAGAGATCATTATTTGTTTTCTTATTACCAGAGCTGTATATATATTCACTGTAGAAAAAAAATACAGATTAATAATAATAAGAATACATCCATACTCAGAAATAACTAAGGCAAAACTTGGGAGCTAGCCTTTTAAATCTTTTTCTCTGTGTCTATATGAGTAAAGTTAAAAAAAAGGAGGGGGGAACAAATGATGAGGCCCCTGGCTGGCTCAGTCAGAAGAGCATGTGACTCTTGATCTTGGGGTTGTGAGGTTGAGCCCCACGTTGAGTGTAGAGCTTGCTAAAAAATAAATAACTTTAAAAAAATAAAAATCTCTGGTGTCTGGGTGGCTCAATAAGTTAAGCATCTGCCTTCAGCTCAGATCATGATCCCAGGGTCCTGGGATTGAGCCCCGCATCAGGATCCCTGCTCAGCCTGCTTCTCTCTCTCCTCTTGCTCCTCCTGCTTGTGTTCTTTCTCTCTCCCTCTCGCTCTCTGACAAATAAATAAAATCTTTTTTTTAAAAAAAAGAACTTATAAAAAATAATTAAGATCATCATAAAGGTTAATCCTGTTTGTGAACCCCAAAATCGACCCCACCCCATAATAAATTCCCTGGTGTCATGGAGTTTCCAGCAGAGGGAAGTGCCTGCTGTGTGTGGAGCTGTTGCTGGCGTTCAGGATCAAGCTGTGTTTCTTGTGAAATGACTCATGTGTCTTAAATGCCTCAAATGTAACTGAAAAGGTAGCTCTTCAGTGTTGTTGAAGTGCAAAATGTGAGCAGAAAACTAAAGCTAAATTGCACAGGGAGGAGCCTTAGATAAGATCATTGCATTTTATTACCTGTGTGACTTTGGGCAAGACACGTAGCTTCTCTGAACTGGTTTTCCCTTCCATAAATTGGAGATAATGACACCTATTCTACCTTCCCCTACCAGAGTCACTCTTGAGGACCAAGTGTCAGGTGAGATTGTTACTTGAATTGCATGCATGTATGTATGCTATTTTTAAAAAGATGTTTAAATGTAGAAAGATCAAAAGTATTGTAGGTCTTTATAAAATGCTAGAATCTAACTCATGGGCTTAACATTTTAGTAGGGCTTAACTATAATGCAAATGCTCTATTGGATTCCTACTCTAAGTTTTCTTTGAAATATATGATTCCTTGATGGCTAGCATCTCGTTGATCTTCATCACAATTCTGAACTGAAAAAAAGGACAGGAAATAGTCCCATTTCACAGAATAAAAGCAGCCTTGCCATTCAAGGGAGCTGTTCATTGGCACAGAGTCCTAGAATCCCAGGGCTTTCTCTAATTGCCTTAAGCAATGCAGAGGTGTACAAGGAAGAAGCAGTGAGAGTAGCTGGAAAGACACGGCGCTTGTAAGGGCATGGCTGAATACTGGCCCTTGAGCCACTGCCTCAAGGGCTGCTCCCAGGCATGCATGCTCTCAGCTCCTGGCAGTTCCGGAAGGGCCCTAGCATTGGGAGGCAGGTTTCTCAGCTTCTGTTCCTGCTCCAAAGACCAGCTGTGTAATCTTAGCCATATCTTCTCCTTGAGCCTTGGTTTCTTTATAAAGTGAGGGATTAGGACCAGAGGAGGTACCTTCGAGTCTTAAAAATCTATGATTCTGGTAGTTTTTCATCTATGTCTGCCCAGATGGAACTTTGATAGAGAATTACCGCATCCAGATAAATCAGGTGTGGAGAAAATGTTTCCACTTACTGTTGCTTCCAGCTTTTGGTGTCCCTCATGATATTCTAAGTGTCTCCTCAGCTGACACCCTCATGCAGAAGACACAATCCATAGATCATTGAGAGGAGAATTGTTTCTGCTCATCTATTTGTTACTATTAATCTAAAACCTCCTTAGATTTTTGGGAGGGAGAACTACTTTTGGTAACTTTGGGGAAGGTTGGTTGACAGAAGTGTATAGTGAAAGCAGGTTATTTCTAGCAATAGGGCTGTGTGTGTACTTGGCCTTGTGCCATGACTTTTGCAGAATGTGGGAGAAGCACACCCTTGAGTGGCTCAGAGCTCAAGGAGAGGGAGATACAGGGAGGAAGGAGGGAGAGAGACAGGAGAGAACAGAGAGTACCAGGTGTGGCTGGAATATGATGGAGATGAAAAGACCAATTTGGGAAAAGACTGAGCCCCTACAGACTTGGACCATCTAGTTTCATTCTGCATTTACATTGCCTAATACTCAATGGGAACTTAGTATTTTTAATGGATTAATAAATGAACAAATGAAAGAATGATTCTTCTGAAATGAAATTTTTGCTGAAATATGATACAGTGACTGCCAGGTGGTTGGAGTGGTGTCTTTATATATGTGAAATGTGTACTTACACCCTATGAAAACACTTTCCTGTGTATTCTGTATAATGACAATAGAGATTTTTTTAAAAGGCCAAAATAAAAGCATTTCCTAATGCCATACTTTCTAGACACTTCACAGCCACTACTAGTAGAAATGGATTTGGTTTATTATTTCTAGATAAGTCTTCTTTTTCTGTAAAAGCACCAAGAAATACTTGAGGGGTAGGAGTATAAGACCCAGGAAACAGTTCCACAAATTTGCATTCCAAGTCAGAGGGAGAAAGACAGGCATTGCTTAACATCTGAGTGACTAGACATTTATTTTTTCCCTTGCAGAAGCATTGTTTTACCATAAATCTTGACAGAACTGTTGCCATCAGCTTCTGATTAGACAGATGTGTTTTGTGCCACCATTACTCATGGCCACAGGCGCCTGGGCTCTCCTGCCACTGGCTGAGTCAGCTGATTAAAACATAGGGCTTCGAGGCTGAGGGCAGGGGCTGGATCCCAGGCCAAGCCAAGTGGCTCAGTCAGATCCATGCCTCAGCCACTCCCACCCCTTGCACCAGCAATCTGCACTGGGAGAAAGACTGAACTATGAAATGTTAGATTTATTAGGGAAGATTCTTTACCATTGCTTGTTTTAGACTAGTCATTTGAGTTTTAGGAGTAAGGGGTCTCCATTTTCAGTTTAATTCTTTGACTCTTGCTGGAGTGGGTTCTAGGGTTGTTTCACATTTCCTGTCTTGGCACATGCTCACGGTGTGCATCCTGAGACATTTGCTACCCGAAGTCTGCAAGTGTCTCCATTGCATATCATTTCTCCTGTGTGTCTAAAATGGGAATGATCATACTTGCCTCACAAAGTCGCTCTGAGCATTAAATGAGGTCACATTTAATCAATGAAACAGTAAAAACGGATTGAGATGCTTTTGCTGGGTGGTTGGCCAAAGACTCATCAGCCAAGGACTCACTACCTCATACCTGTCTGGTGCCATTTTTGATGTAACTACTGTTTCTATGTGACATATATTCAAGATGCCTTGTGAATAGTTGAAACCACAGGCATTCAGGGGCAAATGCTATGGATCGACTGCATGGACAGCCCCTGGGGATAGTAATTGTTTAGGTAGGATTCATCTTCCTCAAAAGTTATTTCAAAAGTATTTTTGTCTGATCTGGTATGTCCTTTGTTGCTAATATAACATATTTCATTATATCTAGTTGCTTCAGATTGCTTTTTTAAGCCCCATGAGGCAAGTAAATGATGATCATATCTGAGCAGTTACTATGTACTAGGCACTGTTCTAAGCACTGTACCTGCATCCATTTATTTAATCCTCACAGTAGTCTATTATTGATACTATTTTGAGTACTATTATTTTTCCCCTTTGATGATGATGAAATTAAGGCACAGATGTTAAATAAGTTACCCAAGATGACATAGCTAATAAGAGGAGGAACAGGGATTTGAACCCAGGCAGTCTGACTCTAGAGTCCAAGGTTTGGATCATCAGAAGATAATCTGTCCAAGCAAAAATGTCACTTTCATTGTCTGTAAAGTAGGAGAAGGTCACATTCACCCATCCTCATAGCTTTCCACTCTTGTTCGTGGAAGGAAGAAGCTAAAAACAGTTCTAAATGCAGGATGAGGATTCATAGCTTGGCAAATGTTTTGACCATACAAGATAATACTTGAAATTGAACTTGTTGCATGAAATTCAGGAAATTTTATTACCTAGAGACAGCAGTCATTAAGTTTAAGTCTTGCAGGAAATATCTGGGGGTGAGACTGAATTACAAAGTGATGAGTCAGCAATTTAACGCCCCATTTCAGTATCAATCCTGGGCTGTAATATAGTAACTGAAGTGCTGTGTCTTAGGAAGTAAGGTAGTTGCTCTGTTTACATCAGATAAATCACATCATTTATGGTCTTTTGCTTAGAAGAGTGAAATTCTATCTTTTCCATTCCTTTTGGGGATGTTATGAATAATAACAAGAACATGGTGATAAAAAGAATGCTTACTATCTATTGAGTACATACTATGTGTCAGTCCCTTGCCAGGTCACTGCTCACCTAATTGGAAGGACAGTTCTCTGAACTAGATGAAGATTACCTATTTTACCGAAGAGGAAATGGAAGCAGGGAAGTTAAGTACATTGCCCAAGGTCAACAGTTAGTGAATGGCAAAATAAACATTTGAATTCTAGTTACTTCCCTTGGCTCAAAACCTGTGCTCTGTCCCCTTGCAAGTACTGCCTCTTTCTGGGTATTCTTTAGAGGAAGGATGTTATATCCACATTTACCGAATCCTGTATTGAAGCATATTGCTTGGCATAAGGCTCATAACCAATTATTATATTTGAAACTGGGACTGTTCTAGGAAACCTGGAACATTTCTGTTACCATAGAAACAGTAATGATGGACTTGATATAAGTCTTTCAGGAGAAAAATCTGGTTTTCCTAACATACCATAGCCTAAGGAGACAGGTGCCTACTTGGCAATTAAGAAGCAGGATTGCCTGGGACCAGAATAAGTGAAATATGATCTAGAGAACTGGCAAGTAATTATTTCTTTATGCTTAATTTCTGGAAGACCCCAATTACATTTTATTTTGGGGTATTATAATTTGATAGATGAGAAGGAATTTGTTTTTAAGGAAAAACAAAGTTGGTCTTCATATTGTACATGTTGTAGAGATTTATTACAGAATTCTTTGTACCAGGTACCCTACTCAGACCACTTAAATATGACACTTTTTAACCCTGACAGCATGCACATGTAGGTGTTTTTGAAATAGCATCATACCACCTTTCTGCGGTGGTATGATCCCTGTGTTGTTGCTAGAAGGTGAGTAGCAGATGGATGAGGTGCAGTCATAGGTGGAAAGTCAGAAGCCAGAATCTTGGGAAGCACAGTGGCCAGCATGGTGATAGGGGAGGGGCTATAGCAAGGAAAGTGTTTCTGGATTGTGTCCATGGGCAAGTGTGAGTCTGGAAGTGCATGTTCCCTATAGAGGCCACTGTCTTGGAATCAACTTGGCTTTGCAGTCAGACAGTATTGAATTTAAACCTCGGATCCATTTATTAATTGTGTAATTGAACAAGTAACCCCTCTGAATCTGAGTTTTCTTTTCTGAAAAAATTGCATCTGTCTTCCATCTCTACAAAGTGGCTCTAAGGAATCAATTAGATAATGGATATATTAAAAGGTCTAACATTGTGTCTTGCACAGGGTCGCTGTTCCGTGTCCGTTCTCTTCCCTCTCTCTTCTCTTCCTCCTTGATGCCTCTGTTGGCTCTTGAGAGATCCCATTGTACAAGCTTTGCCATTATTCAACTGTACTTCTTCAAATCTCTTAATTTTACAGGTGCTTCCATTTCTACCTAGAGAAAACAGGGGCTGATGATAGTTGCCCCACTCTTTTATAAGGTTTTTATCTAATCATTAGGGTGACAACAGATTCTAGGGATTAAAAAAAGAACAAGAAAATGCCCATGATAAGGGCGACAATGGTAAAGAGTTCTTATAGTTCAATGTAAATGTTCTAGTGGAAATACATCTCGTTGTGAGATTGTAGAGAACACTGCCTGGGAACATTGGAGGGTGACAAATGAGGTGGAACCGTGGCCCAGGAGGAGTTTGCTAGATTGAGGAGGGGATGGGGTAGAAAGGACAGGTTCAAGGACTTTGGTGTTTAGTGGCACAGAGGCAGGAAGGGCATGGGATACCAGGGGAGAGACCATGGTGTTGGCATGTAGGGCCGAGAAGTTGTGGCTGGAGGGACTGCTCATGTGTTGGGCTGAAGCCCAATGGTGAAACCAGGTCAAAAACTTGCCCTTTGCCTTGGAGACTGCAAGGAACTAATGGAAGTATCTCAATCGTGTGAGTGAGATAACTGGATTTCTCTTTAGGACAAACAGCCTAAATTATGGAAATGATTAACACTGTCCAAGTTAGGGCACCTGGGTGGCTCAGTTGGTTAAGTGACTGCCTTCGGCTCAGGTCATGATCCTTGAGTCCCAGGATGGAGTCCCACATCAGGCTTCCTGCTCAGTGGAGAGTCTGCTTCTCCCTCTGAACCCCACCCCCTGCCGCTTCGCTCTCTCTCTCTCTCATTCTCATGCTCACTGTCTCTCTCTCTCATTCTCTCTCTCTCTCACATAAATAAATGAAACCTTTAAAAACAAACAAACAAAAACACTGCCCAAGTTATGGAAGATGGATTTGATTGAAGGCACAATTCTTTGGACTTATGGATCCAGATAAAGTAATATATTTTAAAGCTTTTTGTAAAAGGTTCTTGTAGAGATGGGGCTGCTGTTTAATTCAAGACTTCTACAAGAAGGAACGTATGTATAGGAAAATAATGACTCCATATCCTAATTTATGGACTGGACCACTTGGAGCCATATTATTCCAAGAGGATAAATATGCTCTGCTTTGGAGCTAAGTAACCATTTTTCAGTAAAGGACCAGGGATGCTTTTGGCAAGTGATTGAGGCTTAGATCCAGAAAGATATTAAGACTTTTTTTTCAAATCTCCAGAATTGAGTTTAAGATTCAGTGCATGCTGAATTTGGGTAGTGATTTCTTGAATGTCTTGTGCTCTGCATGTGCTGCTGTGGTTATCAGTCCCTGAATTTCCTCAGGGGACAAGCAGGGAGGCTTGGGCCAGAAAACAATCATTTATGGACAAATTGCAAGAAACTGGGTGGCCTTTCTCCTTCAGTAGTCAAGGTCAAACACAAGTACACACAACTGTGTTTGTGTGTTTCTAGGACTGTGTTTATGTTTTCCTGAGTGTTGTCTGCTTTATCCAGACCAGAGGGAAAATTGATCTATACCTGGAGTTCCTTGGGGAGAGCCACTGGGGAGATTCACCTTGTTACTAGAGATGCGTAGATGTAGAGAAGACACTTGCTTCCCCCATGATCTGGGTGGTGGCTAGGAACCAAGGGTGTGGGGAGATGTGGCTCTAGCTGCCAGATTCTGCGGGGACACGTGTGACCCTACCATGGAGCTGAGCGCCAGGGTTTGCTTGGTGTGTGAGGAAGCGAGGATGGAGTGGATGTGCTTGCTTTTTCCTTCTCTGATAAGCTTTCCCCAGGATCACTCTCTGAGCAGTCAAGAACTGAAAGCAAGTCTTGGGCTGACATGTGGTACGCAGGGAGCAATAGGTAACCCAACACTCCTGAAGACATCTCTGCTGGTAGTGTTAGGGTATGAGATCTTTGAACCTGTCTTCTTCTTAGGGCAAGTGCAGGTCCTTCTCAATGAGTTAATGGAGCCTAGTCAGAGTCCTTGATAGATGTGGGTTTGGTCTCTTTCCTTTGAGACCAAAGGCACAAGGGAGGGGTCAGGTCTTTGGTGTATTTGTGTGTTTCATTATTTCTAGTTATGATGACCAAGTGTTAGTTTTAATATTTAAATACAGTATGATTGGTTGATTTTTGTTTCTCCTCTTTTTAGACTACTACTAGTGAACGTTTGTTGATAAAAGGGGAAGTGTGCACTAGTGGGAAGAATATCAAATTTGGAGGCAAGAGTTCATTGGACAAACACTTGCTGAGTGTTTATTATGTGCCAGAAATTGTTTTAGGCTCAGAAATCAGCGGGGAAGACAGACCTCTGTGATTACCATGCAATGTGATGTTAATAGATGTAAGCAGAGAGGAAGGAGTTGGGGTCATGAGGGGAAGGGGGATCAAGTGCCAAGAGCTTCCTGGAAGAGGCAGCACTTGAGAGGAGATTGATGGATGAATAGGGATCAGAAAGTTAAGGGCAGGAAATTGTGTGGTGGGCACAATTTTATGTTCAAAGCAAGACTGGAAGGACCTGAGGCTAGAGAGGTAGGCAGTCAGCCGATCGTGGAGAGCTTTGTGCAGCTTGTTGAGGAGACTGGGCTATTTTAAGATCCTGCCTTGTGTCCTGTTCTGTGTGAAAATTAGGCAAGTATTTCCTCTCTGAGCCTCAGTGTCCTTATTAGTAATAGGAGTTGTTAATGATTACCTAGCTTTACTTCATGAAATTATAGTGAGACTCAAAAGAGGTAGTAATAGCTAACAGTTATTGAACACTCACACAAATTAGCTCATGTAATCCTCACCACAACTTTATGAGATAGGTACTATTGTTAAGCCCATTTTATAGATGAGAAAACACAGAGATTAAGAGATGTCTCAGATCATAAAGCTAATAAGTGGTAGAGTCAGGATTTGAACTGACGTAGTCTGTCTAAAGAGAACTTCTCAGTGTGTGTGTATGTATGTGTTTATAGTGCTCTTTGTCAAGCTCAAGAGCCAAGTTCTCTTGGCTCAAGGCAAAAGAAATGCATAGCTGTGGACTTTCCCTGTATAGTCTTTGGCTTCTCCAAAATGCCTGTTACCAATGGGTCTGTGTGTCTGGGGAAAAATATTGTGCCTGCTGGTGGATACCCAACAGGTAAGCTTCTAACAGTGGAGAGGACCACTTTTCCTCAAAAGGAACATTTAGTGACCTGCAAATGATGAATTCTGGAGTAAAGTGAACCATCTGCCTCTCACAGGGAGCTTTTTCTGTTGATACATCTGATACTGAAAATGGAGGCTCTGCCATTCTCATACCAGTGTCCCCTTGGAAGGGCCAGGGTGGTTCTGCATTTCATTTCCTCCTACATTCTGCCATTGTCCACCGTGGCTGGCTGAGGAAGTGGCTGCTTTGCACAATCATCCCTGTCCTTTGGGTTGTGAGGAACACCTTTGACTATCCCTGAACATCTCATTTCTGCCCACCGAAAGAGAAGGGGCAGGCAGCCATGTTGAAGGGGCAAACAGCCAATGCCACTATTGTTCAGACACCGTGTCTCTACAACCATCTCTTCTTTTGAAGGATGGGTCCTCTTTCTACTACTTTCTCTAGCCCCAGAACTTCATCTCACCTTTTTCAGAGTGACAAGAGGCCTTGGCTCTCACACAGTTTTCTGTGGGACAGTTTTCTGTCTTTGATTGGCAAGGGTCACTGGTGACATGCTCGTTACCCAGTCTCGTGAGTGCCCCTTTCTCTGCCCCACTCAGCCTCTGCTCCTTGTGGTGCTTGGCTAGGTCTAGGACAGCTCCCTCTTTCCTGGAATTCTTTCCCCAGCTTTGTGACACACTACTGTTTGTTTTCCAGCCTGACTGCTCTTTCTCTCTTTACTTGACAAGCACAATGTAATCTGCTTTCTTCTCTGTACTTTTTTTGTTTGTTTTTTTAGAGATTTTATTTATTTATTTGACAGAGAGAGGAAGAGAGAGAGAGCACAAGCAGGGGGAGAAGCAGAGAGAGGGAGAAGCAGGCTCCATGCTGAGCGGGGAGCCCGATGGGCTCGATCCCAGGACATGGAGATCATGACCTGAGCTGAAGGCAGTTGCTTAACTGACTGAGCCACCCGGGAGCCCCTTCTCTGTGCTTTTTCATTGCATTCTTTCCCTTGGTGAGTTCAATCACCCCCAGTTGAGACTCTAGGTTGGCAACTGCCATGTTTCTGGTTCCAGCCACAGCCTCTCTCCTGAGCACTGATTCCTTCTCTCCATTGGAGTTCTAGCCATGTCTTCTGAATTTTCTGCCATGCTATTAGTTTTTACCTTTAACCTGCCTGTCTTTCTCAGCATTCTTGGGTTGCTGCACAAATTAACTCTGTTTAAGAACTTTGAGTCTTGTTTGATTCATGCATTTCCTGAGGCACGTTGTTACTGCTTCCTTCCCAGTGTTCTTCCCAAATAATATTTATATTTCACCTCCTCTGCTACTTCCAGCCTTCTTTGACTGTTGTTAAGTTTACTGAGAAAGTCTTGGCCCTTTGGCTTATAGTCACTAATCATGC
Organism: Zalophus californianus; assembly: GCF_009762305.2. NCBI lineage: Eukaryota > Metazoa > Chordata > Mammalia > Carnivora > Otariidae > Zalophus > Zalophus californianus. The sequence goes on from NC_045605.1 coordinate 46,423,426, forward strand.
TAAAGTAGCACGATTAAAAAAGTAAAAACACACACACAGACACACACATGTGCTCCCCATTACCTACCACATAAAGGACAATCTCAGTCTGACATCTGAGACCTTCACTGATCTGATACTAGCCTCTGTTTCTATTTTTTATTTATTTTTAATTTTTTAAGATTTTTATTTTGAGAGAGAGCAAGAGAGCACGTGAGCAGGGGGAGGGGCAGAAGGAGAGGGAGAGTATTTTTTAAGATTTTACTTATTTATTTATTTGAGAGAGAGAGAACACAAGTGGGGGGAAAGACAGAAGGAAAAGCAGACTCCCTGCTGAGCAAGGAGCCTGATTCGGGGCTCAGTCCCAGGACCCTGATATCATGGCTTGAGTCAAAGGCAGATGCCACCCAGGCGCCTGGGAGAGGGAGAATCTTAAGCAGACTCCCCACCCATTGTGGAACCTGATGAGGCTTGATCTCACGACGCTGTGATAATGACCTGAGCCAAAACCGAGTCCGACGCTTAACTGAGCCACCCAGGGCCCTCCAGCCTCTGTTTTTAAGTCTTATCTTCTATTACCTCTTTCTATGAACCCTGTCTTCTAGTCTAATCATATCCCCCTTTCCCTCTAGGGGCCTCTGTACTTTGTTCACATAGCTTCCTGTGCCTGGAGTGATACTTTTATTCCCCTCGTTGGACTCTTCCTAGCCTGTCACTTACTCCCAAATCCTACCTGTCCTAAAAACTGCAGCTCTATGGCAATTCTTACCAGAACTTCCTGGTTCATCACAGCAGGAAGTTTCCTCTCCCTGCCCTACCTGGCCAAGTTTATACCTCTTTTATGGCCATCATCCCATGCCAACTTCTGCTATCACTCTTTACGTACTTATCTTTCCTATTGGTCTGAAAGTTCTTAAAGGAAGGGGACTAAGGGCCTTGTCATTTCTTTAATGCCTGGGGCACAGCAGGCTGTCACCATACAAATATGCTGAATGAATATATTTTGAAGCACTGAATTATGTTCACTATGGTTTTTTTAAGGATTTCAATACATCAACTGGCTCTGAGAATTTAGTGGTCAGTGGGCGGGTATTAATTAGATATTTGGATTTTTGTTCCCCTGTGTGCAGGAAAGAATTCACACAGCAGGTCTGAGACTGTTTATCCTTAGGCCTGCTTGCAAGCTTGATCCTTTACTGGTGTCTGGGAACTTGGATTTGAGAAGGGTTCACACCACTCTAAATGGTAGCTCACTCTACCTAAATGGTTTGTGCAAACAGTGCAGTTGAAGCTGAGCACCTGCTTTCCTTCTGGGAGTCTGGAATTTGGTTACATGCCAGGCAGGGAGTGTCTACCTGACCAGTTCCAATAAAAATCCTGGGCACTGAATGTCTAATGAGATCCCTGGTTGGTAACATTTCACACATGTTCTCAGAACTTGTGTATCCAGGGTGACTCTTCTGGGAGAGGACTTTTTGAAGCTTATGCTTGGTTTTCCCCAGACTTCACCCCATCTACATTTTTTCTTTGCTGATTATGTTTTGTACTCTTTCAGTGTAACAAATCATAGCTGTATGGCTATATGCTGCCTTATGAGTCCTCTTAGTAAAGCATTAAAACCTGGGGCTGCTCTTGGGGATCCCCTCAACACACCATGAAATTGTTCCAGGATTTTTGTCCGCTTAGTGTCTGTGGTTCTTGGTCGTGCCGCTTCAAAGAATGAAGAGGTAGACCAGACAAAGAGTGGTGGGCAGCAAAGCAAAGTTTATTGAACAAGAGTATAAAGCTCCCAGAGAGGGAGGGAGGCCCCAGTGTGTTGCCCCCGGAGTTTCTAAGTTTAGGGGTTTTTATGAGCTCTTTTGCAGAACTTCCTTAAGCAATCAGGATGTGCTGAGTCATGTCAATCAGGGCTTTGGTCATGTATCTGTCTACCTATTGAGTTAATGTCCATGTGCTGATGGTCTTTTTTTGCTGACATCTGGGGGCTTAGGTCTTACCTGCCCCTTGCCCAAGATATTGACAAATGCTTTTACGGTTAATTGTCTTATTTTAGGACGTTTTGCAGAAGTCATTTCTGCAAAGGCTGCAAAGCAGAATGTCAGTGTGGTCCTGTCTAAGCTGCAAAACAGGATCAGTGCTGTTTTATCTTAGCTGTCCTGACTCCATATTTTCTCAGTGGGGACTCTGACCCTGACTACCTAACTGTACAACTAACTCCTAATAAAATGCCACAGATGCAGAGCCAATACTTTTTTTTCTCTTTAAAGCCAAGACTTCAGAGATATGAAACACTCAGAGAGGTTATTGGTTTTTACATAAGAGGAGCCCAGTTCATAAGACCAATATGTACATGGTCTTGTGAATGTATATGGTGCTCTGCAGAATAAAGCTGAAAGTTTCTTGATTGCCCACTCTAAAATCTGGGTGAGAAAGAGCTATTGGAGAAGATTTTGTTGAATTTTTTAAAATAACATCTCAAGTACTGTCAGAGTCCCAAAATTATCAGTTATCAGAACTAGGCTCTTAGAAAAAATAGGGGGAATATTTGCCTGGGATCCATTCTCATTACTCCTCTAAATCAAGAGTTGAGTTCCTTGGGACACTTTTCCTTCCTGAAAATGAAGGGTGGGCAGAGCATCCATCCTGTTGGCTTTCTATTGTGTCAGACATGAGCTAGGCGTGTGGTGTGAATCATTTCCTTTAATCTCCACAAAGACCCTCAAAGGCAGGAATTTTAAGCCATATACTATAGATAAGGAAATGAAACTTAGGGAAGTTAATCTTTGCCAAGAGTCACACAGCTATGAAATAGTCCTGCAGCTCAAGCCCAGGTCTGACTCCCAAAGCAGTGCTTTTTGGTTTTGGTTTTGTTTTTTTACCTTTGTGCTGCCTGAACACATGCTGTGACTTCATAAAATAATAATTAATCATCATATCACTTCATCATCCTATCACTTTAACAAGTGGCTAAATCTTATCTGGCCCTCTGTCAATGTTAAGTTTTGAGAAGTGTTTGCTGCTGGTGCCCGGCTGGAAGTTTGAGAGGAGGGTAGCTTTTGAGTATGCTCTGTACACATGTGTGCCCTTCTACCCGGTTCCAGGGTCTCCGGGTGCAGCACTAGCAACCTTCTTGCCTCTGCTCATGTGCCTGCCCAGGGAAGGCTGGGGAGGGTCTGCTCCGTCGTTTTGCCAAGTCTCCCTGAAGTCTCCCTCTTGACAGGTTTTGGGCAAAAACTTATTTTGGAACAATTGGCTTTATTAAATTTGAAAGAAATGGAGAGTTCATTTTTTTAAAAATTATTGTTAATACAACTATAGGGAGGAAAATAGAAATGGAGGGTTGAGGGTGCCCTCTTGTATTCTTGTTAATTTCATCCTGGGAAATGCTTTTATAGAACATTTCTTTAAGATGATCAGCACAGTTCAGTAAGGAAACAAGGACTTGGGTACCAGAGATGGCAGTGGCAGGTGCTGACCATAAGCAAATAAAATCAGCATCTGGCATGATGCTTGGCTCCAGACTAGGTACACGGTTAATGTTTGCTGAATTAATGCAGTTGGGCGAAGTATCTTACTTCTCTTGCTGCCCAAAGGACACAGTTCCCATGAGTGCGCTCTGGCTGAGGAAGGGAATATTCAGTTATTGTTTGATCAGATGTTGAACCTGGGGCCGGGCCATCCATCATCTTTCAGAGAATGAAATGCAAATGGTTTCTCCTTGGTAGGATATAATTTTATTTGGATTACGGAGAATAGATTTAGTGGCGGTGATAGTAACAACAACAGCGAATATATAGTGTTTACTCCGCTAGACTAAGTGCTTTACACATGCAAACTCATCTCATCTCACCTCACACTTTCAAGTAGGTATTTTGTGGATGAGGAAGCTGGCGTGCAGAGAGGCTAAGTTGCTTGCCCAAGGTCACAGAGTGAGTGGTAATTCAGAAACATAAATGTGGATACCCGACAGCCACTTGACCTCTCCCTAGTGGTATTATAAGGAAATAGGAATGTAGGCATTTTCCCCATTTTTTAAAAATGCTGGTAAAATACACATAAAATTTCCCATTCTAACCTTTTCTACGTGTACAGTGGCATCACATCCACAGTTTTGTGCAGCCATCTCCACCATCCATTTCCATAACTCTTCCTGTCACTGGCTAGACCCCAAGACCTGACCTTACTGCCCACCTGCTTGTCACTCACCAACCTTTGTCTTAACGTTTTTCCTTAAACTCTTCTTTCCAGTTTTCCTCTTACCTCAGGCAAATGAAACCTGAAACCACACTTCAGGTGATGCCAAAGGCCTTGATAACACCTGTGGACCAGACCACCCAGACCTTTTGAGCTAAACCCCTGACTCCAGTGGCCTGACCCCTGGAATGACCATCAATTACCTTTACCTCATTATAATACTAAAATCTCTGCCCAGAGAGGAGCTCTGGTCTTATTTACATAACATACGGTATATGTATAGGCATGTTTCCTTAAGGCACAGGTACGCCCATATGCCTGCCTCTACATAGGATGACAGAGCTTCCCTATCTGAATATTCATCCTAACCCTAAACCAAAGGTACCCATTCTCTCTCTCTCTCTCTCTCTCTCTCTCTCTCTCTCTCTCTCTCTCTCTGAGTAATGGCTTTGGAAGCTTCCATGTGATCTCCTTATTTGCTGCAAATAAAGTTTTTTTCTTTGTGTGACAACTCACCTGGTATAGTTTCTGTGACTCACCAAGGAGTGAACTCATATTGGTTCAGTTACATTTGCACTGAAATTCTATATTCACTAAATAATAATTCCCTGTTCTCTCCTTCCCCCAGCCCCTGGCAACCACTGTTCTATTTTCTCTATGATTTGACAAACCACCTCATATAAGTGGAATCATACGGTATTTCTGTTTTTGTGACTGGTTTATTTCACTTAGTATAATGTCCACAAATTCATCTGTGTTGTAGCATATACCAAAATTTTCTTCCATTTTAAGGCTTAGTAATATTCAGTTTTATGTATGTACCACATTTTGCTTATCCATTTATCCATCAGTGGACACTTGGGTTGCTTTCATGTGTTAGCTCTTGTGAATAATATTATGAACATGAGTGTACACATGTCTTTGAGACCATGCTTTCAATTTTTTGGAAATGGGACTACTGGATCGTATGGTAATTCAGTTTTTAATTTTTTGAGGATCTGCCTTACTGTGTACCACAGCAGCTCTACCATTTTAGACTCCCACCAACAGTGCACAAGGGTTTCAGTTTCTCCACATCCTTGCCAATACTTTGTATTTTCTGGGTTTTTTTTTAATAGTAGCCTTTCAAGTGGATGTGAGGTAGGTATTCATCCTTTCTGATGGCTGAGTAATATTCCATTGTATATATGGACCACATCTTTATCCATTCATCTGTTGAAGGGCATCTCAGCTCTTTCCACACTGTGGCTATTGGGGACACTGCTGCTATGACCCCAGGAAACAAACTCAGGGGTTCAGAGGGGAGGGGGATGGGGGGAGGGGGTAACAGGGTGATAGGCATTAAGGAGGGCACATGTTGTGATGAGCACTGGGTGTTATACACAACTAATGAATCATGGAACACTACATCAAAAACTAATGATGTACTGTACAGTGGCTAACTGAACATAATTAAAAAAATGAAAACAAATAGATGTGAGGTGATATCTTGTAGTTTTAATTTAAACTTTCTCAAGTGATTAGTGATGTTGAGTATTTTTCATGTGCTTGTTGGCCATTTGTAGGTCTTGTTTGGAGAAATGTCCCTTCAGGTCCTTTGCTCACTTTGAATTGGGGTTTGTTGTTGTTGAATTTTAGGAGTTATCTATATATCCTGGATATTAATCCCCTATCAGATACATGATTTTCAGTATTTTCTCCCATTCTGTGGGTTGCCTTTTTACTCTGTTGATAGTGTCTTTTGATGCACAAAATTTTTTACTTTCATGAAATCCAATTTGTCTTTTTTTTTCCTTTTGTTGCTTGTCCTTTGGTGTCATAGCAAAGAGATAATTGCCAAATCCAATGTTATGAAGTTTTTTCCCTGTGTTTTCTTCTAAGAGTTTTTTAGTTTTAGGTCTTACATTTAGGCCTTTGATTAATTTTGAGTTAATTTTTGTATATGCTATTAGGTAAGGGCCCAGCTTCATTCTTTTGCACGTGGATATCCTGTTTTCCCAAGACCTTTTGTTGAAAAGTCTGTCCTTTCCCCACTGAACGGTCTTGGTGCTCTTGTCAAATATCATTCGAGGGAGCCTAGGCATTTTTAAAGGCCATCTATTTTGTGGTATTTCTTGATTTTATTTATTAAAAGGAAATTGCAGATGAAGGACTCCACTTTTCATGAATTCCTGGAGCAATTTTTGGAAATTCTGCTTTTTCTTTCGCTTCTATGTAAACCTCAAATAATTATTTAAATTTTTATCAGAAAGAAATGAGAATTCATGTTTGAGTCTTGTCCTCCCTCCGATAATATGATTTTTTTTCTTTCCTTAAATTATCAAATAGTAGAAATCAAGCCCACATAAGCAGATTAGACTTTGTAGACTCCAGCTTCCCTCAATGGGGAGCCAGTTCATGGAGTTACCTATGATGCCTATTTGGGAATTTGGATTCTTTTGAGTTTGGGGCTATGAAAGTCTACTCTGTGACCTTGAGGAGGTAGGAAGTTTACTGCTTGTTCTATTGTCCTTTAGAGTTTAAATCTGTACTTTTGAGTCATTGGAGCATGGGGATTGAGGAACTGTGAGCTCTTTTCTCTAATGAATTATATAGCATCATCACTTAAAGATAGCAAAGGATTAACTTCTTATTTTGACATGCTTCCAGTTATGCTGGACTTGTTTTATAGACCACATAACAGTTATTTTTATTTTTATTTATTTTATATATTTTTTTAAAGATTTTATTTATTTATTTGACAGAGAGAGACACAGCGAGAGAGGGAACACAAGCAGAGGGAGCAGGAGAGGGAGAAGCAGGCTTCCCAGTGAGCAAGGAGCCTGAGGTGGGGCTCGATCCCAGGACCCTGGGATCATGACCTGAGCCGAAGGCAGATGCTTAATGACTGAGCCACCCAGGCGCCCCTGGACCACATAGTTATTTTTAATTAAATATTTTGCAGGGTTCATATTTGCATTGAGGGAGCATACTGACTAAATATGAAAATGCAATTGCTTGCCAGCTTCTAGCCATAGATTCTCCAGCCTTTTTTTGGTAATAGGATTTTTCATTTGTGCAGAACTAAATAATGTGACAGCTGTGAGCCCTTCACCATGGAAATGCCTATTTATTTGCCTGTTGCAACAACTTCCATGACAGAAAGTGTTGAGAACATGGCCTTGATTTTTAAGGACAAGTTTATAAAACACTGGTTATGAGATATATCAGTTTACATTTCATGGATGTTATCAAAATTTGGGATGGCTGAAACTTTTCTCCGTGTGTCTACTGGAGAAGATTTTTAATTCAGTCTCAAAAGAAAATGACTCCTCTTGGAGACATAGAGTTTGATTAATAACAATTCTCAAATGACTTCCTTCCTTATAAGTATTTATATTTTGTAATGAAGAGGAAACAACAATTATGAAACTAAGAATCTTGATGGGGGATGCAGTTTATTAACAAACAATTTGCTTTTATGATTACTTTTCTTGTGAAATCGTTTTTTCTCTTTGGTTTATTGTTTCTTTTTAAAAAATTTTTTATTGTTATGTTAATAACCATACATTACATCATTAGCTTTTGATGTAGTGTTCCATGATTCATTGTTTGTGCATACACCCAGTGCTCCACACAGAATGTGCCCTCTTTAATACCCATCACCAGGCTAACCCATCCCCCCACCCCCCTCCCCTCTAGAACCCTCAGTTTGTTTTTCAGAGTCCATCGTCTCTCATGGTTCGTCTCCCCCTCTGAATTGCTCCCCTTCATTCTTCCCCTCCTGCTATCTTCTTTTTTTTTTTTTCCTTAACATATATTGCATTATTTGTTTCAGAGGTACAGATCTGTGATTCAACAGTCTTGCACAATTCACAGTGCTCACCATAGCACATATCTCCCCAATGTCTATCACCCAGCCACCCCCTCCCTCCCACCGCCCACCACTCCAGCAACCCGCAGTTTGTTTCCTGAGATTAAGAATTCCTCATATCAGTGAGGTCATATGATACATGTCTTTTTCTGATTGACTTATTTTGCTCAGCATAATACCCTCCAGTTCCATCCACGCTGTTGCAAATGGCAAGATCTCATTCCTTTTGATGGCTGCATAATATTCCATTGTGTAAATATACCACTTCTTCTTTATCCATTCATCTGTCGATGGACATCTTGCCTCTTTCCACAGTTTGGCTATTGTGGACATTGCTGCTATAAACATTGGGGTGCACGTACCCCTTCGGATCCCTACATTTGTATCTATGTGGTAAATACCCAGTAGTGCAATTCCTGGATCGTATGCTAGCTCTATTTTCAACTGTTTGAGGAACCTCCATACTGTTTTCCAGAGTGGCTGCACCAGCTTGCATTCCCACCAACAGTGTAGGAGGGTTCCCCTTTCTCCGCATCCCCGCCAACATCTGTTGTTTCCTGACTTGTTAATTTTAGCCATTCTGACTGGTGTGAGGTGGTATCTCATTGAGGTTTTGATTTGGATTTCCCTGATGCCGAGCAATGTTGAGCACTTTTTCACGTGTCTGTTGGCCATTTGGATGTCTTCTTTGGAAAAATGTCTGTTCATGTCTTCTGCCCATTTCTTGATTGGATCATTTGTTCTTTGGGTGTTGAGTTGGATAAGTTCTTTATAGATTTTGGATACTAGCCCTTTATCTGATATGTCATTTGCAAATATTTTCTCCCATTCTGTCGGTTGTCTTTTGGTTTTGTGGACTGTTTCTTTTGCTGTGCAAAAGCTTTTTATCTTGATGAAATCCCAATAGTTCATTTTTGCCCTGGCTTCCCGTGCCTTTGGCGATGTTTCTAGGAAGAAGTTGCTGCAGCTGAGGTCGAAGAGGTTGCTACCTGTGTTCTCCTTTAGGATTTTGATGGACTCCTATCTCACGTTTAGGTCTTTCAACCATTTGGAGTCTATTTTTGTGTGTGGTGTAAGGAAAGAGTCAAGTTTCATTCTTCTGCATGTGGCTGTCCAATTATCCCAACACCATTTGTTGAAGAGACTGTCTTTTTTCCATTGGACATTCTTTCCTGCTTTGTCAAAGATGAGTTGACCATAGAGTTGAGGGTCCATTTCTGGGCTCTCTATTCTGTTCCATTGATCTATGTGTCTCTTTTATGCCAGTACCATACTGTCTTGATGATGACAGCTTTGTAATAGAGCTGGAAGTCCGGAATTGTGATGCCGAAAGCTTTGCTTTTCTTTTTCAAGATTCCTCTAGCTATTCGGGGTCTCTTCTGGTTCCACACAAATTTTAGGATTATTTGTTCCATTTCTTTGAAAAAAGTGGATGGTATTTTGATGGGGATTGCATTGAATGTGTAGATTGCTCTAGGTAGCATTGACGTCTTCACAATGTTTGTTCTTCCAATCCATGAGCATGGAACGTTTTTCCATTTCTTTGTGTCTTCTTCAATTTCTTTCATGAGTATTTTATAGTTTTCTGAGTACAGATCCTTTGCCTCTTTGGTTAAATTTATTCCTAGGTATCTTATGGTTTTGGGTGTAATTGTAAATGGGATCGACTCCATGATTTGTCTCTCCTCTGTCTTGTTGTTGGTGTATAGGAATGCCACTGATTTCTGTGCATTGATTTTATATCCTGCTACTTTAATGAATTCCTGTATGAGTTCTAGCAGTTTTAGGGTGGAGTCTTTTGGGTTTTCCACATACAGTATCATATCATCTGCAAAGAGTGAGAGTTTGACTTCCTCTTTGCCGATTTGGATGCCTTTGATTTCTTTTTGTTGTCTGATTGCTGTGGCTAGGACTTCTAATAGTATGTTGAATAGCAGTGGTGAGAGTGGACATCCCTGCCACATTCCTGACCTTAGGGGAAAAGCTCTCAGCTTTTCCCCATTGAGAATGATATTTGCTGTAGGTTTTTCATAGATGGCTTTTATGATATTGAGGTATGTACCCCCTACCCCTATACTCTGAAGAGTTTTGATCAAGAAAGGATGCTTTACTTTGTCAAATGCTTTTTCTGCATCTATTGAGAGGATCATATGATTCTTGTTCTTTCTTTTGTTAATGTGTTGTATCACGTTGATTGATTTACAGATGTTGAACCAACCTTGCAGCCCAGGGATAAATCCCACTTGGTCATGGTGAATAATCCTTTTAATGTACTGTTGGACCCTATTGGCTAGTATTTTGGTGAGAATTTTTGCATCCATGTTCATCAAGGATGAACAGACATTGGTCTGTCATTCTCCTTTTTGTTGGAGTCTTTGTCTGGTTTTGGGATCAAGGTAATGGCCTCATAAAATGAGTTTGGAAGTTTTCCTTCCATTTCTATTTTTTGGAACAGTTTCAGGAGAATAGGTATTAATTCTTCTTTAAATGTTTGGTGTAGAATTCCCCTGGGAAGCCATCTGGCCCCGGGCTTTTGTTTCTTGGGAGATTTTTGATGACTGCTTCAATTTCCTTAGTGGTTATAGGTCTGTTCAGGTTTTCTATCTCTTCCTGCTTCAATTTTGGTAGTTGATACATCTCTAGGAATGAACCCATTTCTTCCAGGTTATCTAATTTGCTGGCACAGAGTTGCTCATAATATGTTCTTATAATTGTTTGTATTTCTTTGGTGTTGGTTGTGATCTCTCCTCTTTCATTCATGATTTTGTTGATTTGGGTCATTTCTCTTTTCTTTTTGATAAGTCTGGCCAGGGGTTTATCAATCTTGTTAATTCTTTCGAAGAACCAGCTCCTAGTTTCGTTGATCTGTTCTACTGTTCTTTTGGTTTCTAGTTCATTGATTTCTGCTCTGATCTTTATGATTTCTCTTCTCCTGCTGGGTTTAGGCTTTATTTGCTGTTCTTTCTCCAGCTCCTTTAGGTGTAGGGTTAGGTTGTGTATTTGAGACCTTTCTTGTTTCTTGAGAAAGGCTTGTATTGCTATATACTTTCCTCTCAGGACTGCCTTTGCTGTATCCCAAAGATTTTGAACAGTTGTGTTTTCATTTTCATTTGTTTCCATGAATTTTTTTAATTCTTCTTTAATTTCTTGGTTGACCCATTCATTCTTTAGTAGGATGCTCTTTAGCCTCCATGTATTTGAGTTCTTTCCGACTTTCCTCTTGTGGTTGAGTTCTAGTTTCAAAGCATTGTGGTCTGAAAATATGCAGGGAATGATCCCAATCTTTTGGTACCGATTGAGACCTGATTTGTGACCTAGGATGTGATCAATTCTGGAGAATGTTGATGGGCACTAGAGAAGAATGTGTATTCCGTTGCTTTGGGATGGAATGTTCTGAATATGTCTGTGAAGTCCATTTGGTCCAGTGTGTCATTTAAAGTCTTTATTTCCTTGTTGATCTTTTGCTTAGATGATCTGTCCATTTCAGTCAGGGGGGTGTTAAAGTCCCCCACTATTATTGTATTGTTGTCAATGTGTTCCTTTGCTTTTGTTATTAATTTCCTTATAAAATTGGCTGCTCCCATGTTAGGGGCATAGATATTTACAATTGTTAGATCTTCTTGTTGGAGAGACCCTTTAAGTAGGATATAGTGTCCTTCTTCATCTCTTATTACAGTCTTTGTTTTAAATCTAATTTGTCTGATATAAGGATTGCCACCCCAGCTTTCTTTTGGTGTCCATTAGCATGGTAAATGGTTTTCCACCCCCTCACTTTCAATCTGGGGGTGTCTTTGGGTCTAAAATGAGTCTCTTGCAGACAGCATATTGATGGGTCTTGTTTTTTAATCCAACCTGATAGCCTGTGTCTTTTGATTGGGGCATTTAGCCCATTTACATTCAGGGTAACTATTGAAAGATATGAATTTAGTGCCACTGTATTGCCTATAAGGTGACTGTTACTGTATATTGTCTCTGTTCCTTTCTGATCTGTGCTGCTTTTAGGCTCTCTTTGCTTAGAGGACCCCTTTCAATATTTCTTGGAGGGCTGGTTTTGTGTTTGCAAATTCCTTTAGTTTTTGTTTGTCCTGGAAGCTTTTTATCTCTCCTTCTATTTTCAATGACAGCCTAGCTGGATATAGTATTCTTGGCTGCATATTTTTCTCGTTTAGTGCTCTGAAGATATCATGCCAGTCCTTTCTGGCCTGCCAGGTCTCTGTGGATAGGTCTGTTGCCAGTCTAATGTTTCTACCATTGTAGGCTACAGATCTCTTCTCCCGAGCTGTTTTCAGGATTTTCTCTTTGTCTCTGAGACTCGTAAGTTTTACTATTATTCGTTGGGGTGTTGACCTATTTTTATTGATATTGAGAGGAGTTCTCTGTGCCTCCTGGATTTTGATGCCTGTTTCCTTCCCCACATTAGGGAAGTTCTCTGCTATAGTTTGCTCCAATATACCTTCTGCCCCTCTCTCTCTTTCTTCTTCTTCTGGGATCCCAATTATTCTAATGTTGTTTCGTCTTGTATCGTTTATCTCTCGAATTCTGCCCTCGTGATCCTGTAGTTGTTTCTCCATCTTTTTCTCAGCCTCTTTATTTTCCATCATTTGGTCTTCTATATCACTGATTATCTCTTCTGCCTCATTTATCCTAGCAGTTAGTGTCCCCATTTTTGATTGCACCTCATTAATAGCCTTTTTGATTTCGACTTGGTTAGATTTTAGTTCTTTTATTTCTCCAGAAAGGGTTTCTCTAATAACTTTGATGCTTTTTTCAAGCCCAGCTAGTATCTTTAAAGTCATGATTCTGAACTCTAGGTCCGACATCGTACTAATATCCGTATTGAGTAAGTCCCTGGCAGACGGTACTACCTCTTGTACTTTTTGCTGAGGCGATTTTTTTGGTCTTGTCATTTTGTCCAGAGGAGAATAGATGAATGAGAGAACAAAATGCTAACAGGTTAACAATGTCCCCAGCAAATATACTCTATACAAATCAGAAAAGACCTGAAACCAGGGGACAAGAAAGGGAAAGAAAGAGGAAAAAAAAAAAAAAAAAGAAAAACATAAAAACAAACAAAAACAGAACAAAACAAAAAAAAAACAGAATATGATCAAATATAATCAGGCTAGTGCATAGATCAGTGCCACACACTAGATTTTGGGCATATTTTGGTCTGTTAGAAGAAAGTGCCTCCTAAAATTTTAAAGGAAGAAAGATTTATATACGTACAAAATAAGGATTGATACAATGAAGGGGTGGAAGATGACTGTAAAGATGAAAATTATAAAAGATTTTATAAAAGGAATTGATAAGTTGTTTGAACAAAGAAAGAAGATTAAAAAAAAGAGAAAAGAAAAAAAAAGGGAGAGAATGTGATCAGGCAGGAGACTAGAACAAAGGCATACACTAGTGATTTAGGGTATATTTTGATCTGTTAAAAGAAACTGTATCTCAAAATTTTAAAGAGAGAACAACTTATATATATATATATATATATATATATATGCCAAAAATAAGGGTAACTACTATGAAGGGATAAAATATGATTCTAAAAATGAAAAATAAATGTTTTTTTAAAAAAGGGATTGATAAGATGTTGGTTGAATAAGGGAAAAAGAAAGATTAAAAAAAACAGTTAAAAAAATTAACTTTGAAAAACTAATGAATCATGGTAAAAAAGCCATGAATTCTATGTGCAGTATTCCCCTAGCGCTGGAATTCTCCCGTTCTCCTTGATCGGTAAACTTGGTCTTGGCTTGCTGGCTGTTCCTGCTGATCTTCTGGGGGAGGAGCCTGTTGCCGTGGTTCCCAAATGTCTTTGCCGGAGGCGGAATTGCCCTGCCTTTGTCGTCCGGGCTAAGCAAGCTGCTCGGGTTTGCTCTCAGGAGCTTTTGCTCCCTGCAAGCTCTCGGTACAGCTTTGGAGGACCAGAGTGAAAATGGTGGCCTCCCAATCGCCACCCGGAGGAGCCAAGAACTCAGGGCCCCACTACTCAGTGCGCCCCCAGAGAAAAGCAGTCACTCCCTTCTCCCCGGTCTCTGGCTGCACTCCATGCTCACCCGGCCTGTGACCGAGTGTTTCTGTCTCTGGCTCTTGACCCTGTGTGGAGTCTCCAAACCCAGCAGATCCCTGCGGTGCGCTCTCGCACCGGTCCTCCCCGGGGAGCAAGGGGAGTCTCCCTGGATCTGCCGCTTGTTGGGTCCCTGCTGGAGAAGCAGTGGCCTGACTGGGCCGCGGATCACAGTTTATGGCAACCCCGAGCTGAGAGCCCGCGCCTCAGCTCCGTCTCTGCAGGCGGCTGCCCCGCTCCGATACCTGGCAGCTCTGCTGCACTCAGGCACCCCTGGTCTTTCTGTGACCCCGAGGGTCCTGAGACCACACTGTCCCGTGAGGTTTCCACCCCCCCCCCCCGCCCCCCGCTTAGCCACTGGCGCAACATCCCTGAGCGGAGCCGACTTCTAAAAGTTCCGATTTTGTGCTCCGCGGCTCTATCACTTGCCAGAAGCGGCCGATGGAGGCCCCCTCCCCCGCCATCTATCCTCCCGAATATCGCCTCCGATTCACTTCTCCACACCTCCTACCTTCCAGTAAGTGGTCGCTTCTCTATTCAGAGAGCTGTTGCTACTCTCTTCTTCGGTCTCCTGTTGAGTTTGTAGGTGTTTGGAATGGCTTGATCCCTATTCAGCTGAATTCCTGAGACCAGACGAAATCCAGGTCTCCTACTCCTCCGCCATCTTGCTCCGCCCCCCCCCATTATTGTTTCTAAAAGGTATTTGTTTGAAGAGGAAAAAAAAATCCTTCTGGAGACTTGAGGGTACTTAGAGTGACACATTTCATAGGATTCCCATTTAAAAATGGTTTGCATTAAATGGACTAGAAAATCAAACTACAGGTTAAGAGAGGAATGAGCAACCCCAACCTGGAATAGAAGACAGAAGGGCAAAGAACATTTGGCTATCAGCTGCCTCCACTCCTCTGAGAGGTAGCTGCTTCTGAACTATGCCAGAAGAGCAGGTTTGAGGGAGCTCTCTTGGTAGAGTCCAGGATTACTGCTCATTTGAAAACCACTTCCGACTAGAGGCTGGGCTGGTGACACAGTTTCCCTGGCAAGTGAAGTCTTTTTTGATAGTTCATAGAGTTTAATCTTTTATAGAACAATAGACTTTCCCTGGAGCAGACTGTACCCCCTCATCTGACCTTGTTCATCTCGCTTTCTTTGACTCTTACTGGGTATGCACCTAAATGTAGCACATAATGGTAATCTCTCCTATAGAATTCACTAGTTCCATACTGTGTGCACATTCAATCTCAGCTAGACTGCGTGTCATGGTTATTAATCCTCTTCTCTTGCAGCTTTTGTATTCCTGTAACAACTGGTAGAACTCCCAGGGAATGAGGTTGAGAGTGTTGGGTCTCAGTTTGAAGAAGTTGAGAGAGCAAACAGTATTTGCTGCCTGTATTCTCTTCCTTATGAGCTCAAATTTTAGGCATATGACCCCACTTGAGTTACTCTCAATATCTTGCTAACCCCACTTCATCCCAGGACTTTGATTTAGGTCAGAGGAGAGGCAATGAAGTGGGCACTCATAAGAGTATTCAAGTATGTATTTGAAGAGTTATTGTAGGCGTGGTGGAAAACAGCTGTTTGCTGTGTCCACAGTGGACAGTGCAAAGGGAACAGAAGGCAGATTAGATGGTAAGAACATTGATAAAGGGCTGGTCAACCTTTAGAATGGGAAAGATGTGGAGAGGTGATTTATCCGTCTTTCTTCTACAGATGAGGAAACTAAAGCAGAGGCAAGTTGAATGATAAGTCCAGACGAGGAGTTAGCACAGCCAGGTATGGAATCAATCTCCAGGCCCACAGTAGGTGTTTCTGAAACACTCCACTCCCAGTCCTCAATCATTGCAGAGGTTGGGACTAGGTGCTCAAGTGCTCTATCCAGCAAAGCCGAGGGCTCTTCCTTTCTGGAGTTTTTGTTTGCTTGTTCTTTTGTTTTAAACTTAAATTTCTATATGACTGTCTTCCTGAAGAGGTGCAAATGAAGTTCAGAAAGGAGTAGAATATTTTTCGGAAGTCCCTGTGAGCTAGAATATTTACTGAGAGTTCTTTGCCTTGGAAGATACACGTTTGTTCACATGTCCCATTTCTTCTTCCACATCATACTTCATCTCTTTCTCCTGAAGTGATTTCTGGGTCCTTTGGTTTTCTCTTCCACCATGGAAGTGTGATGGGGCAGGAGCTGCCCACACCATAGGGCACACCTCAGTTTCCCTAAATAGCAGACTAGCAAGGATCTTCAAACTGTTCTTTTTCTCTAACATGTGGGAACCCAGGGATCAGAGGAAGCTGCTGGGAGCCTGTCCTTACAATGCAGATGAATTTAGAAAGAAAGAGAAAGCACAGTGTTAGATAGGTAGTAGTCACTTAATAAATAATTGTTGGACAGATGAATTACGGTGCTTCTCCCCCTTCTTCTAATTATAGAACGGAAAGGGACTAAAGATGCATTCAGCTCAATCTCCTCATTTTATGTGGTCAAGCAAGTGAAGACTACAAATCTTAAATGATTTTCCCAAAGTCATACAGCTAGTTAGGGTCTGTGCCGGGCTAGGCACTTGCCATTCTGTGTCTTCATATCATATTAGGTTGAACCAAGTGAAATTGCCATTTCCGTGGGACAAAACATTTGTATATTGACAGTTTGTGTGGTGCAACCTAAATATGTTTGAAAGATCAATACTGTGTACTTATTTAGTTCAGTAATAGCAATAATAACCTTGGCCTTCTCCAAAACAAGCAAGCGTATGATAGTGGAACTTATTGTGAAGGTCAAGAATACTGGTTCTGAATAAGATGATTCTGGTTTTATATCCTTGGTGTTGGTAAGCTGAAGTTTCCTCGTCTACAAAATAGGACAAATGTTAGGTACATCACTTTTGATTGTTTTTAAAAGTTAAATGAGCTGATTTTTTGAAGGGCTTAGTATAGTGCCTGGCACATAGTAATTATTTAGTAAGTTTAGGCTATCATTCATTGTATAAATAAGGAAAAGAAAACTCATAAAACTTAAAATTTATAATTCTTCTGAACAGCATATTCATCTTTTCTGAAATCTATGGGATATGCCACACTTCATTGTTTAAGATGGACATACATTTATATACATATCTTTATATAGTCTCTATTTCAGATGCTTCTGTTAGTTATAGAGAATGTGTTTGGAATGGTGTTCTATCTATTTTTAAGACCTTTTCTTTGACAAAATGTGCTTTTGTGTCAGGCGAGATCATTATGGTAGAAGTTAAGCAAACACGTGTGAGTATGCATACTTAGACACAAGCTCCATAAAGGAAGGGGACCTTTTCTGTCACAGTCATGCATGACTCTTCCTTGGTTTCTAGCACAGGCCAAGTGTATAGTCAAGGCTCAAAATGCTGTTGACTGACCAACTGAGCTAGTATATTCTTTTAAAACCTGGACCCTGGAACCATCTCCACTGTTTGTCCATCTCTGCCTCATGGATCAGCAAATATCTCTGCTGCCTGGGCTTGGAGACACCCATGTGTAAAGTATTTCTCAGAGAACTCCTCATGACCCAGTGACACATCCAGAGCAAATATGTTTTCAGACAGCTGCACACTTAGGGGAAAAGTTATCACCCCCAGGGTAAGAAGGGACCAAGGCACTCCCAGCCGCAAGAAGGAAGCAGTAGACTTACCCTGAAAACAAATACTTCCCTAGCAAAGAAAATAAACATAGGTAGTCCCTCCTTCCCTTCAGGACCGGTAGCCTATCATTCTTGGGCTCAGCAGAATTTGTGGGTGTCTTCTCCCAGTGTCTAAGCTGCCTTTGGGCAGGACCGCTGCATGAAACCATGGGGGAGGGGAGCCAGCCCCAGACAAGCCCTCTGTAGTGATTTATGGGGAGAGGGCTTGTGGTACCCTAACAGCTACCCATAAGTGCCCTGATTAGCTTCCACTCAAACTGGCCTCTTCCCATGTAGTCCACCCTCTAGCTCCATTTACTTTGTCCATGTGACTTCTGCCATTGTAAATGGAAGCAAAGTCTGATCTTCAGAGAAAGGTGTGACATGAAGGGAACACTTGCTTACTTATTTAAAAAGACATAAACTTACTCACAATTGGCTACCATTTTGAACCATGAAGTGAAACACTAGTGTCTAGAAGTATCTGTGGAAGGATATAAACATTTCTTGAGCTTCTACATAGGTTAGCATTGAGCTTGGCTGTTTTTGTACACCATGTTTCATTCACATAGCTACCTTGCAAAAATAAGTATTATTCTCCATTTTACTAATGGGAAAATTGAGGTGCAGAGAAATGAGCTGCCACAGGATCACACAGCAAATAATCAGTGCAGCTCTGACAAAATCTATGTATGTGCTTGCTACTACGTCGCCCAGCTGCAGATGACCTTTAATTTTGTGACAGGCCTGTAAAGCAGTGAGCACAGCTGTCACCGACCTCTTGAATTTCAGAAAATTGGAGCAGAAGCGTTGTGAATTTCTGGTTTATCCAGCTTGACAATGGGGAGTAGAAAATGTATACATTCTTTCATTCAGTTATTCATTTATTCAAAACACTTCTATTCAGTCTCTAGGCTCAGCATTGTGCTAGGTACTGAGAGGGTATCAGAAAGGTTTAGGACACGGGCTCTATCTCAGGAGCTTTTATTCATGGTGAGGAGAGAAGAGTCCCGAAATAGTTATCCTTAATGTAAGAACAGGAGTTAGATTGGGTGACAAAAAACAATTGGTACGGGGTGGGAGAAATCTGTGTAGGTGGTTGGGAAAGGTTTCATGTGTTAACCACACACACACACACACACACACACACACACACACAGTCTCAAATTAGTGATGCCGATGTGGCATAGGAGAGATTGGTTGAAGTTATATTTTTTTAAAGATCTTATTTATTTGAGAGAGAGAGAGAATGAGAGAGAGCATGAGAGGGAAGAGGTTCAGAGGGAGAAGCAGACTCCCTGCTGAGCAGGGAGCCTGATGTGGGACTCGATCCCAGGACTCCAGGGTCATGACCTGAGCTGAAGGCAGTCGCTTAACCAACTGAGCCACCCAGGCGCCCGAAGATATTTTTTTAAATTAAACTTTTTACTTTGAGATAATTGTAGATTCTCATGCTATTATAAGAAATAATAGAGAGATCTGTGTACCCTTAACCTTGTTTCCCTCATACCCAACTATAGTATACTATTCACCTCCAGGATATGGACATCAATATCAGGTGTGCCCCTGTGTATTAAGTTCTATGCAGTTTCATCACAGGTATCCAGCACCATCACCAAGACACCCATTTGTTCCCCCCGCACAGGGATCACTCCCATTTTTCTTTCATAACCATCTCCATCTCCCTCTTACGTCTGCTGTCTACATCCTTAACCCGTGGCAACCACTAGTTTGTTCTCCACTTCTATAATTTTGCCATTTCAAGAATGTCATATAGATGGGACGATATAGTGTGTAACCTTTGGGGATTGGCTTTTTACATTCAGCATAATTCCCTTGAGATTCACCCAAGTCGTTGCATGTAGCTATAATTTGTTCCTTTTTATTGCTTAGTAGTAGTATCTGATGATATGGATATACCACAGTTTCACTATTCACCTGTTGAAGGCATCAGGGTTATTTCTAATTTTTGGCTATTACAAACTAAGATGATATTAATAGGATTTTTTTTCTTGCTATTTAGGTAGCATAGTTGGGTCCAACATTAGGCCTTCCTTGAAGCAATTTTATTTTTTCATTTAGCCCTCCTCATTCAGCGGGTACCTTTTGAGCTAGGCATTGGACTACTTATATCCTACTAAGAAACAGATAAATGAAAATTACCTTTGACTCTTAGACTTCAGTGACCTAGAGCTCTTAGTATATAACCTCTTTGGAGAAAAAGAAGTCCAGACTTCATTTAAGCTCCTATGGCCTCTGATAGAACTCATAATTAAAATTTGGATGTTTTACTCTAATTCTCCTGGAACAATTTGGACTTTCTGTAACTTTGCATGATCATTAAAAATCTCATTTAAAGTCTTAAAAATCAGGGACATCTGGGTGGCTCAGTTGGTTAAGTGTCTGACTCTTGATCTCAGCTCAGGTCTTGATCCCAGCTTAGGTCCTGATCTCAGGTTTGCAAGTTCAAGCCCCACACTGGGCTCCATGCTGGGTGTGGAGTCTACTTAAAAAAAAAAAATCTTAAAAATGAGTCTTTTGCATTATTTCAGAAACAGAAGAATGGAAGAAGTTTCTGCAAAAATTGTTTAAAGATCTGCTTTTCTTTTTATCAAAATGGTAGACAAGGACTTTTACTCCTAGGAGGATACTTGACATTTGCCAGATAATGCTCATTTAAGGAAGAAATGAAATCCCACTTTTCCTTCTGTTTTCTATCCCTAAAGAGGGTTTTTGCTTCTAGCTGCCCTCAAACAAGCTGTGTTGTTTGCTTGAGCTCATAATGAAACTCATTCCTGTCCACTCTGGTATTTAGTAAATGTCTTTTTGTTTTCATCTTGTTTCGAATTACAGAAACCTCTATCCTCAGGTGAGACTGAGTCCCACAGAGTAGACCTCTTTGGTACTTTTGTCTTCCAGCTTTCAGGGGCACTCACGTGCTTTTCACTGTGTGGGGGGAGCACGCTGTGCCTGCAGTGTGGAGTAGGCGTGGGATTTCTCCTGGCTTCAGTTGCCCTTTCCTCACCTCCCCCTACTTCCCAACCTACCTTGACTTCTGATTGGCTCAAATAAGAAGTAATACCCAAATAAGAAGATACTGCCTTCAGTACATGCAAATGCTGCATGCTGCAGCAGGCTGAGAGCTGTGGTGTGAGTAACTTCTCATTCCCACAGCTGATGGAAACTAGTTCATAAATCCAGATGATGGAAACATGGTTTTCCTTACCAGCTCTGTGGGATTGTAGGAAGAAATGAAAACTAAGATTTAAGATGATGGGGTTTTCTTGTGTAATTCTTTTCTTTTTAAACAAATGTTGAAGTCTGGTTAATTTTCTGTGCTTCTCATGTGCGTAAATTTAATAAAATGAACATGTAATAAAGTTAAGCCCCATGATGGTATCATTTATTTCCCTTGTATCTCAGCCTAGGTAATAGTGGCATTTGAAAGCTATTATTTAGGGGAATAATATAATTACAGGCCCAGAACTGGAAGTGAAAAAGCATTGCAGGCTGAGGAGTTTTCCTTGATATTCTTGGTGTTTTCTTTCACTCCCCTCCCTTCTCTTGTATCTAGGATGGAAAAAAAAATGAGCAAGGCAGAGAATATCATATTTTTAGAGAAGATTTTTGTCTTCACATTTCTGTTGACTTACTTATTTTTTCAATACATTTGTGAGGTTCACCACACTCTTCTTTTTCCTCTTGGTGGCTTTGGCCTTCCTAATGGAAGAATAAGGCAGAAGGAATTTGAAGTTTAGTGGTTAAGCAGCTCACAAAACTCTATTTTCAGACCATTTTGTTGCACCATCTCTGCCATTAAACTTTTACAGAAGTTTAATCTCAATTTATCTGACTTCAAATGCTTTTCTTGGGGCAAATGTTACTTTTCTCCTCTGGCTGGGCCCGAGTTCTCTGAGTTTAAGAAAGATGAATTTCCATTTACTTTGTGGGGGTTGATGTAGGACATTGTCTCAGGCCACACCAAGAAGTTTGCCTAGGGGCACATGGCTGTTGAGGCTGAGTAGTGCCCATCAGGAGGCTGGAGGCTTTCAGGGCCTCATCTCTTTGGGCCATTTGGGGAAGTTCATTCTGAAGCAATCTGTGGGCTGAATTTGCCAGAGATTACAACATGAGCCAAGCCAGAGAGTCTGAGAGGGTCAGAGAGAAAGAAGTAGGAAGAGCCAGAGACTTAAAAATAAAGGTACTACTAAGGCCATCTAGAGAATGACTCTGCTTTGTGACACCGTTATCCAAGAGAGGCAGGGTGGTGTGCAGGTCCAAAGTGTGGACCCTGGAGCTGGGCTGCCTTTGTAGAGTCCTGCACTGCCACTTACTAATTATTTTGTTTCTCTGTGCCTATTTCCTTAGCTGTAAAATGCTTACCTTGTCATGTTGTTGTGAGAAATCATCGGGTTAATGATGTAGAGTACTTAGAACAGTGCCTAGCATATATATAGTAAGTTATATATATAAGATATTGTTATGATTAACTAATAATAACTAATTTCTCCCAGTTCACTGTTTACTGTTAAGAATTGGGATACTTAATTTGGTTGTAAAATACCACACTCTTTAGAGGAGCTTGAGCACTACTAAAGGACTGGCTCTGTTAACTTGCTCCTGCAGGGCTGGGATGGAATTATCCAGGCTTTGAGGTGAAATGAAAGTAGTACTCTTGAGTTACTGGGCCATGGTCCCCATAGCCAAATGGACATGGTCTACTGTAGCCAAATTCTGCTGTGGTCTGAATTTTGCTCTTTCACCAATATAAACCTGAGCCTTGTATTTACTGGCAGGGGTCTTTGGGAAAGCTTGTCTTCCTCACCCCATTTTGCAAATGAGGAGAACGAAGCTCTAGAAAATTAAGTGATTTGCCCAACATCACATAGTGAGGGAGCAACTGAACTGGGAGTAAAATTGACCCTGCCTAAGTCCCAGCATGTTCTTTCTCCAGCACACACAGGTCATCATCATGGCCCCTGTGTGATGCGACGCACCTGATGGGTCTCTCTCACACACCATGTCTTTAGGAGGTATTTACTGTCGACCTTTGTTGATTAAAAATTTGAGAGTTTACCTTTTTCTGAAATCAAAGTTATGGATAAATTGTTTTACCTAAATATTTTCAGTTTTCTATTACAGCTTGGCTATTTAAGATTTACCTCTGCTAGGAGAAAGAAAGAAAAATGAGATTTTATGAGTATTATCTGACCCATCTGTTTTTAGTTTTTGAAATGGAAACTTGAAATTGTTATCTCAGTCTGTAATTGATATCTATAACATACAGATATACGCAAATGTGACATGGTATTTAAGAAGACAGGAAGGGCTAAAGTTACTCTACTTCTCTGAGCCCAGTTCCTCTTCTGAAAAGTAGGAATGATAATGGCACCTTCCTTCCAGGGTGGGCCTGAGGGTTTGTGTGACAGCTATGGAAATCTTCCAGCATGGCAGATCTGCATAAAGACAACAGCAATAGCAGGGACTTGGCATATAATCCTGCTACCTCCCTCCCAATAAATAACTACATCTGAACAAAAACAAGTCTTTTTAGGACATCTTTTATGGGGGAGGGTGCCTGATTTTACCCACTATTTGGGCACCAGAATCCTGGTTTTGTAGCCAGTCACTTAGCAACCATCCTGCTTAGCTTTCTCTATGTAACTTCAGAGCAAAGAATTCTCAGGATTTCATAAATTGATTGCAAATGACTAAGAATTCAATATGCATATATATTACATATATCCCTGTAAGTACATGTATCATATCCATCTTCTGTGTTTAGAATATATAGTGACAGGTAGAGTGTATGTGTGTCTATCCTGTTCCTCTTAGTCATTATTAGGCCCTTGCCTGAGGACAAGTCTTCAAGTCTCCATCGGTGGATGTCTATGGAAGGCTTTGCTGCCTTCTGATGAGTGCCTCAGGATGTCAGAAAAACTGAAAAGATGCTGGAGAAGGTTCTGCTCTCTTGCTAGGTAGCTCTCTTTCTCTCTGCTCATTGTATTTGCTCTGCAAATAGTACTGGGTTCTGATGTGATGGAAGAGAAGGTTTAAATTCCCTTTGGTGGGGGTGCTAGGGTGGCTCATTTGTTTAAGTGTCTGCCTTCAGTTCACGTCGTGATCCCAGGGTTCTGGGATCAAGCCGCACGTGGGGCTCTCTGCTCAGCTGGGAGCCTGCTTCTCCCTCTCCCTCTGCCCCTTCTCCCTGCTCATGTGAGTGCTCACTCTCTCTCAAATAAATAAAATCTTAAAAAAAAAATTCCCTTTGGTGGAAAGAGTCACTTCTAGCTTCAAGTCCAACATCCAAAACCACTTCCTGGGTACCGCCATCAGATAGTCCCTGCTTTCACTCCATCCCTACTGCTTGTCTGTTATTTGGTGTTGGCAGTGAGACAGGATTGATTAATCTCATCATACCCTGTACCCTGTGAATTTCATCTCAGAACCCTTGATGAAATAGATGTTGTTAGAAATGTTACCTGATTTAAAAAAAAGCGGGGGGCGGGGACAAGAATTCTGGAGGGTTGACTGAAGTCTTACTAGTCAGACCTGTAATTCTGCTAGGAGTAACCCTTGGAATTTGTGTCACCTAAATTCCCTTCCTGCAGGTCTGTGGTTTAACCTGAATCTCACTCTTCTTTGTGCCTGAGACTTCCCCTCTCAAGGACCTTTAGTCTGATTCCACAGTCTCCCTAATTCCTGTTTTTTGGCTTAAATCCCATTCTGTATGATATACAGAGCCTGGGCCTGCTTTATTAAGCCCTTCTGTAATTTTAAGGCTCTATCATCACCTTGAAATCTTTCCCAGCTATTTTCCTCCTTCTCTTCCCACCTTAGGAATGGGTCCAGGTTGGTCATTAATTACATTCTTGAGCCTTGGTAGCAATGAATGCAGTCTGGGAAGGCCAGCTTGCTGTACAAGCATGTGATTCGTCACACCCACAGAAAAAAATACTTGACTGAGAAGGCCATTAGCTCAGGTAGCTACAGGAATGGCCAAGAGTGCCAAGGTCGGGGATTTTCACCCTAGCTCAGTGGGTACAGATCACATATCCCTAAGACCATGTAGCCCTCTCCCTGACACCCACTACGAGTGCCAAATGAAAAGGCTCAAAGCCACCCATTTGTGCTCCTGGGAAAAACACTCAGGGCACACACATGCTGATTACTGATGACAGCTAAAGAATTCACCACCTCTTAAATGAGAGACAATGTCTTTCTGTGTGTGTATAAATATAGACATCCTTATGTTTTTCTGCACTCCACCCTCTAAAGTAGTACTGTGTTGTCTTCTGCATTGAAGTCAGGGAGCATGGGGTGTGAATTGTCTAAATCTTTCATCATGTTCAAAGGTCACCTCAAGTCTCACTTCTTCCCAGTTCTTGCTCTGATCTCTTCACTTCCCCACTTATCACATAATTGATGCTGAAGTATGCCCCCGTTGTTTGTAGTCCTTTTCCCCTTTTGGAAATGTATTCTCTTCCCAGCTCTGTCACTTAGCAGCTGCGTGATGTTGGACAAGCCACCTGACCTTGCAGAACCTCAGTTTTCACATCAATGAAAGGGCGATATGAGGATGCTTACTCCTACCCACCCTCCCTACCCAACAAGGTTGCTGTGAAGAGTGCATGTGCCCTAGTATAGTGTGAACCCTCAACGTGGTACAAATGGGAGCCATTATTATTGCCGTGAGCCAAAGTCTTCTTGACAACACAAGCCAGGGCTTACTACCTAATAGTTGTCCCAATAGTGCCTAGCACAGTCCTCAACAGGGGACACTCTCAGTGAGCTAAAGGAAGGGAAGGAGGGAGCGACAGAAAGAAGGGAAGGAAGACTTTTGTCAGTTTTGGTATCTTATTTTCCTCATTAACATTCCCTCCCTCAATATAGCTCTATCTTATTCAAAATGTTTAGTTTCTAAAAGGTGTTTGCACTGGGCAGCAGAATAATTTTTTTTTCCTCCAGTTGTCTTCCTCTGCATCTCCTTCTCCCTCAGCTAGCTTGGTCATGGTGTTGGAATTCATTCTGCCTGTTTGCTTTTATGCCCATGAGGAAAAAAAAATACATTTGGAAGATGTCTGAGTGATCAGAGACCACAAGCCTCATTTTATAGGTGAGGACACTGTGAGAGCTGAAGGACACCAAAGGCTTTCAGTCACTTATGGCAGAACAAGGACCTGAATCCTGGTCTTTGGCTGTTCCTCCGGGCATGGCACAGGCTGACCCCAACTAACAAAGTGTCGATGATCATCTCTGGGCTTTGGCTAATCCTGTAAAGCTCTTTCCTAGATCAGTGCAAGGATTTTTTGTTGCTCATGGGGGTTTAGGAAAATGGATTTGCTGTTGCTGCAACATCATACTCCCTGCCTGCTCTCCACACTTCAGGAGTTTGTTTTATGTTGATAAATTGGGATCATAGAAAGAATAAAAATCCCTTTGTAACTGGTTGCCTCACACATCAAATTTCACAACATTCTGTACTACAAAGCTCAGTGTTTTGTGTGTACAGGGGCTTGGGGGAAACCTTGGCTCTTCTTTGCGTCTTTGGGTTCCTTCTCAGGGCACTGTGTGTGTGGCCCTTCCTTTCTTCACTTTTACCAGAGCTCTTCATGGTGTGTTGGCCAGAACTCAGAGCTAGGCAGCCCTGGGTTCAAATCCCAAGTCTGCAGCTTAGACGCAAGTCCCTTAACCTCCAGGAACTTCAGTCTCCTCATCTGCAAAACACAGATGACATTGCCTGCTTTGCTGGTTTCCTAGTGCTATAGAGATAACGTGTGTAAAGATGGAAGAAAGGACTGGAGGAGGGTAAAATGTCTGTTTCTTCTACTCTTTCGTCAAATCTGACTCCTACCTATTAATTTCATTCATTAACTTAGTTTTTTAATCTTCTATAATACATGCACATATATGTGCCTTTTAATGTTGTTAGTGGTTAATAAGGCATTTTGCTTTTCCGATACAAGATCACATTCTTTCTTGCTGCTTTTCATCTGATTTTCCAGAACTTGGCTGAGAATTTTTAAGAAAGCTTGGTGTGCAATTTATCCCTTTTGGAAATTTTCCTTCCTCTTGGTAAAACACACACACACACACACACACACACACACACACACACACACAAAACCCCAAAACCCACAGAGTTGCACATCATTTCTAAATTTGAATCTTTTTTTTTTTTAATTGTGGTTCAGATGGTTAAAAGAGAGGTTTCTCAGGGAAAAAGTAATGTATATTTTTCTACTCTGCAAGGATGATATCACGGTTCCTAACCACTGTATGTGTTTTTCCTAATAAGGCAAGGATTTAGAGAGAGTTTATTTTCTCGCTTTTTGAATAGAGAAAACAATACTTAAAAAAATCGATTTCTGGTCTTTTGGACAAACACTATAAAACCATGCAGTACTCTGGTGGAATGCAGTACGGTATCAGCAAAGAGGCAGGCACAAGGTCAGATAGTGAGAATATGGAGGAGAGGGACATGGAGTCTCTACTTTCAAGAGGCATCCAGGCTTGTAAGGGAGGTAGATGAGGAGATAGACAATCAGTATATAATGCAGGGTTTTGTGAGACCACAGAGGCCAAGACTCTAACCCAGCTTCTGAGGAAGGGGCTAGACTCACTTTACTGTAGACTCACTTTACCGGAGGAGGTGATACCTGGACTATGACTTGAAAAATGAGTAGGAGTTTATGAAGCTGGGGAAAAGCATTATAGGCAGAGAGTGGTTCATGTTCTGAAGACACAAAGGTAAATTAAGGAACTTCAAGGTATAGTGTAGGGGAAAATGGAGAGGAAGCAGGGGGCTCATGTAACAGTGAGGGGTGTGAATGAAGAACCATGGGATGTACCTTTCAGGGAGTCTTTCAATGGGAAAAGGCCTTAGAGGTCAGAGTCTAACATTTAATTTCACAGCTTTGGAAACTGAGGCCAAGGAAGGGGAAGTGCCTCACTCATGGCCACAGAGGTAGTAGGTGGCTGATAGTGTTCATCTTTATCCAGACTCGGTGGTACCTGGGGAGTAGGGCAGGGGAAGCCTTGACAATGAAATTTCAGTGTTGACCTTGTAAAGCAGATTCTCATAGGAACACTT
The DNA here is from genome assembly GCF_009762305.2 of Zalophus californianus. Taxonomy (NCBI): domain Eukaryota; kingdom Metazoa; phylum Chordata; class Mammalia; order Carnivora; family Otariidae; genus Zalophus; species Zalophus californianus. The sequence goes on from NC_045605.1 coordinate 46,451,252, forward strand.
GGCCAAGGATCTATCATGGGGACTGTACGGTTTGGGCTAATGACCCCAGCATGCCTTTTTGCATATTATGTCCTTTAAAGGAAAGGCCATCACTAGCTAGAAATGCTCGTTGGCTATTTTTAGGCTGTGTGGTAGGGGGAATTAGTGGAATTCCTAAGGTCAGCTCCAGCTGTTTTTCTCCAAAAGACCAGCTGAATTTTTCATGAGATTTGCTCATTAGAGTTTTCATCCTTCTGTGAGGCGTTGTACTGAGTCTGAGTCAGGCTGTCCTGGGAAATAAGTAAAGGGACTAGAGTTGGGGGAAAACTAAACTGGGATTAGGATAGTTGCTGTCCTTTTTAATGTTAAGTGCTGTCTTAGATGTGGTTGGTCATCTCTCACACCTTCTCAGTCATGGTGAAGTTCCTTCTGGATTAGAGCAACTAGCTTGGAGGTTGGTTGGATTTTGGAGATTTTGACGATTTAGGGATGTCATATCTGTAGAGTCTGGCATGATGCCTGGGCAGAGGTGATACTGATTACATGATAATTACACGAAATAGCACCTTTCATTCAGTAATATCACTTCGAAACACTTTCTGGATATCAAGACAGATATTACCTAGGACTCCTGTGAGGGGAGCTTACCTGTAGTTATTTGGCATCTAGTTACAACACTACTGTCTGTTGTGTCTCAGGGCAGGTGAAGTGTCTATATGAAGGCAGGCAGAGTGGAAACATTCTTCATTTCTTCTAGACGGCACTATGCACCCTTCCTCTTCTCTAGTCTAATGGGGTCTGACGGAGCTCATGCTATTAGGCAGTGAGTGGATAAATATAATGGTATAGCATTTTGTAGTTGATAAAATGTCTTTCCATATATGGTGGATTTGTTGTGATTCAGTGAGATAGATGGGCAGTGGTTAGTCTCAATTTTAGAAATGAGGAAACTGAGACTCAGGGAAGTGCCACATTTATGGCCACCAAGATATTTAAGTAGGTAACTAGATTTCATACCAGATCTTATGACTTTAAATCTCATGTTCTTTCCCCTTCATGATGCTGCCAACATGATCAGAAATAAAGTGTCAAGTTTCTCCTCCATAAAAGTGGTTTAAAGGATGCCTTTAAAGGAACGTGATTCTGTTGCATACCCAACTGAGGAAGGAAGGAGCATCTCCAGCATGAGGTATCTGAACATGATAGAGTAAACATGAGCTCTGTCCCACTAGCTCTGGAGCAACAGCTATTTTCTGAACTAGAATTCAAGGACATTAAAATAACAGTTAATAACAGTGTCATGGTGGGGAGAGGTGGTTAGAGGAGGAAGAGATCTGGGCATGGCTAATTTTTTTTTTTTTTTAAGTTTTTCAGATTGATGCTAATGTACAGCCAGGTTTGGGAACCCCTGAGTTAGGACATTTAGAGAGAGTCCCTCACATTCCCAAGGAGGAATGTACATGATTTTACCAAAAGTGAGGCTTTATGGAGTCCTTCTTAAAGTCTGAGTTGCTGATTGCTCCAGTTGAGTTAACATTATGATCCTGGTTTAATTCCAGCCTAGTTAATAAATCAGCTGGTTGCTGCACTCCCTTCCTCTGAATCTGAAACCTAGAAAATAATTAAATCTAGAATTCACCTGGAATGCCTGCTATTATCAATGTGCTGGTTTCAGGGGCGCTCTGAACTGCGGCTCAATCCACTTCTTAGTTCATGTGCCAATTCTTACTCAGGTTGAAGATGCTTTTGTCCTGGAGGATAAAGGAGGCCCCCTCAGGGTGTCCCAGATCTCACATTGGGTAGCTGTGTGATTGTAGGCAGTTGGTCTAACCTCTGCAGCGCAGCTTCCTCATCTGCACAGAGAACTAGTGATGACTATGATTCAGCTGTTACTCCCCTTTTCGGGTTTGCTGTTGTTACAGCCGGAAAACAATTGATTTACAATGACATGTTTCACTTTGACTAATTGCTGTGCTCTTTAACCAGTCATAGGTGGTTTCTGACCTCTCAGGAATCCTCCACAGCTGTGATTCCCAGACCTGACCAAGCATCTGGCATCATGTGGGAATAACTTAGAAAATGCAGATTCCTGGGCCTCGGCCCTGAAGATTTTGATTCAGTAGGTCTTGAGCAAAGTCTGGGAATCTGCTCTTCCTCAGCCACATTTGGATACAAACGATGATGAATTTAATTAAAGTGACAGAACTCCCAGTTTAGATGTCACTACAGAGCTTAGTTGATAGAGATTGCATTTCTTCATGGAGGCCTTCCCTGGCCCCCAATACTACATTAAACCCTCTGGTTAAGAGTTTTATAGCAGCCTGCTCTTCAGCTTTGTAGGACTTCTTGAGCTTGTTCAACATCTGCCCTCCTTTTCCAGAATATCGACTCTCCGAGGGCAGGGACTGGGTATACTATCAGAACTTTCGGAGCATACAACTTACCCTCTTCCAGAACTGATATCTGGGACTGTGGTGGGTGCTGCCCTTTCAAGGGGGGGAGGATGTTTCCCTGGCATTTTGAACTTAGGCAAGGCTCCTGGTGCTTCCCAAGCTGGGTAATCAATTACAACCCATGGATATGTTGGCTTTTACAGCAGGTCTGCAATGTCAGATGAAGCTTGTTCTACTGTGTCTTAAAGCTCCTTGTGGATAGGTTGTCAAAGGTAAATCATCCCTTTTGTAAATTGTCATCCTTTCGGAAAGATTTGAGTTTTCTGCCCAAATATGAAGTTTATTTTATTTTTTTAAAGGATTTTATTTATTTATTTGAGAGAGAGAGGGAGTGAGAGAGAACACGATGGGGGAGAGGGGCAGAGGGAGAAACAGGGAGCCTGACATGGGGCTCGATCCCAGGACCCAGGGATCATGACCTGAGCTGAAAGCAGACACTTAACTGACTGAGCCACCCAGGTGCCCCAAATATGTAGTTTAAAATGAATTTCAGCTGCCTGTTTCCCCAGCTCCTTTTTTTTTTTTAAGATTTTATTTATTTATTTGACAGACAGTGAGAGAGGGAACACAAGCAGGGGAAGTGGGAGAGGGAGAAGCAGGCTTCCCCTGGAGCCCCCCGATGCAGGGCTTGATCCCAGGACCCTGGGATTGTGACCTGAGCTGAAGACAGACACTTAACAACTGAGCGACCCAGGTGCCCCATCCCCAACTTCTTTCTTTCTTCACTGTTTTCATCTTTTGGAATCCTGATATACCAAGAAAATACAGATCTAGAGGGTGGTTCTGGCATACTTATCAAGACTGGAAAATATGAAAAATTCAGGTTCAAATTTCTCTTCTCTGGCATTTCAGGCACTGCGGGGTCTGACCCTGGGTACTGTTTCCCTATTCATACCCTATACTCTGGTTACCGGCCTTCTTTTTGAATCCCTTTGTGGTTTCGTGGCTCAGTATACTGGTCCAGAATGCCGGCTCTCGTCTCTAATTCAGCCATCAAGGCTCACTTCACTTTATTTCCTTCCTAAATTCCTGTGGCCCCCGATGCTTGGTTTGGGCCTCCTTTATTAGTACTTCACATGGTACTTGGAGGAGGGTTAGTTGTGTGTGATCCTGTCTTCCTCACATGGCCCATTATCTTGTCCTTTGTTGGGGCTTGATGAAAATATTTTGTTCCTGTGGGTACCACAAGTCCAAACTTACCCAGGAATGGCAGAGGTGAGTTTTTCAGAAATCTGGAGACATTATCATTAGGTTTGAATGTGAGATTAAGGGGTGAGGGAATGGTCACGTGTAAAGGAATCTTTCCTTCTCTCTGTCTCCTTCATTCTTAATTTGAGGTCACCAAGTTAGTCTGTGGGAAGCATGAGCTGTTGGCCACATCAGCCTGGAGCTGGAGGAGAAGAATGAAGTAGAAAAATGGTTTCCACCTTTGGAATAATCCTCACAAAAGTGAAAGCTTTGTATCTTGAAGGTACCCATGAGTTTTGATTTTTCAGTTGTTCCCTAAGGAAAAAAAACCAAATTTATTATTGCATAACAAACTAACATACTCTATCTATAACCTTTCATTTGTTCACTTACTCATAGGCTCATTTCGTTTAGTCATTTTATTTATTCATTCAATTCACATTTTTGAGCAGTTACCTTGAACCAGTCATAAGACAATGAATTATGCTTTCCTCTCAAGAAGCCCTTTTAGGCAACATATTAGGTTGAGAAATTTGTATATTTTTAAATAGTGTGATGAAAGCACTGACCACACAGAAACAAAATAATCATGTGGCATTGTTTCTGGACAGTGCTGTGGACAAAGTTTGCTTTTCATATAAACACATCTCTATGTAAGTATATGACAACATGTTCTGATTGAGTTTAAGCACATAAAGGTAGGTTTTTTAGTAACAATTTCTGGTTCCCAGGGTCTCTGCTATTCTAAAGAGGCTCAGGGCCTTGTTATAAATTCCTGCATGTTGACACAGGTGCCTTTCCCCTCTATCCTGTACTTTTGCTCCTTTCCATGTCTGTCCATAAAACAAATCAAGAGCCCAATCATTTTCCTATTCCTACAAATTGTGCTTAGGGGAGCCTGCCCTACTTTGAGGGCCAATGCATGTTGCTCAGAGCAGATGACAAAGAAGAAAGTAGAGAATATATGGAAAGAGGAAAGCAGGGTGAAAACAGACCTGGACTGGGCACCCGGAAACTGGGGTCTAGTCTCCTCTTTGTCCCTGACTAGCTGTGTGATCTCTCTGAGAATAAGGGGGTGGCAATGGAGTGGAAGATGAAACACAGTGGCTTTAGAACCTTCCAGCTCTGGCCTCAAATCACGTTCTGCTTGAGTGACTATAGATTTAACTCCTTGAGCCCAATGTTATCTGCATGATGTGGAGAATACCTGCCTCGCTGGGTGGGCAGAGAGATTCAGTGGGATCACATAGGTAAGGTACTTAGCACGACCTGCTCATTTTTCAGTTCAGAGAAAAATGAGCAAGATCTTAAAAAGCTTAGACAATGTCATGTGAGGAACAGCCGAGGGGGGAAGGAAGCTCATCTTCCCCTCAATAAAGGAGACTCAGGGAGAACAAGAAAGCCATCTTCCTTTTAAACTGCTGTTTGAAAGGGAGAGTGAGGGGCGCCTGGGTGGCTCAGTCAGTTAAGCGTCTGCCTTCGGCTCAGGTCATGATCTCAGTGTCCTGGGATTGAGTCCCACATTGGAGCCTGCTTCTTCCTCTCCCTCTGCCCCTCCCCCCGCTTGTGCTCTCTCTTGCTCTCTCTGTCGCTATCTCTGTCTGTCTTAAATAAAATCTTGAAAGAAAGAAAGAAAAAGGAGAAAAGAAAGAAAAAGAAAGAGAGCAAGCTGAGGGGGCCAGGGCAAATTAGAGGCAAGGGGTAAAAATTAGGGACAAGTTCAACCATAGTGCAAAGTAAGCCTGAGAAGTGGAGAAGCCCCACAGGGGAATGAGGGCTTTGGGCATGGGTGCCCTGGCAGGGCGACTTGTGGGTCTGATGACACCAGTTTGGTATGCAGTGAGGAGAATTGCGCTGGGCGGGAGGTGAGCAAAGTTTCTCTGATTGTTCCATTCCACTTGCTCCTTCCTAGGCGTCCCCTGAGCCGTCTGTGGGTTATTCCATTTATGCCTTGATGCCACTATGATCTGGGAAGCTTACAAAACACTTGGTTTGATGTGTGATGGTTTGTCGCTGCTGAAAGTGAGTCCCTTAATTGATCGGGGCTGTTTCTCTCAGTGCTGTTCTCCCCAACCCCACCTTGACTCCAGCCTATTTATTCCTGCTCTCCTTCTGCCTCCCAGATTTTTCTTCCCAGCCTTCATTCTAGATGTCATGGGACTGTCAGCACAATTTGCTTCTCTTCTAAAAACTTTATCATGTGAGAGTCACTACTTACTTGAGGTTTCCTCCCCTCGCTTGGGGTCTGCAGGCTTTGGTACAACAGTCACGTGGGGAAGGAAGAAGGGCTCTGTGGGCCTGCCCTTGTACCAGAGCACAATGGGGGAACAAATATTGTTAATCAGGCTCCAGCCAGGGTTTGGTCAGGCACAATGACTGGGTTCAGACCTATAAGTCTAGCTCTTCTAGTTGTGATCACTAGCAGGCACCAACTGTCTGGGGCCTTGGTTTCCCTCTCTAGCTTAACTTTGGACACTTGACAAGGAGGAGAGTATTGGCTTTCATAGATGTGGCACAGCAGGGCTGACGCATGGAAAACTTGAATTCAGCACAATCTGCATTTGGAGCCTGTAAATTTCCCTTCCATGCTGCCGCTCCCACTGCAGCTCACTCCTTGTTTATTCTCCATAGTGTCCTGCCTTCTCGCCAGAGCATCACAATCATCTCTGTAAGAAAGGAGAAAGTGGGAGTAAAAACACCTGTCACATAGATGAGAAAACTGAGACTTGGGGAAGTCACGTGATTTATTTAAACCACACAGTCATGTGATGGACTAGGGGCTGGAACTCCTTGAATAATGTGGACCTGGTTTTTCAGTGAAGGAAGAAGTGGAAGCTCAGTTCTCTTCCATCCGTATTCATGTATTAACTATGTGAGTGCCTAGTAGATGCAAGGCACAGTGGCAAGGACTGGGGTCACAGAGCACTCAGATGTCCAGGCCTTGCTCATAAATGAATGGAGGATGAGCTTGAGTAGATAAGGATTCGAGACGGTGTGCTGAATATCCTGACTCAGAAAGTCAGGTGCTAATGGAACACACCAGAGGGTTGCCTAACCTGGCCTTGAGAGGTTAGGAAAGGCTTCTGTGTAATAAGTGACATCTAACTTGAGATCTAAGAGGTATCAGCCCAGGAAAGGTATAGCGTATAGAAAGGCCTGGGGGGCAAAAGTAACCAAAAAGTTGTGTGTGGGAAGCCTAAGGAAAAGCACTTGGGGAAGAAAGCTGGTGCCAGGTCACGTGAGTCCCACAGGCCATGGTAAGGAGTTTGAGCATTTAGCCAATGGGCAATGGGAAGAGGTGAAGGGTTTTAGACCTGCAAATATGGCTTAGTCAGACCTGACTTTTAGAAAAGTCACTCAGCAGCATAATGAGAATGGGTGGGAGGGAGGCTGAAGCTTAGGAGAACTTTTTGCTCACCCTGGGAGCTACTCCTGTGAACACATCAGGAATCCCTGTGCCCAAAATTTATCCCTCCCAATTTTTGCACAGAAATTTCTCTGATTGCTGACTGCCCCACTGTGGACCAGTGATTTTTCTATGGTTAAGCACAGAATGAAGGTCCACAGTCAGAAGAGTTTTGTTCGGCTTCCCAGTTTGAGGAATCTGTGGAGAGGAGAATTAAAGGAGAGATCAGCATTGGGGTGGATTAATCTGACAAAGCTACTGGCAAGGGGAGCCTGGGTGGCTCAGTCAGTTAAGCGTCTGCTTTGGCTCAGGTCATGATCGAGCCCTGCTCAGCGGGGAGTCTGCTTCTCCCTCTGCCCTTCCCCCTGCTTGTGTGCGTGTGCTCTCTCTCTCTCTCTCTTGCTCACTCTCTTACTCTCTCTCTCAAATAAATAAAATCTTAATTTAAAAAAAAGCTACTGGAAATACTAGCCCCACCACACAAGTGTGGTGGCAGACACCACCCTGAGCCCTACTCTCCTCATTTGAAAAACACAGATCATAAAATACTTGCCTCAGATCTTTGTGAGGATCCTATGAGATAATGTTAAGTGCCAGGTGTGTAGGAGGTACCCAGTAAATATTTACTTCCTTCTCTTTTTTCCTGCCTTTCCTTAATGCTGCCCCATCTCAGAGTAAAAGCCAGAAATTGTACAGCGCTAATGTAAGACTTAACACAGTATGAACTACTTCTTTCTGCCCTGCTCTAACCTGTCCTCCTCTGGGCACACTCTGCTATTCCAGCACTGACTTCTTTGATGTTCTTTGAACATGCCGGACGCGCCTCCACCGCAGGACCCCCTGGTACCCGTGTGGCTTGTTAACTCACCTCTGTCAAATTTGTTCACATGTCATCCTCTCAACGAGACCAACCCTAACCACCCCCTTAAAACTCCCAACTCCCCTCTTCCCTTCTCTGCTCTGTTACCACCTTCTGGCAAGTTACATAATTATTTGGGCATTTATTATTATTATTATTATTATTATTTAGTTTGATGTCTCCTCTGAGGGGCACGTAGGCTCTCACAGGACATTTTTTTCTGTCTGATGGACCACTGTATGTCCAGGGCTTACCACAGCGCCAGGCACATGATAGGCTCTCAGTAAATGTTTGCTGAATGAAACGTTTGATTAGCTCCTATGATAGATAGCAGCCAGAGTATTGGGAATTGGGAAAGCACCTGGTATTGAAGAGTCTTGGTTGCCATCCAAGAGCTCTGCTGCTGTCTCTCCCAATTAGGAGTCAAAGGTTCTAGCCCTTCCCTCCTTTCTCAGTAAAATGAAGATATTGCCCTTTGTCTCGCTGATTTTTAGGAAAAACCTTTAACCCTTAGAAGCTCTTATGCAGAAGCACTGGTTAGCTTGTTGTTGTACACGAAGGTGTAGAAACCAGCGTTTCCTCCTTTAGCAATGCTCCCAGTTACCACTGCTGGACAGCCTGAGTTGTTTTTCTCCTTTGTTCTCTGCCTGTCCCATACTCATTGACTTTAAAACAGTCTCTCACTGAACCATATGGCAGCGTCCATGGTTCTTCGAATGTGGCCTCAATTTATTTCCTTGCTAGCCTCTGAGATCTAAGGAGTAATTTGTTAGGCTGGAAGAAGCTATTCTGCATGAAAGAATAGACAGCCATCCCCTGGTGAACTTGTATACTTGGATTAGGTTCATTCATCTACTTACCTACTTACTACATTCAGAGACTCACAGTCAAATGGGAGTGATTGAAGGAAGATAAATAATTATCGCGGTGGGGTGTATATGTGGAGAAGAAAGTTTTTGTGTTAGTTGGTCTTCTGCGACAGAAGTGTTATAACAGCCCCGAACTTCAGTCGCTTCCAACAACAAATATTTATTTCTTCCCATAATCTCCAGGTCACCTGGGATGGCCTTACTTCGGGCGGCTCAGGGTCGGGTCTGACCTTATATCTCCTTTTCTGGGACCCGGACTAGAAAGTCAGGAGTTACCTAGGGCAGGCTCTTCTTGTGGCCGGTGGCAGGAGTATAAGCAGCCAAGCCAACCCACACAAGCCTATGCTTGTATCACATTTGCAGCATTCCATTGACCAAAGTCACAGGTCAAGCCCAACAATAGGAAGGTCGGGATGAATACACTGCTTACTCTAGTGGCAACATGGTTGCGTAGCTATTTCAGGGAGGGAGTGAAGAGTTAGGAGCAATAAGTGAATCTACTTTTAATTCTAGCTGAGGTAGTTAGGGAGGGCTTCCTGGAGGTGGTAACTTCCATGTTTGAAGGATGAGTATTTTTCAAGATGAACGAACAGGCACCAACTTATACAAATGGGTGCACATTTTAAAAAGAGAGAATAAAATAGTGTCTTAACATTTATTTGAGTAGTCGCTGTGAGTTATATGCAGAGAGCCAGAGGAATATAAAACAACGGTCATCAGAGTAACTGTTCTTGAAGTCCATACTTCATGGGGGAGATCAGAAGGAAACATAATACAAAAAAGCAAAGGAAAAGACATGACCAGGTACACTCTTATTTACTTACTTACTTACTTATTTATTTATTTATTTATTAAAGATTTTATTTATTTGACAGAGAGATCAAAAGCAGAGGGAGAGAGAGGGAGAAGCAGGCTCCCTGCTGAGCAAGTAACCCGATGTGGGACTCGATCCCAGGACCCTGGGATCATGACCCGGGCCGAAGGCAGCCACTTAACTGACTGAGCCACCCAGCCATCCCACCAAGTACACTCTTATTTAGAGGGATAGAACAAAAGTGTGAACTCAGAAAGGAAGCTAGAATATATTTTTAGTAGCTATTTTTGGTAGAGGATGCAAGATATGTGCTGTTTGATTTCCATTATTTCACTTCATCTTTACAACCAGTGAGGGACATCCTACTGGTAGGTAAGTGGGAATGAGAAACCCCCCCACCCACCCTCAGAGTGGGGGGTCCCTTGTTAACGTGACAAAGGGAATACCTCCCAGGGGTTCTATTTTGCCAAAGTGAAGAACTTATTCACAAAAAGCACTCAGTCATGTGCGTACTGTTTTATTCTTCAGTGAGACTGCCTGAAACCTACTGAATCCTTGGTTTTTAGTGTCTACTGTCTGTGTAACACTGTGTTTGTTAAAGGGCCCCCATCCTGGAATAGGTGACCTCTGAAGTCCCAAGCAACTGTGAAATTCTTCATGTCACCTTCTCATTGCACATGGGTTTGTGTGGCCTCAAAGAAAATAGGATTCTTGCCCAAAGTCCTACTTAAAATTCTCACTTTGGATAGGGGAGGTTGAAATTCTGCCTCTTCCTTTCCCCCAGTTTATATACACACACCAGTAAGTGTTCTTTCTCCCCAGAAATGAAGGGAGCAAGCTTGGTGAGTTGCTCTAGACCCGGCAAGGGTTAGAGGTGGGACCGGGTGAAGAATAACATTTCTCCCTCTTGTGCACGTTACCTTTACGTGATACCTGCTCATCACCTGTCATTAGAGAGCCCAGATATGTTCCTGTGCAACATTCCTATTCATGGAGATGTGAGCACTTGTGAATTTTTATTTCTAGTTTCTTACCCATGATTGATGACTGGAATCATGTCTCCCTGGTCTTATTGACCTTGAGTGTGACTTTTTTTTTTATTTATTTTTTATTTTTTTAAAGATTTTATTTGTTTATTTGAGACAGCGAGAAAGCGAGAGCACATGAGAGGGGGGAGGGTCAGAGGGAGAAGCAGACCCCCCGCTGAGCGGGGAGCCCGATGCGGGACTCGATCCCGGGACTCCAGGATCATGACCTGAGCCGAAGGCAGTCGCTTAACCAACTGAGCCACCCAGGCGCCCGAGTGTGACTTTTTAGCCTAGCATGCCGTGAGTTTGGAGAGAGAGAGAACCAGCTCTTTTTTTGCAGCCATCCCTTTCCTCAGCGGGTTGTCAAACATCAACAGGCATTTTGTGTGCTCTCCATCTTGTTGGTCTGAAATTGAGTAGAAGCGTGTTGCATGACCCATTTGCTCAGGAAGCTGGCCGAACTGGTTTCCCTGATCTCAGAGACCATCTCACTGGTCATTCTCTTTCCCTAGGCACGTTTTAAATCTTGTAATAATGAGCAATGCTTACGGAACTGCCTCACACTGTCTTGTGTTTACTGTCTCGTGATTCCCCAGGTATCACAAGATGTTCAGGTGCTGCAGCCTCTCCTCAAGTTGATGACCCAGACACAGGGAGAATCAACTGAGTCTGAGACTGGTCCAGAGTGGGAGTGTGAGTAGGAATGCCACTGTGGGAACAAGTGAGCTGTCTGGCAAGGAATGCAGCGTCCTTCTGAGAGCCTCCTCTCCACGTCATTCCCCAGACCACCGCTTCCTCTCTGGAAGGACCAAGGAGGACTTTGCAATCAGCCACCTGAAACTTTTGCCGGGCCAACGTAAGACTTGCGCTGCAGAACTGAACGAGATATTACTTCGTTTAGTTTTTTGCATCTTCTGATCATTGAACAACAGTCATAGTTGTTTTGCTTTGAGAACTATAAGCCAGATTGGTTGCTCTTATTTTTGTGTATAATTTTCATAATGATTGACTTGAGCTTCCTGACAGAGGAGGAGCAAGAAACCATCATGAAGGTTCTGCAGCGGGATGCTGCCCTGAAGAGGGTTGAAGAGGAGAGAGTCAGGTAAGGGGCCAGGAGGTCCTTGGGCATGGGGGAAGGAGGGACAGTCTGTAAGAAGATGGGACACCTTCTTTCCTCAGTCATAAGTGGTAATTCTGACTTGGAGCCTGAACTTACAGGTTTTAGGTTTTAGGTTTTAGGTTCCTTCCTGGATGGGATTTTTTTCCTTCTTCATGTCTCTTAATTTACCCTTAGGACTCCTGCCGGAAGTAGTCTTGATAAATGAAACCCCTTTAATTTATTAAATACTGAATTAAAAATGAAGTCTATACAAACACATACATCTACGTAGGTATATTTGAATGTGTGCATATTTATATCCACCTTTTAAAAAACGGAATCATGAACTAAATTGGATTTTTTTAATTCCTAAGATTTTTAAAAGAAAATAAATTGGGAAGTAGCTCACGTTTCTGCATACTTTGAGAAACGTTTGAATTGGTTTCAACAGCAATTGAAATTGGCTCTGACTGAGCCACTTTTTCATTTGTGTCTCACAAGAAGGAGTGGCAGCTTTGACATGTTGTTCTTGCTGAGAGGAACCCATGTGTTCCACGTCAACATTTGCTCCACTTTTCCCTCACCACAGGGTTGGTAGAAGGAGCATGAGAGCAGGATGCTGAAGAAGTGGGCTTAAGCCCAGGCCCTGCCATCTGTTACCTGTGTAATTTTGGGCTTTGAAAACAGTGGAAGGCTTCTGGAATGTATGTTAGTAGTATTAACTGCATAATCCCCATCCCAGGAGTTACCTGAAAGGAACATAAGCCATGTTCTTATTTCCTGGGACACAAGACCATGAGTAATGGATTTACTGGCACCATTTTCCATACTTTGACCCTAATTGAGCATAGATGCTTTGTAAACATGCTGAAATTCACTCCAAGCACTCCAGAGCATCTGTTTATGGCTACTAATAATAGCTTATAGAGACAGTGCTTAACAAACTAACAAATGATTCCCAAATGACAGTGATGAACAGATTGCAAAGGGCATTTTTCTGAGTTCAAACACTCTTGTGCAGTTGGTAGGGGCTCAGAGTGGGATATAATTATGCCTTCTTGATGTGTGAGGAAGTTGACTTTGAGATAGGTCAGGTAACTTGCTCAAGCTCATACAACCCGTAGGTGTCAGGATTGAGAATCACATTCTGGTCTTCAGGTACTCATGGACTAACTCTGCCTCCTTTTTCTGAGAAAACAGTAGCAGACTGGCCATCCTGGCACCTGGCCATGGAGAAGGGGGCAGGTGCTTGATATGAGCTAGGACACTGAGCCGTGATGGTGACAGGTACTGGAGAGCCTGTGAATGGGGCGCTTTACTTGTCATGTGCCTCCCTACAAGTCGCCTGTAGTGCTCTGTGCACCAGGATGGGAGGTGCTGTTCTCCATTCTCAGCAAATGGGGCGTCTTGAGCATTTTATCCAGGAGGGGCAGGAGATTTACCCCAATCCTCCCTCAGAGCCTTTTGGTAGCATTGATCCTTTGCCCATGTACAGTTTATAAAGCCCTTTCATGAATGTTGTCCTACGTTTCCTCATAAACAGAGGCATGTGAGATTCGGCAAGGCAGGACTGTTGCACCCATTTTAAAAATAAGGAGTGAAGGCAACACAGAGAAAATACTAGCTGATTCTTAAAGCATCATGGGAATTCATTTATCCTCTCAGAAGACAAGACAGGGAGACTTGGAAAGAAAACAGTGGGGTGAAGATAACCCTGGGCCCCTCTTCCTACGTCAGGATGTGGGGACTGTGACTACTGGGTTGCTGAATACCTTTGATTCCTCCATTAATCGGGTGTTATATGTGGGCTGCAATTCTATGTCCTCCATTGAGCTGGGTTAGGAGGAGAGATTTGTCCTCCCTCCTACCCCCCTCTAAATGTCCTTGGCCCCTGGGACTGCAGGCTGCTGGGTCTTCCCTGTAGTTGTGTGTTTCCGTGTGAGTGGAGTGGAGGTGTTTCATGGGCATATGCAGTGGCTGATGGAAAAATCCTCCAAAAATGCAAAGTTCTGGCAGGAGCCGGGCTTTGTGAGGGGTGTGAGCATATAGCCTCAGGGACCAGCCCAGCTGCAGCTGCAGCAACAGTGCAGTGAGTCCCTTAGCAGGGGTGGGTTTGCAGACTCCCCTTCCAGTCGCTGTTTCTCAGGGTGCCCCAGCAGCTGCTGCTTCTGTGAACTGATAGCAAGAAATCTTGGGTGGCAAGAAATCCAGTGTGAGTCAAGCCCTGTGTACTACCACCATGCTGGGGGAGTTCTTAGACGTCAAGCACCTGATGGTTGACTCAACCACAGATAGATAGGTTTAGGACTCTGGGCCTGGGGAAGAGTGATGGTGCATGGTGGTTTGGGGGGTGCCCATAGCTGGTGGACACAAAGGGGCCCAGCCCATGGCCTGACCTGCTTCACATAAAGAGAATTGCACTCTGACCCCTTCTTTGATTTAGGACTGAAGGGACTTGTGGGTATGGGTCTGAGGCTGTTCTGCTCCAGGGCTGGTGGAACTAGATCTCTGGTCTCTGAAAATGCTGTTCCATGGACTTTTGCTGTCAGCCCCTTTGCTGTCTCCAGCTGTTTGTCTTTGACTCTTCCATCAGCTTTCCATACAGCCTGACAGCTCTGGGAAGATTTTTTTGGTCCCTATAAATCATTTTACAAATAAAGAAGGTAAAGCCCAGAGAGGGGAAGTGACAAGCCCAGGGCCACTCAGATAACCGCTGCCAGAGCCGTGGTAAGGAAAGCTCTTGGTCTAGCACTATTCCCTCTACCCCATGCTGCTATTATTGCCTTTTGCAATTTGTCAAGCTGCAAGCTGTCATTTGTTAATCATTTGTTAATTTGTGAAGCACTGTCTGTCTATGAGTTATTATTAGTAGCCGTAATCAGATTCTCCAGAGTGCTTGAAGTGAATTTCAGTATGTTCACAAAGCATCCATGTTCAATTAGGGTCAAAATTATTGGTATTATTCCTTCAGAAGGCTAGGGAAGCAGTCCCCTGCTTAACCTTGGAGTCAAAACTGACATGAGTTTGAATCCTCTCCTCACCACTAATCAACTGTGGTTCATTGGACAAGTGACTTAACCTCTCTGAGCCTTAACCCAGAGACTGAGAATGACCGTAATACCAAACTCAAAGGATTAGAGTCAGGATTAAGTAAGATAATTCTTAATCTTCTTAGCACGTAAGAGGAGATGGAGACATTTGAATTCCCTTATTCTCTACTCCACCTTTTGTCTAAAAAAGGGCAGAATTCTATGGTTGGTAGTCTGACTCCTTAGGAGGAAAGTACTCTTAAAACCCTCAATTATTTAATGCAGTGAAATTTAATTGAGCCTCTATTAAGTATAAGGAACTTCTCTGGACAATGATATGAAGAGAATTCTGTGGTAATTAAAAGGAAATTGACCTTTATCCATTTAATGGATTATCAATTGCAAATTTAAAATCTCAACTTTGTTTCCCTAACATGCTTTTAGAGTTTCCCAGTCCTTCTCCTAGTTTTAGAAGCACACATCATATAATCCTAATATTGGCCTAAGCAAAACATCATTAGAAAGGCAAACCTGCCACTATAAATCAGACTGATCTTTCGAATGCTAATTATTATGGACTCTGGAGTATAATTCTCCTACAGCTATGCGAGGGTCTTACCAATGCCCTGGAGCACTGTTGCAGATGCTGCCTCTGAGTCCTTTTCAGCACGGCTGTAGTTGAGATTTCACATTCCCACTGAAATCTCTTTGCTTTCCTGATCTATCCGGGGCTTGGAATTGTTCACATGCATGCTCATTTGAGACATTGTGGAGATGATTTAATTTATAATGTTACCCCTGGTCTGATTTCATGAATGACAAAGATGAGTGTCATACAGGGGAAGTAAGTGTTCAGTTCCCAAATCTGTTCTACCTGTTCATGGTAGAACATGGACTCAAACCCAAGGGAATAGCCACTGTGGTGTCTCAGGAGGCAGCTAGAAGATAACAGTCCTAGGTCACTGTCGCCCCCGCAGCTGTGTTTCGCACTGCCTCTCTGCCTGCAGCCCCAAGTGCTGGGCCCAGTCGTTACCACGCGTGTGTATTCAGCTTGCTTCCCTGACTGCCAGCTAGAGACATTTCACAGATCAGCAGGGAGGCAGACATCAGGATAGATTCTTTCTCTCTCCCTACTCTCTCTTCTTTTTAAGAAACAGCATCCTGCATACACATATGTAATTTTAGTCTTTTATGGTTTGAAAATGAGACACTCTAAAGGTGGTGTTTCCTGTGTTTCAAATCATACTGTCAGCAGGAAGTCTTTGCCTGTGTGTGTGTCTATACACCACCGGCACCACGCCTGCCACCCCTGTGCACACAGAACCACATTGACAGGATGGGCATTCTTGCCACAGATAACATCTCAACCGTGACCACATCTTATGATTCTTAGCTGGTCCCCTAAGACCTAGTTATTTATTTATTTATTTTTTTAAGTGAAGGCAGTTGGCATTGAAGAACTGCTTTCCAGGACCTCTGGGGTGTTTTCTGTCAAAGCAAAGAGGAAGGGAACCAACATTTGTCAAGGAACTATATTGTATACAGAGTTCCAAATACATTTTCCCCTTTCATCTACATAGCAGTGTAGCTGAACCTGCTTAACACTGAGGAAATGAGGTAGAAGAGGTTAAGCTCCCTGCAAGATTGAAGCCTTGCTCCTCACACTGCAGAGCCTGGGCTTTCCACATGCTGTGCTGCCTCTCAGCAGAAGGTGGGGATTTATGATGTGTCTGTGACACAAGGGACACAAGTTTCCTCTCATTTTCCACTGTAAGGAGCATTTGTAATTTATTTCATTTTCACATGTGTTGGTTTTCACATCCTCTTTCAAAGTTTGAATTCCTTTGTAGAGTGAAGTGTGTTGACCACCTTAGACACCAAAATCATGTTTGACTCTCTCAGGTAGGATGGAGTAGCAGAAACAGCATCTGGATGGCTTCTGATCCTGGCTCTGGGTGACTTTGGGCAAACCTCCAACTTCTTTGGCCCCAAAGTACTTTCAAATCACATAGTCTAACCATCTTGTCCAATGTACTGAGGGGTTAAAAAAAAAAAAAAAGGCTGGGGAATGGGCCAGTCAACCTCTCTGGACAGCTGGCTGGTTCTTATCTAATTGACTAGGTAACATCAACCAGGTAGGCCTTTGTCTAATCATGATGAATAGTTGGAAGCTGGGGTGTGTTGCGTGAATAAAAAGAGGAAGAGAGGATAGGCTGAGGGAAAAGTGTTGAGGCCAGCCTGGAGGGTGTCCCTACTCTTCTGGTTTTCCTCTGGAAGTGCTCACACTCTCTCTCTGCAACACAGGAATTGAGACAGGCGCTTAGGGCTGTCTGAAACGTTGAATTTTTTATGCACAATTCTGAGCATATGGCTGGTACATGATAGGGGATTAATGAATTAATGAACAAATGAATAGATGTGGCCTTTAGCATAAGGAGGAGGCAAGATGGCTGTCTTTTACAGCTGACTAACTTCTTTGTACATGATGGTGAAAATGTAAGTATTCAATGAGATGATGCATGTTAGGTGACTAGCACGGGGCTAGTACAAAACACATGCTTTGTATGTATTAGCCAAAGGAATGGGGGCATGACCTGCCTGGAGGGCCAGCAGGACAGTGTCCTGTCTGGGCTGAGTGCTCTCCCTCTACCTTTACTTAAGGCCACCAGCCCATGGGGATTTAGTGGGCATCTTCTCTCTCCTCAGCTCTCTCCTACGCACAATGTGCCTACGTGCAGAGGATGGTAAGGGATGAGAACTGTGATCTCAAGAAACATCTTTTTCTCCCTTCAACTAAATGGTATAAGAATTAGAGAATCAAATGCCATTTTTATTGGTAAATTAGAATTGATGAAAAATGAGACAATAATCCAGGCTGGTAGAGAAGATTTTAATAGCACCATCTAGTTGGTGGGATTTTTTTTTTAAATGATCCCACATCTTTATAAAACCTGGGTTTTATACACATATGTATTCATCTATGAAATATTCCAAATGACTATGATCGAAAAAGGAATTGATTGATTAAACCTAGCAGGGATTATCATGGGAGGAAAGATTAAATGGCACTTAATGAATTTGAATAATCTCTTATTCTTTAGCCACTTAAATGATAAGCCAGAACCCCCCCTCCTAATTTTGTACTATAATGGCTACCAGCTCTCCAGGGCCCATGTGTTTTGGTGAGCCTGACTCGCCCAATGTGTGCGCATGGTGCATGGAAAATTTAGCATGATCAGGGCTTACAGACAGTCGTTTAGGCAGGAGCAGATCCAGAGTCACACAGGGGCCCCTACAAAATGCCTTTCCACCGAACACCAAAAATAAGTAAATAACCTTCTGAAGAGAAATCGAGAGTTGTTATGCTAGGAGGGTTTGTGGTCTCTTATGACAAGATGATGGCTGATGCCAGATTTCATCCTGTTTGTTCCTATTCTGCCAAGGGCGAAGTGTCCTGCCTCATCAGGAGAAGCCACTGTCATTGTGACAGGTATGGTTCACCTAACCCCAGCAGTGACAGGGTCACTCTTCTCTTTTGCCTGACTCAGACTGGGGTGGCTGTGGAGCATTTATTTGTTCTATACTTTATTCACTCGCCAAACAGTTGTGTATCAGGTCTGTGCCAGGCTTGGTGCTGGGTGTTGGCATGACAAAGGTGATTAAGATGTAGTCCTCACCTTCAGGGAGTTTGTGGAGTTGACAGATTAGTCAGTGAGACAGATGTGCAAATAGATCATTGGAATATGGTGTGGTCAGTGCTGTGGGAGCCTGGGGAAGGGCAAGCTTCTGACCTGTGCCTTGGCAATCAGGGAAGGCTTCCCCCGTGCGGTGGTGCACGAGCTGGATCTGAAGGATAAAGAGCAATGTGCTGCACGGAGAAGTGAGGAGAGATATCCTGAGAGACTTCACATTTATTGGCCTCTTACCAAGATCCAAGCACGGTTAGGTGCTTTCAGGTAAATACTTCATTTAATCACCTCAGAGGTCCTGCAGAGTAGGTCTTCTCTTCCCCTGTCTCTACAAAGAACTGAAGCTTCGGGGGGTTCAGTAACCTGCCTGGGTAGCGTATAGGAAGGGTGAGAACTGGGATTTGGACCTGTCTGGGAGAGTCTAAAGCTCATAGTCTTTCTGCTTCTAATGTTTAGGGAGGTCAGAAAGAGCAGTTTGAAGAATACTAAGAAGTCTAGAGTACTGGCAAGTAGAGTCCAGGGGTAAGTGCTGGAAAATGAACCTGAAAAGGCAGCCTGAAACCAGGTAGGTGGTCAGGGGCCCCATATGAAACTCCTTCATTCCACAAGCACTGAATAAAAACCCACTATTTTCCAGAGACACTGAGCAAGGATATATGGAGTAGAGGCTCTGGCCCTAGGGGCTCACTTTCTTACCAGGGAATTCTGAAAGGGCTTCTCTCTTCTGGAATTGAAAACTTGGTTCTTTGGGAGGAGAAGGCAAAAGCTCCATCAGCAGCCCATAGGAGATTGTTTGCCCTGTGGAAAGCCTTAGGCAATTGGAAACCATTAGAAATGTTTAATATGAATCATGATCTTCTCTGGTGATTCAAAACCATGTCTGTCAAAACCATGTCTGACTATCTTTGTCAGGATTTGGTGATGACAACGTATGTTCAAGTGTTGTGATTGGATATGTTTGGGATGGAGTCACTTCTTCCTAGGTAATTGGGAGAGGAGAGAAAGTTCCAGAAGAGAGTTGGGCTCTTGGGTAAAAAGACACTCCCCAGGTACACTTAGGAGAGAGGAAATGTACTTGCTAGAATCCTACTCCCAGGTATGCTGGTGTGCATCCCTCACACAGAGCCCTGCCACCACCTTGGTGTGGCCATCATACATGTTCTCTAGCTAAGACACGTAGATTTGTTACTTTAGGAAGGTGCATATTAGCTTGAATGATAATCATGAAACCTTGGATTTCATAGCACATTACCTTCCAAAAGCTCAAAGTCAGCTTAAGGCTTTTATACTCCTTTATTCTGTGACTACGTTCTAGAGTCTGTGATTCTCATTTTATTGACGTACATGGAGAGATGTGGAATTTAAAAGACTTGTCAAGTAGAGGGTTGGCTGGGAAGATGGCAGAGTAGGAGGACCCTAAGCCCACCTCATCCCATGGATACAACTAGATAACACTCATGTCTGCATAAATAACCCAGAAAACAACCTGAAGACTGGCAGAACAAATTCCACAACTAAATGGTGAAGAGGCCACATCAAAAAAGGTAGAAAGGGCGAAGACCTGGTCTGGGAGTGAAGTGGACTGGGGCCGTCTGCTGTGCAGAGGGAGCCGGTGACACAGAGAAGGGTGAAAAACAGACTTTCACATGGGGGAACCCACGAACTGGAGGATGAATCCCCATAATATTTGCCTTTGAAAGAGGGGCTGAATTTGTGAGTTCTTAAAACCAGTGGGACTTAAAGCCTGGAACTTTAAAAATCAGGGGCTTGGCTCTAGGAGAGCCTGTAGGACATTAGGAAGCTGAGTCCCCACCATTAAAGACATAGCCCACAAACAGCCCAAACATACAACTAGAACCAGCATTTTGAAAAATACCAAGGGAAGACAGGAGGGAGTGATTTGCTCATCTCAGAGCATGACCTGTGGCTCCAAGAGACAGCAATCATGGGGCAACCCCTCCAGGAACAAAGGAGTTGGCAGGTGCCATTTCCCTCCCTTGCTCCCCAGCATAAACAACAGCCACCTGTGGGAACCAGCCTGGCTCTGACACTTGCTTACCTAAATTGTTTACACCAAGACGCACCACCCTACATTTTGCTGGATCCTTCCTTTTCAGTCACACTTGCCTTATTCTCAGCACTGTGGGCCCCTCCCCAAGAAGACCAGTGCAAATCTTGCCAATGTCATGTCTCCACACCCAGGCATTGTGTGGGACATCAGTTCCAGCTGCAGTGGGGGCATGTCTCATTTTGCAAGCAGACCACTACACAGTTAAAATGTGCCTCACTCCTGCTGGGGACCAAACACTGCCCATGATAGGCAAAGAGAGCCTCTGTAGACAACTGGAATGAAGGAAAAAGAGGTCAAGACTCAATAGCAGAGGATACAAACACCTAGGAGACATTTCCTTTGCCAGGCCCTGGCGAAAGGGACATGCACTACAGGGCACTACAGGACCTTTTCTTCATAAGGCTATTATTATTAAGAACAAGAGAAGTAGCTGACTTTCCGAACACAGAGAAACCGACACAGAAAGTCAGTCAAAATGAGACAGAGAGATATCTCTCAAATGAAAAAACAGGACCAAACCTCAGGAAGAGACCAACGTGAAATGGGTATAAGTAATATGCCTGATAGAGAATTTAAATTAATGATCATAAAGATACTCACTGGACTTGAGAAAAGAGTGGAGGATGGTAGGAACACTCAACACAGAGATAAAGAATCAGAGATCAAGAACACAATAAATGAAATTAAAAATACATTTGATGGAATAAATAGCAGACTAGATGACGCAGAGGAAGGAATTAATGACCTGGTAGACAGAGTAATAGGAAGTCACCAAGCTGAGCAAAGGAGAGGAAAGAAAATTATGCAGATCGAGAATAGTCTTAGGGACCTCAGTGATTCCATCAAGTGTAATAACATGCGTATGATAGGGATCTCAGAGGAAGAAGAAGAAGAAGAGAGAAGGAGGCAGAAAATTTATTTGAAGAAATATCTGAAGCTTCCCTAATCTAGGGAAGGAAATAGATATCCAGATCCAGGAGGCACAGAAATCCCCCCCAAAATTTCAACCCAAGGAGGTCCCCACCAAGACACATAGTAATTAAAATGGCAAAAAGTAGCAATAAAAAATGTTAAAAACAGGAAGAGAAAAGATGACAGTTACATACCAGGGGAAATCCCATAAATCTATCAGTGGATTTTTCAGCAGAAACTTTGCAGGCCAGAGAGAATGGCAGGATATATTCGAAGTGCTAAAAGGGAAAAATCTGCAGCCAAGAATACTCTATCCAGCAGGGCTATCATTTAGAATAGGAGAAATAAAGAGTTTCTCAAACAAACTAAAGGAGTTCATGATCAATAAACCAGTCCTGCAAGAAATAGTAAAGGGAGTTCTTTGAGTGGAAAGGAAAGACCATAAGTGAGAGTATGAAAAGTGAAAAACACAAAAGTGGTAAAAATAAATATTTCTGTAAAAATTAGTCAAAGGATTCATAAAAGGATATAAAATATGATGCCATATACCTAAAACATGGCAGAGAGAAGAGTAAAGAATGGGTTTAAGCTTAAGTGACCATCAACAATATAGACTGCTATATGCAGAAGATGTTACATACAAACTTAACAGTAACCACAAATCAAAAACCAGTAATAGATATGCAAAGAATAAAGAGAAAGGAATCCAAGTATATCAGTAAGGAAAGCCAACCATGAAAGAGAGCAAGAGAAGGAAGAGAAAATCTACAGAAACAGCCATAAAACCACTAACAAAAATGGCAATAGGTACATATCTATCAATAATTACTTTGAATGTAAATGGACTAACCACTCCAATCAAAAAACACAGGGTGACAGAGTGGATAGAAAAACAAGACCCATCTATATGCTACCTACCAGTGACTCATTTCAGACTGAAAGACCTCTGCGGTTTGGAAGTGAGGTGATGGAGAAAACTTTATCATGCAAATCGATGTCAAAAGAAAGCCAGGGTACCAATACTTATTTTGGACGAAATAGACTTTAAGGCAAAGATTGTAACAAGAGACAAAGAAGAACACTATATCACAATAAAGTGGACAATCCAACAAGAGGATATAACAATTATAGGGGTACCTGGGTGGTTCAGTCAGAGGAGCATGCAAGTCTTGATCTCAGGGTTGTAAATTTGAGCTTCACATTGGGTGTAGAGGTTACTTAAAAAATAAAATCTTTAAAAAAAGAGGATATAAAAATTGTAAATATTTATGCACCCAATATAGGAGCACCCAAATACATAAAGCAGTTGATAACAAACATAAAGGAACAAATCAATAGAAACATAATAATAGCAGGGGACTTTAACACCCTACTTACATTGATGGACAAATGATCCTTTCAGAAAATCAACAAGGAAACAGTGGCTTTGGATGACACACTGGACCAGATGGATTTAACAGATATATTCAGACCATGCCATCCTAAAGCAGTAGAATACACATTCTTTTCAAGTGCACATGGAACATTCTCCAGAATAGATCACATATTAGGCCACAGAACAAGTTTCAACAGAATTTTAAAAATCAAAGTCTTACCATGCATCTTTTCTGACCACAACACTATGAAACTAGGAATGAACCACAAGAAAAAAATCTGGAAAGAGCACAAATACATAAATAACATGCTACTTAAAAAAATAATAAATAACATGCCACTATACAATGAATGGGTCAACCAAGGAATCAAAGAAGAAATGAAAAATTACATGGAGACAAATGAAAATGAAAACACAATGGTCTAAAATCTTTGGGATGCAGCAAAAGTGGTTCTAAGAGGAAAGTTTATAGCAAAACAGGTCTACCTCCAGAAGCAAGAAAAATCTCAAACAGCCTAACCTTACACCTAAAGGAGATAGAAAAGAACAAATAAAACCAAAACTCAGCAAGTGGGAGAAAATAATAAAGATTAGAGCAGAAATAAATGACATAGAAACTAAAAAAGATCAATGAAACCAGGTTCTGGTTTTTGAAAAGATTAAAACAAAATTGACAAACTTCTAGCCAGAATCATCAAAAAAAAAAAAAAAAAAGGACCCAAATAAACAAAATCACTGATGAAAAAGGAAAAATAACAACACCACAGAAATACAAACAATTGTAACAGAATCATGAAAACTTGGGATACCTGGGTGGCTCTGTCAGTTAAGCATCTGACTCTTGATTTCGGCTTAGATCATGATCTCAGGATTGTAAGGTTGAGACCTGTGTCAGGCTCCACACTGGGCCTGGAGACTGCTTAAGATTCTCTCTCCCTCTCCCCCTGCCCTCTGTTTGCTCATTCTCTTTATCTCTCTCTCTCTCTCAAAAAAAAAAAAAATTATGAAAACCTATAAGCCAACAAATTGGACAACTTAGAAGAAATGGATAAATTCCTAGAAACATATAACCTACCAAAACTAAAGCAGGAAGAAATAGAAGATTTGAACAGACCAATTACCAGCAATGAAATTGAATCAGTAATCAAAAACCTCCCAACAAAGAAAAGTCCAGGACCAGATGGTTTCACATGTGAATTCTACCAAACATTTAAAGAAGAGTTAAAGCCTATCCTTCAAACTATTCCAAAAAATAGAAGAGAAAGGGAAACTTCCAAATTTATTCTATGAGGCCAGTATCATGCTCATATCAAAACCAGATAAGAACACCAAAAAAAGGGGTGCCCAGGTGGCTCAGTCAGTAAAGCAGCTGCCTTCGGCTCAGGTCATGATCTCAGGGTCATGGGATTGAGCCCCACATCATGCTCCCTGCTCAGTGGGGAGTCTGCTTCTTCCTCTCCCTCTGCCTCTTCCCCCCACTCATGCTCTCTCTCTCAAATAAATAAAATCTTAAAAAAAAAACACAAAAAAGAGAACTACAGGTCAGTATCTCTCATGGTTATAGATGCAAAAATCCTAAACACAATAGTAGCAAACCAAATCCAATAATACATTGAAAAAAATCATACACCGTAATCAAGTGGGATTTACTCCTGGGGTGCAAGTGTGGTTTACTATTCACAAAACAGTCAACATGATATGTCACATCAATCAGAGAAATGATAAAGGCCATATAATTTCAATAGATGCAGAAAAAACATTGGACAAAGTATAACATCCATTCATGATAAAAAACTTACTGTAATGTAGGTCTAGAGGGAACATACCTCAGCATAATAAAGACCTTATATGAAAAACCCACAGCCAACATCATACTCAATGGTGAAACCTGAGAACTTTTTCCCTAAGGTCAGGAACAAGACAAGCATGTCCATTATTAGCATTTGTTATTTAACATAGTACTGGAAGTCCTAACCACAGCAGTTAGACAACATAAAGGCATCCACATTGGTAAGGAGGAAGTAAAACTCTCACTATTTGCAAATGACATGATACTGTATATACAAAACTGCTAGAATTGATAAATGAATTCAGTAAAGTCACAGGATACAAAATCAATGTACAGAAATCTGTTGCATTCCTATACACTAATAATGAAGTAGCAGAAAAAGAAATTAAGAAAACAATCCCAGGGGCGCCTGGGTGGCTCAGTTGGTTAAGCGACTGCCTTTGGCTCAGGTCATGATCCTGGAGTCCCAGGATGGAGTCCCGGATTCTGCTCAGCAGGGAGTCTGCTTCTCCCTCTGACGCTCCCCCCTCTCATGTGCTCTCTCTCCGTCTCTCATTCTCGCTCTCTCAAATAAATAAAATCTTTAAAAAAAAAAAAGAATCCCATTTACAATTGCACCCAAACCAATAAAATATCTAGGAATAAACTTAACCAAACAAGTGAAAGACCTGTACTCTGAAAACTATAAAACACTGATGAAAGAAATTCAAGGCAATTCAAAGAAATGGAAAGACATTCCATGCTCATGGGTTGGAAGAATAAAGATTGTTAAAATGTCTATACTACTTAAAACAATCTACATATTTAATGTAATCCCTATCAAAATACAACAGCATTTTTCACATAACTAGAACAAACAGCCCTAAAATTTGTATGGAACCACAAAAGACCTCAACTAGCCAAAGCAATCTTGAAAAACAGAACTGGAGGTATCACAATTCCAGATTTCTAGTTATATTACAAAGCAGTAATAATTTAAACAGTATGATACTGGCATAAAAATAGACACATAGATCAGTGGAATAGAACAGAAATCCAAAAACAAACCCACAGTTATATGGTCAATCTTCAATAAAGGAGGAATGAATATCCAATGAGAAAAAGACTTTTCAGCAAATGGTGTTGGGAAAACTAGACAACCACATGCAAAGTAATGAAACTGGACCACTTTCTTATGCCATACACAAAAATAAAGTGGATTAAAAGGCCTAAATGTGAGACCTGACATCATAAAAATCCTTGAAGAGAGCACAGGCAATAATATCTCTGACATTGGCCATAACAGCATTTTTCTAGGTATGTCTCCTGAGGCAAAAGAAATAAAAGCAAAAATAAACTGTTGGGACTACATAAAGAAAAAAAAAAGTTTCTGCAGGAAAGAAAACAACGAAATTAAAAGGCAACCTATGAAATAAGAGAAGATATTTCTAAATGACATAAAGTGTTAGTATCCAAAATATATAAAGAACTGGTACAACTCAATACCCCCAAAACAAATAATCCAATTAAAAAATGGGCAGAAGACATGAACAGACATTTCTCCGAAGAAGACACGCAGATGGCAACAGACACATGAAAAGATTCTCAACATCACTCATCATCAGGGAAATGCAAATCAAAACTCCAGTGTGATATCACCTCACACCTGTCTGGTGAAAATTGAAACACAAGAAATGTCAAGTATTGGTGAAGAAATGGAGAAAAAGGAATCCTCTTGCACTGTTGGGGATGCAACTGGTACAGCCACTGTGGAAAACAGTGTGTAGTTTCCTCAAAAAATTAAAAATAGAACTACCCTACAACCCAGTAATTGCATTACCAAGTATTTAGCCAAAATGTACAAAAACACTAAATCAAAAAGATACATGCATCCCTATGTTTGTTACAGCATTATTTACAATAGCCAAGCTATGGAAGCAGGTATCCACTGATAGATGAATGGATACAGAAGAAGTGGTAAATATATACAATGGAATATTATTCCGCTATAAAAAGAATGAAATCTTGCCATTTGCAACAACATATATAGAGCTAGAGAGTATAACGCTAAGCAGGTTAAGTCAGAGAAAAAAAATGCCATATGATCTCACTCACATGTGGAATTTATGAACAAAAGAAATGAGCAAAGGAAAAAGAAAAATCAAGACACAGACTCTTAAATATAGAGAACAAATTGAGGGTTATCAGAGGGGATGTGGGAAGGATGGGAGATGGGGATTAAAGAGTACACGTATCATGATGGAAAAAAAAAACACTTGTCAAGTAGAACAATGTTTTTTAAGTGTAAATTAGGGAGATTTTGGGGCTGTATTTGTTTTGTTCTACAGGTGTTAGCTTTTCAGTGAGCGTGAATGATTGTGGAACCCTTGAAAGCAGTATTTGCACAATCAGAGTTTGCCTCTGCCTCTATTACCCATCCCCCTACTTCCATAAATTTGATCTTGCCTGCTTCCAGCCAGCCCACTTTTTCACTATTCAGTTCCTTGGCATTAAGAACCAGGGACATCATTCACTACCCCCCCACCCAGAAAGTCTCTGATAAACGCATTTCACTGAAACAGAAAGGATTGATGAACTGATAACTTCTCCACCAGATATTCATTGGGTATTAGGTGCCAGGCATTGGCAAACAGCAATTTTACATGCATTAGCTAATTTAATCCTTAAAGCAATACCATGAAGTAGATTACTATGATGAACCTCTTTTTACAGATAAAGGGACCAAGGCTTAGAGACACTTAATAGACCATATTTCCCTGGGGTATTTTCATCTGAACAGTGGACACAGAAGACTGCAGCCAAAAAGTGAATCTGCTCTTGAGAAATTCCAGGCATCATGTGGAGGTCATGGATGAAGTCTTTGATTTTTAAAAAGTGTTAGCCTTGTCTTTCCTGATTATTCCATCAAAGAGGAATATATATATTTCTTGGTCGTCTAGGAGGCTTGTGGGGTCTTCTAAAATATTGAGAGCTTTATTTGTATGTTTACAGACTTCTTTATACACTGTCACAGTGAACTCATTTATTTACTGTGGGCTCTCAGCAAAGTAAAGGTCTTTTCCTTTTGTAGACATTTGCCTGAAAAAATTAAGGATGACCAACAGTTGAAGAATATGAGTGGTGAGTGGTTTTATGAAGCCAAGGCAAAAAGGCACAGAGACAGAATTCATGGTGCAGATATCATCAGAGCATCCATGAGAAAGAAGAAGCTCCAGGTAGCAGGTGAGTTGGTTTGGCTAGGACATTTTGAGCCAGCATTTGTTTGGGAAGGCATTGTCAGGAGACTGGAAGGATGTTAGAATCATTACTGGAATCTGCTAAGGGAAGTAATTTAGAGGTACGCATAGTCCTCCAGCTCAAAATCTTCTTGTCCTGGATTCAGATGGATGAAGGCAGGGCTAAGGGACTCAGGGTAATCTAGAAAAACATAAGAAGTCCTTTAGATACTGTGTTGAGCTATAGTAGTATAGACAGTTGGGGTTATGAGGCATTTACCCCTTCATTCCTTTGGCTTTTAACTCTGAAGATTCAGAACCATTTCCTCTGAGTAGGGTGACAGGAAGAGATTAGCTTCCCTTTCAACAACTTTGACATCTGGTATGTCTTTAATCAACCAAGTATATCATTTAAGAGACTGTAAAGACAGTATTTTGAGGGCTTCTTTAGAATCCTGTTGGGTTTATTAAATATGTATGGTGTGCCTTCTCTTTCACTCTGAGCTAGGCAGTGTAAACTTTTACCCCTGAGAACAGCCCCTGTCTAGATC
Source organism: Zalophus californianus (assembly GCF_009762305.2). NCBI lineage: Eukaryota > Metazoa > Chordata > Mammalia > Carnivora > Otariidae > Zalophus > Zalophus californianus. The sequence continues at coordinate 46,479,578 of NC_045605.1, forward strand.
TAGCCTGTGCCCAATAAGGAAAATAGCTGTCACCTTTTGAACATTTAATACATGATAGGCATTTGCTCTGTATTATTTCTAACTATAGCAGCGATCTTGTAAGGTAGGTATTCTTATCCCTGTTCTACATATGGGACATGTAAAATTCAGAGAAGTGAAGTTACTTGTCCAAGGTTATATCATTGGCAAATGGCCGACCTGGGATTTTGTTCCTTCTGACTCAGAGCCACACCCCTTGCAAGTAAGGGGTAATGTTTAGTGTGTGCCCTGCATTGCTCGCATCCCTCTTGATTTTCAAAACCATCTGGGCCTTCAGAAATCTCGGGAGGTACGGATTAGTATTGTGGATTCTATGTTGCAGCTGAAGAAACTAGACTTCTGTGTAAAGAGACCTGTGGGGAATACCACCCTGGAATGTTAGTATTTGGAAATCGGAGCCCTCGTATTGCTTCATCTTAACATTAATGTATAAGCATTTCTAGCACTTACTGGCACTGGGGTCAAAAGCAAGTTTCCTGAACTTTTTTATCCTTGATTTCCAAATCTGTAAACTTGGAAAATAACACCTTCTCACAAGGTAATGCATGCAAAAAAACAACACTGTGCCTGGCACTTAGCATAATTACTTAATGCTAATTATTTGAGAGGCGCTGGTAAAGAGCCCTGGGTATTCAGGGGCAAAAAGAAGTTACTTTCTGAAGAGGGAGCACGGAGGTTTTATGGGGGGGCCTTGGCATCTGAGCTGGGTATTGAGGAGTATTGTAGAATTTGGATGTGTAGAGACTGGGGGAAGGAAGAGGCAGTGGAGAGGAACATTCCAGGCCAGAAGCTTTTGTTCCCCTTTGGATTCCAGAGCCCAGCCTCAAGTCAGGCACATTGTTGATGTTCAGTAAATGCTTGGAAATGATGGTGTCTCTGTCCCATGAAGACTAGCTGCCCTGAGTGTTCCCCCGGCCATATGTATTTAGCCCTGACCCCAATTCAGGTGAGATTCACCTAGAGGGGGTCAGAATTTTGCTGGAGTTATCTCTGGAGTTACCTGCACAGGTAAAGGTCCACTCATACTCTCAGGAGATTCTGCTTGGGGGAAGGTAACATCAGATATAATTTTGCAGATATAATTCTGACCCTGGGGACTCAGACTCATGAGTGAGTGCCTTGGCACTCCAGGAAGACCTGAAGTTCAGGTTTGAGCTTCAGTGATAAGAAGAGATGCTAGGAGAGTCATAGGTCACAGAGGTGAGAGATGACCTTCCTGTCTTCACTGTTTCCTCTTTCAGCCGAGCAGAGTAAGGACAGAGCAAATGAGGCAAAGGCAAGTTGGGTGAATAACGTCAACAAAGATGCTTTCCTCCCCCCAGAACTAACTGGTGCTGTGGATGAGCCAGAAGATGTCGCCCCAGCAAGCCCAAGGTAAGACGCAGCTCACAAGGACAGTCCCTGCATGTGGGATTCATGGCTTGGTGTGCTATGAGCACAAACACCAGACTATTCATTCTCACAGGCACTGTGAAGTACGTATGAGAGAATTCTGGGCCCTGATATGGACAGAGCCTGAGCAGTACTCTTTCCCAGCTTCCAGAATTTCTAATAAATCTGAATGTTAAGTAAAATTAAAATGTTAAGTGGAGATTTCCTCCAGCACCAACAATAGCTGGTTTTTATTTGTATTAATGATTTTACCTTAGAGTAGAATGAAGAGGTACTTCAAAATAAATATAGTCGCTTCAGGGAAGAGGTGAATTATGACCAAACTGTCATAACTTGGTGTGATGGAAGAAGCTCAAGCATGGGAACCAGACATGAATTCAAATCCTAAATATGCCATTTATTAGCCATTTGGTGATGGGCAAGGGCAACTTTCTGAGTCTCTTTTCTTAACTATAGATAGGAATGATAATATATACCAGGAAAGGCCATAGTGAGAATTAGTGATAACATATGTAGAATACCTGACACATAGTAGGTGCTTAGTAAATAACTCTTCAGGATGCAGGTTGTCCTCAGTATTTCAGTCTTGATTGTGTTGGTATTTTCCACACCTGTTATCATCTGGCCAAGGTGTACATTTGTGTGTCTTTCCTAAGAAGTACCTGATTGTGGAGCTACATTGCCACAGATGTTTAGATGATTTTCTTTTAGGTATTTAAGGATCTTCCCATTGGTGTGCATCCCTTGGAAGTGTAGTTGTTACCCTTTGGTGGGAAGGCAGTTGCATTTTATCTGTAGCTCTTCAGTGAAGACAATTCAATTCAATTGAAGACAATTCTCCTATTGGAGAGTAGGGCTGAAGTCAACAAATTTGCTGATGGTACAGTCACCGAGTCAGGTGTCAAGTCTGAGGCACCTGGGAATCAGGGATGTTTCAAACATAGTTTACAGGTGAGAGAGAGGGTCCATATAGGCATCCATAGGCATTTCAGAGCCAAATATGACTGAAGTTATATCACATGGATAGTGGAATACTGATTCTATTAAGGTACCCATTGTCTATTTCCCTGTTGGAGAGGACTCACTTTGTTTTCCATGGGTGGTAGACTGGACTGTTTCCCCTGTGGGATGATTTGTAATGTTCTGTTATGTCTGTAGAGGCCATGTTGGCTAGAAGTTAAACAGTAAGTAGCCACTAATTGATTTTGTGACCTTGCACTATTAACTTCTTGGGTCTTTGCTTCCTCGACTGTAAAATGGGATAAGGATTTGCCAGCAGGATTATTGAGAATTTAATTAGCTAGTAAATGTAGAATTCTTAACATGGTCCATAGCACATAGTGGGCATTCAGTGAATGGAAGTATGGGCTCTCACAGAGGGTGAGAGCCTACCCCTACCACCTCCCCTGGGAGACTTCCCATTCACCAGCACACTCCCTAATGGGATAAAAGATATCCTTCCATAGGGAAAGATGAGACCTGGAGTATTAGAAACTCCAGGAGTGAGAACACAGTCATGTAGAATCACCATCAAGGAGCTGACAGCATCTCCTAAGAGCCAGTTTGATAGGGGACAGGGACACCAGAACACTGCCTGACTAGGGGAGATGGGTACAAGTCCCACAGAAGGGGAAAGGAGATTTGGGGGTGTCAGAAGCCATCTTAGCTCACTGCACAGTTTTGTCTGGGTCAGACTTCTTGTCTTTCTCCCAAGAACTCATTTCATTTCAAAGGGCTTGGGGGACAGAGGCACCACTGCCCTCCTAGCCCAGCTCATTTTCTTCATGACCTCAGGCAGGCTGGTGGGTGTATCTCCCCTCTTCCTCAATTTGAGGTTGCTAATACAGCTTCCACAATTCATGTCTCCATTATTTCCTGCATTCCTTGTGTGACCTCAGACGAGTCTTTCTGGTCTCATCTGTAAATCAGAGCAGAGCTGCCCCACCAGGATATTACGAGATTAAATGAAATGAGATGTGGGAACCATTTAGCATTTCACAGGAAGAAAGAAAATTGTCAATTTCCAGTGGCTTTATAATTATGTTATTATAACATAGATGAGGTACAGTCGAGAAGGCAAGAATAAAAATGTTAGATGCATCTAGTCTGCTTTGCTCATTACGTGACCTGGGTGGTAATCATCCAGAACTGTGGAAGGGGCTGATGTATACTTCCTCCTTCCCACGTCAGAAACTACTACTTGACTCAGTATCAGGTTCTTGCGGTGTTTCTCACTTATACTTTAACCTTTGGGAACTGGGTGTGTTAAGTGTATTTTGGGGCCTGTGCTTTTAGAGGAATTGAGCTTCAATAGAATGACTCAGTAGCTGTCAATATTTTCTCAGGCAGGAGTCAGCTGTCTGGGAGTGTTGTGAGGCAACAGTGACTAGATATTGTAGTTTCTGAAGAAGTTTTTCTTTCTTTTTTTTTTTTAATTTAAATTCAATTAGCCAATATATAGTACATCATTAGTTTCAGATGTAGTGTTCAATAATTCATCAGTTGCGTATAACACCCAGGGCTCATATCATGTGCCCTCTTTAATGCCTATCACCCAGTTACCCCATCCCCCCACCAACTTCCCCTCCAGCAACCCCCACTTTGTTCCCCATAGTTAAGAGTCTCTCATGGTTTTTCTCCCTCTCTGATGACTTCGCATTCAATTTTTCCTCCCCTTCCTTTATGATCTTCTGCACTGGAACTGGAGAGTATTATGCTAGGTGAAATAAGTCAATCGAAGAAAGAAAATTATCATATGGTTTCACTCATATGTGGAATATATGAAGGAGTTTTTCTGATAGGCTCTGTGGCAAGATTCCTTCTTTGTATGGGCACAATTCTGTATGGTCCTGCCTGAGAAGAACTGAAATGCTATGGGTGCCCGGCATGAACTCGACCACCATCCTGTACCTGTGTTCTTTCACAACTCATCTTTGTTGGGACACCTGGGTGGCTCAGTTGGTTAAGCATCTGGCTTTGGCTCAGGTCATGATCCCAGGGTCCTGGGATCGAGTCCCACAGCGGGCTTCTTGCTCAGCGGGGAGCCTGCTTCTCCCTCTGCCTGCCGCTCCGCCAGCTTGTGCACTCTCTCTCTCTGACAAATAAATAAAATCTTAAAAACAAAAACAACAACTCATCTTTGTTTGCACCTGTCGTGTGAGGAGGCAAAGAGAGGTTTGACAAACAAAGGAGCAGAGAGTGAGGTTTTCTTTAGAGTAGCAAAGGGAAAACTCCAAATGCTCACAGTTCCAGTGCTGGTTGCTGAATTTTAACTGGGCAGTATTGGCACAAACTGTGGTAAAAGACTAGTGTTTTGGTTTCCTAAACAATGTGTATTTCTAGTCATCACAGATTGGTACCTTTTATAAAATATAACAAAGATGAAATACAGAAAACAAAGGCATGCAAAATATGAACCCTTGATCATGTGCTGGGATGTCTCAGCAAATTGCTATAAATGATTCTAAATGCATACTTTCAATTTCTGTATTTAGCTCACTGTGAACCAGTAATAAGCAATTCTCAGACTGCCACTGGTCCATGAACCACACCTTGTAGCACATCATGTCCTTTCCATAATAATCCATAGGGCATGGCTGAGCCAAGGTGGGGAGTACACAAATAAAGATGTGAGAAGCTCTTCCCATTGGGGTCAGGACCCTGCCCATAAAGGAGGTATAACATGTCTTGACTGTAGAGGTGGACTTGCTCTGGGATGAGAAGAACTTCCTTTGTTACTTGAGATCATGTGTTCTGTGAAACAAGGTTAGGCACCCTGGACAACACTGAGAGTCTAGTAGCCTCTCTACTGACAGGGCCTTGGATGTCCCCACCGTTGGTGCTTCTTTGGTCTGAAGGAACCTGAAAGTGGACTGGCCTTGTAGTTTCTGTCTCTCTTTCTCTTTTTCCCTGAAGACTGCCTCTCTGAGAACTGGTCCCTGTGGTAGCTTATATTGTCTTAGCTCTGTGGTGTCACAGGGGGCCAGTACTCTAAAAAGAGATAGTTTCTCAAGTGTGTTCCAAGCTTCCCAATTCTTTCCTCCTTCTGGTTCCTCTTCCCATGCCCTTCCACCTCCCATGTCCCTCAGTTGCCTGGTAGCCTCCCCTTTCTCCTTTAAGGGGATCCAACATGCATTCCACTTTAAGAAATACTTGACTTTTTAATAACTTAAGCCTGTATGGATGGAAATGTTGAGCTTCTTGTCTTTTCTCAATGGTCACCCCACTGAACATGAGTCTGAGCGTGTTTGTGGCATCCTAACACACAGCCCAAGTAGTTCTTAATATCTGGTGTGTAATGTGGATGAGGGCATTTCAATGAAAGAAATCAGAGATCTGTCACATGACTGTCTCCCACACTGTGCAGACTTTCTGCTGGGAGGACTTCCAGTTCCTGATGGTTTCTGAAGATTAAAGAATTACCTTTCAAATACAAAAAGGTCAGAAGCTTCAACCAAGGGAAGCAAGGTGTTAGGTGCAGAGAGGAATATGTTAGGGGCAGTGGGCATCTCAGTGCCCTGGTATCACACCAAGGATGTGGTTGTTATTCTCTGACTCTATACAGACCAGCCCTAGTGATAGATGTCATCAGTCAAAGGTCAGTGACTGCTTTTGCTGGAGCAAAATTAGCAGGGGGTGCTGTGAGCCAGCCTGGGCCACAGGCAAAAGAGTTCAGAAAGGCCAGAAGAAAGGCAGTTGCAAGAGTGGAATGTGGAGAAAAATAAGAAAGAGAAATAGGTATGAATGGTTAGAATGGAACAATTAACCCATAGGTTGACTGGGCAACTCAGGCTACTTACTGGAAATAAAGTGCTTAAATGTACTTGTTTGCAGTTGATTGGAAACACTGATCTAATGTCTTGCTAGCACCCAATAGAATAAATCATTCTGTAGGGTTACTAATTCATTCTTCATTCAGCCATTTATTCAGTCAGTAGGTAATTATTGTTTATTGTATACAATATGGTAGCTAGGAATTTAGGGATGAACAACATAGGGTTCCTGTCCTTAGGGAACTTACTGTTTGCAAAAGGGGCTGACATGTATAATCATAAATTGTGATGTGATAAGTATAATTAAAAAGCTGTGGGAGCACAGCGGTAGCAGCACTGACCGTGTCTAGGGTCAGTGGGAGGGATTGTCAGGGAAGCTTCTAGAGATAGTTATATGTAGGGCAGTTCTTGAAAGATGAGAAGGATGTGGCAAATAGACATGGGGAGAGGACAATACAGGCAGAGGGGATGACATGGGGGTCGGGCAGGTCGGAGACGTGGAAGGGGTCTAGTCTGGTGGGTATGCTGTGTGAGTGGTGGGCAGTCAGGCTGGAGGAAGAGGCTGGGCCCAGATTGTCAAGAGCCTTGAGTGTTGGCTAAAAGGCTGAACTTTTTCCTTAAGTCACAAGAAGCCATTAAATGACTTTTTGATCAAGTTTACTTTTTGGAGTGATCATTCTGGTAACTTTGCGGAAGATGGGGTTAGACAGTTCAATTAGAACATTGTAACAGAAGTTTAGGTGAGAGATGGTAAGAACCTAATGAAGGGAATGGAGAAAAGAGAAAACATATGGTGGAGTTTTAGAGATGAAATTAGAAGAAAGGGTTGAAGGGTTGGTAGGACACAGATATCTGATAATTTATAAAGGATATGTGGGTCACTTGATGAGAAGTTCTCAACTGGGTCAACTTGGTCAGAACTGCCCAAGGGGCTTCTAAAAATCCAGGTTCCTAGGCCTGAGTGTCCCTGCATTTCTTTCTCAGGGACATGGACTTCACCACCATGTCCCAAGCATCTAACACATGGTAGGTACTCAGGAATAAGTACCTATGGAAATGAATGCATGCATTAATGCATACCAGCATGCTCTCTTACTGTCCTTCAGCACACTTCTCACTACCTGACATCGTGTTATATATTTATTGTGCGTATGTATTGTGCCTTCCCCCCAGATCCATGAAGGAAAGAGCTTTTTGTTTATTGCTATATTTTGTTTGATTCACTGCAGTATTCCTAACACATACCACAGTGCCCAACAAGTGTCTCATGGGATGAATGGAGAATAGATGGAGAGTGAGAGTCTGACCAACTGAACGAAAATAGTTGATGAGATAATTGTGAAATAAAGAATAACAGTGAATGAGGGCTAACGAACAAACTAATGAATAAGTGAATGATTGAAGTGGTTTGCAACTCAGGAAGTGAGTAGAAAGAGAAGGGGAAAAGGTAAATTACAGGAACAGGACTGATAGCCTTCAGACTTCATTGCTGTGTGTTACTGAGAATCTCTCAGTTCAGCGGTATCACGGTGAGCTCCGGTGATTACAAAGATGGAAGAGAATGGGAGGGGTATTCTCACATTTGGACAACTGCAAGATAGGGGCATTCAGGACAGAGAATTGGAAGGAACGGAGGCAGGAGGGAGCTTCGCTGCTCGGGAGGTTTGTGATGTCCATTAAATCAAAAACATCTCTAGAGAATGAATATCTCCAAAATGAGTTCAAGGAGAACAAGGTAAAGTCTTCCCTGTGGTTTTTCCTTCTGTGGCATCAGCCCTTCCCTGTGATGTGGGAGAAAGCAATGAGTTTTCTTACAAGGGAAGCTGGGTGTCCTCACCTCACTTTGTCTTTGGTGGAATTAAAACACTGTTTTGTTCTAAGTTGTCCTAATGAATAAAAATGCTAGTTTTGAAGCTTCGCTGCCTGTGCTTCAGCAGTACTTCTGCCGTGGATCTCCCTCTTACCTTCTGCTGAATGGGAACCAAGCAATTCAAACCATGTCTTTAGTTCTGAAATAGTATTAATTTTTCTACTAATGTTCTTTTCCCTGGAAGGCTTTTGTTTATCTCTCTCTCAATCTCAATCTCAATCTCTTTTTCTCTCTCCCTCCCCCCACCCATCTCTATCTCTCAGAAGGATTAGCTATTTACCTCCATCCCCTCAATAATAAGATCAATGTGAGGCACTTGGCTTGCTCCCAAAGTCAAGGTCGAGATGATCCGATCTATGGGCAGCGCATTTGATCTTTTGTCCTTGGATACATTGTCTCTCCAGTGATGTGACTGTTTCATTTCTTAGAGGCCTGCCCCACAGAACCACTTCTATGGAGCTTTTTAAAACAATCTTTCTTTTTTTTTTTTTAAAGATTTTATTTATTTATTTGAGAGAGAGAATGAGATAGAGAGAGAGAGCATGAGAGGGGGGAGGGTCAGACAGAGAAGCAATCTTTCTTAACCCAATAGGATCTTGGATTTATCCAGATCACTTATGGTGGAAATAGCTGCACTATGACATCAGAGTGTCTTACACTTGGCTGAGAATATGCGTGTGAGAGAAATTCTGTAGCGTGCAGTGTGGTGCCCCCAGAGAAGTAATGTTTTACTTAAGAAAATACCGACTTGAAAGTCCTGGCCTAGCATATTTTCTAATTTACTTCCCTCACTTTTTCCCTGAGCCATTTAATTTGTTTATTCATGTATTGGAGCTTCACAGAGTGTAACATAGGAGAGCATGGTGCTGGGCGCCCGGGATGTGATACAGCATTTGCTTCCAAGGATCTCACCGTCCAAAGGGAGAGGTCAACAACAACAACGACATGTGAAAAAAAATCACTTGCCAAATTTGCTTCTGATTCAACACTGTTAATATTTAACCTGCAAAATGCCTCAAAAGAAGGCATAAGATGTTGCCTGTTATTTTTCACTTTTTTAGAGAGAAAGGCCAGGTAAGGTTCAAAAGCTTTTAAAAGTTGCTTTCATGTGCTTCGGAGCACTTTAGGGCTGGACACAGAAGCAGATGGAATGTCCAGCTGCCCGTGTGGTGTGATGGGAAGCCCCACCTCTTTCCCCAGTCCCTGCAACAGTACCTAACATGATTCTTTAGAGTGAAGTCTTCAGAGACTCGTGTTAAAATGCAGATACTTTGAACCCTAATACCAATATCACAAGTTAATACTTTAATAATTCTTTTAACAGAGTAAACCCATTTTGTCTCAGTGTTCGTTCTGGTATTGCAGGTAGTTTTTGAAGGGTGTCTGAGGGAAGAATTACAAGCACAGGGTGGGGAATTTGGCTTGCTACAGTTTAAAAAGCTCATCTTGTGGAATGTATTGGGTATCTTTTATATGCAGGACACAGTCTACTGCCTCTGAGAGGGATTTCAAGAAACAAAGACAAGGTATCTGGCTATAAAGAGACTATACTCTCATAGGAAAAATTATGCGTCTGTTTGTGGATGTCTGATCACATGATAACAAATAGTGCCAGGCCGAGAGCAAATTCCTTCTCCAAAGTACCAAGGAAATGTGCTGTAAGATTGGAGTCAAGGAGACCCACTTCCAGCTGGGCTGATAGAGGAGCAGCATCACAGGGCAGTGAGATTTGACTGGGGCTTGGAGATGACAGCAAGGATTTGGGAGGAGAGCACAGCAAACACGAGAAGATAGGGCTGGGGGTTAGGCGGAGTGCAGATAGCAATGGGGATAATGAGCAGACAGGCGACTTTGTTTGGCATGAAGGGTCACCAGAAAGGAAGAGTGGGGAAGTATATTGAGTAGATGGTGGAGGATCTCCAGTTCCTTCCTGACAAGTTCAGACTTCATTCCACAGGCCCTGGGGATCCAGGGAAAAGAAACGAGGAGAAGAGCGACATGGTCAAAGTTATGTGTGAGACCATCCCAGCTTAGTGGTGGAATGCTGAGTGGATGAGAGGAGTGGAATTTGAGAATCAGGAGGTCAGATGTGAAGCTAATCGAGTCCACAGAAATTCAGGAGGTGACAGTGCAGGTGGAAAGGAAATGATGAATGTGAGAATCCCTGGGAAGGAAGAATCACCTGGACCTCAGCCCTCTCACTATGAACCACTGCTTTATTAATGTGAGAAGTCAGAGGCAGGATAGCCTAGCCATGACTATGATTGTCTTTGGGGTCAGGGTCAGACACCTGGCTCAAATCCCCAGCCCTTCATTAACTCATTTTGTGACATTGAGCAGGTTCCTTAGCCTCCCCAAGCCTCAGTTTTCTCATAAGTAAAATGGGGAGAAGGGTACATACCTCATAGGGATGTTGCAAAAACCAGTGGAAGATACGATGGTTGCAGTAATGATGCTTCCCAATGAATAGGCAGGCACGCAAAACATTGCTGTGCTCCTCAGGAGGAGTAGAGCCAGAGCTTAACCTAAGAAGTCGCTGTATTTTCACAGACAGACTTTGAGGCCTAAGACTCTTGTTTTCATTTTTTTCTGAGTAAGCAGACTAACCAAGTAGCTAACCATGTGTCCCACCCCCATGTCATTTTTCCCCTCTCCCAACCACACAGTAACCTAGTGAATACTGTGTGTTTCTGTATTTTAGTGACTGACCATGTGCTCTGAATGTGCTGTTCCTTCCTCTCTCTTGCTTTCTGAGCTAATAGAAACAAAGGCTTAAAAAAAAAAAAAGCCTAAATAATGTGCCTCCTTGTTGTTTGGCAAGTAACATGAAAAAAATAAAGGAAAAATCATGGTTACCTATGTGCTGCTGCCTTCCCTGGCCCTGGCTGAGTGGCCTTCATCTTTTCAGTTGTTCACCAGTTGTAGTTTTGTACCAGCTGCTCTACATGGCATCACAGGGGGTTATGAAGATGGTCAAGATGGTACTCCTGGGGAATCTCCCATTTACTATGAGAGATAAGGTATGTACGCACAGAATGAGGTTGCATAGTAGATATGAGGCACATTGCTGGATAAAGTTTAATAAGAGAGAGACTGGTTTCATGTCTGGTTTTATGGTGTGAAATATACATACTCAGAGCTGGGGCCTGGGAGGCACAGGAGCTGGGTTTCCAAGGAGCAGAGAGGGCAAAGTGTCGCATCCCTGCTTATCCTTCATTCTTGGTGAGTGGGAGGGGAAAGAAGGAAGGTGGCAGGAGAAGATGGGTATTCCATGGACAGCCCCGACCAGCAACACTGGGTTCAGGTCCTCTGATCATGTGACTGATTTATTTATAAGGAGATGATACAAAACATTCTAAAAAAATGAGGCTGGCATGTGTTATAAGGTTCCTCATGTCACTGTGTGGTTCCTTAAAATGGCAGTCGGGAGAAATAGCTTTCTAGTCCTGGGCTCTTGGCTGTTTTTATTGTATGGACAGTGTGAGTTCTTTTAGTGACCAGGTCCTTTTTTCACCCTGGCTGCTAGACAACTTGATAGAAGCGTGTGCCCACCTGTTGTAAGAATCACCTCCTATAATGTGTTTTTCTATTAGCCTTAATTCTGGCTCCATTATAAATTCCCATTCTTGTTCCCTGCCCTTCCCCTCCCCATCCGTTTCCCCCTCTTTGTCACATCCACCTGATAAAGATGTATTTTATATACATCTGCCTCATTTGCTGTAATTCCTTTCTGGAACAATGTGGAGGGTAATGAAAGGAAGAACAGCTTCCTCAGAAGTTCAGCCTCTTCCCAGGACTAAATCTGTGCAAAAAGAACAACTGAAGTGCAGAAGGAAGGAAAGGAAAGGAAGCCGCAGTGACATGTTGCTCACGATTGCAGCCACCATATTCTTGGGCCAGGCTCTGTGGCCTTGGGGCAGGTTTCTCTCCTTCCCCAAGGTCCAGTTCCTTTGCTGCATGGTGCAAAGCCTGTGCCTTCCAAGGTATTTTCCAAGTTGTTGACTCTGTGATGTCACTAAGAGAACAGGTGGAGTCTAAGTGTGTACAGTGGTTTCAGCCAATAGTGACTTCACCTGTCATGCCTGAGGCAAGGCCCCTGGAGCGGGAAGTCTGAGTAGGTGGTTTTCCTTCCTCTCGAGAGCCACTCTGACTCTTTGTCTCTCCTTCCTCAGTAGCCATGGGAATGGTTTTTCAGGAGGGAGCCTTGCTCAACTCACTTTTCTCCATTTACTCCCACCTTGCTCTCGTCCTGGGGCTGCCCAGTCCCTTGGGTAGAGAATCTCCTTCCTTCTTCTGAGCCAGCTCCAGGCTTCTATTCTCCCATCCTCTTCTGGCTGCTGTGCTTGGCCTTATCCCTCCGGTGTTTGAACAAGACCTCGCCGACCAGCCTGGAGAGTGGGGTTGAGAGTCCTCAGCAAGTTGCCTGGATGCACCAGCATCCCTGCACAGCATCCCTTAGATCTGCTGTCAAGTCACTGGTCTCACCTGAATCGTTTCTTCGGTTATTTCCTGCCTGAGTTAAAGTAAGCACGCTGTTCTGTGAAATCGAGCCCTCCCTGAAACTCTGGGGTTTTATTTCAGCAATGACGTCCGCCACAGCGCCACCCCCACACACCCCCCACCTCCGACCCTGCCTTGAGATGAGTTGCTCCCTGTCATCTGCATCTGATGTTAGCTTCTGACTTGGAGATGAGTTCATTTCTACACATTTACATTGTGAACCTCTCGTGTGCCTGGTACCATGATAAAAACTGACGGCTTCCGCTGGATGGTTTTGCCTGCCTCACCCCTGTCTTTCTCCTTTCTGCTCTGCCCCTGCCTTTGCTTCACTGCTTAATCATCTCTAGGCCACAACACCCTCTCCCTTCCCGGCAGTTCAGTTTTACAAACATCCTCTGCTGTCCTGCCTTAATAGCTTTCAGCTTCAGACGCAGGGGGAGGGCTTATTCTCTGAATTATTGTTTCTTTTGCAGTTCTAGCATGGTGAATCCAGCCTCCACCGTGATGGATACATCCCAGGAAAACACAAGGAAGTCAGCTGTGTCTCTGGCTAAGGTAGATTGAGATCAGACTCCAAATATCTCATTTTTGGCAAGAATGCTCTTTTTTTCATTTTAGCAAAGCACCATGAAATAAAGAGGATTTTTTTTTTTGCACCAAATACAGATGATTTTTACTGTTTAATGTAAGAAGTCACTCTTGTGGTGGAAAAGTTGATGAATACCATGTTTCTGCATGCTGAAGACTCTGATTTCTTGCCCTAGAGAATAAAGAGTCTCATGCTATTGGGGACTGCTGCTTTTTAAGCATTTGGAATGTGACTTGTTAGTCCCGTATCAGTCCATATTCCTGTTCTTAGCTTCCTGAATCTCTGTTAGAGGTCTGCTTGTGGGAGGGGATTGCCAGTTTATGAAACTCTAGGCAGTAAACATTGATACTCAGTTTTATATTAGTAAAAAATTCTATTTACTGATCCCCTTTCTGTCGTTGGAACTGATGATCATAATAGTGATAATGAAGCACTTCAAATACCTTGATAAATATCTTTTAATTTTTTATAAGAAAGGTCATTTACAATTATATTTAGTTCAGCTTTAATCTAGTACAGCAAGAGTCTCATATGGTAGAAAGAGCATGGGGGGAATCTGCCCTGATTAGTTTCAGGTTTACCCTAACCTTGACCAGGTCCAAATTTTCTCACTTTTGTAAAATGTGAGGTTTAGATTCAAATGCCTGGTTCTGGTCTAACTTTGTAGGACTCTGGATTGAGTGTATTTTATACAGTTTAATTTTTCTGGCGTATATGGTAACTCTATGCCGGCCACATTAACCAGGACAGCAATTTTTCAAACAGGCCAGATAGAGTTTACTGGATAAAACTATCAATAGTGGAGATAATAGGCATTTGCTAACACTGAGTTGCTGCTGTGACATTTAAAATGAGTTTAATAAACAATATTTTTCCCCAGCAAAGGAAAAATCCGTTTAATAGCTCCAAGTTGCCAGAAGATCACTTATCTCAACAAACCAAAAGTGAGCTGTCACAAAATGGAAAGGCTGGTTTCTCTCAGACTTCAAAAGAAGGTAAACATTATTTTTACGGACTAGATATTTTTATCTTTGTTATCTCTGGGCTGAGGGAAATTCTCAGAGTTCCTTTAACTAAAATAACTTTCAAGAGAAAGTGAAAAGTCCTGATAGTTTTCTTATTGTGTTATGCCCATTGATTTCCTGCCTGAGGGAAGGAAGCAGACATTTTAGAAACTGGAAATTCATGCATTCCAGTCTTGGAGCTGACACTGGTCGTTTGACCTCCGGGCCTTAGGTTCCCTCTCAGTGAACTAGGGAATTTTTTGACCAGAGGCATTCAGTCATTCATGTAATGGCGCTTATTGGAGGTCTGCCACATGCAGACACGGTTTGTGTGAAATTAAAAGAGTTTGCCTCAAGAGAAAAAAAAGCCACTTGACAAAGTTGTGATCCTCTAATCTGTAATTATCAGCCTGGTCCCTGAGGAGGCATTTGATCAGGTTTGGTGGCTTAATTGATTTAAGTCTGCCTCTTATGGAATTTTACCATTCTTCCATGCCATTAAGAAGAAATACTAGACAATTCAGTCTCTTCAAAAGCAACTGTAAGAAGATTCCACGTGCGTTAAAGATTGGATGAGGGACAGAAAATTAACATTGAACAGTGGAGTTGGAGTTTCAGTTATCCTGTTTTAATATTAGCTTATTTCCCCCTTTCTATTGGATACACATTATATTATGTAAAATATTTTGCAGAAAAAAGGCAATGGAACATGCTACCTGTTTTTTTAACTTTCTGAAGAAAATTAATTTTTGTTTTTATTTTAAAGATTTATTTATTTGAAAAAGAGAGAGTAGGAGGGCAGGAGCAGAGGGAAAGGGAGAGAGAGTCTAAAGCAGACTCCATGAAGAGTGCAGAGCCCAACTTGGGGATTGATCTCACCACTCGTAGATCATGACTAGAGCTGAAACCAAGAGTCGGACACTTAACCAACTGTTGCCACCAGGAGTCCCTGAAAAAATTAATTTTTGTTTTAGAGATTTTCTTTTTAAAAAATTACGATTTTTTGAAGAAATTTGAGTTCCTTGGGGCGCCTGGGTGGCTCAGTCGGTTAAGCGTCTGCCTTCAGCTCAGGTCATGATCCAGGGGGTCCTGGGATCGAGCCCCTCCCCTTGCTCGTGCCCTCTCTTTCTCTCTCTCTCTCAAAAAATAAATAAAATCTTAAAAAAAAAAGAAAATTGAGTTCTTTTTTTCTGGTTTCCATATGTAAATTTTTAAAGTGGCTTCTGTGTTTTTCCTTAGCCTCCTTAAGGAATTTTAGAAATCTTTTCTAAAAAGTATTTTATTGAGTATAAAAATACCACAAAGTATGTATGTAAGGCACAGGAATCTTAAATGTACAGGTCAATGAAGTTCATGCCTGAATTTTTAAATGCTTTTTAATTAGGTCTACACTTATGATAATACTTTATTTTCTTTAATATTTTACTGCTTTTGCTGCATGTAGATTAAGTTTATGTGAGGCGTTTTAAGTAATAGAGCTATTCTCCACTTGACATGTCACCTAATGTGTTTTAATTTGCAGGTGAATTGTCAGAGTCAAAAGAAAACTCATCTATCCCAGATACTTCAAGCCAAAATTTAGAGAAACCAAAGCAAACATTTCCAGGCTCTGAGAATGGATCTCCGGTCAAAGCTCCAATCCCCAAAGCCAGGAAAATTCTCCCCAAATCACATGAGTTAAAGCAAGAAGATAACCAGTCTTTTCCTCGACAAAGGACAGACTCCCTAAGCACAAGGGGGGTTCCCAGGGGGATCCTGAAACGCAACTCTAGTTCCAGCAGCACAGACTCGGAAACAGTTCGTTTTCATCAGAACTTGGAACCCAAAAGCAAAATTGTGTTCCCTGGCCTCACCATCCATGAGAGAATTTCTGAGAAGGAGCATTCTTTAGAAGATGACTTCTCAAACTCCCTGGAGCCATTGAAGCATGTGAGATTTTCTTCAGTGAAGGATGAGCTCCCCCAGAGTCCTGGGCTAAGCCATGGCCGGGAAGTAGGAGAATTTAGTGTTTTAGAATCTGATAAGTTAAGGAATGGAACGGAGGATAATGTGGACATTGATGAGTTCTGGAATGACCCTAAGCCTTCCCAATACAGGAAGCCTTTGCCTTTACATCAGTCAGCCTCAAGCCCAAGTGCATCAAAAAATGGAACACAGCGGCCAATGACTTCTGGTTCTTTTCCAATGAATGGGCACCATTCTCCCTTAGAAGTTTTAACTCCAAGACCAGAGTCTGTTGAAAATGCATCCACCACCAATGAACACAAAGCTAAACCATTAGAATTATTAAGGCTTGAATCAGAATTGTCCAAAAACCCTGCTGGTAAGAGATTTGTCACTACCCGACTATAAAAACCAAACCAATGGGCTTGGAATGGCCAGGCCAGTCCTATAGAAGCCCCATTTGGCCTCCTAGACACTCCAGCTACAATTCAGGCAGGTGCCACTGGGGAATGATTATACGGCCTCTTAATGGGTTTGGAGGTTTTCCTCAATCATCAATAACTAAAGGGATAACTAAAACTAAAACCAGGATAGTTTCTGGTCCATTATGCTTTTCCCTAAAAAATGTAACTATCAAATATTTAACCAAACAAATTGCAGTGTTTTGAATTAAATCAAAGTGTGTATATAGAGTAAGAATTAAATATGTGCTAATACCTTTGTACAGAATATATTATTCACCTAATGCATATTTATCAATTACTATTTAATCAAACTTTGATTTTTTTTAAAAGATTTTATTTTTAAGTAATCTCTACACCCAACGTGAGGCTGGGATTCACGACCCCGAGATCCAGAGCTGCACACTCCACTGGCTGGCCAGCCAGGCCCCCCAGATTTTTTTAATCTTAGAAGAACCTACTTTTTTTTTTTTTAATTTGAGAGAGAAACAGAGCATGAGTAGGGTGAGGGGCAGAGGGAAAGGGACGAGCAGACTCCTGCTGAGCAGAGAGCCCAATGCGGGGCTTGATCCCAGGACCCTGAAATCAGGACCTGAGCCAAAGTCAGATGCTTAACCAACTGAGCCAGCCAGATGCCCTAAACCTTCATTTTCTTAGCCATTTGTTCTTAGATGTTAAAAGTGCTGATGGAACTTTCTCCTTCAGCTGCTGTGAGCTGAGAGGCAAAGAGAATACTGCTTTTCCCTGCTACCTAGCTAACTAGCCCTGTCTTGGAGATCTTACACCTCTCAAGGGATGAGACACTGTTTTCCCATACCTATATGATTATTTCATAATTCTTATGTTTTAAAAAACAGGAACAATGGAAAAAATCATGCTGTGTATTTTCTCCCATCTTCTCTAAGTCTTCTTCCAGCCCTATGGTAATTTCTTTATAGTCAGGAAAATTTACAATGGCAGCAGTCACGCATCTGATGCACTTGGTCTCCTCCTTCCTTATTAGTCAATATTAAGTTAACCCTGGGTCACTTTTGCTCAGCCCTAAAGTTTTATACTTGTTCAGATCAATCCACTTCTTAAAGAGCAAAGCACTTTCAATAACCCCCCTGCACCCCAGACATTTTAATCATTTGAACAGGAATTTTTTTTTAAATTAAAAATTAGCAGGTTCTTCTTCAATGGAAAAAAACCCTCATATTAAAGGAAATTACCGAAGTTTGATAAACATGGCCAAATAATTGGATGGTGCTTACTTAAATGTTTATTCAAAAGATGAAAAAAATTCTTTAATAATATTTTCCTTTACTATCATTCACAGAAAAAATTTGGTAAACCTTTCCTGTTTTTCAAACTATACCTGCTTTCCCACAGACTAAGGACTATCTTTATAATTTTATATTAACTACTTATTTGTGCTTTCTGATTTTTATTTTTAAAGATTTATTTATTTTAGGGAGAGCAAGCACATGAGTGGGGGGGCATAGGGAGAGAGAGAATCTCAAGCAGACTCCCCCCCCAGTGCTGAACCCAATGCGGGGCTCAGTCCCATGACCCTGAGATCATGACCTGAGCAGAAATCAAGAGTGGGAATTTAACCACCTGAGCCACCCAGGCAACCCTGTGCTTTCTGATTTTTAAGTCCCAGCTGACCATGAAGTTTGGGAGGAAGACATCGTCAGTTACATATATATATATATATATATATATATATATTTTTTTTTTTTTTTTTTTTTTTTTTTTTTAGATTTTTTTTCTCTTAGAGCATGCGCGGGGGCAGAGGGAAAAGCAGACTCCCTGCTGAGCAGGGAGCCCAACAAGGGACTTGATCCCAGGACCCCAGGGTCACAACCAGAGCCCAAAGTAGACACTCAACTGACTGAGCCAAGCAGGCATCCCCAGCTACACCTATTTTGATCGACAGGCCTCCTAGCTTTAGAGCTTATATACAAAGTTCTGCTTACTTATTAATGCCCTGCTTACCACAAAAATATATACAAGTAAATAATGAAGCATAGAAAGAAAACCAGGCCCCCAGAAATGGTAAATGCAAAGTATGTGAATTATAAGGGTTTGACTTTAGCTCTGACCTTCAGGACAGTCAATATCACATTCATTACTACACTGCAAAATACAGAGAAGATGGAACACTGCCTGGCATCAAATCTTTAAAATAACTGTTCTTATTTTAAAAGTAATACACTTTAAAAAAAAAGATTTTATTTATTTATTTGGCAGAGAGATACACAGCGAGAGAGGGAACACAAGCAGGGGGAGTGGGAGAGGGAGAAACAGGCTTTCCGCAGAGCAGGGAGCCCGATGTGGGGCTTGATCTCAGGACCCTGGGATCATGACCTGAGCCAAAGGCAGACGCCTAACGACTGGGCCACCCAGGCACCCCAAAAGTAATACACTTTTGTTGTAAAACATTTGAAAAGAAGAAATGCACACAGGATAAAACAAATACCATCTGTGATGTCATCATCCAGCACTAACTACAGTATTGCTGACATGTAATTGTAGAGCCTTTCAATAATTTTCAAGCATGAATATAATCTTAAATTATGTTTGTACTGCCAGAATTCTTTTTTTTACTAATAGTATGTTATAAGCATTTTTTCATCATTATCTTCTGTTAAACAAATGAACACAGAATTCTTCAAGATTTCTCAAAAGAACTTCACAATTATTGACATATATTCAATAGTACAATGTGTAGTTAAGGAAACCAAGATCTGCCACGTGCCCATTATTGTATAATACTTTGTTGTTTTCACGCTTAGCCAGAGTTGATGATTAAAATAAAGGTAGAATTTTATTAACTGATATGTCCTCTAGTGCATTTGAAATGTAGCTGACGTCATAAAAGTTCAGTTGACTTAATTTTCAGGAACATGCGCTGCATGGCTTAGCATTTGTAAGGAAGAGGGAGGAATGCTGAAACACCTGGGTGTTAACTAAAGGGATGGGTGCCTGAGCTCCCTTATCTAAGTGTCCCATGTGCCCTTTGATTAAGGCTCAGAAAGGATTCTCTCTGCTTTCTTGATAGCTTAGAGCTTAAATAACCTTCTCTAGCATCTTAGCCATTGGTCAGCCAACATCAGGGAACGGGTAACAATCACATTCTACATCTTGTTTTGTTTATTTGGCTCACAGAAACTACTTAGAAACTCACAAACTGTAGAAGGGAAATAGGGGATAACAGAGGAGTCTCTTGAGATCATGATCCTCAAACTCCAGTATACAGAACAATCTCTGTGATAGCTGTTAGTAAAGATTCCTGGGCCCCTCTTCCAAGATTCTGGTTTAATCTATCAAGAGGAAGGCCCAGGAATACAAATATCCTCATTGTACCATTCTGATATTCTGGAGGGAGCTCCAGAAAGTTGTTTTCCCAACTCCTGAAATTCTCCTTGGTCTTTGTTCCTCAAACTCGGTATAAGCCACCTCTAGTGTTCAGAAGTATGCCAGTGGATGGGTGGAGTCATAAAATCAACATAGTACATCTTCCTACAGTGTCAAGTTTTATGCATAGATTTGAGAGTAGAAGAAAAGTAATATTGAAAATGTAACATGGATCACAGGCACCTGGGTGGCTCAGTCGGTTAAGCATCCAACTCTTGGTTTCTGCTGAGGTCATAATTTCAGACTCATGAGATCCAGTCCCATGTTGGGCTCCATGCTCAGTGGGGAGTCTGCTTGGAATTCTCTCTCCCTTTCCCTCTGCCCCTCTTCCCATTATTGCGCACATGCGTGTACGTTCTCTCTCTCAAATAAAATCTTTAAAAAAAATGTCACATGGATCAGAATATAAAATCCACATGAGTTTTTTTTAAGTAAGCTTACACCCTATGTGGGGTTTGAAGTCATGACCCTGAGATCAAGACTTGCATTCTCTATTGACCAAGCCAACCAGGCACCCCCATATGAATTTTCAGAATAAATCAGAGACGTCAAAGGAATTTTTCAACTGGCTCTATATCCCATACCTCAGGCGTCTACATTTACCTTCCTTTACTGTCAGAGCAACTCTGGTAGAATATCTTAATTAGGATATAATTAATTAATATCCTGAAAAATGCTGATAGAAACAGCTAGTGGTGTGGAAAGTATAAATACAAAGTGCCTCTTTAAAAGATAATGTGAGTGATTGAATAATAATTCTTTAAGCATTCTCTTTCCTTATTTAGAAAAGCATTTCTTTGTTGCAGATGGACTGTCTTGTGTTGAGCCTGAGCCATCTCAGGTGCCAGATCACAGTTCTAGAGACTGTCAGCAAGGTAAGCCCCCTCTTCTCAAGGCCCTAAAAGCTAGGACGTCCTCACACTCTGGTCCATTTGCCACTGAGATAAGGAAGACAACTGACGATTCCATATCTAAAGTCCTAGACTGGTTTAATCGGAGTTCTCATTCAGAAGACAATAAGTCACCTCTCCAACATCCCCAAAGAATGGAGCTGAAAGAAGAAACACACTCAGAATCACCAGTTGCTACTGCCTTGGTGAGAGATGACACCATTCTAAAAGAAAATGGCTCAAAGGCTCTGTTACCCACCAAAGTTAAATTGATGCCTATGGAATCTGATTCAATGTTCCAGGGAAAGGGAAATACACTGCCTTCTAGGACTTGCCAAAATAATAATGTGAATATCAAACCCAAATCCATTGATTTGTCCCAACAAGGCAAGGAAGGTCCAGCCATATTTCAACCATGTGAAATCTATGGCCCAAATCAAGGGAGTAAAACTATGGACTCTAGCCAAGTTTCAAAAAATAGAGGAGAAGGAAATCGAGTACTTACCCCAATTAGTTACTATTCCTACAGGGCTCTCAAAGGACCTGATGCAGAAGACCAAGTTCCATGCAACATTAAGGATGTTGGCAGCTTAGATGAAGAAGAGCCTAAGCTTCATGTTTATGAAAAAAATAGAGGAAACTCAGAAGTGAATTTTGACTCTTCAATACTTGTCAAAAAAACAAGTTTGAAAGAGAACATGAGGGCAGAGAGAGAGAGCAAAGGAGGAGATCCATACGTCCTGAAAGCTTCTTTAGAGCCAGAGAATATTGAGTCACTACACGGGGCTACCAAAAACAAATCCTGGAAGAAACCTGAGGTCCAGTTACAAGAAGCTGGTGAGGTTCACAAGAACCAAGTGCAAAGAGAGAAATACAAAAGAGTAAGTGAAAGAATATCTTTCTGGGAAGGTGAGAAAGCTGCTGCTAAGTTAACTCATAAAGAACCCACATTGTCATGCAGTCAAGGGCAACCCTTGGCTAAAGCATATCAGCCTGTGAAGTCCATGGACAGTTTATCTACAGGCCAGTGTGAATATAATCAAGTCACTAGCAAACAAGTGGTCCTAGATGAGAATGGCCACACAGCCCATCTCTCCAGTTTTTATTCCCCGAATAAACCTAAAGAGACCAGGCCCCAGATATCCGGTCCATCCAAAAATTATCCTTCAGTTGACCAATCAGGTGAAGTGTCTCCCTTTCAGAATAAGATAAATGAGCCTATAAAAAGATTGCCAGTGGCAGAGAGTTGGCATTATGAAAAGGATATTACTTTACTGGCTGGACAACATCCTTCAAATATTGGGAGTGGAACGCATACTCCTTTGGAGAAAGACAAATCTCTAATCAGTGAATCAAATCCCAACTTTAAAGTTAAGTCCCTAAAAGAAAGAATGGTTGAATCCAATACAGAACAGGTCTATAATCACTCTCAATTTGAGAATTTGAGAAAGTTTTGGGACTTAGGAGCCAATCCAAACAGTCAAGAAAATGTTGAGAAGAATACTAACACAATAAGTCAAAAATATTTGGTGCCTTTTAATAGCCAGAAACACAAAGAATTCAGTGACATTAAATCATCAGGAAAGAATACCCATGAAATAGGGATACTTCGAGGTAAAAAAAAAATTCTGGTAAGAGGGAAAATAGAGAAATCAAATTCAAAGTGCACACGCCAGGTGTTATCAGATGAAACCACATTTCCAATGGGACCATCCAGAAAGTCGTCTCATCATTTGCCAGGAAATGAGTCATCAAAGGAAAATGTGGAAAAGAGTACAAAATGGTTTGTTACGCCAGTGTTTGAGGAAGAAAAGGATTACTCAGACCAAGAGATTCAAGAATCCATAGTTAAAACAAGTGTTTTGTCTAAAGACTACAAAGACACTTTTAATGACAGCTTACAGAAGCTACTTTCAGAAGCTTCATCACTAGCCATGCCTCCTTTGGGTGGAAAAGTTCATGGAAAACAAATGTCTGAACCAGATATTTCTGGAAATAAAAGATGGCCTCAAAATACAGATTTTGCTGAGACTGAAGAAGATGACAAAGGACATAAGGAGACCATTAATGAGCATGTAGACAAAACAGTAGCTCCTCTAAAGGTTAAGCCAAACACTTTGACTGCTGGTCTAGACAAACTCCTAAAGGAAGCATCTGGAACTTCACCCTGTCCCTTGCCAATTGTGTTGGAACCTGTTACCACTAGAATCAACTCTGAACCTGAAGAGGGTAGAGTTTATGAAAAAGGGATAGAATGGAGTCGCAGCACATCAGCCTATCAGAAAGAGATAATAGCTCCTTTTCCAAAGGGGAACGAAACTTTGGTAAATACAGTTCTCCCCCAGAAAACTGAAAGTGGTGAGTGCCAACTAAGCACAGGCGACTTATTTCAGGTGGCCGCAGAATGTTCTCACCTATCGGGTCAACCTTCCCATCTTTACAGAAAAGATTCTTTTGGGGATGTGGCCAACTCTCCCCAAGAGATGCCTTCTTCCAGGGATGCTCATCTTGCTCCCCAGGATAAGGCATTACCTTTGCGAAGGGAAATTTCAGAGACCGCAGAAAAAGTCATTCTTCCTCCTAAAACTGCCTCGAATGATGTAAATGCTGTATTACAAAAGATACTGAGAGAAGCTTGTTATCCAGTTGGGAGGGAAGTAGTTCCTGGAGAAGTACAAGCAGAATTTCCTGAAGGAGTACAGGCAGCAGGTAGCCCCCAAAATTCTACACCATGGGCTACAATGGACATTACAATGCCAGACAGAAATGATTTCTATTCCTTCAATGTAGTGCCTGATAAAACTCATAACGTTGGATCTTATTTAGCTGCCCGAGTACCTCCATCAGAACAAACCTGTTGCTCATGTGGTTCCACTGTTAGTCAGCCTGGCAAAGAGTTACCTCAGGAAGTGGCAGAAATTGTGAGGGAAACAGTTATTCAACCTAAATCAGAGTTCCTAGAATTCAGTGCTGGCTTAGAAAAACTACTGAAGGAAGTAATTGAAACCCCCTCCTCAAAATATGAAAGTGATCCAGGGACTCTTTCTCCATCAAAGTTAACAGGTAGGGCTGAGGTGTCCAGGCAAGCTGCTTCTGAATTCCATCCTGAGGAAATCAAAGAAATAGTAAAAAAGTCTGAGGCTCCATTAATCACTGAGAGTGCTTTTGATATTAGTTTTGAGAAACTTTTTAGAGAAACATCTGAAGCTCCTTCTTACCAGCTCCAGGTGTCAGTGAAGGAAGAAAAGCCTGAGAAGGAGCCTTCCCAGTCAGAGCAGGCCAGTTTCTTGAGGACAGTACCCCATTTTGACTGGACAGCCTCAGAGGCCTCTGAAATGAAGCTTATGAGTAATGTTTTCAAATCGCAAGTCAACCAGTGTGATGAAGTGTTGGGAGGTGACGAAGCTGTGACTGATTTATCGGTAGATCTTCGTGGTTCTGAAAGTGGGGTTGAGATCCCTGGAACCCTGCAGTTCTATGTGGAACATAAAATAGGGATCACTGAAACTATATACCCTGCAGAGGACAGGGATAGTGAAAGTGAGGTTGCAGGGGTTCAAGAAGGGGCTTCTCAGGAGCCTGGCTTGGAAGAGGCTCCTAAAGCAATTAGTATGTCCAGAAATAGGCAACCCATTCCTCTCCTGACAAACACAGAGAATGCTACAGAAACAATTTACGTCAAATTGATTCTGGCATCACCATGTAAGAGAATAGAGAAAAAAGAAGAAAAAGATTTCTCTGACTCTGATTTTTCAGGTGGCGACATGAGTTCCAATGCAGAAAGCTGGAGAAAAACCTCCAGTGAGCATTCTGAATTTTTTAACCCGTTGGTTTAATGAGTTGATTTAGGGAATGCTGATGTAAAGGATGATAGGGCTTTTAAAATTGGGATTAATATGACACGGAAATGGTGGTAAATTCTTATCACTTCAGTTCTACCTAGGCTTTGTTAATAAAAAGCTACATTTCCTTTTATATTCTTTAATCAAATGAGTTACATAGAGAGTTCTACCCACAAGGCAGTGTTTCAGAATCTGACTTTATTCTCATTAACAATAGAATTTTTAGGTTTTAAAAGTATTTTTTAAAGAACTTTTTGGGTTTAGAAAGTACTTCTGAAACATTCAAGCTAGTTTTCCTCCTGGAAATAATTTCTTTCTTAATTGGCAATCCACACAGAAGTCTCTAGTAAGATTTGTGGCAAGAAAGTGCCACACACAAATGGGCACACATTTCCCTTTTAGGATGAATATTGTACCACAGTAGTGGCTAAATACCAGGAACAGAGGGCAAGGCTGGAACTTTCTTTCCCTTAGATACCTTGTGCTGTGGTGTTTTGTTGGCACTCTTTTCCTCTTGTTTTCAATTATCTGCAGAATCTCCCCCTTCTCTAGAGTATGACTTTGGTCAGATGACTTCACCTGATTCCACCTGAGGGCCTTGCCTGGCCTGTTGCATTTCTTTGGCTCCTGCCTTGGCTAAGTGAATAAAGATCTTAATTGATTACCACATTCATCTAAGTGGGCTTGGGGGTACTGGTTTCAGCCAGGCTGGAAGCTACAGGCCTTGTCTCAGTTTGCTATGGTGATCAACATGGGCATTTTAGCAGAGAAACCCAGAAGTAAATAGGAATGCACAATTACCCGATTATAGCAATGAAATGATAAAGGATGTTCTCTGGCTGGAACATTTTAACCACAATTGCACGACAGCTGGTGTCGGTCACCCTCCTAACAGTTTAGAAAATTGTCATTTTCTAGCTCCCCTCAGTATTGATGAGAATGAATAAGCTTTCCTGGGTGGATGACTCATGAGGTTTGGTTTCCTTTGCAAGTAACGGTAGGGCATCTTCTTGAAAACGGAGCAAACAAACCACCTTTAAATCCTATTACTCAAGTTGAAGCCCCTGCTACAAAGGTTGCTGGTAAAAGGAAAGTGGAATACCAGTCTCTGAAACCAGACATACGCAGGAGTATATGTCAGCATGTTCAACTTGCTGAAGGGGACCTTTACTAAACTACCCCACAAGTGAGGAGGGTAGACTGACCCATAGGAGAGCTTGTAAATTTGTACTCACTCTGGAGACTGTTGCCCCTAAGGTACATAGCTTTGTTTATGGTGTATCAGCATAACTGATTGAACAGCAAAAAACCTATCTAAAAATGAAATCATCAGTGTTAAATAACCACCCAGACAGAGCCCAGAGAAGATACTTAAAAGTTAGAAGACAACGCGAGGTATAAAATGGTACAGTTGTAGTTTTATATACCCTAAATTTTTATTTTTAAACGGGTGTGGGTGGGCTGGAGAGGGGAGGAATCTGCCTACAATGGCACCACAATTTTGGTGAGCAACCTAACATGTTTGACTTGTAGCTGAGCTCCTAATCAACGAATACCTCAGTATATTCCTTAAAAAAAAAAAAAAGTCTCCATGGTCAAATACTTTCGGAAATGCTGGGAATTTGTGCACATTTTTAGCATATTAAAG
The DNA here is from genome assembly GCF_009762305.2 of Zalophus californianus. Classification (NCBI taxonomy): domain Eukaryota; kingdom Metazoa; phylum Chordata; class Mammalia; order Carnivora; family Otariidae; genus Zalophus; species Zalophus californianus. The sequence continues at coordinate 46,505,931 of NC_045605.1, forward strand.
TCTCCAAGAAGATCTGTAGTAAGAAGCCCTTAAATTTGAACACAGAGTATCCCAAATGTAATTCATCTTAGAATCCATTTGCTCTAGAAGGCCAATTAACATTGGGGAGAACTGGGATACATTTCAGGAAAGTCTTGTGTAGAGAAGTGGTTCCCAAATTCATTGGCTCATTAATGGAATCAATCATTGATTTAGCAAACTTTTTTTTTTTAAGTAGGCTCCATGCCCAGTGTGGGGCTTGAACTCATGACCCTGAGATCAAGAGTCATGTGCTATACCAGCTGAGCCAGCCAGGTGCCCCTAGCAAACATTTTTGAAGTGCCTATTGCCAGCCACTGTTTTAGTGCCTAGAACATAGTGATGAATGACCATATTCAGACCAGAGCTAATCAATCCATGATGGAGTTTTCACTGTCAAAATAAAAAAGTTAAGAACCGTCTAGAGATATATTTTTTGTATCGTTAGATGTATTTAATTTAAAGGACTGTTCTTATTTTGAGGTTATGCCCTTTTTCTTTTTTTCTTTTTTTTCTTTTGGTCCTAACACGACCTTTTTTTCTAACATGCCTTTTTAAAAAAATAAGTAAAGTTATTAATACATGATAGAGCCCCCCCACACACAATTTAAAATGACTTAATAAAATAAAAAGTTGACTACCTCATGTCATTTCCCAACATTTTGTTGGAAATTTTACTAGCTCATGAATCCCCAAAAGCCTACAGTCCGTTGATCTGGAGAATTCGCCCATCTGTGTACCTGATTATACACAGATGTTAAGCATCTGAATCCTGCCTTCCATGGTTTTCAGCTAATTGTTTTAATGCTCCTAAAACCACTTTGTGGTTGTCTTCAAAAGCTAGAAGTGAAGTGGAAAGATTCAAAGTCTGGCGCAGAACAAATCATGTGCCTAAAATAGAGGTGTAGACGACTAAGAGATCACTTTTCTATTTATGTGGTTATCTTGTTCCTTTATGATTTATGCTTGCAAATGTTTCTTGACCAGGAAAATGGTTTTTAAAGGACATATGAAGAGTGGAGAATTTTTACTTTGTTCTGAGAAGTGCTTCATGGAGTAAATAAAACTATAGAGGCTTCTGACATAATGCCACCTCTCAACCTATGATACCAATGTCCATTGGTTAAGAGTTAGGATTTTTGGATCTTTTTTGTATTGTGCAGTGTTCATCAATTGTGTCTCGTAACAGGTTCAGAGGAAGAACGCAGTCCTGTCTTGAAAACTTTGGAAAGGAGAGCTGCTAGGAAAATGCCTTCCAAAAGTCTAGAAGACATTTCATCAGATTCACCAAGTGAGAATAAAGGTTGCCCCACTCTTCATACCACCACCCCCCCCCCCCACTGCCCGTCTAAGCTTAAAAATGCTCATGTGCTTTTCTGGGGCCTCACTGCATGCTGTTGTGCACTGAAGCCCCTAAAGCGGGGGTTAACAGATGACAATAACCCTTCCAAAGTGACCAGAAGAAGTTCATCTTAAATGGACTGGAACTTTTAAAATCGTGCATGAGTTTTGGTTACTAAAGCACTAGGTTTCCTTGAATTGAAGAAAAAAAAAAGAATTATTGTAAATATTAAGAGAATAAAAAAAGGCCAAATTCCTCTGTAAGTAAAGTGAAAAACCAAAAAAAAAAAAAAAAGAATTGAAGAATCCCAGTTTGAGTGTTTAAGTCCAGTGAGTTTTAAAAGATTGGGATAACTGGAGGTTCTAGTAAGAATAGCTAACATTTATTGAGCACTGGGTGCCAAGATGTGGCTAAGCATTTCACATGCAGCATTTCATCTAATTGGCGTATGGAACCCTGCAAGAGAGGATGGTTATTCCCATTTTACAGATGAGGCAAATGAAGCTCAGAGAAGTAAAGTACCTCATTTAGTGTCATGCAGCAGAGCTGTGTATCCGAATCAACAGACTACTATCAAGAGCATTTATGAAGTGACCGTGTTATATACGACAGTGTTGGATGTCTGATGAATTTTGCATGATATGGAGATGAGTTGGTCCCTAGCTTCAAGGACTGTCCTTTCTCTTTTATCCCTTCTTTTCACACATTTCTTTTGGATACTGGAACTATTAGCCCAAAAACTACCTGGCCTGTAACACTTTAGGCACACTGTTCCCCCCATGCTTTAATTGGTGAAGGACTTCTTGAGTACTAACATAAAGCATAAAATATATATATATATGAGAGTGAGAGCTCACAAGTCTATATATAGTCTATATAGACTTGTGAGCCAAACAAGTGGACTTAGAAATCCTGACTTCTAGGGGGTTTGCTCTTAATTGTTTTTAAGCTAAGAGGCACCCCTGGGAGTACAGAGGGTCATGAGAAAAGTTATTGAATGGAAGTTAACCACTGCCAAACTCATATGCTTCAAAGTTGAACATTGTCATGTTTAGAATATGCTTTAGGTATCTTCAATTGAGACTAAAAAGTCAGAATTTAAAAAGGAAAAGGGAAAAGCCACTCCATTAAATCCTAAAAATCAGAGATTCTCAAGGCTCTGAGAACAGTATTCTCATTTTGGAATATACAGTTCAATCCCTACCAGAGATCTTGGAATCTCAGGGTTGGAAGTGACCTTGAAGGTCACTCATTTTAAATACCCCCCCAATGCAGAAATTCCCTATAAAGCCTCCTCAACAGGTGGCCAACCCCCCCCCCACATCTGCCTGAATGCTCCCACAGAAAGCGAGTCCCATCCTTTGTTAGACCGCACTAATTGTTCTTCCTGATGTTGGTGATGGGTCCTGAAGAAAAAAAAAAAAAAAAAAAAACTCAGCAACAATTGTCCAGTTTGGCAAACCTCTTGCCTGTGAAGCATAGGGCTATTTCCATGGTGCAGCTTTAAAATACTTAGGAATGTGCAGGGTTAAAAAAAAAAATCACCATCAGCTGACGGGTATTCCTGCACGCTCCCTTCCAAATACCGATACCCACTCTCACACTAGCCTGCCAAGATTCCACTTAGCAGCTGGTCCCCAGTTACATCTCTTCAGTTGACTTCCCAAGCAAGGCTCCCAGAGGCATACACAAATGATGATGCATGCACAGAAATATTTGTTAATGACCATGGGTTTGAGAAGGTGTTAGTCATGGCTAGCATCTTACCCTTTCCAGAAGAATAGAGAGGCTGTTGCCGCCCTGTGTTTTCTCCTGCTGCTGGCCGATTGCTTGCTCTTAGCTAACCCTCTAACCCTGGGGAGTTCGTGTGCAGCAGTATGCTGATGTAAGCTGCATCGGGGCTGAAATGGGAGCTCCCGCTATGGCACTGCTTCAAGTAGCTAATCTAAAGAGAAAGTATTTTGGGGAAGACATCTTGGTTGCACCCCTCACTGCATCTTGACTAATTGCTTCCAACTCCAGGGGCTTCCAGGGACAGTCTCATTGTTCTCTCTCACCAAGGGTCAGTCGTGTTAACCATTTGTTAATTTCTCCTGAACAGATCAAGCAAAAGTAGATAATCTGCCAGAAGAATTAGTACGTAGTGCTGAAGATGGTAAATATCTTTATGTATTTGCATGTCTGTCTGTAGGTTCTGGGCGGTTTGGGCAGTCACTGGGATGCAGCTGTTGGATAAATAGAAGAACGTCATTTGCCACTATGTGATGAATGGTGCCTAAGTTATTATAAAACGGTTCTGACTTGGTGCATTTAATACTGTTTGTATTCTCAAGGCTTCTGCTGGTAATACCGTTGTGAGGATCGCATCAGAGACCCTTGGGAAGTGAGGGTGTCTATAAATAGGATATTGTATTTCTATGGGTATGAGCTGATTTTTGCTACTCTGACTTGCAGAACTCCGTGTGAGGGCAGGAAGCGTCGGGTGGGTTCCTGGGTTAAGTTATTCCTGTATTTGTCTCATGTCTCAGCATTTGGAGCTCTCTGGGCATAGCTGGTAAAGCTTTAACTTCAAAGGGACAAGTCCCAGAACCAGAGTCAGGATCCTGCCTCGGCTCATTTAAATAGCTAAATATAGACTGAGGTAAAATTAACTGGTTCTGAATATTAAGGAACCAGAAGATCATGAAGTTTGTCAGTGGATTGAGTATTACGTGGTTCAGTTATAAAATATACAGGGTAATAGTGCCTTGGTGGGGGAAGGGATGGAAATGAGTCTGATTTTTATAGTTCAGCATTTATGCAAATGTGTAATTTATATTTGTACATTGGGATTGTGTTTTCTAAATTGCCTTTATTATAATAATAAAAATGTATATTAACTGAGCTTTCCCCATAAAATATAGCATCAGAACTCCTCAAAGGTCATTCCCTACTTTTGTGTCATAGTTTTGTTTTTCTCATTCTATGCTTGCAACAATTTCGTGGAATTAGGCAGGGCAGGGATTTTCATTTTCATTTACAGATAAGAAACCTCAGAGAAATGAGGTGACTTATGCAAAATCCTGTAGCTAGTTGGTCAGTGGGGGGAGGTGGCAACTAGAAGCTTGGCTTCATTACTCCTAGTTCAGTGCTCCTTCCATCTGCCAAGCCATGTGTGGCTCAGTGACTTAGCGGAAAGATGCAAAATATCTCCTATCCTGGATGTTGGATTTTTAGTTGAATAGGAGACCCCTAAAGTGGCTAATGAAGAGTCACTCTGGGGAATGGATAAAAGCAAGCTGAAAACCTGTCAGATATATTCTGCAATCTCTGTTGTGCAACTGACATGTGAGCTTTACTTTCATGTCTCTTTAATCCTTCTTGTAAAATGGTATTTATTCTCAATGTTGCTCTTCTGAGTAGATCAAAAAGCAGATCAGGAACCAGATACAAATGAGTGCATACCAGGAAGTGAGTAGCAGGATCTTTCTCACAAATGACTAAATGTTGCCACTTTACATGGTGTTAAATATACTGAAATAACTAACACTATTAATCACACAGTATTTGTTATTAGTACTAAAACTCTTGCAGCTTACAAAACTATTTCATTCTGACAGGGGTTTTATTAAAAACATTTTACTGCTGCCAGTGTTGAAAGATTAATTTGTGGTTCCGCTGGGGGAGAGTTACATATTTTAAAAATTTTTATGTAGACAGGTTTATGTAGTATATATAAATATATATGTATGTTAGTGCTGAGTATTATTATACTTCTATAAGTCTCTCTGCTCTTTGAATCTTAGAATGAAGTTGGCACCTTCTGTTATCACTTGGCTTTATGTTGCAGTCTGGTCTTGAGTATTGGATCTCTTGTGGCCTTTACACAAGCCTGTAGATGTGAAATAATTTATAATTTATTTGGACCTAAGAAAGAATTGTACTTTTACAGTTAGTATGCATTATGGTTGTATATGCCTCTCTACATACCTATGGAAACAAATTTTATTATGTCCAGGGTTTAAGCTCTGAGGTTCAAACCTGGACTCAGTATATATTCAATATATAAAGCAAGTGAACATCTGAATCTTAAGAAATAAGTGCATATTTGTGGTGGCTAATGTCCATCTGCTAATTAATGTCCACCACCAATCGAAGATAATGATTGTTTACTCTTTTCTGTTCAATCTTAAGATTGCTGTACTTAACTCTGACTGTCTCGAGGACAAATAGCACATTAAAAAGGTGTCTGTGGGGCCTAGCAAAGCCTGAGATATGCATGTGTGTCTTCTTAGCTTCCCAGTTTCAGCCAGTTGCGTAATGCTAGGCGCTGGAGGTATGAAGATAATGATACACATGTCTGCCCTTAGGAGAGCACAAGATTTTTATTAACAGTTTCCCAATAGTCTGGATGTGCTAATAAGTCTTAATGAGAAGAGCAGCTAAATGAAGGAGCCATGTGATAGAGAAACAAAGTGCTGACACTAGAGGGCCGTGACATCTAGTTTGAAATCTGAAACTTGGCTCATGAGGTCCACCTGCCAGAGATGAAGGTGCTGAGCTTTGGCACATGACCTGACCAATTCTTAAGAAGTACCTAAGCAAAAAGACAATCCAGGTGTTGGCCCCTGATGCATGTTCTCTGTCCAGCTGCTGCAGAGGAACCAAGACTTCTGTCCCTCAGGGGTGTTGCGTAAAGAGGTTTCTCCAGCTGCTTTTGAACTGGCAGATACTTAAGTTTGGTCATCTTGTTTTAGCTTGTTATGTTTTTCATTTAGCCCGAGGAGTGAAAACAAAGGATAGACATGGAAATATATGCCAATGTATCTGTGTCTTTATTCATGACCTAGCTTTGTTAGGTCAAGCCAAATAGGCTCATCATGTGCTGAATTCTGGATGAATTAATTTCTCTCTTTTTTTATGGTATTTTCCAAGATGACTCTTAATGTATGGGCTGGGATTATTTTTTTTCTCTAGCAAAGAATGTATTCTAATCACAAAACAAAATTGAAATACATGATCAAAACATAAATTACCAAATCCTAATAAATGTAAAACTGACTACATTTGAGTAGCAGATATAAATTTTGAAAATAATAGGGAGCAGTATTATGATAGAAAGTTTTTGTGTACTCATTGGGCTCTACTGTGTCCTCATGGGATCTAACCTTATACTACTGCAGTGTAAGTCACCCAAATATACCCAATACACATTATTGTTTAATGGGTAGTGATTAAAGCAGGTATCATCTCGTGAGTCACTGTAAATGTATTTTGATATATTTGTGAGCCAAAGGCTAGAAGAGAACTACCATGTGAATATGCAAATCTTTGTTATTATAGTTCAATTTTCAGTTTCCCTTCATTAATTTTGTTTTAACTGAAGATGAATTTAGCTAATGCTTAGGGCTGAATTTGAGCCTTTTGAGTTATATATAGAAATATAATTTTATTTTTATCTGTTTTCCTGGTATCTTTTTCACTGGTAAAAAACCAAGTCTGTATATTTGTATCACACCGAAAAGGTAATTTAAAGATTATCAGAAAGTATTTACTTTATAGCACATACTTATATAGAGCATACTGTGTGCCAGGGTACTGTTCTAAAGGCCTTGAAACATATTAACTCATTCAGTAAGCAATCTCGGATTCACCATAAGAAAAGCTTCGACACCAATTCTTAGATAAAGAAGGAAATAGAAGGAAATGGGTTTCTAACTAGAGTTACACAAATGAAGAATAGAATTCATCATCTCATTGTGACTTCCACACATATCCTTACTGTATCGAAAGGTGTCTAAATAAGGTGTCTGATACTTTTCTATTAGAAAAGTATCTAAATAATTTGTTTTCAAAAAATAATTAGTTTGAACTCATAGTCTTTCATAATTCTGAGTGAGAAACAGCCCCACAATCCCCACAATCACTGAACGAACAAGCCTTCCCTTAGACACTCAGTAGCCAGGACACCGTTAGGATTGAGTTGTGTACGGAGATCCTTGCTGTCCAATGAAATAGTTTTTCAGCCTGCAGCTTGTTTTAAAAAATACATCCCAGGGAGATGAACCAATAAATCACACATCTTGTGGTTCAAATCTCTGGTGTGAAAAATAAGTGAACGCCAATTCACAATGGCTATATGTTTTAATATAATTCAAATCCAGCTTCAGATTAATAAAAACTAACAGTCTTTGTTATTTTTCCATTGGTTCAACTCCTTGCAAGTTCTCTCTGTATAATTTATGAAAATTGCATGTTGCTTATCTTATCCTGTGCATGTTAACCTTTTTGCAAAAATATCTCATTCATAGATGAAAGAAAAGTGTGTTTTCAACTTGTTTTATGTTTGTCTGATAATGTGAGGATAATTTTGAATGGAAACACTGCTGTTTAGTTTCCACAGTGCCTTCACAGCCTGATAATCCGTTTTCCCACCCTGACAAACTCAAAAGGATGAGCAAGTCTGTTCCAGCATTTCTCCAAGATGAGGCAAGTTTGTCTTCTGTAACTTCAGACAAATGGAACCAAATAGGTGGATTTGCTGTGCCGAGGTTGGTGTGTTTGTATTCAGCAGTGGCAGAGACCAAAGAGGTCAGCAGGACTGACCCCTGCCTTTCCTATCAATAGAAGCAGCGTTGTTAATCCTGGAACAAGGCAAGGCATATCTCATTTGACTCAAACAGTAACTCATTTTGGTGGTGAAGTCAAGTTGCATTGATTTTTGGAATGTGATTTTTGTTTCAAAAGTGGGTATAAAATAAGAAATCCTGGCAGAAATATGTTGGCATGAACTAACCACTCTGTAGTTTCCAGTAGAGTTGATTTGTGAGAGCTTTGTCTAGGTAGCATGAACAATTTGAAAGCATTTGTTAAAGTAGTAAAGTGACAATGACACAGCAAACTTTAAGAATATCTACTGACTATAGGCAGTTGACATACATTATCTCATTTAACTGTCCAACATGCCTGGAAGGCAGGCACCATTCTTATTACCAGATATTACAGATAAGGAAACACTGGGAGAGGTGAGTAACGTCACTCAGCTAGAAAGGGGTCCAACCAGGACTGGAGCCTGGATCTGATTATCATGGTTAGCCATTATACATGCTGTCTCAGGTCGGAACAGGATTATTATCTTGCTATTCACTCAGTACTTCGTAAATACCAGACACTTAATATTCATTCTGATATCTAACTCTCACCAACTAAATGTTGTAGGTACTGTTTTCTCCATTTTATAAGAGAGGAAAAGTGCTTGAGAGAGGTTAAATCACTTTCCCCAAATCCAACAGCTGCTAAAACCTAGATCTAGGACTTTAACTCAGGTCCTTTGACTTAATTAAGATACCATGTTATGGGTGGAGGGATGGGTTAAGTAGGGTGATGGGGGATTAAGGATTGCACTTGTGATGAGCACTGAGTGATGTATGGAATTGTTGAATCACTATATTGTATACCTGAAACTAATATAACACTGGCTGTTAACTAACCAGAATTAAAATAAAAACTTGAAGAGCCAAAAAAAAAAAAAAAAAAAAAAAAGAAGATTCCATGTTCTCACCAGGGTAGTTAGGAGCTTGGAGTCATTCCTAGTGCTGACTGTGCTACTAATCTGTTGTGTGACTCCAGGTAAGTTCCTTAACTTCCCCGAGTCTGGTTTCCTAGTTCTACATCATTACGTTGTGAGGAGTCAGGGAGATAATGTGCGGGACACATACGGCAGAGTGCCTGACACATAGTGAATACCCAATAAATGCTAGCTGTTACTATTTACAGTTTGGGTCTGATTTTTGATGGTGAAATAAAAAGCGTTATCCTCAAGCTTTCTCTTAGTAGATGAAATGTGAGGAAAGTTCTAGATAGCATATAAACTACATATCTCCCCCTGACCTCCCGGGCACCCCTCTGTCTAATCTTAGGCCTTAGATGAACTGTATCTGCAAATATATACCCTTGCATATGCTTAACAGCCCACATTACAGTTCCTTTGAAAAGAATCACTCATTCTTTGAAACTAAATCATTAGTTGGAAGCCAACAGTAGGCAACCTCATGGAGTTCCTGCTTTTACACCTTTGTAAATAGGCTTTGGTCTTGGTTGGTCATATGAATAAGCTATATAATAACTTAAGAGGCAAGTGACACCAGTTCCTGGTTTTTCATTTTTCTCCTCTATCAGTTTTAATGTGCTGCCTCATAGCTCCACACGAAGAGAGTCCAAATCATTTGAGTTTGTGCATCAGAGATGCCAAACAAAGCTGTAGAATTTTACCTCTCAAAGCACGTGGGTCAGACCGAATGTTAAAGGAAGTGGACATGAAACCAGGCTTTGTGCCTCCGTCCACTCTCCCTTTAAGGCTTAGCATCAGTCATGTTCATTGAGTGCCTGCTACATGAAAATCAACGTTCCAGGTCCACAAGACAGGATCTCATCCTTCAGTAAATCACTAGTGACCTGATACACTGGGTAGAGCACAGCACATGCTGTAATAGAGGGAAATGGGCTGTAAGTACGTGGGTAGAGGGTGACAATGGACATACGGTGGTGTGGGTTTTTTTAATCCTTGAGGGAGGATTTTTTTTTCTTATCCATATAAGTCATGAATTTTGTTTTTCTTTAACTCCTTCCTTAATCTGCAATAGAGTTGGCATCTGTTATATGATACATAATTGCATGGCCCTGGAATATGTTGGCATGTACTAACTACTCCATAAAGGTGTTTCCCTAACTCCACTGAACTGCTCAATAAACTCTCTAACTCCCAAAGGAGCTCATTCTGAATCATGAATTTTTAAAGTTACCATCTAATAAACTTTAGCTCTAAATATAATAAAATGTATTATTGCCACTTTTTTTTGACCCAGGTAAATATTTCCTGGGACATATTTAAAATAAGTATCTTTGGTCCCTTTTTTTCCCAAAAATGTGTTAAAATCTAATTGGGGTAGAAAGATAAACACAATAGCAGTATGGAAATACATAACAGGTGGTTTAAAATTTTAAAAATATGTCTCTATCTTACTTTTAGTTTAAACGATGAAACTAGCATTTATTTTTTCTAGTTTAATAGTGTCTCCAGCAAAAGATTTAATTTTAGGGAAGTTAAGGCTATGTTAATAATGAGAGGAATTAAGCATGACATTTTATGTTTTGACAGTAAATCTTAGACCATTTGTTGTCTGGGTAAAGTTAATTTCTCATATATATCAATAAAGTCCCCCATATTACATAAATGCATGATGTTAAAAGAGTGACAAGAAAGCTCACAGCAGTGCTGCCTTCTGGAGCACCTTGGGCGTGCACCTTGGAGGTGAAGAACCAAATCACTTTGTTCTTCTGGTAGCTAAGCACTGCTGTCTTCCTTAGGTGAGGTCCGCGATAGACCACCCCCCACTTCATCCTGATTCCCGTTCCCTGGTGATTAGCACGATTCAGAAATGTTTGTAGATCCTTGGGATACCAAGGTATCACGTTTTTCTAAATAGAGATGCTGATCTTCACTCATTCTGAATTTAAACTTTGTGTATATTATGTGATGTTTTGTAGAGTGATGGCAGAGAAACAGATACAGCCTCAGAGGGCAGTTACCAGCTCAGCAGACACAAGAAGAGCCCAAGCTCTTTAACCAATCTTAGCAGCTCCTCCAGCATGACGCCCCTGTCTTCTGTATGTAAACAAAGGCTCCGTGTTAATAGCTCTCTGCTTCTGTGAACCTGGCTCTGCCATGCTCCTGCTTGCTAGAAAGTGGCCTCCTATTGTACTTCCCAGATTCCAAGGGCACGAGCTTTTTCTCTAACCCACAATTAGCTTCTGGCTCGCTAAATCTTTGTTTTTCTTTTTTGAAGCATAAAAGGAGTTCATATCCTTTATAAATGAATATTTTTTTTGAATGTAAGTACTTCAAAAATAAACCTAAATTATCAACAAGATGAACTACGTTTTTCCGTGCAAAAAATGGGGTAACTTTTGTAAAGTCTGCCTATATCAGATATGTTTTATATTTCTGTTTGCAGGTATAGAATTGTACCTCTCTTTTAGCAAACCTGACGAATAAAAGTACTGATTCACTTAGAATAGGAGAGGCGATTCTTTGCCTTACAGAAGTGTTCAGAGCAGGATTTTAAAAAGAAAGCTCCTTAAGTGTAGTTGTTCAGGTTTGATGGAGAAAATTTGACTTTACCTAGAACTCCTTTCATAAAGTGAGGTCACCTGTGAGCATGGAGTATGCGTGTAGAAATATATATATGGAAATATACCCACAAACACTTATCCAGATAGTTCTATGATATACACACTATCTCACCAGGTATGCTAACCAAATGATAAAGCTGCACTTAAATTCTTACTGGCCTCCCATTTTTCAAACTTTTAAAAAAAATCTGTTTAAATTGAATTTCTGCTGATGATCCTTAAATGTATGGCCTTGGGAAGGCTTTCAACTGCCTCCATCAATCATCCATTCTCTACCCTTCCTGACCTCTAAAGGCATATGGCCAACTAAGCATTTTCCTAGATTCAGTAGATGGGCAACATAGTAAGATTCCTTTTTAGTGCCTTGGAAATTTGATAGAGCAATATGTCACTGTGATTTGTGTGCCTGGGGTTTCTCACATCCTCTTTCTTTAACATCTTAAATACTAAACATGCCTAAAAATGGAACTCTGAATGCCCCCTACCATAAAATCCCCCTGCTTTGAAATGAGCCAGCATCTAAATAACTTTGCATTTCACTTGTCATCTGTATCTTTTAGAGGCAATTTTTTTAAAACACTAGTCGTGTCATATATCATGTCAGGTTGTCTGTGTTAGTCTGTCTTTATGCCCTATTTGCTGCTTTAAATGCAAACTAGAGAAATAATGGAAAGCCAAGGTTATATTTGTGATCTTTGCATTGGATCCATGCACGAGACAGAAACAAACACTGCATGTTTCCAATGCCCTCAGGTGAGCGGCAGCGTGATGAGCATTTACAGTGGAGACTTTGGCAATCTGGAAGTGAAAGGAAATATTCAGTTTGCAATCGACTATGTGGACTCACTGAAGGAGTTACATGTCTTTGTGGCCCAGTGTAAAGACTTAGCAGCAGCGGATGTTAAAAAACAGCGCTCAGACCCGTAAGTACAATTTGGAGTCCCTGTTTTCTCTTAGTTCTTCGTAATCTTGTAGAAGTTGGGAAAGAAAGTAACTGAAAGGAGGCTATGTGTGTGACTGTGTCAAAAAGAAATGTTTGAGAAGAAAAATTGGGGGAAAATGGTGTTTTATTTACTCTATAAACATGCCAAACTTATTAAACTATAAAAATGTCAGAGAAGTAGAAAATGTTTCAAGTGGAAGCGACCTCTGAGGCCATCTTGTCCCATTCGTTCTTTTAACAGATAAGGAAACCAGGGCCAGAGAAGAAGAGTAACGTATTTACATAAACTCAGAGAGTCAACAGCAAAATGGGGAATGAGGGCTTGAACCCCACTCTTTTCCCATGACATTCTCAAACTTCTCTAAAATTAGAGACATGTCAGGCCGTACTTCAGAATGTTCAGTGGTGCAGAAACAGTTAAGATTCTAGAATGAAGTAGTTTCTAAATTTATATTTTACAGAAGAGCTTTAGGGGGAATTACCAGCTCATCTTTTAGATCACAGACTTAATTGAATTTCAGTTTATTTGCAAAAGTTGAATGGTATTCTTTGCTTTCCCTATGCAGAAGTCAGATTCTTAATTATTTTGCTAGCATAGGCCCAATCCTTTATGCTTTTATTATCAAAACAGCTGGGGTCAGTATCCCTTTTTTCCCCCCATTGAATATGGCTTGCTTAGATGTGTGCTAAGATCAATTTTTGTTTCCAAAAGGCAGTAACAAAACTTTTTAAAAAGGTTCTGCAAGCACCAAAGCCTTTTCTCAATAGGAAACAAGCCAGTAAAATTAAGCATTACATTAGAGGTCTGTCCCCTGATACCCCACATGTCAGGTAAGGCCAAAGGAAGAAAGGGATTCAGGAAATATCCTTTAAAATTTTTCAGAACAGTATAAAATGACCAATTTTGTTGCACTGTGTTTAAAAATTTAAGTATAAAAGGTGTTGTTGAGAACATTCATTACTTAACTGCTTTTCTCAGTGTCATGAAATAATTATTTCTGTCAATTACCAATGCATTTTTCAAAGCAGAGATGGAAACATCACTTTTATTTTCCATGACCTTCTTGTCTACTTTTCTTTTTAGATATGTAAAGACCTATTTGTTACCAGACAAGGGCAAAATGGGCAAGAAGAAAACACTTGTAGTGAAGAAGACTTTGAATCCTGTGTATAATGAGATATTGCGGGTATCTATGAACTGTCTGTCTAGGAAAATCCTAAATGATGAGTTGTGTGTTGATAGCCATGTCTTCTTGGGTAGTATCTCTACAAATGAAGTCAGTCATGGAGAGAGAAGAAGGGAAGGGATAAACATGTTCTGAGAAACTGCTTTGCATGAGACGATACACCGTGAACATTGTAGGCCTTCTCTCACTCACTCCCTACATACCCCACCAGGAGGAATATTATCTGCCCCTCACACATGAGGCTTAGAGAAACAAAGGAGTTTGCTCAAAGATACACAGCTGAAAACATGGAGCATTGTAAGCAAAGGAGCTACCAGAAGTATAATTCTGATCATGTTATTTCTCTACTTAAAATCTTTTAGGATTCCCATTACCCTTAAAGCCAAGTCCGCCTTACCATGCTACCAGTCCCTTCACAACCCGAACTCCAGCCTCATCTTTCCACTTTCAGAGTCTTTGTTCAGGTCACTCTGAGTGTTTTCTGTTCTTTTGAGAAACAAAGCACATTTTCTCACACTGCTGGACCTGGCGTTCCATCAGGCTGGAGAACTCTTTCCCACATTCTATCCCTAGCTACCTCCTCCAGCCTTAAATGCCTCTTCCCATGAGAGGCTGTCCTTAACTCCTTAGTTCCCACCTGGGTCTGCTGCTTCAGGCACCTTGTTTTATATTAGGCTTTTGACTACTGGCTTCATTGTCTGCTTTCCCATTAAATTGTAAGTTTCAGGCAGGCAGGGACCAACTCCATGTCATTTATCAACTGTGTGCCTTTGGGCAAATGGCTTACCTGTCTGTTCTTCAGATCTGCAAGAGAGGTAATAATAGTACCTGCCTCTCTACTTCAGTAGTTGTGAACATTAAGAGTTAATATGTGCAAAGTGATTAGTATACATTAAACACATAAATGTTGACCAGTGTCTGGATAGATACTCAAAAAATGTTTACTGGAAGGAGAGATGGATGGACAGACAGATGAATAGAAAGTGTGCCTGGCTTAAATACCCGTATTCTTTTTCCCCCCAGACTGCATAAGGCTGCCTTAGTCATGATAATATAAAACTAAAAATATAAGAAGTGTTCTTCATTTCCCCTTTCTGAAAAGTCTGTCCCACTATTTGATTATCCTCTGAGGAAAGAAGCAGGATTAAATTAATTTTCAGTCCTTCATGGGTCAGTTTTTTATGGATTTTCTGTAACCACTTTTTAATTACAGTTTAACTATGATATACCTCAGTACCCTAGCTATTTCTGGGTCAGCTACTTCAACCCTATACTCAGGAAAAGCCAGCTAATTTAAATGGTAAACTCAGAGAAAGGCAAGCCTGCTACAACCAAAATGGATATTCAAGTAGTACATCATACAGCCAAACAGATTATTTTTAGATTAGAAGTACTATTATCCCTTCCATGATTATATATAATCTAGGACTGACTGCATTTTAGATGAAAAACTGTTAGGATGCCAAATATTTTCCACTCAACCATATGAAGCAGGAAAAAACAAATATATCTTTTTTTGGAAAATACTTTGTCGTTGCAGGATATCTATAGTGGGAGATATGTGTAAATGGGGGCAAGTGATATATGGGGAATTCTCTGTACTTTCTGCTCAATTTTGCTATAAGTCTAAAACTGCTCTAAAAAATAGAGTCTATTAGAAAAAATACCTTGTCCTTAGGTAGAAAACAGACCATAGGATTAAACTTCATTAGTATTTTTAGACTGAATTGGATTTATGTTATATCTAGTTTGAACTAAAAACATCCAGCAAAAAAATGAATAATTGGCTTTTGTTTTTAGAGAGCTATGACTGGCTATGATATTTGAACCGTGGTTTACTTTTCCAGAAGCAGAAAGAAAATCAGCTTTTGTGAAAGATGGATTTAGCTCTTTGAAACAAGACACTTAGAATAAGATGACTTTGCAATATTTTTGATACTTGAAACCTAACAGATGAGAAAACCTGATACGCACAGATGACTTTTCTCTTCATCTCTATGTCATAACTTTGATATAAAATAGTGTTACTCACCACTTCAATTTCCTTCTTTGATCTGCAGTATAAAATCGAAAAGCAAATCTTAAAAACACAAAAGCTGAACCTCTCTGTTTGGCATCGGGATACATTTAAACGCAATAGTTTTCTAGGAGAAGTGGAACTTGACTTGGAAACTTGGGACTGGGACAACAAACAGAATAAACAATTGAAGTGGTACCCTCTAAAGCGAAAGGTTCGTGCAGACTTGGTTGGTTGGTTGGTGGGTTGGTTGGTTCGTTGGTTGGTTGGTTGGTTTGGGGCCTGGTGTATAGGAGAAAGCTACTATAATTGCATTTTAATTCATAATGGTTATCCATAGTTTGGGATCATTATGTCTTTTCACTTTGTACCATATGTATCTCTCTTTTTTTATTTTATTTTATTTTTAGAGAGAGCCTGTACAAGTGTGGAAGGGAAGGATAGAGAGAGAAGGAGAGAGAGAGAATTTTAAGCAGGTTCCACGCTCAGTGTGGAACCCAACACAGGGCTTGATCTCATGGCCCTGAGATCATGACCTGAGCCCAAATCAAAAGTGGGATGCTTAACCGACTGAGCCACCCAGGCACCTCTGTCCCATATGTCTATTATGCTCTTTTCTGTATTTTCTTTTCTTTTTCGCTAAACTATCTTTCAGTTTAATTTTATCTGCTATGTCTAAAACACCCATCTTACAAGTTCTCAACATTATATTTTTCAGATTTATATTTTTATTTGATTTTTTATAGACCAATTCTCTGCTAAAATTCTCTATCTTAACATTATCCTTATGAACATATTAATCAAAGTTATTTAAAGTATATATCTGAAAACCCAATATCTTAAACATTTGTAAGTGTCCTTTATCTAATTTTTTTAAATTTTTTATTGTTATGTTAATCACCATATATTACATAATTTGTTTTGGTGTAGTGTTCCATGATTCATTGTTTGTTCATAACACCCAGTGCTCCATGCAGTACGTGCCCCCTTTAATACCCATCACCAGGCTAACCCATCCCCCCACCCCCCTCCCCTCTAGAACCCTCAGTTTGTTTCTCAGAGTCCATAGTCTCTCATGGTTCATCTCCCCCTCCGATTTTTCCCCCTTCATTCTTCCCTTCCTACTATCATCTTCTTCTTCTTCTTCTTTTTTTTTTTTTAACATATAATGTATTATTTGTTTCAGAGGTACAGGTTTGTGATTCGACAGTCTTACACAATTCACAGTGCTCACCATAGCACATACCCTCCCCAGTGTCTATTACCCAGCCACCCCATCTCTCCCACCCCCCACCACTCCAGCAACCCTCACTTTGTTTCCTGAGATTAAGAATTCCTCCTAGGGTATTTTCTAAGGCTATCCTTCCATGCTGGCTGTGGACTCCAATTTTTGTCTCTCCAGCCCCACAAAAGACTGGCAAAAGCCCTGCTCAGGCTTCTTAGTCTCTTTCAGTTAGGCTTTTATGCTCTAGTTTGGCACTACTTAAAAATCAGCTGATGCATCAACATGAAAAGCAGAGAATGTCAGGCTCAAAGATCTTGTCCATTTGAGTCCTGTCTATATTAATAATTCTTTAGCTCCTTGAAATAAATTTGTTCAATCCAGTTTTTTTAATTGTTCTCAGTGTGAGGGTTGGTGTGATCCCAGCTAGAAGTGATAAATAGCAACAATACAAATCATTGTTTAGTATCTACATAGTATAGCACTTTCACTTAAGAAATGGTTCCCAAATATTGCATCAAAATCACCTGAAGCACTTATTTCTAGTCTTACCCAAGACTCACTGGGTGTGAATTCCTCAGAAGATGTCAAGAGCTTTTCATTTTAAACTAACTTCCCTTATGTTTCTGATGCATAACCATGCTTTGGCAATAAGGCTCTAAAGGACCAGAATCTGAAAGTAAAGCCATCTCTCTTATACTCGAAACGAATAGACATATATTTTTAAATTAGTGTCCAGTCTTTGTTATTCTTAGAGACCTCACATTATGTGATCTGAAATAATCAGGTTAATGCAGCTTTGAAAATGTAATGTTTGGCTTTTCTTCCCCCTACTTTCCCACATTCTTCATGCTCAAAGAAAGAGAATAATACAAATAAATAGTTTTATGTGCTGGCTGGGTGACCAACAAAAAAAGTGTGTTTTTATAAAAACCAAAGCATCCCAGAACATTTCTTCTCTCTCCAAGAAAGCCATTCTGATTTCCCTACTATCTCTGTGACTAAAGGCCTTGAGATGTTTTCTGGGTACAAAGCAAGTTATTTCAAGATACACAATATATAGCTTTCCCAGATATAAAGGCAAGAGTTTAGCTCTGATGGGGAAGGAAATTTTAATCCAGGGCACTCCTGGGTGATACTTAGTCGCAGAATTGGGGCAGTTATGGTCCTAAAACAGAGTAACCAACAAACAGTAAAGTCATTTTTGTCTTACACCTACTGACAATCCTTCATTCTCCAGACAGCACCCGTTGCTCTTGAGGCAGAAAACAGAGGTGAAATGAAGTTAGCTCTCCAGTATGTCCCAGAGCCAATTCCTGGTATGTAATGATTTTCCATCCAGATTTATGCCTCTTCCTGAGCCTTTCCCTCTCCAAGGATTTCTTTGGACTCTGTGATATTTTCAAATATGAAACCCTAAGCAAATTTATTAACTTAGTAATTCTATGGACCAAATGAGTCAATTTACAGTTGACAAATTCTTTTTTTTTAATTGTGGTAAAAACACAGAACATAAAATTTACCATCTTAGCCATTTTTAAGTGTACCATTTGTAGTATTAAGTATATTCACATTGTTATGAAGCAGAACTCTAGAAATTTTTCGTCTTGCATATCTGAAACTCTGTACCCATTAAACTATACCCTTGACTTGTCCTTCATCCAGCCCCTGGTAACTACCATTCTACCTCTGTTTCCATGAAAAAAAATTCTCATTTTACAAAATTCTCTAGTTTATAGTCCTTGTTTTAATTTTCATCTCACTTTCCAAAAAGTTGGTATCTGCACAACATGAATGGCCTTTTCCATGTTCAGAATTTGGACCTATTGGTAGTGTTATGGTAAGAATGGAACCCGAGTGTTCTTTACAGGTGAGAATTAGAAGGATTCGTATGGAGCCCCTAGGAAATTAGAGCTCATTGGTTCTCCATTCTCAAGGCCTCAGCAGGGTAGAAAGCTTTTCCCTCAAGGTTACTAATTGCATCCTTGATGTTAGGGCCTCAGGTCTACAGCCCAGTTAAAGAGCAAGAGACTAGCAAGAAATGAATGCTAGCCCCCTCTCATTTCCCAAGAAGTTCCCCAAGTTTTTTCCTTAAGAATCTGTATGATATCATGACAGAAATCAGAGGTTGCAACTCAGATGTTTTCAGTAACTAGGCAGTGAAACTCGTGGGATGAAAGAAAGAATGGATGGTAAGGGCAGTGACTGAACTGGAGAAAGGCATTTTAATTCAACTAAAAAAAAAAAAGAATCGGAAGGCAAGCAAAACATATCATTAGGCCCATATGGCTGCCAAACCACCTTGTTGTTACTTCTGGATCTTCCTAAAAGGCAGATTTTCTTAATATATATAATTTGTATCATATCATTTATGGTCCACGTGCATAGAAATTCTGCCAATCTCTTTTCCTCCACTATCATTTCTTGGTGGTGGGGGCAAAGGGGACCAGGTGTTGTGATGGGCTCCACTTTGTCTGACTTTTTGCTCATGTAGTTTCTCTACCCTAGAATGTCTTCCTCTTCTCCAAGTCTTTGGATAGGTTGAGAAGAAGCCTCATCTTAAAGTTCCATCATAAAGCTTTTCCTGGCTTTATTGTTTCACCCTCACTGATCAGATCATCATCTAGAACATTATGACAATAACTTGGCATTTCGTTCTGTATTACATTTTTATAGTTTTTGTGTGAATTACTCTTTTTAACTTAAATGTAAACATTTTCCAAGGACATAGATTTCTTATATTCCTTGTATATCCAATGACATTCCTAGCATAGACCCAAGCACATCATAGATGCTCATTATATTCTGGTTGGTTGACTGGATTAACCTATTCAGAAAAATATGGTAGTGGCCCTCTGTCCATGTGCACCCAGTCTAGCCAACAACTGAAGACTAAGCCAACTTCTCAGTATTCCCTGTGCATAACATTAGTTACTGTGTGTATGTATACAGTATTCCCATAAAGTATGTAACCACAATTAACAAGAAGACTGGCTATACCTTAGCCAGTACCTATTTTGATTATTTTATACTCAGTATGTTTCAAATGCCTCCCATTAATAGCAACTGATGTTAGTATTAATATTTGAAAGGAATATGCATTTCATTAAGATGTTTTGAATATAACTATAAATGGATGATTTACATACCTGGTATCTTTAACTTGTTTTGAAACAAGCCAAACCCAGAAAGAATAATATAGTACTCTGTACTTGGAATCAATGTGAATTATTTTCTTTTTCTTTAATTAAAAAAAATTAAAGACTTTATTTATTTATTTATTTATTTATTTATTTATTTATTTATTTATTTATTGAGCAAGCTAACACGGGCCAGGGGAGGGGCAGAGGTAGAGGGAGAGAGAGAATCTCAAGCAGACTCCACGCTGAGCACAGAGCCCGTTGCCATGACCCTGAGATCATGACATAAGCCAAAATTAAGAGTCAGATGCTCAACCAAGTGAGCCATCCAGGCATTCCCCAGGCAGGCTTTAAGTATTGTATGATATAGGAGTTCCAATGATATCCCCAAACCTACTTCCTTTTTTCCTCTTTCTCTCTTCATCTCTCGGTTCACTTCCTTTGGGTTGTTACCATTCTTTTTTTTTTAAGATTTTATTTATTTATTTGATAGAGAGCACAAGCAGGGGAGCGGGAGAGGGAGAAGCAGGCTCACCCTGAGTAGGGAGCCCGATGCGGGGCTCGATCCCAGGACCCTGTCATCATGACCTGAGCGGAAGGCAGATGCTTAACTAATTGAGGCACCCAGGTGCACCAATATGAATTATTTTCATAGAACTCTCTGAGCTCAGTGCAGCCAGACTGTGGAAGATTTAGTTAAAAATCTATAGATTTAACCAGTTAGGATCATATCCTCAAGCTCTAGCTAGTATCACTGTGCCAGACCATTTTTAAGTTAGCATCTTTGGATGTAGTATTGCCAAGAGAGGAATAGCAGTGAAATTTTATTTTCTTTCCTTTTCCAATTACAGGTAAAAAACTTCCTACAACGGGAGAGGTGCACATCTGGGTGAAGGAATGTCTTGATCTACCACAGCTAAGGGGCAGCCATCTAAATTCTTTTGTTAAATGGTAATAGCTTTGATACCTCTGCTTCTCTCAGTTCTACCATAGCCTGGCCTTTGCTGATTGTTTTTAGGTCTCAATATCTGTGATGGTGAAACTCATCATTCATGGTTGAAATGACATAACTTGGGACAATGGCAACATGAACTAGAGGGATCTGTGACATGAACCCCTAAGGCTTAGTTTAGTTTTAAAACCATAAAGAGGCCATATATACAGATGAAACCAGGAACCATGTACTCAGATATAGAATGCTTTCTAGGAGATATATCTGCTAGTGAGGATAATATTCAGTATAAAAAAACTCATCAAATTCCTAATGCCATACCCCTGACTTCTTTGTGGAGCGGGGAGAATTCTTCCTCCTGTACCTTGTCCTACCTTTGTGAACTGTTTGCAAAAGGTCTTTTGCCTCATCCTGTAAATGTGTAGAAAATGACTTGCTAAACAGACCCCTACTAATAGTTTATGTCAGAGGAGCTTAAGACAGTTTGAGTTTCTAAGTGGCAAACTTTTTTTCTCTTTTACACATATAAATGGCTGGCATGTAGTCAGTAGTAACAAAACAGATATTAGTGTGTGATCTCTTAGCTCCCCCTGACTAATTTTATCTATATAGATTCTTCTAGAAGACCAGTGTTAGCTGTTTAAGATTTTTTTTAAGATTTTATTTATTTATTTGAGAGAGAATGAGAGAGAGAGAGTACGAGAGGGAAGAGGGTCAGAGGGAGAAGCAGACTCCCCGCCGAGCAGGGAGCCCAATGTGGGACTCGATCCCAGGACTCCAGGATCATGACCTGAGCCGAAGGCAGTCGCTCAACCGACTGAGCCACCCAGGCGCCCCAGTGTTAGCTGTTTAAGTGTTTAAGGCATTATTTGTGATTTTCTCTATAAATATTATTCATAGATGTCAGCTGGTAAGATTTTTCAGCTCAGGTGAGTCTCTTATTCTGAAACAACTCTCAGACCTTTTTGTGTTTATAGGAGGTGTGGTAGGTTAAAAACAGAAAACAGATAATCAGGAATGCTTCCAAATTTTAAAGAAATCCTCAAGAAGTTGCTACCACATTAAGCATTTACTAAATGAAAGCACTAAACTAAGTTGTTTACTTCATATATAATTCTAATGTTAACCTTATGAAATAGGCATCACCATTCTCATTTTAAAGATGAAGAAACAAGTGTCTGAGAGATTATGTGACTTCCCCTACAATACACAGCCAATAAGTAACAGAGTCAGGATTCAAAGCAAGTCTGGTCCACTGTAATGCAGTCTCTCCAGCAGGTTGCTGCCATCACCACCACCATCAACACATCAACATCACCACCACCTATACTGCATTCATCACTACTACCACCACCACTGCCATCACCACCACCATCATTATGACCATCACCACAATCATCACCACCACCACCACTGTCACCACCACCATCACCACCACCACTACCATCAACATCACAATCACCATTATCACCATCATCACTACTACCACCACCAGCGCCACTTCCATCCCTACCACCATCACCACCACCACCAACATCACCATCACCATTATCACCATCATCATTACTACCACCACCAGCGCCACTTCCATCACTATCACCACCACCACCACCACCACCACCACCATCAACATCACCATCACCATCATCACCATCATCACTACTACCACCATCACCACCTCCATCACTACCACCATCACCACCGCTACCACCACTACCACATCACCATCACCACCACCACCACCACTACTGCTGCATCTCTACACTGTTTTTTTCTTCCATTTCCTTCTGCCAATCTTCAGTAGTTGTGCTGAAGTGCACTGAAAGCATAAATGTTCACCATCTTATTAAAATGCTTTCACAATAATGATTCCTTTTGTAGTATCATCCTTCCAGATACAAGTAGGAAAAGTCGTCAAAAAACCAGAGCTGTAGGGAAAACCACCAGTCCTGTCTTCAACCACACCATGGTGTATGACGGGTTCAGGCCTGAAGATCTGACAGAAGCCTGTGTAGAGCTTACTGTCTGGGACCATTACAAGTTAACCAACCAGTTTTTGGGAGGTCTTCGGATTGGCTTTGGAACAGGTAATGTTTGTTACGTTTTTAATTCTCTATGAGCCAAGTGCTTCTGGGGACAGTAGAGGTTTGTCTGTTTGTTGTTTCGCTTCTTCCTAATGAAAACAGATACTCTATTTCTGTTAAGTGTAATGAAATGAATGAGTGAAGGAATGTCAGGCTGTATGCCAAGGGCTCTAGATATGAAGATTAAAAGGATGTAGTGGCTGTCCACACAGAGCTTAAGTTATTGTGTGTGGGAGGTACAGAAAAGCTTTCATTACTACCCTTCCCTGAAAAAAACATTTATGTCTTTTTGTGATTAAAAGTGTGCTTTAAATAATCATAGTAAATAGTATTTATGGGGCACTAGTCACTGTACTGAGTGCTTTATTTATATTATTTCATTTAATCCTCACAGAAATCCTATAATTACTAATGTTATTCCCAGAGGAACTGATGTTCCAAGAAATGAAGTAACAGAGCTAATAAGTATCAGAGCCAAGACTGAAAGTTGAGTCTGTTAGACACTAAACCCCAAACTACTCTTCTTTAGAGATCATCTAGTGTCACTTCCAACGCAATGCCAGGCTTTATCCCTACTACCCCACTCTGTCCCTGACAGATTGTCAGCCAGCTTTTCTATCAACACAAAAAGAAATCTGTCACTCTGTGAGTAGGGGGAATAGTCCCAATTATGGAGTGCCCCGTTATTGGACATTTCAGGTGATTAAACAGTTCTTTCTTATAGAAAGCCCCAGATCTGCCCTCCTGGTGATATTAAAACTATCCCTCACTGTCTTCCATTGATGATTATAATTAGGGGATGATCCATTTTTTTTTCCCAATGAACTATTCTGTTCTAACTGCAAAGCTTCCTTTTTTTTTTTTCATTTGCAGGCAAAAGCTATGGTACTGAAGTGGATTGGATGGACTCTACTTCAGAGGAAGTTGCTCTCTGGGAAAAGATGGTAAAGTCCCCCAACACTTGGATTGAAGCAACGCTGCCTCTCAGAATGCTGTTGATTGCCAAGATTTCAAAATGAACCCAAAGTCGACTGGCCCCTCCACTGAAAACTACTAAACAGGTGGAATCAGATCTTGAAAATCTGACCGTGTAGACAGATGCTCACCTGCTGCCCCTTGCCACTAACGGAGGCTACACAGCATGTTAAAGTCAACCTGCATAAGCTTCTTTCGTTATAAGCCCCCCAAGATTTAAGTAAGAAGTATGTAACCTATTTGTGACTTCAACATTAAAGGAATATTTGAGAAAGCTAGGAAAATCAAACGGTTGATGCTGCTTCAGAGAAAAAGCCGTCAAGGAGATTAAATGTTGGGTGCTTTTAAGCAGCAAAATATTCTAGTTTGCCATCCTGTGTTTCACACCACATGCCATGCTGCAGTTAGGAGGGCTTGCTACTCAGTGGTTGAAGATCCTCGCAGGAACTGAAAATACGTAGTTTTTGGAAAAGAGGGAAAGAAAAATACACCTAGAAGGAGGGGGAAATGCAGAATATTCGTGATAATAAAGCATTTGACCATAAGAAAACTATTTACTTTGTAATCTCTATTAAAATATGGAATTCTGGGTTAGGGCCATAGGACTGAATCTACCGCATGTATTTCTGCCTTTGAAAGTGCTTTCTGCTTTCCCAGCATCAAAGTCTCAGATATGATTTGGTGCCACCCACTGGCTCATAGGTGGAATTCAGCTTTTGGCTTAATTTTCTCCTAAGATCTCAAGCCTGTATTTTCCAATAGACTGTAAAAAAACAAAACCAAAACCTTACATACATGATTCTGTTTTTCCTAGAACTCTACTATATGAAATTAGCATGCGAGTGCTCACAGACAAGCTTTGCAACAAAGTTTTAATTAGAATGTAAACTGTACTTCCTATGTATGTATAATTTTCATAAAGTATTTTGTAAAAACCCTTAGAATAAATTATTATATGATTTAGTTGTGTTGTCAAGTTAATCTAACTTCTTATTTCGAATGAAATACTTTATGTTAGGAGTCCTAAAATTTAAATTCCCTAGCAAGGCTAAAGAACTGCTGAGCTAATATTTCTTGAGTCTTCACTGCAAGTCTAGACATTGTTTCCTCTAAGTGAGAAGCTCTGAGTGTGTTATTGAAAGTGTAATTTTTATTTTAAAAAAGTAGTTGAAAAACATTGACGGTAAGCCAACATTTATTTTTGAAAAGTTTCCCATGGAGACATTTTTGGGGTCATTTTAATATATAAAGCATACTCCTCCTTAGGACCCAACTTGCTTGCCTTTCTCAAAACAAGCACTGATTTTAATGTAGGTTAGGGGGATCCTGGATGGTCAGGAGTGTGAGACCTTACTATAGGTGTCTAGCAAATGTCATTGAAGATAACTAGTGTGCTCGCCACATCTAAAGATGTTAGAATCTTCTACCCATTTGCCAGTAAGAGCAACTAACCTAGAACAATGCCCTTCCCATTGTCTCTCAAAGTCTTCTAGGGAGATGTGTAGTCCAGCTCTATGCCCCAATTCTGTTCTGACTGCAGGGGAGGGGCAAGATGAGCTGAGGGGAGGCACACCTCCCCAGTCGGCCAGGAATAGTAGCAGAAGTGCAAATCTTGTTCCAGCTCCTGCACTTCAAGGTACCAGCTCTTCTCAGCCCTTCTTTCAGTTACCCGCTCAGCTACCTTCCAACATCCAGCCAGCTCTGAAACAATGAGATTGGTTCTAGTGTCTCCCCCTGGGATTGCCTACCTCCTCCTATTCTCAGATCCCCGACGTTCGAAACACCAGAGTGAACAATAGAACCACCTTTGGTATCAAAATGATTTGGGTTTGAATTCTGGCTCTACCATTCTCTGGGTGACATGGGGTAACTTGCTTAACCTCTCTGTGCCTTTGTTTCTTTGTTCCCTGTAAAATAGAAAAAGTAGATAATAATGCCTAGCTTTCAAGAATATTGTTAGAGTTGGGAGGATGAGAGTGAAAAGAGTGAAAATCTCTGCCTGGAGGAGTTGAGGACTCAGGGCCCCACTCCTCAGTGCGCCCCCAAAGAAAAGCAGTCACTCACTCCCATCTCCCCAGTCTCTGGCCACATTCTGTGCTCACCCAGCCTGTGACCGAGCATTTTTATCTCTGGAACACGACCCTGTTTGGAGTCTCCAAACCCAGCAGATTCCTACAGGAAGGAAGGTGGATTTTCCCTTCAATTTTAGACACTTGGAGAAATAAGCATCATCTCCATCATGTGACTGCTACCAGAAGGTTTTACTATCAAGATTACACAGATCACATACAACATCTTGAAATAAAACAAGTAATAAACTGCTCTAGGTGAAGAAGGAATGGTCCTTGGCCATTACTGCATGCAATAAAGATGACTCACACAAAAAATCTAAAAAAACGAAGACATCATAGAGAAGTTATGACTATGATTCTTAAAACTTTATTCCTTATGTCTACAAAATTTTGAGAAAATACCCAATCATTCCAACTCTTGTATAAGAAACTCAATTTACATGATATGAAATTTAAAGTGACTTAAGTAATTACACATAATATTCATAGGAACACACTTTGTAATGGTTAAAAATTAGGAAAAAAACGGGTGTTGATCAATAGAGGAACAGATGAATAAATATTAGAATATGGTGTAGTCATACAATAGAAGGTTATATAATTAAAATGATGAACAAGTCTCATCATAGTATTGATCTTAAACATACAAAGTTTTGTTTAAATAAAAACCAATGTTAGAGAAATTTTCATATAGTGAGATATCACTTATGCAAATTAAAATATATAAAATTCTAAAAAAAAAGAATATTGTTAGAGTTAAAGAGAGAAGATGTAGAAATGCCTAGTACTGTTGTATAGAAGAACTCTGTAAATAGTAGCTTCAAAAAAAGAGACATTAAAAGACTCAACAAAGGCAAGTGGAGGGGACTCTCGTTGTCACTAGGGAGGCATCGGCCCAGCTTTATGCCTTGGACTTCTGGGGAGGAAATATACTGGACGCTTTCAGGTTCAAAAGTAGGTGGGAGGAAATGGTAGGACAAGGAAAACAACGATGCAGAGAGGAGCCCAAAGTCATTATTACTAAACTGCAAGTTCTTTGAGAAGACAGATGGTATCTAATGTTTACTTAGCATCTTGCATCGCACTGTACATAGTAACTGTTTGTTGAGTAAATCAGTGAATGAATATTGATTAGGGTCTTGTGAGGTTAGGGTCTTGTGAGATTCTTAGACTTGACAAGTAAACTGTGGACTTAGTTATTTAAAATAAGTTTAACATATGTAAAATATTTTTAATGTGGAAAATCTGTTTAATCAACAAATATCATCGAGCATCCACTATGTGCAAGGGACATAGAAGAGTGGAGAGAGAGGGGAAAGCATCCAGAAGCTCATCCCTCAAGAAACAACTACTATTAACACTTTCAGTATTTTTCCTCTCGTCTTTTTTTTTTCCCTTAGGAAATATATTCTGTGAATTCACTTTACTACATCAGACAACCATATGTGGTAATCAGCAAATAATGCATTCAATATATGTGTGACCCTTTTACTTAAATGAAGAGGACTATTCTAATTTTCTAGTCACTTGTCTCAACTTTGCAAGTTCCATTTCAGTGTAAGAGCTTGAAATTTAAGGAAAAGAAGGGGAAAATACAAGTAAGTTTAATTCACATTTTTGAAGTCTTTGGAATCCACTTTCATAAAACCTCAGTATCCTATAATTTCAGTAGTTATTAAAATTTCAGTTCAGGACATTTCCCCAGTCTTCCAACATTGCTTTCCTTTTATAGACATGAGACCGTGATCTTTGAGACCAAAGCAAAAATCTGAAACTTTGTTCTGGTGAAATCTGAAGCATTTGAAAATCCATTCAACATCTGTAATGACACCCAGGCTTTTTCTTTCTCATCATGACTTGAGAGACTAAGTCTGAACATCAGAAACAGTGACTGTAGGAATACTCAACTCTTCACTCTGTGCTTAAGTTTTCCCAGGATTTAAGATCATTCTGAATTTTAAATTTTTTATCTTTCTTTTTTCAGTTCTCTTTCTAGCATAAAGATGTCCATGCCATTAAGTTACTTATAAACACGATAATGTTTAATGGCTGCATAATATTCTAAGAAAATACAATTTCTTAACATTTTCTCTTTTTGGACACTTAGGTTTCCAGCTTTTAGTTGTTATAAACCACACTGCCATGAAAAATTTTGAGCAAAACTTTTTCTTTTGCATTATTTTCTAAGCAAAACTCTCCCCAGAAGGGTGATCATCAGTTCAAAAGGCATAAAAATATTTCAAGTCCTCAATACCTACTGTCAACTCACTTACACCAAGAGTATGAGACAGTACCTATTTCACTGTACCCTGGCCAGTCCTGGGTTGTCTTAAAATGGGAAAATTTTGACTAAATTGATAGATGAAACGATACCTACTTTTAACTTATATTTATTGGATCACTGATGGGTTCAATACTTGGCCATTTCCGTCCCCTCATCTGTGAACCTAATTGTTCCTTTCTCTTTTAAGATGTTAATGCTTTATTTGTTTGGGCCTTCTACAAAAATATAAATCTATCATTTGTCATCTTTTTTAAAAAAAGATTTTATTTATTTTTTGACAGAGAGAGAGTGAGAGAGGGAACACAAGCAGAGGGAGTGGGAGAGGGAGAAGCAGGCTTCCCGCTGAGCAGGGAGCCCGATGCAGGGCTCGATCCCAGGACTCTGGGATCATGACCTGAGCCAAAGGCAGATGCTTGACGACTGAGCCACCCAGGCGCCCCATTGCTTGTCATCTTTATGGTGGATTTTTCCCCCAGTTTGAAATTTGCCTTCAACATCCATTTCAACACATGTTTATCTAAGCCTCCCCAAAGTGCCAAGCCCTGGTCAAGTATCAAGGATGGCACAGATGCAGTCCCTGCCCTTAATGATCTTAGGGTTTAATAGGGGGAGGCAGGCAGGTGAGTAATGAGTGCAATAGGGTTTCCATTAGAAGTGTGAGCAGTCTATAGCGGATGCACTGAAAGAGGTGACTGGTCAATTCTCATGTAGGGGCCAGGAAAGGCTTCACAGAGGAGATGATTCTGAACTGAGTATTGATGCTGAGTAAATTAGTGGAGCAACAAGGGACAAAGTGGGAAAAGGCATTCCAGGCAGAGAAAACACCTACAAACAAGGCCAGAGAGCAGGTCTGTTAGGAGAACTTCAGTGGTTGGGTTGGACTAAGGTGTAAAATGTCAGGTCCTGTGCAACAAGAGGCTGGAGAACCCTCAGAGCTCACAATTTAAAAAATTATAAATGAGATGTTCAGCAAAGTCAAATTAGGCGTTTCCTTACTCATCTTTTACATAATGTTTAAGCTAAGAAAGTCTTTTCTGACCCAGAGTTTTTATGCTTACCTTTGTTTTCTTCTAGTTTCCATTTTTAATACTTTGATTTTATTTTACTCATGACATTTAACTGCTTAGTACATCTGGAATTGACTTTGGTATATGATGGTAAGCCTCATTTAGATCTTTTTTGTTGTAATGTTTATCACATCTATATTGTTCATTAAGCTTCTTTCTGTAACCTTATTTTGCTAATGGGTAAAACGGGGAATGCTGAATATCTAATAAGAGGTATTCAATCCAGCCAAGGACCATGGTAAGGGAAAAGAAAGAAATTTCACTGGGGTTTGCTCTTTTACTGAGTTGTGTTAAACACTACATGTACACCTCACAGGCACTTAGGATCCTGACTCCCAGGGTAGCGCTGCTATTTTGTTTTTATAGATTGCAAATTTTTAAGGAGCAAACCTGTTTCCACAGACAGTAATTTATTCTCATGACAACTGAAGGGGGGAGAGGGAGGAGGAATATGCCACCGGCAGCTTGATTTGTTTACTCCTCCCAGAAATTAGGTAGTTTTCTCCTGCCCCTCCCCCGCCCGCTCCCCCGTCCCCCCGCTCCACCCGCATGCTGGCTGGAAACCCAGTGGGACTTGCATCTCCTCTCTTTACAATCCAGGCCAGACAGCGGGCTGGGAGCTGGGAGGTGGGAGCTGAGAGCTGTGATTTGTTGGAAAGGCAACCATAACCTGACCGGATTGGTTCTGGACTCCCCCAGATCTCCTTGTTACTTCACAGCATTCTGAAGACCTGCCCACCAATCACAGGGCTCCTTACTGGAAAAAGCAACTGCTGGAGAGTGCTGGGAGCCGCTAGCAACACTGAGGCTTCTGAATCCGAGGGGAAAGACTGTGCGGTTAGCTGATGGTGGAGGAGAGCAGCGCCTAATGCCTCAGGAAGAGAAGCCTCCCAGGATGGACCCTCCACCCACGGACGAGCCCTTAGACAAGCAAACCAAAAAACTGGAAAAGCAGGAAGAGGAGATGGAATTTAAGGAACTGGATGGTCTGAGGGAGGCCTTGGCAAACCTCCGGGGACTGTCCGAGGAGGAGAAGAGCGAGAAGGCGATGCTTTGCTCCCGCATCCAGGAGCAGTCCCAGCTCATCTGCATCCTGAAGCGGAGGTCAGACGAGGCCCTGGAGCGCTGCCAGATCCTGGAGCTGCTCAACACAGAGCTGGAGGAGAAGAGGGTGCTGGAGGCCGAGAAGCTGAAGGCCAAGACCGCGCACGCCCGGAAGCTGGAGGAACGCTTTATGAGCCTGGCAGCCAACCACGAGTTGATGATCCGCTTCAAGGACGAACACAAGAGTCAGAACGTGAAGCTCAGGGAGGAGAATGAGAAACTGAGGCTGGAGAACAGCAGCCTCTTCAGCCAGGCTCTGAAGGACCGGGAGGCCAAAGTGTTGGAGCTCACCGCCCGGAGCGAGGCCCTCTCCGAGGAGCTGGAGACCCTGAAGCAGAGGTGCTCTCAGGAAGCCTGCCAGGCACAGGCCAGGGAGAGGGAGCTGCTGGAGCTGCAGGGCCAGCAGGCTTGCGCCCACGCCAGCGAGATGGAGCAGCTGCGGAGCCAGGTGCAGAGCTTCCAGCAGCAGCACCGGCAGGCGGTGGAGCAGATGGCCAAGGCTGAGCGGGCGCACGGCAGCCTGAACCAGGAGCTGCAGGCCAGGCTGCAGACGGTCACTCGTGAGAAGGACGAGCTGTTGCAGCTGGCCATGGAGAGGGGCCGGGTGCTTCAGAACAAGCAGGCAGAGATCCGGCAGCTTGAGGAGAAGCTGGAGACAGCAGACGTGGCCAGGAGGCATGCCCTGGAGAGGTTCCAACAAGAGGCAGCGGCCGTGGACAGTAACTTGAGAGTACGGGAACTTCAGCGCAGGGTCAACGGGATCCAGAAGGCCTACGATGAGCTCAGGCTGCAGTCTGAAGCCTTCAAAAAGCACAGCCTGGATCTTTTAAGCAAGGAGAGGGAACTCAACGCCAAACTCCGCCATCTCTTTCCATAGGAAGCTTCCGTTTCCTCTTTCCTCTAATTTAGAATTTAACTATTTGTGCCTTAGCACTATGACAAGAGTAAAGTTGGTTTCCCATTTATAATACTTTTAAGCACAAAAGGCAATTCAAAAGCTGCTTTACTGTGATGTTGTGGTTGTTACGGTTGTAAGGCTAGCACTGTTTCAGCCCTACCACCTAAAATACACACGATTTACCAGATTTCTTTCTGTGCCTTGAAAATTGTCCCAAGTTTGCTATCATTATCTCCATCTTCCTCATAACTTATTCATTCTCAACCCCAGATATTTTCAGATATCCTGAGACTTTAAATTAGCAGCTCCTATGGACTTAAGTGAATCTTAAAAGTGCAATGAGATGTACTATTGTGAAAACAGTTTTGCATAGTTCCCCCTTGTAGATAGGTAGGCCTGTAGTCTCCCTTAGTTGAAGACATAAACTGTAACAGTTAATAGCATAATAATAGCATAGAAAACTTGCAGAAGAAAGTGTCTGATTTTGCAGCTGACAGTTGCTTGCTTCACCTGCTTTACAGCAGTATCCTTTTGATTTTATTTTACTTGCACTAGCTTGGAAAACAAAGATTGAAATCATTAAGTTCTTTACCAAAGTTGGCAGACTTTATTACAGTCATTCTATACAAGCAGTAAGATTCAAATAAGTGAAATCAACTAGTTTTTATTTTTCCTGCAAGCTTAGATCACATTCCATTTTCTTGCTTTTTTTCCTTTATAAAAACAGGATTTCAAGGTGCCAGGATGCAAGTATCAGCAGTTTCATTTAATATTGCATAATATGCTAATAGGCAAAAGGCCCCAATTTAGGGTAACACGTCACAGCAGACTGAGTAGGATACATAAAGCAATGCATAGTGATTGTTTTCTTTCTATTAGCATTATTTCCTTGCAATTACCTTTTCCTTTTTTATTCTTATTTTTTTAAACTTTTCCTTATTTTAAAAAAACATCTAAATGAAATATATATGTATACTTACAGCATGTTTGTAGGAATACCTAAATATGTAGATATATAAAAACAATAGTTATTACATCTATTTATAGAAAGTTCTTAAAGAGGCAGTTATAAAAAATACACTTTATGCTTCCTTATTTCCCTAGTTTTAGTCAAGATATAAACATTATTATAAATATCTCTCAAAATAGATTATAATATTTTTCTTACCCATTTGGTGCCAAGGGCCCCAAGAGTTACCTAATTATTCAGATGTATTATTTTTACTTGGTATCTTTTTTTTTTTGACAGCGTATTTTTTTAATTATTTTTTATTGTTATGTTAATCACCATACATTACATCATTAGTTTTTGATGTAGTGTTCCATGATTCATTGTTTGTGCATAACACCCAGTGCTCCACGCAGAACGTGCCCTCTTTAATACCCATCACCAGGCTAACCCATTCCCCCCACCCCCCCCCTCCCCTCTAGAACCCTCAGTTTGTTTTTCAGAGTCCATCGTCTCTCATGGTTTGTCTCCCCCTCCGACTTATTCCCCTTCATTCTTCCCCTCCTGCTATCTTTTTTTTTTTCGTAACATATATTGCATTATTTGTTTCAGAGGTACAAATCTGTGATTCAACAGTCTTGCACAATTCACAGCGCTCTACTTGGTATCTTTTTAATAAACAATTTTTGAGTGTTACTTTACCTCAGGCAGTTTTTTAAACCTATTTTCTCACAGTCCTATTAAGATTGTGGTATTAAATACAAATTCCAAGAAACCATGTTGTTGGCTTGAAAGGACTATTTATTTACTTCCTTTTACACATTCAAGAATCAGAATATACGAGCTAATTTTTTTAAATTTTTTTATTATGTTAATAACCATACATTACATCATTAGTTCTTGATGTAGTGTTCCATGATTCATTGTTTGTGCATAACACCCAGTGCTCCACGCAGAATGTGCCCTCCTTAATACCCATCACCAGGCTAACCCATCCTCCCACCCCCCCTCCCCTCTAGAACCCTCAGTTTGTTTTTCAGAGTCCATAGTCTTTTATGGTTCATCTCCCCCTCCGACTTACTCCCCTTCATTCTTCCCCTCCTGCTATCTTCTTCTTTTTCTTTTTTCTTAACATATCTTGCATTATTTGTTTCAGAAGTACAGATCTGTGATTCAACAGTCTTGCACAATTCACAGCGCTCACCATAGCACATACCCTACCCAATGTCTATCACCCAGCCACCCCATCCCTCCCACCCCCCACCACTCAGCAACACCCAGTTTGTTTCCTGAGATTAAGAATTCCCCATATCAGTGAGGTCATATGATACATGTCTTTCTCTGATTGACTTATTTCACTCAGCATAACACCCTCCAGTTCCAACCACGTCATTGCAAATGGCAAGATCTCATTCCTTTTGATGGCTGCATAATATTCCATTGTGTATATATACCACTTCTTCTTTATCCATTCATCTGTCGATGGACATCTTGCCTCTTTCCACAGTTTGGCTATTGTGGACATTGCTGCTATAAACATTGGGGTGCACGTACCCCTTCGGATCCCTACATTTGTATCTTTGTGGTAAATACCCAGTGCAATTGCTGGATCATATGGTAGCTCTATTTTCAACTGTTTGAGGAACCTCCATACTGTTTTCCAGAGTGGCTGCACCAGCTTGCAAATAGGAGCTAATTTAATTATGGTTATCCCTTATTGAGCTCATACTATTTATCTTTGTGCTGAAGCAGTTTGGATGGCTTGTTTTATTTATTTATTTATTTATTTATTTATTTATTCATTCATTCATTCATTCATTCATTCATTCATTCATTCCATAGGGCCATTTGAGAAGGTAATTATTTCTATTGTAAGGAAGAGGAAACTGGGATTCAGTAATTTGCCCAAGGCCCCTTGATCACTGGGGGTGCTGGGATTTTGATGACAACACCCCACTGAAAGATTCCTTGACCATCTACTAAGTACCAAGCTCAGGATTTAGGCACCAAGAATAAGCATGAAGAAGCAACTTTCCTATACTGGGAGAGCTCCTGCACAGTCTAGGAGCAAAAAAAAGCAATTACATATAATGTGATGTGTTTTCCTGAGGGTGTTATGAGATCACAGTAGGTAAAATACAGACACACACACACACACACACAGCAGCTAACTCTGCCTAGGGTAAAGGTCAGGAAAGTAGAGAGGATTGATTGGTAGGGATGACTAATACAAGAGTTGATATGTAAGCTGGTTCCTAAATAACCAGAATTTCATCAGTGTAGAAAAGGGAGAAAGGTCTGAGACAGCATTGTGTAGAAAGTCACGGAGTTTTTAAAAAATGTACAGGGTATTTGGGGACATAATAAGTAGTTGGGAGAAGGTTCGGAGAAGCATATCTACATATAAGACTGGAAGATTAAGTTGTGGACAGAGGACAGGGCACCTCAAAAGCTAGGCAGTCCCCTCATAATGGAGGTGAAAAGGGAGGAGAGGGGCAAGTGTACATACGCAGCCACAAATCAGCCCTCCTTTTCCCGGCCAGATTGGGCAGCTTTGCATGGGGCCTGGTGCACATGCGTGCCAGCATCCCTTCCTTTCTCCCACCATCGCCCCCAGCCCTTTCTGCCTGTCCAAGCTCCACCCACTGGGCCCAGCAGGCTGTCTGGAGGTAGTGTAGTTCGCTCAAATTTTATGCCCAGCCTTCGTGGAGGAGGCAGCTCCTGGGCAGGGGCAAGGTGGGTCTTAGAAACAGGCTGAGGGCAGTTTGGGCAGGGAATCTTGGCGTCCTCATACCGAAGTGTGGTCTAGTAGAGGACTTAGCCCATGGTAGTACTCTTTAGATGGGGAAGGGTGCATCTAGAAGAGTGCGGGGGTGCGTAAGGTAGGGGGACAGGGCATGTGTCCCCTAAAACATGGGCACAAAGGAAGGTCTCAGGTGCTCGGGTCTGAGGACACTACTGTTCAGTCATGCTAAGGCTTTTGTATTAGGTTGTACAATATGAAATTGCCACTTTGTGGGTCATAAATGATTAGATATTGACTTTCATGATGTTCACTCTAATACCCCTTTGAAAGATATTAAAAGGATAGGATAGTGGGTAATGAGAAGATGAATGCCTACAGAATGGAATGTAGGAATGGCTACAGATGGAAGAGACTGATGTGGAGAACGAAGGTAAAAGAAATGTAGGAAAAATTAAACTTCCTTACAACTTACAGCCCACTGACAAGTACTTGGGACAGGCAGAATGACTTTCTTCCAGAAACTCAACTGCCTCAATACTTTGCTAAAGGCAAAAGGTAACCTTAGCTTGACATTAGCCCTACCTCCAGGATCTTGTAAGTCTTCTTTAACATATAAAAATCCCTTTGGACACCTCCTTTATATCTACACTGCCCTGCCCCCCGCCAAGATATATGTTAGTAATCATCCTCCAAACTTATGGTCCACTGATAAATATCTGAAGGGTCTCATGATTAAGGTTTTACTAGACAGTAGTGAATGACATTATCCTAACAGCAGCTAGGCCCTCAAAGTCCTGGAAGCCTTACCTCCAAATTCCTTAGAGACTTAAGCTATTTCTAACACACTCCCAACTTGCAAGTATATAATCAGTCTCTTCTCATGATCCCAGTGCAGCTTTTTGCCCATGTCCCCATGCTTTAATAAAACCACCTATTTTGCACCAAAGACATCTCAAGAATCCTTTCTTGACTGTTTGCTCCCAAACCCCATTTCACATCAGAGCCCACAATACAGAATAAGAAAGTAAGAGGAATGTGAACCTATCATGTGTCCAATGCTTTTCATTTCAGCCACATACCAACTCTTCAAGGGGGGTTCATTTATCACTGTTTTACAGATGAGAAAAGTGAGACTCAGGGAAGTGACTTGCCCAAAGCCAGGGGGCTTTGTTGGGGGATGGGGGCAGGAGAAAGGTTTGAACCCAAGCTCCTCTGGCAGGGCCAGCTTCATAGGCGTGTCACCTGCATAGAGGCCCCACATTTGGTTTAATGCTCTGCTGTCACTGTCTTGAGATTTTTTTTTTTAGAGAGAGCCAGTGAATGCGGGTGGGGGAGGGGCAGAGGGAGAGAGAGAGAGAGAGAGAGAGAGAGAATGGTTTAAACAGGCTCCGCACCCAGTGAGAGCCCAACTTGGGACTCAATCACCTGACCCTGAGATCATGATCTGAACCAAAATCAAGAGTCAGATGTTTAACTGACTGAGCCACCCAGATGCCCCAAGATTCTTAATAACTGTGTGACAAGGAGTTACACGTTTTTCTTTGGTGCTGGGCACTGCAAATTATGTGGCTGGGCCTTTTTTCTGGCTCAAAAATCCATGCTTTCTCCCACTATACAAACTGTCTTCTAACCAGCCACAGAAAAGCATTATTTTCTTTTTCCTCCGTGCTCCACAGCACTTTGCATTCCACTGTCTCAGTGCTTATCTTGTTTTAATCTGTGACCCACAGCCAGAGTTGGGGATGAGCAACCAGTTTTGTTATTGTGGTATGCTGATCTATAAAATGATGCTTATCGCTGGAACAAATTAAAAAAGCATAAAGTGGCCGCCTCCAAACTACTGCCCTTGAGGGGAAATTTGAAAAACAATAAAACTCCTTTCTAAGGCACACCTATAACCCTAGTGAATTTTTTCTGCAACATCCACAAGCAGTAACCCTAAAATGAAAGTCAGCAGAACAGAGATTCTAAAAACAAATAATGTGTGAATAGTGCTGTGTAGATAGAGTGATCTTTCGTGTTATGTTTTTGTAATCCCCTCAGTGTGCCTCTTAGGAACTTGTCTAGTTCAAAAAAACAAAAACACAAAAACATCACCAAAGAGGGCTACAGAAAAGGTGAACTGACTGGGCGGATGTTTTCACAAATACTCTGCTTCCATTGGTGAAAATTCATTCAGGTTAATTTGTTTCTAGAAAGGTATTAACAGAAAATCTATTTCTTCCCAACTCCACTATATTAAAGTTAAACAATGATTTATTTATTTATTTATTTATTTATTTATTTATTTATTTATTAAGTAGGCTCCATGCCCAATGTGGGGCTTGGACTCAAGACCCTGAGACCAAGAGCCGGTTGCTCAACCGAGTCACTCAGGCACTCCAAGTCAAATAGTTATTTAAAGAACAGTGTTTGAAGGAGTACCTGCCTGGGCGCTTGCTGTTCTATCCAGCCCTTGTTGCCCCAGATACCTGTGGATGGAAGGGATGGACGTTGGATAGGCCATCAGCAATGCCTGCTGTACCACATCTTCTGAGACTGACAGAACCTTATCAGGCAGGGAGTCTTTTTTTTTATCTTGGTCTCCTAAAAAAAAAGTTGGAATTTTGGGGAGGTGGCCAAGAATGGGCTTTTCTAATCATTTGTGCATCTCCCTAGGGACAAGCCGGATGTTATTTTCCAAAGACTAAAAACATCTGTTTAAATTTAAGGGCCTAAGGCCGTACAGATGAGTCTTCCTGCCTGATGCGGTTCTCTAAAAATCCAAGAAAACTTCTCCCTTAGACAGATCTCCCTGGTCATTCATTACACATTCAACTGACCACAGAGCCCCCTTCCTCAACCACCTCACTCCTCAGTTCTACAAAGGGACTCTCTTAGCTATTTGCCAGACTGTGCCTATTGAATGCTCTAATCCAATCTTACTTGTACTAGTCTAAAATAATCTTCCCTTTCATGTTTGAGATGGTTCATTACAGCGTCATTTGTAATAGCAAAAGATTGGAAACAGCTTAAATACCATCAATAAGGCACTGGTTAAGTAAATTGTGGGCCCTTTATACTTCGGAATACATTGCAAATATATTTTAAAAGAAAAGGAAAATGAAGCTCTTTATGTACAGATATGAAAATATCTCCAGGATACATGTAGGGAAAAAAACAAACAGGGTGCCGAATAATACCTGTAGTATACTATCTTCTGTATAAGGGGAAGAGAGGAATAAGAATGCAAACATATATTTACTCCCATCTGCTCAAATAAATATTGAAAATAAATACTAATTTAGTAGGATGGAGGGGTATGGGGAGTGGGATGGTGAGGGATAGGACTGGGAAGGAAACTCAGTGTATACCATTTTATACCATTTGACTTTTGAGCCACCTGAATGTATTACCTATTCAAAAAGACAATACAATTAAAAACAATCTTCCACTTAACTGTTTAACTTCCTGGTAAGCTCTATTTCTGTGAAGATGACTCAAAAAGCCTGCAGATTTTTCTTTCTCCAAGAATTAAGTAGACAAGACATATTTTATATAGAGCCAAATATGGCCTGACAGATTTAGGTCAGGCCATTCGGCTGACAGCCGCTGCTTTCACAAAATGTTCAGCCACATATGGCTAATGACAATTTCTTTTTCTACCCTGAATGCCTCCAAAGATGACTATTTCTCTCCTGAATTTAAAGATTTGAATGTATTAACTTTTCTCACGGATTTTCATCTATCTGTGTGAGACCTGAATTTTAGATCTTAGAAAGACTATGTTCTCATATATTAAAGTTTTTAGACTGGTTTTGGTTTCGCCCTAATAGACAAACAAAAGGTGGTAGAGGTAGGGCAGGCTAAGCCATTCTGACCTTTCCATTTTAATGTTATTCATCTAATGTACCTCATTAATTTAACAAATATTTAGAGAGCCTCTAATTGGCCAGGTATTTAACCTTATCCTCCCTGATTTTGCCTCCTAGTGGGTGAGGAAAATGCTGAAGGATAGGATGACAGAGGGAGTGCATAGCAGAGCTTGCCAACATAGTGTAGAAGAGGTTAGGGACAGTTTTCCTCGAAGTGGCAGTTAAGCTAAAGCCGGCAAGTGTGTAAGAATTGCCCAAAAGAAGAGATGAGGAAAACACAAGAGTACCGCTCGGCAGCCTTCAGCGCACCTCCTGTTCTGGTAAGAAACTGCCGTTCCCAGGAGCCACACCATCCGGAGCTGCAGAATAAGCAGTCACAGGAGACTCTTACAGGGACCCTGTGGCCAGATTAATCACATTATACTCACATCCGTGTTTACCTCCGTCCCTGTCAGAAGTCTGAGCCTTCATAATCTGGCTCAGTCCTCCCCACCGCCCCCATCCCCACTCAAATCCTGCCCCTAGGTCCTTTGAAAACCTAGATCTGTGATCAGCAAACTACCAAGGTATTAGTGTAGTGAGTGAAAGGAGTGCACTGGCATCAGCCTGACTGGATTCAAATCCTGTCACTTACTGGCGGACCTCATACTAGATGAAGAGGAAACCAGAGAGCTAAACTTTCAGTGAGTGAGAGATATGACCAGAGGTTGGCATGAATTTCACACTGGTGTAACCATAGAGAGAAAAGAA
Organism: Zalophus californianus; assembly: GCF_009762305.2. NCBI lineage: Eukaryota > Metazoa > Chordata > Mammalia > Carnivora > Otariidae > Zalophus > Zalophus californianus. The sequence continues at coordinate 46,545,705 of NC_045605.1, forward strand.
TTATCCAAATATAGAAAACAGCTTTTTTAAAAAAAAGATTTTATTTATTTGAGAGAGGGAGAGTGCACTGAGGGAGAGTGAGAGGGAGAAGCAGGCTCCCCCCTGAGCAGGGAGCCCAACACGGGGCTCGATCCCAGGACCCTGAGATCATAACTGAGCCAAAGGCAGATGCTTCACAGACAGCCACCCAGGCGCCCTAGAAAGCAGCTTTTTAAATGAATATCCTTCATAGACAATATTCCGAGGAGAAACAGAATCACAACGAAAGCTTAGTAAATTTTATTTATTACTTTTATGGTTAGTTGTAATATTGACATTATTTTAAAATGATTATATTTTAAAACTGTATCATATCTATGAGATACGTGTATGATATGTGTATGAGAGAGAATGAGAGAGAGAGGCTAAAGCAAAACTATGTTCGTGTTGCTAGGGACAAAATTTTCAGTGTATACATCAAGATATTAAAAAGTAAAGTAAAGCATTTGATGTTAAATTTGAATCAAAAATATCAGTCTAAATCTATGGGCAGTTTTTCTTTAAAAAAAAAATACATATGTCCCAGCTCTGTCAATGGAAAGGCCTAAATTCAGTGACAGTCTGGTATAAGCATCCCTCAGGCCCATAAACAAAAAATAGTTTTGTGGCCTCCAAAAACTATTTTCCATTAAAACGAAGAAGGACTCTTTGGAGAAAGGGCTAATTCCAGATCTGGAGTTGGAAAGGTACACAATGAACCTGATGCAGTTAGTTGTATCAGAAAGCAAATAAACCGTCAAAGACTAACACAGTTCTCTTAACAAGACCTGAGAGCCAAGTTGGAGAGGTTCCCAATGGCTAAAGAGTAATTTGAGTACAAAAATAACTGCAATTGAGTGAAGCAAACTGAATATTTTAAAATCTGTGAGTTCATTATGATACACCAAAAAAGACAAACAATAGCAATAATGAAAACAACAAACGCAAAGCTCATTGGTCACTAACTGAAAAGTGGCTATTAAAACTAATTAATTGATCATTTATCTTACTTTTCCTGTTCCCTGTATTTTAGGGTGACAAAATGGCCCATATATGATGAGATAAAGTTGTTTTTCAGAGAATTGCTGATAATTAAAGGAATAAAAGAATTTAAAAGTCATAATTTTGTAACCCCTAGTGAAATAACTTACTCAGGCACTGATCATCATTAGACGAAACTATTAGGAAAAAGGTTAATGGAGAATTTTACAATGGAGGAGGAATTAGTGTCACCATTTGAAAGCATCCATCATTCTTAGGATCAGTAAAAACAGGAAAGTTAAACCTTCATGTGCTGTAGGCCACATCATGAAAAGCGGCACCTTTTAGGAAGTATTCTGGCCATAAATGTTGAACCTGAAGCAAACTAGGCCTGAAACTAATTTCCCACTTACAGGACGGATGGGGCTAATGGGAGAAGTAAAATGGCACCACAAGAAAGCAAACAAACAAATCTAGAATATGGGACATTCAACAAAACAACTGGCCTGGCTTCTTCAATCAAATGGCACTGGGGAAAAGGGGTGGAGGGGATGCTGCCCTAGATGAAAAGAGATTTAAGAGACATACCAAGCAAATGGAATATATAGAATTGTTTGGATCCTGATTTAATCAAGCCATCTGTAGATAGAAATTTGTGGAACAACTGAATATTAACTGGGTTCAAATGACACCAAGAAATCCATAATAATGTTACTGGTTTGCTACCATGGCAATTGTGGTTATAGGAAAAAAATGACTTTAGAGTTAAAAATGCATAGTGACACATGTAAGGATAAAATGACATGACGTTGGGACGCCTGGATGGCTCAGTTGGTTGAGCGTCTGTCTTTGGCTCAGGTCATGATCCCGGGGTCCTGGGATTGGGAGCCTGCTTCTCCCTCCGCCTGCTCTGCCTACAGCTCTCCCTGCTTGTGCTCTCTCTCTCTCTCTCTGGCAAATAAATAAATAAAATCTTTATAAAAAAGAAAAGAAAAGAAAATAACATGATGTCTAGAATTTTTACCTTAAAAAAACTGAGCAAAAAAGAAAAAGGCAGGGAGATTAAACAAGTGTGGCAAAATCTTGATAGCACTTAAATCTGGATGAGGAGTATACAGGGATTCAGTATATTCTTTACTTTTGGGATGATAGCAAATTTTCAGTATTTAAAAAAAATTAAAAAGGGCTGAGGTTTCTGAAGGAAGGAAGAAGAGAAATAATTTGGAATTGGCAATGGGAAACTAGGGCAGCTCAGCCAAGTTCCGGCTCTGGGGTGCCCGGGGTGAGAGATGAGAAGTGGAGTTCTTCCTAACAGCACATGAAAGCCCGGCGTTTGCCCTTCCAAATCCCTAACCTGAAACTTCTACACCTGCTGTCCCTTCCCCCAAAAGCAGTAACTCTCAATTTCAATGGCAGCAACTGTGGGGCTTGATTAGTTGGGAGACATCCCAGTACTTTGTTACTATTTTAGTTGATTACAAATGTTGGTCATTTTTAAATAAATCTGATTCCAGATTAGTCCACAATAGTGTAAGTTTCATTCATTTGCATTCAGAAATGTTTTCTTGAGAGGACAAAGGGATGGAAATATAGCTAGCACATTGGGAATTGTACATAATCCATGCAAATATGCAGCGTTTGTAAACATAATCCTACAGTGCCCAAACACTGTCAATCCCTGAGTCTTCAATTTTCACTCGGTAAGAGCTTCCCATGGTCTTACTTCCTGCTCTTTACAGATTATACTTTCATGGGTGAATAGGCAAACTAGATTAAAATGAGCATATTGGCCCCTGTTGTGCTATTATCCAACTCTGATTCACCTGCATTCCCTACCATCTCTTCTCCAATCCTCTGCTATAGAAAATCCACTAAGTGCATGTATTGGTGCTGAAGTACCACAAAGTCATGGTCTTCGTAGAGGACTTGATAGATTGGTACTCATCATCTATTTCAATCTCTCTTTTAATGTGCTTTCCCCCATATTACAAAAATGGAAAAGCTGTAACAACAGAAACACAGGAGCAAACTATATTTGCCAGACTCCTCTGCAGCTCTATTTGGAAGATGCAAATGAGGCAGGGGCCTTTTCCCCCTGCTTTGGCTGTTGTTGCTGCCAAGCATATTCTTGGAAACACTGGGTTCTTCTGCAACAGGATCCCTAGAGTCATTCACTAGTTTTATGGGATATGGTTTTATATCTAGCCAGCCCCCAAGATAGCACCTAATGATTCTTGTCTCCTAGTATTCAATCCTGTGTAGCCCACTTTCACAGTAAGGTCTGACTGTGTGACCAACAGAATACTACAGAATTGATTATATGTGACTTCTGAGGCCAGGTCATAAAAGACATTGCTGCTGCTTCCTCTGTGTCTTGGATCGTTCACTCTGGAGGCAGCCAGCCATCATGTAGTGTCAACATTCACACAACCTATGGAGAGCCCCACATGGAAGGGGACCTGAAGTTTCCTCCAGCCATCTCGGAGGTGGGTCTCTAGCCCCAGTCAAGCCCACAGATGACTGCATCCCCAGCCAAGATCTGATTGAATTCCATGAAATTCCACAGCCAGACTGCATAACCAAAGCACTTGAAAATTTCTGACCAACAGAAACTTCAAGAGATAATCAATGTTTATTGTGGATTTAAGCCACAAGAATAAGCAAATCTCTATTGTTGTTTTTAGATTTTGGGTAACTTGTTAAGCGGCAATAGATAATTAACACATGGGTTTGAGAGTTTGGGCAGTAGCCGTGCACTTGGAGCTAAATCCCAGTTTTCTATTTTACCACTTTCTCAACTGGGGCAGAGATAGCAGGTCCCCATCAGGCCTATTTGGCCACTTTGTACTGAGAGGCATTTTTGATCACCCAGCCTAGTGCCCACTCCTCCAGTCCTCCCAATAACTTTATAAGCACACATTCTCAGTATTATAAATGTTTCTGCTTAAAATAGCCAGATTGGTTTCTCTTTCCTGCAGCTGAGCTTAACCTAATAAAAAATACCCATCTGAAATTAACAGTGAGACACTAGAGACATTTCTGTTAAAGTTAGAAATAAGACAAGGAAGTTGGCTATCGACAGTATTATTTAACATCAAGGTGGAAGTATTTCATTGTCAAGATAATGAAAAAAACGTACTGCAAAGTAGGAGGCAAATTGTCATTATATATAATAAGGTGATATAATTGTCTACCAGGAAAATTTGAACAAATAAGCTGAAAATAAAAACTATTAAGAAAGTTCAGTGGGATAGTCAGTAAAAAATTTAACAAAAAAGATCAAAAGCTTTCCTATGCAGCACCAATAACCATTTAGAAAATATAAAGGAAGAAATAATCCAGTCCAGTAGCAAAAAATGCATAAGATAACTTGGAAAAATAAACTAATCAATTTAATGCAATTTCCATGAGAATTCCAGCTCTTTTTGAACTTGGAAAATTTTATGACGTTATCTGGAAGGTTCTTTCTTTATTCTTCTAGATACCATAGGTCATATTTATTTTTGCCCCTTGCAGAATTGTTGTCTTTTAGTTGAGATTTGTGTTATGCCTTCCGCTGAAACTGGAGACCTTCTTCATTTATTCATTCAGCAATATTTATTGAAGCCTAAGCTGTGGTAGGTACTGTTCTGGATATCTGGGATTTATCAGTGTCCAACTTTCCTGGCACTTGCTTTCTATCTAAGAAACAACCATATAAACAGCTATTCATTGAGGCTATTTGCTACTTTATTCAGTATCCCAAAGAGAAGTTTCTTAAGACCTAAGAACTGGAAAAATGGCTAAGGAATTCCTATAAAGTTTACTCATGAGAAAACAAAGGAAAGTTTCTCCTTTTGATTTGCCAGGGAAGCTTAGTCTATTGTTAGCTCAACTTGAGTAACTGTAAGATTTTTACGTCTATCCTATTCCAATACAAACTTTCCCCCCTTTTGGAACTCCTTATCTTCCTATTTCACCTATATTTTCACTGATCTTGCTTTTCAAAAATTTGAATTTTTTTGTTTCATTGTATTCTAATGTACTTGTGTACTGCTTCAATACCTTGTGGGATTAGAGGAACAAGATAACATCAAGAAGAAGCAGAGATATCCAGAATGTGGTGCATTTTTTAAGACAACTGCCCTGTCTCTTCAAAAAGCTAATATTAAGAAAAGCTATAAAATAGAAGGGACTATTTTTAGACTGAGAAATGGAAAAAAAAACTTTACAAAAACATAACCAAATGCAGTAAGTGATCCTTGATTGGATCCTGGCTCAAGAGAGTATCCACTATAAAAGATTATTTTGAGGAAAGCTGAGGAAATTTAAATATGGCATGGATAATAGATAATATTAGTAAATGATTGTTAATTTTCTCAAGACCTGATAATAGTGTCATGATTATGAAAGAGAATGTTCTTATTCTTAGAGATACATACTTAAGTATGTTGGGGTGATGTGTCTTGTCTGCAACTTTGGGATGATTCAGCAAAAAAATTATATTTTATAAACATTTATGAGCAAATAAAGCATATATGGCAAATGTTAATTGTTGAATTGTTGAGTCTGGATATTGGATAGTATTGCTAAATCAGTGTGGATACTGTACTATTCTTTCACATATTCTGTGAAATATTTGGAAATTTTTAACGTTGATATATACCTTTTTATTATGCACAGATAAAAGATATAAAACTGTGGTTATTAAAAACATTAGAATACTTCAGTGAAGCTATTTCCTATGCAGTAAAGCTTCTAAAGAAAGAGACTGATACTTTAATTTTCTATGGGAATTCAATTTAGAGACCCTATTATTATGGTCCGACTATCACTAAAACCACTAGAGGTGTTTGCTAGAATTTTGACTCCAACATTACACAGACCTACACCAATCTTTGGGTAATTTACATATTCATTATTCCCTGTGTAGTATTTTCATACACCTGATTTTGGGAATCATTATCTTAGATTTCATATTTTGCATTTACACTTCCTAACATATTCTTCTCAAAGGGCAGTTTTTTTTTTTAAGATTTTATTTATTTATTTGTCAGAGACAGAGAGAGTGAGTGAGCACAAGCAGGGGAGGGGCAGGCAGGAGGAAGAAGCAGGCTCCCTGCTGAGCAAGGAGCCTGATCCCAGGACCCTGGGATCTTGACCTGAGCTGAATGATGGCAGCCGATTAACTGAGCCACCAAGGTGTCCCTCAAATGGCAGTTTTCTTATGCAAGCCATTAGAAATTGTCATATGTACTATTGTGGTTAAATACGGAAAATATGCTTCAAATATTTTAAAAATGAATCAATAAAACCATATGTTAAAACCATCTCAAGGAATTATATACTCTACCTGATAGAGATGTATTTCTCGTTATCTTTTAGTATGGAGAGAGACCACAGCATTGTCACAAGAATGTATATGTAGATTTGAGGGGGAAAAAAACTTCTGAAATTCCTAAAGAACTTGGAAGAAATTTAGTTGAAACCCCAGAGTTCTAAGGAGAAAAGTTTGCCTCTATAATGTAGCCCATTTCAATATCTATTTTTTAAATTAGAATTTGTTTTATGATTTCAAGTAAAGTCGATGCCAAAGAAAATATGATCCTGAAACATTGACCAGAATAAATAAAATATAAAATGTAAAAAAAATAAAAATTAGAAAACCTGTGGTTATCAAAACTAAGCACGCTCATAAAACGGCCAACACAACAGAGAAAAGAATACAACAGGGTTGTTTAACCTGGCCACAGAGATTTTTACCCCAATAGATGAAAAACAGCAACAAAATCGGGCTCATTCAGGAAAAAATAGAAAATATTCTATTTGGAAACTGGCAATAGTCCTTTCCAGAAAAAACATGTCAGTTTCGTAAACCCCCCAAGATAAAACAAACAGGAAAAAAGTCACACACACGATTCACTCAACAAAATGTCCTCTGTTAACACAACCAGCAGTACAATCATCACTCACACCGTGAGGTAGTGGCAGTACAAAAAGACTGGCATGCATGTGCGCACCCACACATGCTCACGATCACGCCCACTACAGAACACACATAGAAAATGTTTTTGCAATCTTATTACAGACAAGGGCAAGACCATTTTTTGTTGTTGTTGTTTAGAAAATGCATAGAAACGGCTGAGACATTTTAATAAAATTATAATAAAAACTTGGAAAATTAAATTATATATGAATGACTTACTTATGTACCTCTTTTTTTTTTCTAGTACTCTCTGTTTGAGCGAAAGGATCTTGCGTTACAAACGGAAGGGTAAAGGAGCAATTTCAAGTGGTATCTGGTCGCCAGTCGTAAAATTCCAGGGAAATACAGGATAACTTGATTATTCATAAATTTGGCATTTAAAAGATCAATTCTGTGAGTGGTTTCACTTAAAGTGGAAGTCTGAATACGGAGGCGTGAGAAGAGAAGGCGGAGAGAGTAGACCGTCTCTCAATAAATTCAGGATTTGTTGTTATTTTTGCCGCTTGCGGACTATGACATCACTGGCAATCTGAAATTACTCCCATTCCAGACCTCACTGAACTCTCGCGATACTGGAGCCCAGTGGAGCGCGAAACGCCGTGGGAGGGGCTGGGGTGAGATCGACTGACTTCCGGCCAGGCCGTTGTCTGGGTGGCGCGGTCGAGTCATCGCTGGGCCTCGCCGCTTGGGTTTCCCATCCCTCCCCCCGCCCCGGCGCGGGGGGTCGACCAGCCAAGTGGGGCGGGAGGCGACCCGGACGTTCCCCTCCGTTTCGCTCTGGCCAGCTCCCTGGCCCCCCGCACTGGGGTCTGGGGTCCTTGGGGCCCGCGAGGCCCGGTCTGAGGGGCCGGGGCCTACGTGGGCCTGCCGCTGGGCCCCATGAGGCATAGCCTGACGAAACTGCTGGCGGCCTCGAGCAGCGACTCCCCAACCCGCAGCGAGAGCCCGGCTCCGGCCGCGACCTGCTTGCTGCCCCCGGACCTGACCCGGGCGGCTGCGGCGGCGGCGGCAGCGGCGGCGGCGGCGGCGGCAGAGGAGGAAGAGACGGCGGCGGTCGGATCTCCCGGCCGCAAACAGCCGCGCGGCGACGAGGGCGAGTTGGAGGCCGGGAGGGGGGGCCGCGGCGGCGTGGCCGTGCGCGCGCCCTCGCCCGAGGAGATGGAGGAGGAGGCGATCGCCAGCGTCCCCGGGGAGGAGACGGAGGACATGGACTTTCTGTCTGGGCTGGAACTGGCAGATCTGCTGGACCCCCGGCAACCGGACTGGCACCTGGAGCCCGGGCTCAGCTCGCCCGGGCCTCTCTCCTCGTCCGGCGGAGGTTCGGATAGCGGCGGCTTGTGGAGAGGGGACGACGACGACGAGGCCGCGGCTGCCGAGATGCAGCGGTTTTCTGACCTGCTGCAGAGGCTGTTAAACGGCATCGGAGGCTGCAGCAGCGGCAGTGACAGCGGCAGCGGCGAAAAGAGGCGGAGAAAGTCCCCAGGAGGAGGCGGCGGCGGCAGCGGCAACGACAACAACCAGGCGGCGACAAAGAGTCCCCGGAAGGCGGCAGCGGCTGCTGCCCGTCTTAATCGGCTGAAGAAGAAGGAGTACGTGATGGGGCTGGAAAGTCGAGTCCGGGGTCTGGCAGCCGAGAACCAGGAGTTGCGGGCCGAGAATCGGGAGCTGGGCAAGCGCGTGCAGGCACTGCAGGAGGAGAGTCGCTACCTACGGGCCGTCTTAGCCAACGAGACCGGACTGGCTCGCTTGCTGAGCCGGCTGAGCGGCGTGGGACTGCGGCTGACCACCTCGCTCTTCAGAGACTCGCCCGCCGGTGACCATGACTACGCTCTGCCCGTGGGAAAGCAGCAGCAGGACCTGCTGGAAGAGGACGACTCAGCGGGAGGAGTATGTCTTCATGTGGACAAGGATAAGGTGTCGGTGGAGTTCTGCTCGGCGTGCGCCCGGAAGGCGTCGTCTTCTCTTAAAATGTAGGGTCAAGTAATCTGCTCTTTATCCGCGTTTACCCCTTTCAACTCCCTTACACCATGTAAAACACTTTAGTGGGACATCTTCACTGGACATATTTCAGAGGAGGAAAAAGTAATATTGAATCTTTAAGTGTTTAGCTAAAAGCATGAATGTGACACTGTAACCAACTCCTAATGATAACATGTGACTATTAAATCTCTCTGACAGTTTCTTTTTTAGGTGATTTCCTTCCTGCCAGGCTCCGTTGTAGGGGTTACAGAACAGTCGTTCCCGCCTCACAACCTGGTAAGGATCCATCTCTTCACGTAACGCTCATGCTCTGCTGCTTAGTCTACTTTAATGGGCAACATCTCAATTTGTGTGTGTGTGTGGGTTTTTTTTTTTTTTTTCTTTTTTGGAACGTGGGAGGGGAAATCTAATTTGGGCCCTGTCCACCCTGGAAACAGACTTGTGCTGGTCAATAATGTATTTAAGATGCTTCTTCTGGTTGAAATAGCTGTTAATGTGTCCCCTTGTTCAGACTTGCGTGTACCTAGCTCTTCTGTCCCCAGTGTGGACATGGCCTTGGATGACATCGGTTCCAACTGTACACTGAAAGCTGCTAATAGAGATGCAGTTTGGAGACAGTGAAACAGGTGAAGTTGAATGGAAGTTCCGAGTTGTACAAGGTGCAAATTGGAATTCCAATTTTAGAGCAACTTTTTAGAGGTTGACAATAAGTATTTGGGGCTTGCACAAATGTGATAGTTATTTTGCTGGAGATGACAGAACTATCTTAAATATTTGGGTATGCCTTTTAGTTTTCAGTAGGAGATGTAGAAATACAATCTATTTAGAGTAAAATATTTTAATATCTCACCATTAAAGAAGTTGGAAATTAACATGCATCTCTATGTTAATTGGAGGAATAAGAATTGTTAATGAAATGTTTCTTTGAGGACCAGCACAGTGATTACCCTATCACTGACTATAAAAAATTGTTGAACACTTTTACTTTTGTTGTATTAAAATTTTAGGTTAAATTTATGTATGATTAGATATTGAAGGTTGTGAAATGTGAATGAAAACGTGTAAAGTGAGGCTTCACAAAGAATCTTACTCTTATTTCAAAGGTTTTTGTCCTATTTAAAAATAATTTTAAAAAATGAGTGCTTCTGGCTACTTAAAGACAAAATTGACACTTTTTCCAAAGATGGGACATATTCTTCGCTTGAAGTACTGTGTTATTCTTTGTCCAATTGTATAGATTGAGTTACTGTGGCCTTCAGTGTAAGAGGCATTAAGAAATTCTTTGTGAAACATCACTGTTTGATAAAGTATATACATATTTAGCATCCTTGTTTTTCTTTGTGCTAAAGTGGATACAGCTGTTGGGGCAGAAGAGACGGGACCAGCTGCTGGCCACATTTCCTGCTTTATTTTAAAAGGTAGTATAAGAAATGAGGAAAAAGAGGTAATATCAGGGCTTCTGCTGTCTTTTATTTTAAAATGTTCATAATTAAAAACTATTTTCCAGCAGTCCAAAGATGTAAGTTATCTTACACATGTTTTATTTTGTTGTTATTTGGTTATAAAGATGGAATCCTTGTTCTTGCACAACTGTAAATGTTTTGTTGCTAGATAACACGATTTGAGACCAACTTGGTCTCTGGTTTCCAGTGCATTACAGCGTATTTTGTAAAATCATCTACTGCACTTGAGCATGAATGGGTAGTAGCCAAATTCACAACCTGGAGTGATTAACCTGCTTATACCTAAGTGCAGGAGCAAGCCCCTCACAATGCAGCTGCATGGATTTTTAGTGCCTACTGAATTATATATATATATATATATATAAACCAAAAGTAGTTGGAAAAATTATTTGAAATGACTAATTTGTGCTATCTCTATGGAATATGTTAAATGTAGCTTTTTGAAACAGAAGCCTTGAATTGAAATTAATACTTGAACATTTTGTATATAATTCTTTGTATATAATTTTGTGCAGTACCAATGACAAAAATATGGTGTCATAATAAAACCAGGTTTGTTGATCTTTCAGTTATGGGCTCAAAGAATTTATTCATCTCTAACATGACATTGGAAAATAATGGATGAAAATAGGAAAAATGATTGTTGTTAATGCTGACTGTGGGTCTTAAAAGGTTCTGGAAGCAGTAAGTGTGTTTTTCTAAAATACCATTCCCTTGGAATATTTTCTTCTAATGTCAGTGCTTTTCCTGCATTATTTGAAGTTCGGGGCTGGAGAGAAACAGTAGTCAAAGCTTTCTGATTTGGGATGCTTTGAAAATTCCAAGTGTAGATTTTTAGGATGTCATTTTATAAATGGCAGTTTTTGGAAATACTTGATTAAGAACTTTTGAAAATGGAGATTAGTATCGCCTATTTTTAAAGCTGCTTTGTTAGGCTCCTTATGTTTTAACTGTCTTTTCTTAGTTTCCATTTCATTCTTTTTTTTTCTTTCTTTCTAATTTTGGTGACTTAGTGATTTTGTCATTTTTTGCATCAACTTCATGGTCTTGTTTTTACATGGTATTGCATGTATTTAGGACCTATCAGGGGCTTTAAATAAATTTGATCATATTTATGTGTAAGCACATTTTACTGTAAATGTTTGGGTTTCTGAATTTACAACAGATCTGTTTCAGTATGTAGTAAACAATATCTTAAAGTGTCCTATTCACTACTTGTTAATTAAAAAAAGTTATGATTAATATGAAACTGTTGTCTTACTATTTTTAGAAAATTGTGTTCTGAATGATTAGTAGTTGGATAAAGGAGACTTCTGGAATATAATATGGATTGTTTTGAAATTTTAAGGTTTGGCTCTATTTATTGTAGAGGTTGAAAACAGTATTTGGGGAACCTTTTTTTTTCTTCCCTAATTGCCTCTATGGCAAAATGATACAGAATTAGTGTAAAGAGGTAGCTTTTTGATATTGGTCTTCTGATGGTGACAGGAATTCATACATTAATTGAACTAACACATCATATTGACCACCTATTTCTATCATATTGACTTAACTGTTTCTGCACTTTCTTGACCAGTCCTAACTAAAAAGTCCACGTTTGTTAAAATGTAGTCACACCTCTGATATAATCCGACAAAAAGTGTACGAAGTATTTTAAATATTTGTGCATTTTGTAATCACTAAATTAATCTCTCTCTCTTCTCTTTAAACAGCTTAGCAGTGTCTGCAAAAACGAATCTTTTCCTACAACCTGTTAACTGACTGGACTGATGGTAACAAAGTAATTGTGGGAGCCATGTCGGTCAAAAATTTGGCATCTGCTGAAAAAAAATGAATGCCATTTTCAAGTTCCCAAATTACTTCTATACTGATTTCACTTTCCAGAAATGGAGATATGAAAAGATTCTCTGGAATCCTTGAAAGACTTAATAGAAATACATGAGACTAAGTTAATTTTGGAACAGAATTATACTTTTTTTTTTTTTGTCTTTCATGGGAGTGATGATCAGTTCTTTGCATAACTTTCAAAAATTGTAACCATTTGAGAAGAGAATTATAGTATTTCATCAAGGAATATTAGATTCTTTACATAGTCAAGAACACATTCTATGGAATTACATTTAGTGGTGTAGTATTACATAAACAGGCCATCAGGGATCACAGAGCATATCATGAGTTTGTATTTATTTCCTGGAACTTGAGAGCCAATCTGAAGTATAGGCAGACCTTGCTGAGTAGAATATAAAAGTTAATGTAAAGTCCTTAACTATAAAGAGTAGTCTTTTTAACAGATGCATTGATTTGTGTATCTTTGAAAAAATTATGATTAAATATGTGAGTAGTTAATTGCAATTCAGGGTAATAGGATGTTTGCACTCTGAGGTTTGGCTTCTTGAGTTTTCTCTGAGTACTTGACACTTTTTTTTGACTATTTTGAGGTTTCTTATGAATAGTATCCTAGTTTCTAATGTTATATATTAAATGTCTCTAGTGTTATATAAGGGCTTTAGTATTCTGGACGATGAGAGTGGTTTTTTTTCCACATAATATGGTTGTTTAATTGAAACATTTTTCCAGTTTATTACAAGTGTGAAAAAACACTCAACTCTGGATTGTTTTATTTCATTTTTGTTGGATTATGTTAATACATTCTTTCATCTGGTCTAGACTGAGTCATTTTATCTTAGTGACTCATTGGGAAGTTTGCAGATCAGAGAGGTGGGAGGGGTAGGAGATCGGCCCAGGATGATTTATCATAATAACTACAAATAACAGTTTGGTTATTGTATGATATTAAATCCACTCTGTTTCTTGTAATCTAAATTTAGTCTGTGTCTGTGATGTGAGGCAGCAAAGGGCATGCCCAGTGGCTTATACTTGACTGATGGATGCTCCCACGGTACAAATGCTACAGCTCGTTGTAATTCCACAACCAAAGATTTGGCATTAATACTAGTTGGTGATGATTAAGAACAGAGTGATTCACTGATAATGAGTAATTACCTTTAAAAATATGTGATCACCTAGTTTAGGTGTACTAAACTAGTACTTCCAGTACTAGTACTGGTTTTGGAAGTACTAGTTTAAGGTCTCTGATTCTTGAAAGTTGAATAGGTAGTAAAATACTTTCAAGTGCTTTTTTCCCCCACACTCATCAAAGTTTTGAGACCCTCCCAAATGTTTATATTTCTATATTTTACTGTGCAGTTTTTTCTTCAGAAGCCAGGTCGTTATCATCCAAGCTAGGGATCAAAACGGGGAGGTCTTCCATTAGAAACTTGTAGAACGTTTTGTGTGGCCTGCACAGTATTTTTCACATATTTGAACTTGACTGTCTCAGTCCTCTCTCTGGCAGTTACTTGTTACTGCCTTACAATACCAGACTGCTCTCAGCTCTGACCTAGACTACAAATGGTCATTTACTTTCAGTTTTGAAATGCAGAAAAATTAAACCGGATATAATTTAAATTCAGAAAGTAAATAACTGTCAGTAGGAATATAGATCATGCAATATTAGAGAAAAACAGATATTTAAAAAAATACATAGGTTAATAGAAAGTTGCTTGTGAACCTGCCTTTGCCTTTTTCATTGCTTTGGTTACTGATAAGTTTTTTATTCCTTTTTACCTTTCCCTAATTTGTACATTCAAGATTTCTTAGAGCCATTTTCCCCACTTTTTAAAAGGAAACCAGTTTACAGTTGACTTCAATAATTTTTGTAGTTTTGTTGACCCGAAGTAATTTTTGTTGAAAATTATTCTGCTTAATTTTTAATCTAATTTAAAAATGTAGTCTGTAATGGTGTTCTAAAAAATTGTGTAGTTGTGTTAATATGCATAGATTTGATTTTTATTGGTGGCCCAAGTTTTCTTTACACTGCCTTTGAATTTTGCATCTTTGCTGTATACCCACGGAGGTCAATTTCCTAGACCTCTCTGGCTTTTAATGTTCTATAGTTTGGGGTTTACAAATTATATTAATATCTGAAGTATAATATAATGAGTCCTCTTTCTTAGAGCCAGATAACTACACCAAGTAAATTGTAAAAGATGGATTTAAATAGTTTAGTATGACTGAACTAAAAAACTGCCTTCCTGACTGAGGCAGTGTTCTTTAGGTCTTAGCTACAAATGACTGTTCCCTAAATTGTAACACAGATCACAGCAAGTTGACATGTATTTATCTGCCCCCAACCAAAAATTTTTGTAGACCTTGTAGCAACAGATGTAAAATAATACGGTCTTTGCTTACGTTGCCCATTTTTACTAACTGAAAAGATTTAAAAAATACATGGTAGAGGACAGATTCTTGAAAGGAATTCTTTTTGGTTACAGAAACCATTGCAAACTCTTCTATTTATAGAAGGTATTATGCTAGAATGTGTCAGGATAAGAAAACAATTTGTAGGGCACCTGGGTGGCTCAGTTGGTTAAGCGACTGCCTTCGGCTCAGGTCATGATCCCGGAGTCCTGGGATGGAGTCCCATATCAGGCTCCCAGCTCAATGGGGAGCCTGCTTCTCCCTCTGACTCTCTCCCCTCTCATGCTGTTTCTCTCTCGCTCGCTCTCTAATAAATAAAATCTTAAAAAAAAAAATTTGTACTGAATTACCAATTCAGTTATATCAGTGGCTTTTGAATTATCTAAGTTGATAGCACCATTCTCCTTTTTTTAAGGAGTCTAATTGAGTAATTTGGGTTTATTTTTGAAGTCAGGAACTACTTTTAATTCATTTTCTTCTCTGCTGTGATAAGTAGAACTCTCCTTTAAATAAAAATGATAGAATGTAAATAGAAGTGTGTAATTTTGGGTCAGAGAGTATGTTCATTATAGAAAGCAGAAAATTCAGAAAGAAATCAAAACAAAAAGAAAAATTACCCCTAATTCTGTAACCCAGAGAATATTCATGGCAAAATATAGATTCTTTTGCCTCATACTTGGGATCATTTCATATATGTTTGCTAGGGAATACACTTCCAGGCACTTGTTGAACTTCAGCTTTGCTTTCTGAAAAATTTAAAATGTATTTTGTTAATTTCATTTGAATTTTAAAATCTTTAGCTGGACTGCTTTCTCTTTGAAGAGACCCTGAAAGCCTGTCTTCACTCACAAGGCTGCCTTTTCTAGGTGACAAGCTAAATTCTCCTTTCATATAATTATGAAATTATATAGCATAAGACTATTTAACAAATATTTCACTATATTTGAAAGGGATAATTAAGATGCTTGTGAATATGATCTGGGATGGTACTTAACTGTATTTGGTATGACTGGCTTATTTCATAAGTATTGGTCTAGATCTATATTGTTCATTACTGTAGCCATTAGCCACATGTGGCTAAAAAATTTAAATTAATAATTAATTTTAAATTCACGTAGCCAGTTGGCTACTTACATTTCAGGTGCGCAGGAGCCACATATGGCTAGTAGCTAACATTGTCAGTCATGTATAAAACATTTCCGTCATCACACAAAGTTCTGTTGGACAATGCTGATTTAGATGCTGTCACATAAGACAATGGTTTGAAGAACTGAGTTGAAAAGTTTCACGAAGGGGAGCACAAAAGGTCACTTCAAAAATTTAAATGATCTGTCTTGGGAAATGAGGAATATTAGACTAGGCTATTTTAGAAAACAAAACCAGGAACAATAGGAAGAGTATAGCTACCATTTATGTCAGGTGCTGTGTTAGTCAATTTCCATATATTATGTAATATCAGTCCTGAGTTAGGTTACTGATGAAGAAACTGAGAACCAGAGAAAAGAGGTTAACTTGCTTAACATCACACAGCTGAAAAGAAGAGGCCTAGGTATGTGATCCCAAAGAACTGTTCCACTAAATGGAAGCTTCAAAGGTAGAATTTGCCTCAATCTTCCAAGAATATAGCTTTCCAAAGACAAGAGGACTCCAGAAGTAGGTAACTATATCATTGTATCACTGTATCAGTCAGTATATGGGCTCTAGCTGAGCCTATCATCTTTCAGACTACTGGAATTGATTCCTCTCTGAGGAAGGTTGTTAAATATGTTCTAAATTTCTATGGATTAATAATACCTATGGAAACAGTGAATTGGGAAAATGAAGTGAACATTTGCTGTAGTGAACTAATTCTCATCCCCACCTCCCATTTTCATTCCTGCTTGGGTTCTTTATGAGGTCTTAAGTAAAAACTGCTGTATGGTTATTTTTCCTGTTACAGACCAAAATATGGTTTAATGTAAAGGAGTGGGGCAAGCAAAGTAGAATATTGGGCAAACTAGAGAAGTTAAGCTTTTGTTTAAGGATTAAGTTTAAGGATTTTGTTTACGAATACTACCTTATTAGTATTCAGCCTTTGTTTGCTGCCCGGTGTAGCCTTATGTTAGAAGTTCCAGAATTGTACCTCATATGATTAAAAGTCTGCGTTTATTCATACACTAGACACTTATTCATACATTACAATTTTATTTTTGTGTACACATTTGTTTAACAGTCACTGAATTTCTAGGCCAGGTTCAGGTAACTGAAGGGCCTTTATAATTAGCTTATATTGTCTAGATCCAAGGTATGCTGCAAACATAGTCTGGAGCAAAATAGGAAATAACATCTTTCTAAAGACAGGCTTAGAAATTCTAGTCCAGTAAGTTAAGATGTTTCCTTTCTCTGGTAGCGGGGCTGATTCATATCTATAAGAAAACATTGAGACAGTTCTATAGAAAAGATAGTTGTATCAAATGGCAAACCTTTGTACAATATATATTAATCCTAGAAGTCTTAGGATAAAAGTAGTTTAGGTAAAGATTAAGTTAATTCAGTTATTTTCTTTGATGTCTATTGGTCCTTAAACTGTTCTTTTGTCCCTTTCTCCACTTTACCTCTGAAGGCCCATACAACTTAGATTGCTTGATAAAAGAGTTCTATCAGAAAACTGAATTGGGGCACCTGAGTGGCTCAGTCGGTTAAGCGTCTACCTCTGGCTCAGGTCATGATCTGAGGGTCCTGAGATCGAGCCCCACGTCGGGTTCCCTGCTCAGTGGGTAGCCTGCTTCTCCCTCTCCGTCTCCCAGCTCATGCTCTTGCTCTCACTCTATCTCAAATAAATAAAATCTTAAAAAAAAGAAAATAACTGAATTATACTGGTTTATAGCCAACCATTTTGTGATGGAATTTTCCTTTAGTGGAATTGCTCAAACTTTTAAGACTGAGCATATAATTAGCTATCATGTTAGGCATAGTACTGTTTGTAGCTTTGTGGTTGGCATTCAGTACACAAATTAAGGTAAAGAACCTGAACTACACATGCAAGAAATATGATGGGATCAATTTCTAGAACTGTTTTCAAATTCTTGAGAAGTAATATTACTTATAAGAAAAAACTAACATTGCCTTAAAGGCAGAAAATTATCTATTTTAATTTGTGCATTTTCTAGGTAATCATTTATATATTGAAGTTTTCCACTGATCATGAGAAAACAATCTTACCTGGCTGCTAGGCCACCATTCACAGGTATGGCCAAGATAACAGGGTACAGACCACCAAAAACGAAACCAACCAATCCACCCCGTGTTATGGTACAGGTTTCACAATTCAAATCACCTAGAAAATAAATCAGTTCTGACAATGAAGGTCATGATAGTCATACAAACATGATTTTAAAGAATGCAAGGTCTTAAAAGTGTCAGAGATACTCAATTTTTAGGCAGCAAATGCAAATCTATAAGGCATGTTAGAAGGTATAATTATAGTACAGATAACCTAAAATAGCCAGGAATAACTGCTAGAGGATTTCTAATCTGTTTGTACTGCTTTTATCTTTCTGCACTTGTACTGGCAAACCTGAGGTAATATTTTTCTGTCTGTCAAAAACTTAACCCATGGGAATTTTTAAAAAATAATTTGTACTTCATCTTATGTTTTTACATTATATAGTGTTACTATTTTTATAAAATTCTTTATTCATTTCCAAGTTAGTATAAGCTATATTAAAAATAGAAAGCTAAGTTAATAACATGTTTTACTGGGTGGTAGGTTTCCCTGTATCATAAAAATTCTTTCTACACTGATCATGGGGATTCAAGCAAAATACTCATCCAGTTTAAACCAATTTGGAGCAGCACTTAAGAGAATTTAAATGGACTTTTATCCCATCATCTGTGGTAATAATGTTTTTATGTGAAATCAAATTTTTCATAATATAGGCACGCTCTGTTTCATCGTGCTGCACTTTACTGCCCTTCACAGATAACGCATTTTTTTTTTTTTTTTAATTAAAGGTTTGTGGCAACGCTGTTTTGGTCAGGTCTGTAGGCACCATTTTCCCAGCAGCATTTGCCCACTTCATGTCTCTGTCACATTTTGGTAATTCTCATAATATTTCAAACTTTTTCATTATTATTATATTTGTTACCGTGATCTGTTATCAGTGATTACCACATGCTGGAAGCTCAAATGATGGTTAGCACTTTTTAGCAATTTTTTAAGGTATGTACATTGGTTTTTTTAGACATAATACTACTGCACCCTTTAAACAGACTATAGCATATTGTAAACATAACTTTTATATGCACTGGGAAACCAAAAAATTCATTCACTTTATTGCAGTAGTCTGGCAAACCTGGAATATCTCCAACATATGCCTGTACTCAAAGCACTCGCACATACGGTAAACTGTCAAAAGGAAATCAAGTCTCCATATACTTGAAAATTCTTGTATATACATTTAGTGCTTTGAGAGATTTACTGTGTAAATAGACTCTTCTTCCCATAAGTGTTTTCTCTCTTGAGGGACTTCTCTATAAATTTTTTTAAAAAAACTAAGGCAGTCATTTAAAAAGATAAAGTTTGCAAATATTTCTTTAAGAACTGTGGGAAAGATAAGTTAGATAAGGGAAAGTATTTAGAACTTCCATGTATATTGTATTGTATTTGTACAGAAGACTTTGCTAATATGAACTAGCACTTTACATAGGCTAGCAAGTTTCAGTCTTACCCATGCACTGACTATGATACAGCATATAGTTAGTTACTTAATATTTAAGGATTAACATAAGGTGCAAATATATACTAAAGCAAATTCTGGTGATAGTGAAATAGAATTTACCTGTATTCAAAGGTAAACTTACAAAACCTTTGTAAGATACGTGCGCAGTCAAAAATGGGATCACTGCCATTGGTAAGCCAGCAGCTATACGAGCCTGTGTCACATTTAGGATGCGTCGAAAAAGACTATTTGCTATTAGACCACAGAGACCAGCATTAAGTCCAACATATGTTGATCCATGTTCAAACAGATTCCTGAGTGGTGACAAAAAAGAGAAAATTTTGGGAGGTACTATATTGTGTGAGCTGTCCAACAATTCTGGTGTATGTTATAGGACTTAACAGGACTTTAGGAATAACAGGATACAACATTTATCCCTTATAGCTCCATAAAACAACCTTTTAAAATAACTTACATATAGATTTTTATCCTAAAGGCTTTTGAATTTGGTCAACACTTAAGGATAGAGTGATACATTCGGATTTTGCTAAATGTATTTTGTGATTCTGCAAAAGATATTAGTATAGAAAATTTCCCCCAACTATAACAGGCAAGAGCTTCTGAAGAGACTGATATGAATGCCTCTCCTTTGGGTGCCCACAATACCCAATATTTACCTCTCTAGCACAATAGATGATAAGGTGATACTATCTTACAATCACTGATTTGTATGTCAGGCTTCCCCACTAGTCTTTAAGTAAATAACTTGAAGATAGTGGATACAAAGACATATTAATCTTGGTTTCAATAGCACTTGACACCTAAAAGGCATTCAGTAAAGTGGAGTTAATTATGTTTCCTTTCACTACCCTGAAGCATCAGAGTCAGGATAGGGGGGTGGAGGAGTACTAACATTTAAGGGATACTCCATGCTAAGTACTTTACAACAACTCATTGAAATAAAGAATAAATTGATGTTTGACTTACTAAGTGGTAGAACTGGTTTTTAGTCAAGGTACATACGAGCTTTAAAATGCAAGTTCTATGCTTTCCTTAGTTTCGGAAAAAAATACCTAAACTTAATGCTAGATAAAGTACTCTAAACTCTTCAGCCTACCACTTAGCTTTTTTTACTACCTGCCTTGCCATCTACAACACAGGCATCAGTCTCTTAAATTTCTCATTACTTATTTAGCCAGACTAGCCACACAATACCCCCCTAACTTCTATGGTTAACACTCCTGTTAAAACAGCTTTTCTAGGAATTCCTAACAGCTCCCTACATTGTATGAAGCATACTTTTCTTACTGTCACTTTGCAATCAATGGTGCTTGTCATTCAATCACTGAGCACCTACTACATGCAGCAGACTTGATGCTGAAGTCACAAAAAATTATCTTCTATCTTCAGTGTTTTCATAGTTTATTATTGGAGGATGAAAGACGTGAGCATGAGATATAACAAATCTACTGAAATGGTAATGGAAGTACAAGAGAGGCAGCTTAAAAACTTAGGGTACACAAGATACTATTTTAAAAAGTGAGGAGAGCCTAGAGAACCTACCAACAGTAACAACAGAAAACACATGAATGTGAAAGACCTATGTATTTTTGTGGGCACTGAGGGAATGGGAAACTTGAGCGCTTCTTCTGAAATCCTTTTATCTTCATAACAATCTTGTGAAATATAATCTCCATTTTAGTTCTAGCAACCAAATGTTCAAAGGTAAATAGTTTGCCCATATATATCTTTACATATTACTATATTAATATAATATTTTGAATATATGAATTAAGTTATATACTGATGTGAAGTATTTTAAAAATTTATAAACTATGTAAATAAAAAGGAGTGAAACTAGAATCTGAATAGCAAAGTTTATGGTCTCCCAAATTTTAATTCCCTATGGCTTAGAGTCACATTTTTTAGTTAATTCAGTAAGTACAAAATTGTTATTATCTAATAGCTCCTTTGCAAGTCAGTTTTCCAAAAAAATGCCTCTACTACTGGAAACTCATGAATTGCAAGACACACGTTTAAAACTAGACACACAAATGTGAAACACATGAACTGTAAGATCATATTTAACAAGTGGCAATGAAATATATGGTACATAAAATCATTTTGTAGATCAGAAAGTGAGGTTTTTGATACTAAAGTTTCATACACCTAAGGACTTTTCAAGTAACTATTAAGCATATCAAATGATAATGCAAGAAGGAGTGAGGATTCAAGCTTAGGAGACCAAGGATAAGAAAATAGGAACAGAGGAAAATAGGGAATAAGGCAAAGGTAAGGAGACACTGTCACCTGCTCTGTTCAGGTGCCAGTGTTTGAGAGCAATTTATTACTTCCAAACTAAAGCTTACTTTGTGTTCTAGCTTACTTCCCCACGGCTTCTCCAATCTAATTTGGTGAAAGTACCAGTGATATAGCCTGCTCTTTTCTCTTCAAAGCTGCCACCATCTACTCTATTCCTTATGTCAGTCTTTCCAGCGCTCTACATTATTGACCTCGAAAAATGGACACAGGCCTTTTTGTGCTTGAAAAGTTTTTCTGTTATCCAACTCAGGAAAATAACAAAAAGGATGTATAATATGTGTGTGGTGGGGGAAGAGCTGTAGGATATACAGCTTATGAAATCTCCCAAGTTCTTATTGCTACCCTGGGTTTATAGGTTCTCTCTTTGTTGAGAGGGTAAGTGGCAGCAAGACTGGAATTTACTCAGGACAGTAAGATTGTAATTCCAAAATGTATTTCAAATCCTTCAAACCCTTACCATCACTACTTCACCAAGATTACCATGCCAGTTTTCCTACTATCTTCTTTTTTCTCCTCTCCTACCTTAAATCTGTTTCCCCAAAGCAACTGGAATGTTCTTTAGAAATGTTAGCTGGATCATAATCATTTGCTGTCCTTCAGCCTTATGCCTACTTCCCGGTACTTCAGAAACACTGGTCCCTGAGATATGATCAACTCTGCTATCCTGTGGCCTAGGCATATGCCAACCCCTCTGCCTGAGATACTGTTCCTCCACCCCCTCCCTAGGTTGGCTTTTTTTTTTTTTTTTTTATCCTTTCTGGCCTCATAATTATTTAAATGGAACCTAGTCAGAGAGGTCTTCTTGCTAAGGAAGTGCACTATAGTTCACTCAGTGTTGTCCTCAAAGATCAGTATGGTTCCTATATAGCTTTTTTCTATTTAATGATACAGATCTTTTAGCCATGATCCCATTTCTCTGGCATTCCTTGTCTAGTTATGTGTTACATAGCACTCTCTTGGACTGTTGGACATAATAGAAATGCATTGACAAGACAATTTAAAAGCCATCTTAAAGGTCTGTTATTTAGATGAATCCATAAATGTTCACATTTAATAGTACTCTAAGCCAAATGGAAAAACTGAAAATGATCATATAATAAGATCCAAAGACATGAATTCTCACCTCAACTTCAAGCAAAATGGTTAATCTCTCTTGGTCTCAGGTTTTCTCAATAAGGCAAGAAAAAGAGCTCAGTTTCCTTCTGATAGTCTATGTTTATATTCAAACCAAATAAATGTGAGATAACCAATGATGAAAATCCACCTGGTAAAAAATATTTTTAAATTAAGAAGGGATCTTACCTTTCTGCTTCTGGGAGTTGGTTAATTTTTCTGGTTATGATATTGAAAATTAAGTCTTCCTTGACAGTATCATCTGGTTCATGATTTTTCATCTTGAGCCTTAAAATAATAGGTACCTATAGAAAGACAACATAAAGGTTTATAAAAAGCTTTCTAAATACCATAAATATTTAATTTAAAAAATTAGTTATAGCTTGATTCATAATCTGAAAAATCAGTGCATACATACCATACCAAAAAATATATTCTAAGTAAAACAGAAACCAGAACATGAAAACCCATAAAGCTTCTAGGAAATACGGAATATCTTTATAACCCTTAAAAATATTTCTTAAGGGCACCTGGGTGGCTCAGTCGTTAAGTATCTGCCTTTGGCTCAGGTCATGATCCCAGGGTCCTGGGATCGAGTCCCGCATCGGGCTCCCTGCTCCTTGGGAGCCTGCTTCTCCCTCTGCTCTCTCTCTCTCTCCCTCTCTCTCTCTCCCTCTGTCTCTCATGAATAAATAAATAAAATATAAAAAAAATTTCTTAATTTGCAAATAGTACTGAACATTAATATTAACTAAAATTAAGAACTTGTGTTGATCAATAGATACTATAAAGAGAAGGCAGTGTGGGAGAAAATGTCTGCAATATAACTGACAAAGGAGCAGTTAGTACCCAGAAAATGTAAAGAAGTGCACATCATTAAGAAAAACTCGCAAAAGGTTTGAACAGGTATTTTCACAGAGGGAAGCAAACAGCCAATAAACAGAAAATATGCTTAACCTCATTATAATCAGGGAAAAAATTAGATTTTCATGGTTCTCTATTTGCTACAAGATTGATTTACAACACTGATTTACTGCTGGGTACCTGTTAGATATAAGAGGTCACTGGGAGCATGTTAAGTGAGATTTCATATCCTTAGACTTAATAAGTACAATGTAGACTTAGAAATTTACATGTAGGTTTCCTGGACTCAAACTTCTTGAGGGCCCTGGTTGCAGTGCCATGACAGACATAATCTCTGCCCTACAGGAGCTGTGAATGATTTTGTTTATGAGTTGGAGGCGGGTGTGTGTGTGTGTAGATACACAAATTCAGTATACACAGAGAAAGTGTATGGTGTATATGTTGGAGGTGGGTGTGTAGAAACACATAAATTCAGTATATAAAAAGTGTACGGTGTATATGTCTGAAATAAATGTTATTTCCTCCGAAAGCCCTGCCTAATGCTATCACTAGTTTTCTGTTCCACGCTCTGCATACTGGTGAGGTTCCGAGTTCTGTGAACTAGCTATTTCTAAGGTGTAGCTATTAAAAGTCTCCCTTAATTCGGTAAAAGTGTGATACGGCAGCCTGCAGTAAGACATTGTGTGTCTGTTATTAATAAATCCTAATCCAAGATAATGCCACCTTTAAATACTACAAACATTTCAAAAGGCTTTTGCATTAGCTAGCTCACGTTAACTATGAGACACTGAGTCAAGTGGGGACTCTGAAATTAAGTTAGGCCAAGGTCACTCTGGATACTGGCAGTAAAACCTGGGTTAAATTCAAGCGCAGACATTTATTTTTTTTCTTGGCTTAACAAATATCTTTTCTTCTGGTGTGCAAAGTGAAGAGACGGTAGGTGCCGTCTCCCCTATCCCCCTTCCGACCCACTTCCAGGATCTCATTCCCGCACTGCCGGTGAACAGTATGTCACCGCGCTGTGCTTCTCCAGATACACGGGCATTTACCTTTTTTTCTGGGATACCAGTAACTTATGCTCTCCTCACAGCAGTCGGTGCCTCCACCCGGCCTCGGTGACCACGATGGGGCTCACTCCAACCTTTGCTCACCTACTCCGAGCGCAGCCATCTTTGGCTGACACGTGACTCGAGTGAGGCGGGCGCGGGGGCGCGGCCGCTGATTGGGCTCCCAGGACGTAGGTTGCCTGCCGCCGCCGCTTCCTGCGGAGGGGTTTCCAGCTGAGGGAAGTGCTGGGCTGCGGCTGCGGAGTTTCCGCGAGCGCGGGGGATACTCTACATCCTACCCCTGCCTTCCAGACCGAGCCTGTGGAAATTTTGATTTCCTGCTCCTTTCATTGAAAACCTATCTTGGACGCATTACCTCAGTTCCTGGCCAATAGAGCCTGCCTCATGTGTTGGCATACGGGGTATATGGAAACTGCACAGCCCTAGGCGTACGACGGGTACTCGGTTAAAAAGTCGAAAAGGAGCTGAGGTTTCTATGCTCCATCGGTTTTTTTATTCTCCCTAGCATCTTAAGCTCTCTGTGCTATTTTATAATCTGGCTAATTGTCCCACCACAATCTGAGCCCCTCAATAACCTCTCAGTAATTGATAGAACAAGTTGGTAGCAATTCAAAAAGGACAAAAAAGTCTTAATGCTATCAGCCAACTTGTGATAAATGAGGTTTTAGAACACTTGGCAAAACAGCAGCATATACATTCTTTTCAATCATACATGGAGCATTTATCAACATGGACTCGGGGCTATAAATATCAATATATTTTAAAGGATTCAAATATTACAAACTATATTCTGTGACCACAGTGGAATTGAATTAGAAATATGTAGCAGAGGGCGCCTGGGTGGCTCAGATGGTTAAGCGTCTGCCTTCAGCTCGGGTCCTGATCCCAGAGTCCTGAAATCGAGTCCCACATCGGGCTCCCTGCTCCTTGGGAGCCTGCTTCTCCCTCTGCCTCTCTCTCTCTCTCTCTCTCTCTCTCTCTCTCATGAATAAATAAAAATAAAATCTTAAAAAAAAAAGAAATATGTAGCAGAAAGGTACCCAGAAAATTGGGACTATTAGAGAACTAACACACTTCTAAATAGTTCATGGGTCAAAGAAAAAAGCAAAGAGAAATTAGAAAGCGTTTTGAACCCAATCAAAATAATAAACATTTCCAAAATCTGTGGGACACAGTTAAAGCAGTAGATGGAGGGAAATTCATACACTAAACACATATGTTGGGGGAAAAAATGATCCCACATCAAATGACTTCAGCTTCTTCCTTAAGAAATTACAAACACAGGAGCAACTTAAATCCCACGTAGGAAAAAGAAAACAATATAAGAGCGCCTGGGTGGCTCAGATGGTTAAGCATCTGCCTTTGGCTCAGGTCATAATCCCAGGGTCCTTGGATGGAGCCCCACATCGGGCTCCTGGTTCAGTGAGGAGCCTGCTTCTCCCTCTCCCTCTGCCTCTCTCCCTGCTCATGCTCTCTCTCTCTCTCCTTATCTTTGTGTCTCAGATGGATAAATAAAATCTTTAAAAAAGAAAAAGAAAACAATATAGATCAGAGCAAAAAACAATCAAGTTGAAGACAGAAAAAAGCAAAGAAAAAAAACCGGTTGCTTGAGAAAAATCAAACCACTATAATAATAAACGGTTTATATAATATAATATAAATATTTATATAATAATAAAATGGTTTATATAATAAACCATTAGCCAAACTGATCAGACAAAAGAAAAGATACAAATGACAGATATCGAGAGATGTTACCTCACTACAGATGCTACAGGTTTCAAAGGCTAATAAGGAAATATTGTGAAAAATTTAAGCTAATAATTTGAGAGCTTAGATGAAATGGACATTTGTTCTTGTGAAAAACTAATTTTTAATAAAATCTCAATATACTATATTGCTTTTATTACTGCAGAATGGCATGCTATATATACTGTACAATGAACATTTATAAATTTCAAAATAAACTTCAAACCATTAAAAATTAAAATAAGATTATGAAATGGAAACAAAGTATTCCCATGCGCATGGACACATGTTATAGTTAGCATCTTAATATGCTGGTTTTCTCAAACTGTCTGCATTTACCTCAGAAACTTCCCAGTTGGGGCGTATGCTGACTTTCTTCCTCGGAATCTCAGAATCTGTTTTAATTTTCTGGTTTACTGACAAGCGACGATTTGACATTGGATAAATTCCTTGCAGCCACAGGAGTTTCGGGTGTCCTTCTGCTCACTTCGCCAATGAAAATTTCCCCCTTTACCTGGAATACCACTTTTTCTTTGATGAAGCTCAGTGATTTCCAAAACAACCTTGATAACCTTAGGATCCTCACAACTTTACACAATAATCAACGAGAGTGTTATCCCCACCCCACCCCACCCCCTGTTTTATAGATAAGAAAAGAAGCTGTGGGAATGAGAACTGAGAGGTCTTCAGAAGCTTGTTCCAAAACTTTCTCAATTGTTCTGACTTAGGAAGCCAATAGCTCCCTCGCTCTCTAGTTTTTCTTTCACTACATTCACCCAAACCTGTTTTTATAAGCAGTACGTGGCAGGGCACAAGGGATCCTCAGAAAAATCTCTTGCTTACTCTTGAAATCTCCGATTATGGAAATTTCCCTATTTCTCTTTTCATTTCTAACAGCTCTTGCTTCGTGTGTTTTGAAGCTCCACATGAGATGATTAAACATTTAGGATAAACTGATCCCTCTATGATTATGAAATAACTTTCTTATTTCTTGGTAATATCTTTTGCTTTGCAATTTACTTTTTCTAATATTAATATAACCACTACAATAGCTTTTTTTGATTAGTGTTAATATAGATTTTCCCATCCTTTTACTTTTAACCTATTTGTGTCTTTATATTTAATGCAGGCTTCTTTTTTAAAAAAAGATGTTAAGGGGCGCCTGGGTGGCTCAGTCGTTAAGCGTCTGCCTCGGCTCAGGTCATGATCCCAGGGTCCTGGGATCTAGCCCCGCATCCGGCTCCCTGCTCAGCGGGAAGCCTGCTTCTTCCTCTCCCACTCCCGCTGCTTGTGTTCCTTCTCTCATTGTGTCTCTCTCTGTCAAATAAATAAATAACATCTTTAAAAAAATATGTTATTTATTTGAGAGAGAGAGTGAGAGAGAGAGCAGAAGCAGAGGGAGAGGGAGGGACAGAGGGAGAAGCAGACTCCCCGCTGAGCAGGGAGCCCAAGGACGCAGGGTTCAGTGCCAGGACCCTGACATCATGCCTTGAGCCAAAGGCAGCTGCTTAACTGACTGAGCCACCGAGGTGCCTTAAAGCAGGCTTCTTATAGGCCGTATATATAACTGGATTTTTAAAATCTAAATTGACAGTTCTGACTTTTAATGAAGTAGGGGTTTAGACCATTTAAACTTAATATGATTTTTATATCCCAGGCTTTAAAATCTGTCATCTTGAAATCTATTTTCTGTTTCTCCCATCTCTTGTACATTCCCCTTTTCCTTCTACTTTTTTTTTTTTTGGTTTGTTTTGACTAATTGAATTTTTTTATTCTATTTTATTCATTTTGCTGGTCTGTTAGCTACAGTTCTTTTTAATAATTGCAATGATTGCTTTAGCATATATAATGTACATCTGTTTTAGTTTCCTCAGGCTACTATAAGAAAATACCAGAAACTGGGTGGCTTACAACAACAATTTATTTGCTCACTGTTTTGGAGGCAAGAAGCCTGAAATCAGTGTATTGGTAGGATTGGTTTCTACTGGAGGTGTTGAAGGACAATTTGTTCCATGCTTCTCTCCTAGCTTCTGGTGGTTGCTGACAATCCTTGGTGGCTCTTCTTCTGTCTTAACATGGCATTTAACCCTCTGTCTTTGTGCCTTCACACGGCCATTTTCCCTCTGTCTGTATCTATATACCCAAAATGCTGTAGCCTTATGAGGACACCGGTTATTCATTAAGGGCTTGTCCTAATCCAATATACTTCATCTTAAACTTGATCACATCTGCAAAAACCCTATTTCCAAATAAGGATACGTTCACAGGTATGGAGGATTAGAACTTGCAAATATATTTTGGAGGGACCCAAAGATGCAGCAACATCTTTAACATCATAATCTATCTTCAAGTATTATTATACCATTTTATGTATGGTAAAAGAATATTACAACAGTATACTTTTCTTTCTTCTTGGTCTTTATGTTATTATCATACATTTACTTCTAAGTATGTTATAAACCACACAATACATAGTTACTATTTTTTATTTCAATAGTCATTTGTCTTGGAAAGAATTTTTAGAACTAAGAAAATTTATATATATATATATTTTTTTAAGATTTTATTTATTTATTTGAGAGAGAGAGAGAGAGAAACAGTATGAGAGGGGAGAAGGTCAGAGGGAGAAGCAGGGTCCCTGCTGAGCCGGGAGCCTGATGTGGGACTCGATCCCAGGACTCCGGGATCATGATCTGAGCCGAAGGCAGTCGCTTAACCAACTGAGCCACCCAGGCGCCCAAGAAAATTTATATTTATCCACATATTTTCCACCTGTTGTACTCTTCATTCTTTTTATAGATAGATATTCCATCTGGTATCTCTTTCTACCTAAGTATTCTCTAACATTTCTTAGAATGCAAATCTGGTAGTGAATTCTTTCATACTTTTCCAACTCTAAAAAGTATTAAGCCTTAGTTTTAAAATTTTGATAAAAAACATAACATTAAATTTACCATGTTAACAATTTTTAAATGACTGGTTCAGTAATGTTAAGTATATTCATAGTGTTATGCAACAGATCTCTATAACTTTTCTTCTTGTAGCATTGAAACTCTTTATCCACTAAATACTAATTACTCCTCTCCAATCCCCCCAGCCTTTGGCAACCACCTTTCTACTTTCTGCTTCTATGGACTTGGCTTCTTTAGACACTAGATATGAGTGAAATCATACATTATTTGTTCTTTTGTGACTGGCTTATTTTATTTAGCAAATGTCCATCCATTTTGTAGCATGTTACAGGATTTCCTGCTTTTTAAAGAATGTATAATATCCCAATATATATATATCATATTTTCTTTATCCATTTATTCTATCATAAAGATTTAGATTGCTTCCATCACTCAGCTGTTGTGAGTAATGCTGCAATGAAAATGGGTGTGCAAATACCATATCAAGTCTCTCCTTTGAATGCTATTGGATACATACCCAGAAGTGAGATTGCTGGATTATGTGGTATTTCTATTTTTTTTTTTTTGAGGAATTTCCACACTGTTTTCCATGATGGCTGTACCATTTACCCTCCTACCAACAGGGCATAAGGGTTCCAACTTCTCCTTTTCCTCACTAGCCCTTATTATTTTCTGTTCTTTTAATAGTTGCCATCCTGATGAGTATGAGAGGATGTCTCCTAGTGATTTTGAAATGCACGTCCCTAATGATTAGTGATGTTGAGCATATTTTTGTGTGCTTCTTGGCCATTTGTGTATATTCTGTAGAAAAATGTCTACTCAAGTCATTTGCCCACGTTTTAATTGGATTTATTTGTTGTTGTTATTCAGTTGTACAAGTTCCTTATATATTCTGGATTAACCCCCATCACATATATGATTTGCAAATATTTTCTCGCATTCCATAGGTTGCCTTTTTATTCTGTTAATTGTTTCATTGACATGTAGAAGATTTTAAGTTTGATGTAATTCCATTTATCTACTTTTATTTTGTTGCCTGTGAATTTGATGTCATAACCAAGAAATCATTGCCAAACACAGTGTACTGAAGTGTTTTTCTATGTCTACTTCTAGGAATTGTGTAGTTTTTGGTCTTATATTAGGTCTTTAATCCATTTTGAGTTAGTTGTGGATATGGAGTATGGAAAAAAATCCAACTTTATTTATTTATTTATGTTCGTATGTGGATATCCAGTTTTCCAAACACCATTTGTTGAAGAGACCATCCTTTTCCCATTATGTAGTTTTGGCACCCTTGTCAATAATCATTTGTGCATATATGCAAGGATTTATTTCTGAACTATCTATTGTGTTCCATTGGTTGATATATCTATCTTTATGACAGTACATCATCTTAATTACTGTTGCTTTGTACTGTGTTTTGAGATCAAGAAGTGTGAGGCCTCCAGCTTTGTTATTCTTTTCCAAGAATGTTTTGGCTAGTCAGGGTACCTTGAGATTCCTATGAGCCTTAAGAGTTTTTTTCTCTTTCTATAAAAAATGCCATTGGGATTTTGATAGTGATTGCGTAAAATCTGTAGATCAATTTGGGTTATATGGACATTTTAACAATACTGAGTCTTCCAATCCACAAGCACAGGGTGTCTTTCCATGTGTCTTCTTTGGTATTTTTAGCAATGTTTTGTAGTTTTGAGTCTGAGTCTTTCACCTCCTTGGGTAAGTGTATTCTTAAGTATTTTATCCTTTTTGGTGCCATAGTAAATGGGTTTGTTTTTTTAACTTCTTTCTTGTGTTGGGCATTGTTAGTGTAGAGAAACAACTAATTCTTGTGTGCTGATTTTGTATCCTGCAACTTTGTTAAAATTGTTTTTAGTTGTAACATTTCCCCCCCCCTGGGATTTTTAGGTTTTCTGTATATAAGATTATGTCATTTGAGAACAGAGATAATTTTACTTCCTCCCCCCCAATTTCTTTTCTTATCTAATTACTTTTGCTAGAACTTCCAGTACTATATTGAATAGTATTGTCAAGCGTGGACATGGTTGCCTTGTTCTTCATCTTAGAGAAGAAGCTTTCAGTCTTCTACCAGTGAATATATTAGCTATGGGCTTTTCATGTGGGCTTTTATTACATTGAGGTAGTTTGCTTTTTTTTTTAAGATTTATTTATTTATTTGAGAGAGAGCGAGAGAGAGAACACGGGGGGCGGGGAGCAGAGGGAGAAGCAGAGAGAGTTCCAAGCAGACTCTGCACTGATGACAGAGCCCAGTGCAGGGCTTGATCTCACGATCCTGAGATCATGACCGGAGCCGAAACCAAGAGTCAGGCACACAACCAACTATACCACCCAGGCACCCTGAGGTAGTTTCCTTCTATTTTAATTTGTTGAGTAACTTTTATCATAAAAGGTATTTAATTTTTCTGTATTAATTGAGATAATCATGTGGTTTTAGCCTTAATTTTGTTAATGAGGTATATTACATTGATATTTTTATAGTGAACCATCTTGCTTTCTAAGTATAAATTCCACTTGGTCACTGTATATGATCTTTTTAATGTTCTGTTGAATTCAGTTTGCTAGTGTTTTGTTTAGGATTTTTGCATCAATATTAATCAAGAATATTGCTCTATAGCTTTCTTTTTTGGGATCTTTTTAACTTTCATGGTTTTGATATCAGGATAATGCTGTAATACTGGCCTTATAAAGTGACTTTGGGACTATTCCATCCTCCTAAATTCATAAGCAGAGTTTGAGGGGGGTTGGTGTTAATTCCTTAAAAGTTTGGTACAATTAATTCTTCAGTGAAGCCATTTGGTTCTAAGCTTTACTTTGTTGGGAGCTTTTTAATTACAGCTTCAATCTCCTTGCTAGTTATAGGTATGTTCAGATTTTTATTTCTTTATGATTCAGCCTTGTTGGGTTAGATCTTTCTAGGAATTTGTCCATTTCTTCTAGGTTATCCAATTTGTTGGCATATAATTATTGATAGTAGTAGTCCCTTATGATCCTTTCTATTTCTGGGACATCAGTTGAAAAAACCTGGTTTCATTTCTAATTTTAGCTATTTGAGTCTTCTTTCTTATTTTCTTAGTTAATCTAACACCGTTACCAACCAGACTCAGAAAGAGAACCTCAGGAAATTCTACAAGTGTAAGAAGTACAAGGATCTGCAGCTCAAGAAGACAGGCGCCACATGCTGTGACTGAACAAGGAAAACCTGATGATCAAGAAGGAGCGACTATAGCTGCTGCAGAAGTACCTGGTCAAGGCCCGAGCATTGGCATCAATAAAACAGACTGGAAAAAAAAATAGAACTATCATATGATCTGACAATTCCTTCTGGGTATTTTTCTGAAGGAAACAAAAACACTATCTCCAAAAGATATATGCATCCCCATATTCATTGCACTTCATAATAGCCAAGACATGGACTCAACCTAAATGTTTATTGATGGATGAATGGATAAATAAAATGTGATATATATACACAATGGAATATTATTCAGCCATAAAAAGAAGGAAGTATTGCCATTTGTGACATGGATGGACCTTGAGGGCATTATGCTAAATGAAATAAGTCAGACAAAGAAAGACAAATACCATGGGGTATTTAAAAACAAACAACAACAGCAACAACAAAACCAGCTCATAGATCAGATGACTGATTGGTGGTTGCCAGAGGTGGGGGATAAAGTATGGTGAAATGGTGAAGGTGGCCAAAAGGTACAAACTTTTAGGTATAATAAGTCAGTCCTGGGGATATAAGGTACAGCATGGTGACCACAGTTAATAAACTGTATTGTATATTTGAAAGTTGCTAAGACAGTAAATCTTGAAAGTTCTCATCACAAGAAAAATATGTTAATTAAGCTTATTGTGGTGATCATTTTGAAATATACACATGTATTGAATCATTATGTTGTACACCTGAAACTAATATGTTAATTATATTTCAGTAAAAAAGAAACCAAAATATAAGTACTTAAAAAATAATTAAAACTTTGTATTTTATAAAAAGAATCTAAATAAATAGGCTTTTTTATGTGTGAAAAAGAAAAAAATGAAGGGAGTTGTACTATAGTCAGCTGTGGTGGACTTGACTTATTAATTTGCTCATGTGACTAGCTATAGAAAGGGTGCAGAGTCAAAGGACAGTTAGGGCTTGCAGTTTGACACACTCAGCAAGGACATGCAGGAGGGCATGTAGGAGGGCCAATAGTGGTCTGACTCTTCTGACACTGATGTCAATTGAGTCTTTAAACATAGTAAGAGGGATTTGGTTTTACTAACCAAATTGAATATATTTGAACTATAATTTGAGAGATTTTAGTTATGCCTATTGAGGTAATAGTTTTAATATATGGAATAAGACATATTTGAGTAATAATTTAAAAAGTGCATTGTTTCAAAAGAGTGCATTGTTTAGTTTCCACATATTTGTGGACTGTCTTGTTTTTCTTCTATTTCTAATTTCATTGTGGTTAGAGAAGATACTTCGAATGATTTGACTCTAAGTAAAATTTTTTTGGTTTCATGCTAGTTTATTTAGGGGTTCCATTTTCACTCCTCAATAGATTTTATGTATTTCTCATATGCTTCTTCACTAATCCAGTTCTGAAGGATTACTGAGTGCTCTCTTGATCAGCCAACCATCTTCATAACAAGATGTGTTGACAAGTCCTGGATATTCTACAAGAGCTTCATTAATTTCAGTTACTTCTCCTGATAGAGGAAAACAGAGTTCACTAGCAGCTCTCACACTTTCCAAAGCGCCAAACTCATCTTGTTTGTTCAGTTTTGTCCCAACTTTAGGCACGCTACAGTAAACAACATCTCCCAAAGCTTCCTGTGCAAAATTACTGATTCCCATTGTTCCAATACCATTTTCTGTTGTTATCCATTCACGTTTGTCTGTGAATTTATGCACGGAGAGCAGAGCAGAGCCCCTGTGCAGTGTTCGGACGCTGGCCTCCCCTCAGCCCCCAGGGCCCCGGGGCAGACAGGGCTCAGCCGCAGCCCGCACGCTCCACACTGCTCGTAGTGCCACATTCACAGAGGTGCTTCCTAAATTTTTAAGACTTGTTTTGTGGTCTAACATGTCTCTCTTGGGGGAATGTTCCATACTTTGATTTTCTTTTCATTTCCCTTTGTGTATATTATGTGGATATTTTCTTTGTGATTACCACTGCAATAACATGAAACATTTTAAAGTTATAACAATCTATTTTAAACTGATCACTTGAAGTATGATAATCAGTTCAATTGTGTGTAGAATCTACTCCTTTACATCTCCACTTTTCCTACTATATGTTACTGATGATATAGTTACATCTTTTTATAGTTCATATTCATTAACATAAATTAATAGCTTTTTATGTTTTTCTTAAATGCCACACTAGATTGTAAAGTGATTTGCATATCCACATTATCATACTTAAAGGTTCTGTATTTGTCTAAATATTTATCTTTACCAGGGAGTTTTACATTTTTGTGTTATTATTTTTTGTTTTTGTTTTTTATT
Organism: Zalophus californianus; assembly: GCF_009762305.2. Classification (NCBI taxonomy): domain Eukaryota; kingdom Metazoa; phylum Chordata; class Mammalia; order Carnivora; family Otariidae; genus Zalophus; species Zalophus californianus. The sequence goes on from NC_045605.1 coordinate 46,580,620, forward strand.
TTTTTTAAAGATTTATTTTAGAGAGAAAGGGAGAGAGAGAGCAAGAGCATGAGGAGGGGCTGAGGGAGGAGTAAGAGAATCCTGAAGCAGACTCCCCACTCAGCGTGGAGCCCATTGTGGGGCTCAATCTTAAAACTCTGAGATCATGACCTGAGCCAGAATCAAGAGTCTGTTGCTTAACTGACTGAACCACCTAGGCACCCCTGTGTTACTGTTTATAGTATTTTTGATTCAGTTTGAAGGAGTCCCTTCAGCATATCTTAATAGGGCAAGTCTAATGATGAATTCCTTCAACTTTTGTTTATCTGAGAAATTCTTAATTACTCTTGTTTTTGAAGGACAGATTTTCTAGATATAATAGCCTTGGTTGCCATTTTTTTCTTTCAGTATTTTAAATATGTCATCCTATTCCCTTCCAGCTTACAGGTTTCCACTGAGAAATCTGCTAACAATCTAGTAGTAGCTCTTTTGTACATAATGATTGCCTTTCTCTCGCTTTCAAGATTCTCTGTTCATGACTTTTGACAGTTTGATTATGATGTCTGTTGGTTTGCAAACTGGCTTCTGTACATGAAGGGCAAGGAGAGACCAAAGCAAGAGGCAGACCATTCCAGATTGGTAGGTAGACGAGCATGTAGGAAGGCCAATAGTGGTCTGACTTTTCTGACACTAATGTCAATTAAGTCTAAACATAGTAAGAGGGATTTGGTTCTACTAACCAAATTGAATATATTTGAACTATAATTTGAGGGATTTTAGTTATGCCTATTAGGTAATAGTTTTAATATATGGATTCATATATATTTGAGTAATAATTTAAAAAGTGCATTGTTTGCACTTTTAATAAGGAACTTACATACAAGGTTTGTCTTGGGTGGCCACAAGACAAGTAGATCTCTGCCCTCAACCACCAGAAACTTAATCGGTTCAATCATATATACTGTCCAGATTGTCTCAATAACACACTGCTCTCTCAAGGCTGTGTCATTGAAGAAAGCTCCCACTATGAGAATGGTGGACAGAATGTATATTCTAGGGACAGGGAAGGGGGTAAAGAGCCTCTAATTGCCCAGGTCCAACTTGCAGTTCAAACAGTGATCACATCTTCTTGATTACTTCCTTCAACAACTTCTCTCATTGTAAATCCCTTCAGATTTTTCCTAATTGGGGTTCCTTCAGTTTCTTGAATTTGTATGTCCATTCTTTTCTGAGCAGATTTGGGAAGATTTTGGCAATTATTTTTCCAAATAGTTTCTTTTCATTCTGGGACTCACATAATGCATATATGGTTTCATTTGATGATATTCCAAAAGTGCCTTAGGCACGCTTCATTTCTCTTCATTCTTTTTTCTTTTTGCTCCTCTGCCACAATTTCAAAAATCTTGTCTTTGAGTTCATTGATTTCTTCAGATTGATATTGAGTACCTTTAGTGAATTTTTCAATCGAGATATTGTATTCCTAAGTTCCAGAATTTCTGTTTGGTTCTTCTTCATAGTTTCTATCTCTGTTGATATTCTCATTTTATTCATGTATTATTTTCTTGATTTCATCTATTGGTGCTCTCTTTTAATTCATTGAGTATCCTTATGACAATAATTTTTAACTCTTTTTCTGGTATATCTCTGTTTCTTTAGGGTTGAGTGGCTCAGTCGTTAAGCATCTGCCTTCGGCTCAGGTCATGATCCCGGGGTCCTGGGATCGAGGCCTGCATTGGGCTCCCTGCTCTGCCAGAGGCCTGCTTCTCCCTCTCCCACTCCCCCTGCTTGTGTTCCCTCTCTCGCTGTGTCTCTCTCTGTCAAATAAATAAAATCTTTAAAATTTTTTTTTCTTTTAAATGTGCCATTTTTCTTGTTTCTTACTATGGGTTGTTATTTTTTGTTGGGATTTTAGCATTTGAAGAATCACTCCATGCTCCCAGGTTTTTTGATTTGCTTTTTTGTAGGGAGAACTTTCTCTACTCAGGCCAGCTAGAGATTCTGGAGATTGCTTCAGCCTTTTCTGGAGATGCGTCTTCTCTGTGCTTGAAGAACTTTGCCAATTTCTTCTCAAGAGCTCTTGCTGGTGTTGCTCTGTGATACTGTGTCCTCTTTGGTGCTGTGGTAAGCTGCAATATTGGAGTTTTACCTAGTGTTTCTGTGGTAATGAAAACTTTAGTCCATGTTTATGGCCTTTGTTCTCAGACATCCCTATCCTGGCACACCATTCCTGTCAGTATTTGGATTCAGTTAAGAGAAAATGGTTCCTTGGGCAGCCCCCTAAAAGTCAGAATGATGGACATAGGTTTCATTCCTTTCTCTCACCAGGGAGAAGGGAGTTGGGGGTTTTCTCCTAATTGTGCCACATTGTGTTGGAGTAACAGTTTCTGGATTTCTTATAAAGGTACTTGGACTGTATTTTGTTAAATCTCTGTCTTCATGGGAGGGGCATTGAGTTGTATGAGTTCCTTATATACTTTGGATATTAGCTTCTTATCAGATATATGGTTCTCCTATTCGGTAGGTTGCCTTTTCATTTTGTTGATAGTTTACTTTGTTGTGCAGAAACTTTTTAGTTTTATATGGTCCCATATGTTAATTTTTGCTTTTGTTGCCCTTGCTTAAGGTGTCAAATAAAAGAAAAAAAAATGGTCAAGACTGATGTCACTAAGTTTACCCCCTGTGTTTTCTTCTAAGAGTTTTAGGACTTTAGGTCTTAAATTTAAGTCTTTAATCCATTTGGATGGATTTTTTTATGTGGTGTGAGATAGGGGTCCAGTTTTATTCTTTTGCATGTGGCTTTCCATGGTCATATCATCAATTAGCCTGGCCTGTTTTCCTGGCTAAAATCTGTGATTGTCCAAGTCACCTTCTTTGTTCTTAGTGGTTCCCAGCAGTTGAAGGTGTGCCAAAGTCCATCAGTGTCTTGAAAGATCTCAGCCAGCACCTAAATGCAGGGTGGTTGGAGGCTGGACCCCATAGGCAGGAGCTAGGAAAATATGTAGACTACTTCCAGGGAGAAAGTGGTAGTTTTGAGTTTTTGCCTATTTTCTCTGCACTGGGCTGGGGTATGTAGCCACAGGTGCTCTTGAGCTCATTAAGAACTTCTTTGTTTACTGCAATCCTATGGACTCCTTGAATGCAAGTCCCATTGGCTCTCTGAGCAAGGCAATCCAGGTGTCCATATTTTGGGTGGCAACTGATAAAAGCAGAGAGAAAATCAATACAATACACTGCAAGCAATGCAATGTGATACAATCCAATACAAAAGCGGGGAGAAGGGGAGAAATCACATAGTTAATGCAGTTGAGGAAAATGGAGGACAAAAGGCAAGAGAGAAGGTAACTTCTTACAGTAGGGACCATATCTTAGTCATTGTTATATACCAAGCAGGGAAAACAGACAATGTAAACACATTTATTGAGCACCACCTATATGTCAGGTATGGTATGGTATTGTTCCATGTACTTTAATCTTTGTAATCTCATTGCAAAGTGGTTATTAGTATATTTTGAGGAGAGTCAGAAAGGTTAGGTAACTTACCCAATGTGTGGTATACAATGTCTTTCATACATTAGGCCTTGAATCAATTATTAACTGAATAAATGACTACATATTTATTCATATGAGAGATACCTTGTGAATTTTCTTCACTGTGCTTCTTCTTTCTAATCTTTCCTAGAAAAATGCTAAAATCATTAGCTGCAGCCAGGGAAGGGATTGTGATCATTGGTATGGAGTCCCAGAAACAACAGTAGCAGCAACATATAGACTTCTTGTGAGTTGGCCACTGTTTCAATTTACATATATTAACTCATTTAATCCCAATGACACTATGAAGTCAGTAAAATCTTTATTATTTTACAGATGAGGAAACGGAGGTGCAGAGAGGTGAAATAGCTGTTAAAAAAGTCATCCTGTTGGTAGCAGTAAAGCCAAAATTTGAACCTGAGAGATAAGCCCAGGTCGTACTTAACACCTCTGACCTATCTTTCTCTGGTACTTTGCTGCCTTTCACCTAGTGTCATCTTTGGGTTTGAGCCCAGATCAAGGTTTCCCTAATTTGTTTCCCTGAGTTGTGGAGAGTGAATGAACAGGAAGGACAGGAAATAGTGATCAGAAAATGGGATTTTAAAATTGAGAATGTAGAGAATTTGAACTTAATGACTAAGGCTATAGCAACATAGTCCAATAAAAATATGTGATTCATGTATATTTTAATGAGATAAATTTTTTATATAATTCTTCAGAACTTTACACTTACATATTTAACTAGTCACATTTCAAACGCCCAGTAGCCACAAGTGGCCTAGTGACTATTATATTGGATGGCACAGTTCTAGAGTATGACCATGGGAGTGAGTGGTTGGGTAGAGAGACCAGGGTGTTAGAAAGATCACCTATGCGAATACTGGAATCACCAAGAATGTTACTCAGTCACTAAAAAAAAACATGTTAGACCTATATGTAATGAGTTGAAAATACCTCCAAGACACATAGTGAAGTGAAAATTAACTTTCCAGTATGTGTGGATAATATTATTTTTAAAAATATGTTGTTACAAAAGAATACTGCAAGGAAAGAGGCATGCTAACTTGATAGTGGGTCTCTCTGGAGAATGGAGAAGAAATAGGATGTGGGAGTGAAGGGGGACTTTCAAATCTTGCTCTGTATATTTCTGGGTCATTTGAATATGTTACATTGAGATGGTATTCATGTATCATCTTTGTATAATAGTTTTTTTAAAGAGTTAAAATATGAATACCATTGATCCATTTATCAGTTTGACTTAGTTCCCCCCTAGTCACCTGCCCTTTCCTGTTTCAAGTATAATGAATTATTCTATAATGAATTATTCTGAGAACTAACTAGTTTTAATTTTTTTCATTAGCACTAGGGTATATCCCAGTTTGTTATCTATGATGTCATAAAGCACCTTGGTAAGACTTCCATTTTGCTTTGGGTTGTGTGGGGCCTCAGATGACCAAATCTTATCTCAAGATATACATGGTTAAGACAAGGAGAATGAACTGTGGGGCTCCACTCTGTGCCTTATTCATCAGACAGTGCTCATTTCCTGAACTGAGATAAAGAAATGCTAAGACTTAAAGAAGTATGCTGTAATCTCTTTCCTTAAATTCTGAGCTTTTTGAGGGCAGGGACTAAATCTTTGGATGCCTGGTATCTGTATTAATGCACAGCATAATAGGCACCCAATAAAAGTTCCTTTAACAGCACATTTGTAAATGGTAAGAGGCCAGAAAAGTATATAGAATAAGAGTGTAGGGTAGAGGAATGGGCTGTATGTTAACTTCTATGTGTTTTCTTACAAACTTTCAACTGCTCCTTCCAAATATAGGTCAAATGTCACTTTTTCCCCTTAGTTTTCCCTTCTGCCCAAGTAGTTAATAGCCATATCCTCAAGGTGCTCACAGAATTATTTGTGTATTTCTCAAACCTTCTCTTGCTATGTGTTCACATTTTAAATTTCTCTTCTAATTGTGAGTTCCTTTTGGGTTAAGGACCATTCCTTATTACATGTTACATGGTACCTGAGACATAGGTGCTTGATAAATGTCTGATGAATGAATATATAAATGTATAGAGCAAACCTTGACGTCTCAAACCCACTTTCACACCAATGAAGATGAAACTTACATTTAAATACTGAATTACTGAATATTTATTGAGTACCTGCTGTATACCAGGCAAAAGGAACAGAAACAAACTGTCCAGAGTTACTTTTAACTGCTTCAGCAATGCCTGAGTCCTCATCATAAAAAAAAAAACCCATTCTGCTGATTTAGTATCCATTCATTCTTTGATTAATCTTCATGTACAGTTTTCTCAAGTGTACTTCCAAATCTTGCATAATGCTGTAGACCATTAAATATTCCAAATACCGTCTGAAGGACTAGAGGAATCATCATAGCTTTTATCTCTGTTTGACAAAGCAGCAGCCAGTAAAGTAAAACCCTTCCTTTTGGTGGCAGTGGAACAGTATGATACCTAAAAAGGAAAAATAATTATGAACTTCTTCTGGATGTATTTTCTATGAAAAGTTCAACGATTTCCCCCAAATGGATAATTTCTATTCTACGGTCTTTCATGTAGATAGCAAAAAGGTTTAAAGCTAGCTATTTGAAGTACCAAACTACATTCTAATTAAAATGTGTCATTGGCAGCTAAAGAATAAGAAAAGTTTATGAACATTTAAAAAAACAAACAAAAAAAAATGGAGGAAGGAAGGAAGAAAAGGAACAGACGGACTTACTTAACTGCCAGGCGTCCATTTTTAGAAAAAGCCAAACCACAGGGATATAAAACGCCACATACTATGCCAATCAGTGAGCTTCTCAGAACACAATTTTCCTGGCTTATATTGCCTGGAAAACAAAAGTAAATTTAGTTGCCTTTTAAAACTCAGGATAAGAACTATTAAGACAGTCTTGTGTCCTCACAGAGTAGTTATCTGTACTGTCCTCAATCTTAGTGAAGCAATAGAAAGAATGTTAGAAATTCAGTCTAAGGCACATGATAAACTAAATGCACCATGTTTGAAAAATACTTTTATTATACTTAACATAAGGAGAGTTATCTCTTATATATATATCTTATAAATTGTTGCAGAAAGCAATTTCATAATGAAAAATATTAAACTATCAGACCCAGACATCTGGATTCTAGGTTAACACATTTTTATTGTCTATGTGTCAGGCATGTATTAGTGATATAATGTTGCATAGAAGAGACCCAATCTCTAACCTTTAGGTGAGTCCACCAGGAAAGAAAGAATAAGACAAATATTTAAATAAATAATTTTTGGGGGCACCTGTGTGGCTCAGTCGTTAAGCGTCTGCCTTTGGCTTGGGTCATGATCCCAGGGTCCTGGGATCGAGCCCTGCATTGGGCTCCCTGCTCTGCGGGAGGCCTGCTTCTCCCTCTCCTACTTCCCCTGCTTGTGCTCCCCCCCTCTCTCTGTGTCTCTCTCTGTCAAATTAATAAATAAAATCTTTAAAAAAAATAATTTTTTAAGTGTGCACAATGCTTTAAAGGTAAAATGAATAGAGAATGTATCTAGAAACCTAACCTACCCTGAGGGAATCAGAGAAGGTTTCCCTGGGAAAGAGATATTTAAGACCTGATAAATAGGACTTAGAGGTTCCATCAATTACTAGTTATGAAACTTAAGGTAAGGGGAGGAGACAGGAAGTAACATTAGAAGCCCACAATAAGCCAGATATCTCATTAGGCATTTAACATATAGTATTTTAATCATCACAACAGTACCAGTAGTCCTAATTTACAGATTAGACAACTGAGTCTCAGATATTAAATGACTTGCCCATTGTCACAAAACTTAAGTAGTGGGAGGCAGAATCTGAAATTGTGTGTAGTATGCCAAAGCCTGCTTTTTCCCCAGTATGTTATGTTGTTTCTTAGCATACTTGAACATGTCTTAGCTTTGGCTGTGTATCTGTAAGGAGGACACAATACTACTAGCCCTGCCTAATCAGGAGGACTGTTGTGGGGATGAAATAGGACAATATATGTGAAGGTACTTTTTAAGTGGCAAAGCAATATACAAGCGTTAGTGATCATTATCAACAGTAGTAACAGGGTACGTTAAGGTGTAATTTTACTTAAACATAAACACATTATACATTAATGAATTTAAATTTACCCAAATACAAAGCGTCTGTTACAAGGAGCTTATAAGTGACTACAGTAGACAAAAATGGAAGTGTAGTCAGTGATGCATATGTCTTCAAAGCATCATGTTTAACCTTGAAGCAGTGTCTGAAAATGAAGTTGGCCATTATTCCAGAGAAACTAGCTGCTGTTCCAAAGAACACTGTGCCATATATATTTAACGTCCTAATAGGAAAAACAAAGAGAAAAATTACATTCAACGTAATATTCTCTTAATGGGTATATCCTTTCCTGGGTATTCATTTATTATTACATATTTACTCAACATCAAATATTTCTATGTGTTGGAGGATGGGGCAGTGAATAAAGAAAAAAAAAATCCCACCTCTCATGGAACTTGCATTCTAATGAGAGGATAGAAGCCTCTTTCTGAAATCACCTAGAGTGGTTCTAAACTCTTGTAAGAGAGAAAATTTTGGCCACAAATAAAAATGAATATGTTCCAGTATAGCCAAATTTATGAGATATCTAAGAATACTGCTTTTGCTACTAAAAGGATTAATTTGCTTAAGTCATATGAACAAAGTTATTTACATTTGGTTAGGCCCTCTAGCAAATAACTATTTCTTAATTAGTGCAGATATATTTCAAATAATTTGTCTAGGATATGCAAAGAGATTTGACAGATCTAGTTTTACTGATTCTGACTCATACCTAAATTCAGAAATATCTAAGGTCTAAGATTAACGTCCTTTTATTTTATTCTTGAGCTGTTAATCTAAGTTGAAATGGTAATACAAGACTCTACGTACATTATGGAATCTGAATTCCTTTTTGAATTCAGCACTGCGCTGAGTTAATTCTAAACTGAATTTAATTACAGTTGAACATCAATTAAATACAAGTAGCTCCCGAAATAGTGTTCTCCTAATTGCTTTTAATTTAAAAATGTTTATTGTACAAATAACATTTCAACAATAATTTGGGGCATTTTCTTTTTTTAAGAAGCAAAAGAAATTATCCAGTCCCAATATTCCAACAAACTACTATTTTCATCTGTCTATGTTTCCCTCCAGTTTTTTCATACACTTTCCTTATAACCAACTCAATAAAGTTAATAGGATCTTAGATACTCAGAAACAATGGCAATACAGAAGATGTGCAAATAAAGTTATTGACTTTCAGTCTGGGTGTGTCTCTTACTTTTCTTTTCTAAGATATTCAAATTTTTTTTCTATGATTTCGATGACCATTGGTCTTCTGAATTCTGTATCTCCTAGAGAAAGACTGGGCTGACCATGTGTGTATGTTGCCATTCTGATGTCCTGGAAAACACAAAATTTCATAACCATAATAGCTAATGATAAATGATAAATGATAATGATAAATGACAAATAAATGATAATGATACATCTTATAAATTTTAGATTCAGATTAAAAACCATTTAGATCCTAGTAAAATGTCATCTGCTTTCACATACTTTGTCAATGATTCAATCAATATTTAGTAGCTCTTATTATCTGCTAGACAGTGGCTTTTTGAGAAATTGGTAGAATAATGATCATCTCTATTTTTATACCTTTATAGATGAGAAAAATGAGGTTCAGAAAGGTTGACTTGCCTTAGGACCTAGTGTAGAAGGATAACTTACTGAGATACTGAGTTTTTGTTTTTCTTACAGTTTTCCCCAAAGGTAGCCAGGTCCTTTGTAGTTCTTGCTCTAGCTTTTTCAGAGTTAGAGGGAGACAAACCCTACCTGTTGACATGTCTCATGAAAGTGTGAGCTCATTTTGGAGATTATGTTGAGTTTCCTGGAGAAGGAGGAGAGCAGGGATTGCCTTGGAGAATAGTGATAGAGGGACACTGTTCCAGGCTAGGAAGAGGTAATGCTCATGGATGGATACCTTGGATTATATAAATTATATATCCAGCTCCCTAGGAACACCTGGGGCAGAAGCACAGCCTTTGCTGGAAACTATATGTAGTATACCAGGGAGCCTGGACCCATGGCACTGGGCTCCAGGTGGGAAGGTTCCTGTGTCCTGAGTGTGATGTATGAACAGACAGTTGCCAATGTCAAGGGACCATAAGCATCTTAACAGAAAGTAAAAAAACAGTGATAAACAAAACAAAACAAAATTAGATCCTAAGAAAGGATCCTTTCTGAATGTTTTGCTTTGGGTAAGACTCTTGGGTCTCTGTGAAAAGTCTTAACAATAACATTTGTTAAATCTTTTGCCACACAGGCATTATGGGATTCCAGATTAACCAACGAAGAGATTAAAAAAATTACGGTCCTTCACAATTTATATTGACCTCCATTTTAACATTTATAGTAAGGGCATAGACTAGATCTCAAATTTCAGGAGTCCTGGGCAAGAAAATTAGAGTGGATTAAGCATAATGAACTCAGAAGATAATAAATCAGTGATTCTCAACCTTTAGTTTGCATAAAAATCACATGCAGGGTTTATCTGAAATGCAGTCTCTTGAACTCCCTCCTGATATCTGGATTCAACAGGAGTAAGGTGAAGTCTAGAAATCTGCACTTTAATAGACCAAATGATTCTGACACTGGTAATCAGTGGACACATGCTGTAATTGTTGAACATCACTGTAATACTCGTTTGCTGAATAAGTGATATGTACCAATCTTAACCCTAACTAATGAAAGGGTAATTCATCCATGGCATCAACATTCTGAAGGTATGGGCTCCTTTGAACTTTCATATATTATTACACCATGAGTAATAATGGACAAGTTTCTAGCTCTGCATCATTGTAGAACTGGACTCAAGACCGTACTATTTTTTTTCTTTAAAATATCTGAGAGGACAGGGAAAAATTATAAATAACAATTTCTTACAGACTAGATTTAATCTTCTGGCTCTTTTGGACATCTAAATGGAAAATGGAAGATATAGTAATATCTAAGGGCGATTCTATATCTAATCTATCTAATGTACTATGAAGGCAGGGACCAGTAACATGGTAATTTATCATGTTTATTTAAAATAAATATTTATTTTGCCATCATCCAATTCATTTAAGTCCCTTACCTCCCACAACGAAGAGTCTCAGGCAATGCCTTGTACCAACCTTCTACCTTGTCTGCACTGTCAGTATACAGGGAACCCAGACACCCAGTATTATGATTCTAAAACACTGAAACAGGACAAATACTGAGTGCAAATATTTATTTAGCACCTAGTCTTTGGAAGGCACTGTTATTAAAGCAGAGAAATAGACTAGTAATTTTTTGATAGACTTTTAACAAGTACTGAAATATAAAGACTGTGATAACCAACTTTTTAAATTTTTTCAAATTTTTATTTAAATTCTAGTTAGTTAACATATAGCCTCATATTGGTTTCAGTAGAATTTAGTGATTCATCACTTACATATAACACCCTGTGCTAAGAAGTGCCCTCCTTCATACTCATTACCTATTTAGCCCATCTCCCACCCACCTCCCTCCATCAACTATAACCAGCATTTTATCTAAAAATTGACTAGTCCAAGGCCACTCAACTGGTCACCACAATTATCCCAGTAAGAGTGTATGTATTCAGGTTTATAGTCTGCAAAGCATTTTACAGTTTTGTACCGCTTTTATGTGTATTATTTTACCTGACTTTTCAGAATTTTATTTAATACTCATCATTTACACAGCACCTGGTATTTGACAGACTCCAGGATAATTAAGATGCAGTTGTGTCCTCTGGAATCCACAACCCAACCGAGGTCAGGACAAAAAGGCAGGTAATTTAAAGGCAGAATTAGTGTGCCATAAAAATGAAACCAAACCAAACAAAAAGCATAAGAAAAGCCAAACTTAACCTAGCCGGGGAACTGTGGGAAGGTTTCCAGAAGTAAATGACGGTTACACGAGTATCTGCAAGAGAACAATTTGGTAGGAGTGGGGAGGGGAGCAAGTTACACGGAAGTATTTCAAGTTGAAAACTAGCGCAAAGGCCTAGAGACAAGAGAAAAAACCGCGAGCAATCGGGACTAGACTTTAGGTCTCCTACTTTCTCTCCACCTCTTTCCATAAAAACTGGGAGCTTCATTGCGCCCTGCATGGACTTGGAGGCTGTTCTCTTTAGATTTTGAAATTCCATCATTTCAGAAATGTCCGTTAATATACTGAGGATGAAGAAATCACGACTCATACGGCCCCGGATTTCCGCCTACCTTGGGCACTTCCCCAGCTCTCACCGGCACCACACCTGCATCCTTCAACTCAGCCCCTGCCTCACGCCCGAGCGCCGCCATTTTGGCGGCTCACATGACTAGCGGTGGGCGGGGACCCAGAACGCCAGAAGCGGGAAGTGGTGCCGGCTCACGCCTCTAGCCTGCAGCCCCGGCCCTCCCCGATCCAGTCAAAAGCCGCGCCCTCCATCCTGGCTGTGATTGGGCGTGGCGTCCAGAAATGAGGGCCTCTCATTGGCTTCGAGGAGGTCCAGACGCCCGTGGGCCCGCCTTCTTGTCAGCCCTATATTCCCTTACCCTGTTATTTGTTAACCTAGCTCCCTCTTCTCTCCTGCTGAGAGGGTACGTGGGGCGGTCCGAGCGCAGGGATGTTGCTGCGCGCTTTTCTCTCTTCTGGGCACCTCCGTTAGCTGGGGCCGACCTGCCCTCCCCTTTCACTCCTTGAGAGAGTTCTACCCCCTGGCCTGGTTCGTGTGTTAAGGCTTCGGCTTCCCCGGCACCTCCTCCCCAGAGCCCCCAACCGGCCGCCAGAGCAGCTCCGACTAGCCTTCTCCCCCTCTCAGCGGTCTGACTCCTCTCCCAGTCTTTAGTCCCCTCATATTCCATCCTTTCACCCCGCTTGGAAAGGGACCAGAGAGAAAAATCCCCCCACTTCCCAAGAAGACCCCTTTGCCAGCCGGTATTTCGGGGTGGGGGGCGCTGCGAGGAGGCCTGGCGCCCTTTTGTGCACGTTTAGTGCCCAGCAGTATCTCCCAGACCAGCAACCCCCGACCCTCCAGTCTCCATGTCTTAGAGAAGCCAAATTCGAGAGTTATATAATTTCTAGTGCTGCTGTTTCTCCTGCCTGAGGAAACACTTCATCGCGTGGAGGGTGCAGGACATTTCTGTGCACTTCTATATAGGAACGGGGTGTGGGCAGGGGTGGCCAGCGGTAGCAGAGAGATTTCTTGTCTTTTCTGCAAAAGGAAGGTGGGTAGTTGGGAGAGAGATTCAAAGGGTGGATGTGGAAGCCAAGCAGCAGAACTCTAATTTAGGAAATCGCGGACCGTTTGCACAGCTTGTGCTCACATGCCTAATACTACTACATCGTCTCAGAAAACACCTTTGGGGGAAGGTTTGACTTCTCTCGAACAGTCTCAGTGTTTTTCCTCGCCGGATAGGGAGCTGTTTGGATGTGAAGAGATGGCATGATGTGAATGACTCCAGTGTGAAGAAATCTGCTTCGCCAACTCATCCTGCATCAAGTGCCCATTGAGTAGCACTGTCACTTTAATGTCTCCATGCCAAGGGATTGCTTTCCTCCTTTTCAATCCTCTCGGTTAATACATGGGAGGATCAGAATCAGAGGGGCATTAAGGATTAAGCCGAGGGGCTTGGAGAGTACAGAAGAAAAAAATGAAAGTGACAGCAAGCTGGATCTTGTCTGACTGAGGGGGTGAGATCTGGAACTTCTGGTCCAGTAAATAAAAAGGGGCCTTTCAGTCAGTCTGTGTTCTGCCCCAGAAAACTGTTCAAACTCACCCATCTTTTTAGAGACCAGAGTCAAAAAGGTTTTTAAAAGTTATTTTTTGTTGGGGAGGGGATTAAATTTTTCTCTGAAGAATTGAGGATCTTTATCATCAACCAGTTCATCTTTGAATTTGATCATGTACTGAGTAATGAGACAGCTGTGTAAATTTGGTTTGTGCCTTAATTGATTTAGTCATTGAATTCCAAAAATGTTGATGTCTGAAGAGGAGTTTTAATAACATTTTCTATGCTTACAATAGTTTTCTCAGTTTTTTTTAACAGAATAAATATTTTATAAAAATTGAAAAACTCAAGGTTATTTTTTTCCAAACTCTGGGCAGTGTCAAAAGTTTAATTGTGGAAAAAAATACATCATTTTTTCTCTGTCTGGAAGAGAAGACAGCCTGGATTTCAAAATTGAACAGTGAAGTGGTTTGCAACAGTTACCTGGCTCTTGGCCTCAGTCCAGCTGGATCAAGTTGAAACCTGAAAAGAGATCTTGCATCCTGTGGCAGTGGAAAGACCCAAGAATGCCAGTCAAGAAGAAAGGTGGGCTATGAGGCTTCCTATATAATATATGTTTGTCCCTTTTCTTGATTCTGGTATTTGCTATTTAAATTGTATTCCATTTGAGAGTAAAATTTTGCTTGGGTTTTGGAAAATATTTATTGTAATACTGTCTTTTCTGTGGTACTCATTCAGTAATATTTTGCTAAAGTATAATGAAGTAAGACTATAGTATTTATAGACATTTGTGATTTCATAACTCAGGTTGTCTAAATTACCGTTTATAATCAGCATAGGTTTGATACCACAGATTGGAGCTTTTCTTCAGCTTGTTTTCTTAGCTTGTCAAAGATTACTTTTGAGCTCTTCCTCGTGGACTTAATATTTATTTATTTAAAGGTTTTATTTATTTGAGATAGAGAGTGAGAAGAGAGCATGAGCGGGGGCAGAGGCAGAGGGAGAAGCAGACTCCCCGCTGAGCCGTGGGGCTTGATCCCAGGATCCTGGGATCATGAACTGAGCTGAAGGCAGACACCTAACTGACTGAGCCACCCAGGCATCCCGGACTTAATATTTATCAAGTGATTTACATAGTTGTAAAAGATAACAAAGTTGCACTGAACGTAATTATAGATTTATTAATCTTTTGATTAAAGATAAATTTCAGGGGCACCTGGGTGGCTCAGTTGGTTAAGCAACTGCCTTCGGCTCAGGTCATGATCCTGGAGTCCCAGGATCGAGTCCCACATCGGGCTCCCTGCTCAGCAGGGAGTCTGCTTCTCCCTCTGACCCTCTTCCCTCTCGTGCTCTCTAGCTCTCATTCTCTCTCTCTCAAATAAATAAATAAGAGCTTAAAAAAATAAATAAAAAAGCTTAAAAAAAGATAAATTTCATATTTGGGTTTACTCTAGGGTAGATATTCACTTTTGTGATAAAGCACAACTTTGGTAACTGCTGTGCTTTTCTAGATGTATGTATCATCTAATAACACGATTGGCAAGTTTCCAAAATGAGGTAAACCCCTAATTCCCTCCTCCCTCCCCAGAATGGATCAAGATCCAGTGGCTTTCTAAAGCATAGTTTATTATAGGTTGGGCCATGGAATTCACTTTGACCTAGATCTACCCCAGGTTAGCTTTGTTCTTAAAGATCCTAATGAAACCAATTTTTTTTTTTTTTGACATGGTGTGGAAGATCAGACCAACTATAACGAATTTTCTCAAGAGCTGACCAAAATTTATTCAAACACCCTTGCACTCCATATATGGGACTAGCAGAGATCCAAGTGCTGACCAGTTATGTGAGTTGCTACAAACTGAAATTAAAGTTCAGGGTGAAGGTTTAAGGGCAACCTGGCTCTGCATGATGTTTAATCCTCTACCTGTGGATTTGGAAGGTGCATTGAGGAAACTTATAATCAGTGAGGTGCTTTATCCACCTGGTATCTGTAGAGATGGACAGTGATATATAAAACCTCTGAGACACCTAGAAACGTTCCTTTGTGTGTTGGATTTGAGACTGGGATTGTTTCCTTCTCCTGCTCTCTCCTGTAATATCACTGAGATAAATAAACTCTCTATGAGATTTTGGAGCCATACCTGTCTAGACCTGACACAATTGGTTTATCTGGAATAAGAATGGTTTTAGTAATGTAGCCAATAAATGACATGACTCTTTGATTTACCATGTGTTTTTATTTATTTATTTATTTATTTATTTATTTATTTATTAAGATTTTTATTTATTTTTTGACAGAGAGAGAGAGAGACAGCAAGAGAGGGAACACAAGCAGGGGGAGTGTGAGAGGGAGAAGCAGGCTTCCCTCCTGAGCAAGGAGCCTGATGTGGGCCTAGATTCCAGGACCCTGGGATCATGACCTGAGCCGAAGGCAGATGCTAAACGACTGAGCCACCCAGGCGCCCACCATGTGTTTTTATTCTCTCTACCCCTTATTGTTCTCTGGACATTGTCCCTTCTGGACTGCCTTATTTTAGATTAATAATTGAATTTAAACACACTGTGTATGTGTGTATGTAGCAGAGAGAGGAGACGAGGAGGAGAGAGAAAGGAGAGAGGCGGGGGAGAGAATTGGATAAAAAGTTATCTGGGAAGGAGGTGGAAGATGAGCAATTGATGTTCTAGGTATAACTTAACTAAGCAGGTGTCTTTCTTTTAAAAGGAGTTCTTTAAAAAATATTATTGAAGTATAGTTGATACACGATGTTACATTAGTTTCAGGTGTACAACATAGCGATTTGACAAGTCTATGCATTATGCCTTGTTCACAAGTGTGGCTACCATCTGTCACCATACAAAGCTATTATAATACCATTGACTGTATTCCCTGTGCTGTACCTTTTATCCTCATGACTTATTCATTCCATAACTGGAAGCCTGTACCTCCTACTCCCCTTCACTCATTTTGCCCATCGCCCCCACCCCCCACCCATCTGGCAACTATCAGTTTGTTCTCTGTATTTATGGGTCTGTTTCTGTTTTTTGTTTGTTTATTCAATTGTTTTGTTTTTTAGATTCCACATATGAGTGAACTCATATGGTATTTGTCTTTTTCTCTGACTTATTCACTTAGCATAGTACTCTCTAAATCCATCCATATTGTCACAGACGACAAGATTTCATTATTTTTATGTCTGCATACTATTCTAGTGTGTGTGTGTGTGTGTGTGTGTATACTATATCTTCTCTATCCATTCATGTACTGATGAATACTTGGGTTGCTTCCATATCTTGGGTATTGTAAATAATGCTGCAGTAAACATAGGGGTGCGTATATCTTTTTGAATTAGTGTTTTTGTTTTCTTTGCATACATACCCAGTAGTAGAATTCCTGGGTCATATAGTATTTCTATTTTTAAATATTTTGAGGAACCTCCATAGTGTTTTCCATAGTAACTGCACCAGTTTGCATTCCCACCAACAGTATGCAGGTTGATCTTAATGTTTCTAAACCCAATAGGCTGAGTTTCTTAAAAAGTTCCTACCTTGAAGGAAGTTATAAAAATTGCAGTGACATGATTGAAAATTATACATTATGAGAAGTAATTTAATGTTTATTTCCTTCCTTATTTATTCCTTCTTTCCTCCGTCTTTTTTTCTTCCCTCTCTCTCCCTCCATTTCTTCCTTCCTTCTTTAATAATGGATTGGTGGTAATGGGCCAACTTTTTTAAGGAATCAACAAGTTCTAATTAGCAAGGCAAGTATATATTTGGGTTATGCTAAAATCTATGCATTATGTAATTTGTGAACTGATCTACTTAGAAAAACAGTTTATGTTGTTTTTTAATCTTTTAAAACTACTTAGTGTCAAGATACATGTTTTTGAATCTTATAGTAAACTAGCCAAATATGTTATGACATATGCATTATATTTTTAATTGACTAAGCTTACTATTTGTATTACTTCTAAAATATGAGGGAAACAAATATTTTAAAATATAACCTAGATTTATTCTGCAGAGAGTAGTGTCTTTTGTCATCTTGACTCATTTTTCTTTCTTCATTGTTACATGTGGTAGATACAATGAAAGAACTAAATTAAATGTAATTTTAACAGTAACTATCCTTTTGAACCAAGTGTTTATTCATTGCTGAATATATTCTTATTGAAACAAGAAATTTTCATGAGTTTTTCATTTGGTATTTATTTTATATGTTATTGTAAAAGTAGAGAAGAGATTGGTGTGGTTAGCAACATACAACTGTAGTGGGAAGTGGGAATGGGTGTGACATCTAAGTCCATTTTTAGGTTCTGCTCTTGAACTAGGTCTTAGATAAGCTGAAACCCTCATATTCACTGCTTTTTTGCTGTAAGACATTATTTCCTATCTCTCCCACCCCACTCTCGTTTTTATAGATTTCAGTTTTTTCAAGATTCTTCATTAGAAATTTTTTTTCCCCAACAGTTGCTTTTCATTCAGGATTCTCTTATCTATTGTAGTAACTTGATTTGCTCCCACCTGAACCTTTAGGACATCTTTGACCTATTTGTGAGAATTCAGGGCCAATCCAAGATAAATTGTATTAGCGTTTTCTCATGTGATACAGGATCATGGTGTATTGGATGGGGCTATTTCAACAAGACTTGTTGAACTGCTCTAATCTGATTTCATGTTGGATTAATATAAGAAATAAAAGCTAATGATAGTTGTGTCCTTCTCTATGTTTTCAGTGGGAGGTTGCTATTTTAATGATAAAATATACTTCAACAGAATTTTTTAGTACATTGCATTTTTTTCTCTGTAATATTAAATATGTGTAAGAAATCATTGCTTTTAATACATTGAGGTTGATGTTCATTTCTGTGTTTAAAAACCTGTCTTTTTTTGGGGGCCTGGGTGGCTCAGTCATTAAGCGTCCACCTTCAGCCCAGGTCATGGTCCCAGGGTCCTGGGATCGAGTCCCACATTTGGGCTCCCTGCTCAGCGGGAAGCCTGCTTCTCTCTCTCCCACTCCTCCTGCTTGTGTTCCCTCTCTCGCTGTGTCTCTCTGTGTCAAAAAAAAAAAAAAAAAAAATCTTAAAAAAACCCCCATCTTTTTAATTGTCCTCCTAGCTTCTTTTAAATTCATATAGAAGTCTATCTGACATTTTTCATTTATATAACACTTTATTTCCTTTAAATTCTTTTTTACAGCTGTTCTCGGTAATGTAATAATGTATAAACTTATTTTTACCAAGTACTGAAAGTTAAATACTATCATTTTCATAATTCATATGTTTTGACATTGTTCTTTTTAAAGGAAGCCAAAGAGTGTTGTGTAATTAGAATTCTAAGACTTGATATTGCCATGTATCTCATGGGCATCCTTGAAATTGAGATTGTTGTTTCCTGGGTTCACAGTCTTTCCTTTTGGTTGACCATACTTTTTAAAAGTGACACTTTTGCTTTTCTTCTTTTCTTCCTCTCTCTGGCGAAGGAACCTCTTAAAACTCTTTTGTTCATTCCTTCCTCATTTGAAGTTTTCTTTTTCATTATCTGTTTCTTGTACTATGTGGTTTAATTTCTTTTTTATAGTATCAGTAATTTATATTTGCCTTTCATTATCTGGATATGTTCTCTTTACAGCTCTAGCTGTTCTTAAATTCCTAGAATAATTTTTTTCAGTTTCTTTTTTTTTCAAAGATTTTATTTATTTATTTGACAGAGAGAGACACAGTGAGAGAGGGAACACAAGCAGGGGGAATGGGAGAGGGAGAAGCAGGCTTCCCGCGGAGCAGGGAGCCCAACGTGGGACTCGATCCCAGGACCCTGGGATCATGACCTGAGCCGAAGGCAGAACCTTAACAACTGAGCCACCCAGGCGCCCCTTTTCAGTTTCTTTAAAGGGGAAAATGTGTACCTGAATTGATTGTACCTGAATGGCTATTTTACTTGTTTTGCATATATTTTATTAAATTTGAACTTTCATATTTGCCATACCAGTATTATATCCAGACACTTTTTCCATTTCACAAAACTTTGTGTTTTTTTTCTTTTTCCCAGCCAATAAAACTCAAAAGAGTTAACTGAATCTTTCCAGAGAGGGATAGGGAAAGATAATTTTCAAACTTTTCCAATTTCTGCAAGTTAAAGTAAAATAGATAATTTACTAAAGATTTTGTTAGATTTAAAAATCCCTCAAAAGGTCATATTGACCTTGGTTGAGTTATTGGAAACCATGATGCCAAAGACTCTCAATGTTGGAAAATACTCATCAATCCAGGAGGCATAAAAAGAGAGCGATCTGGAGAGAGAAACATAAGAATACTTTTTGTGTTCAACTACTGATTAAGAGTATGTAATGAAGCAAACAATAGACATAGTATTAAAATTATCTGTTAATTGAATTTGTTTTACGATTCATATGTATTGGGAGAGTGTGAAAATGATATGCTAATGACCTGATGCCAGGAAATATTTGAACTGTTAGGTTTTTGGGAAACTGCCCAAGTGTTCCATATATGGTAGAATATTTTCTTTTTCCTTTAGGCCTATCATTGGTTACTTCTTGAGTAGAAGAGTATAGTCAGTGGGAAGATGTACACAAAATATTAGATTTTTAAAACAAGGAATTAAAGCGTTCAATTTACTCATGCCTTTGCTAATCAACCAATCAATTGCTTGCTCTTTTATAATAATATATTCACCAAACTATAAAAATACCCTTCTTTCTTAATTATATACTCTCATTATATGCTCTCATTAATATTTACTATATAATCATTTTAGTGATTATAAAATATTTTTTACTATGAGGCTAAGATGTATAAAATCTTTTTTTTAAACTGGGGAAGGAAGACCTGTTCTCCAGCTAGAATTCCTGCTCAGGAATTTGTATCAGTCAAGGCACGAGGGTTCTGTATCCTCAATGTAGGTTGCTTTGTCAGCAAAGGATCATGAGTTTTACCCAGTCTCTTCTGTCCAGTCAGTCATTCTGAATTCCAAGTAGTAAGCTTTCTGCATATGTTCAGTTTTTAGTAAGTTTCTCAAAGCTATTTCAAGAATTATGGCCAAATCACCTACATTGTGAAACAATTCTGACCTGATTTGTTTTAGAATTTAAGACTAAGAGGAATTATGTATTATAAAGTAGGAAGTCCTATGAAAATGAATTAAGTTAAAACTTTCAAAGATTATGGGTAAGTATGGCAAGATTATGGATCCTATTTCTTCTGATGACATCATCTTGCTAGCCACTGAGGCCTTAACTCTGTTAGAAAGATTTTGAAGTTTCTGTAGGGGGCCTATCATTTTGGAGAGCTGCGACATCTTTATCATTGACAGTAATTGTTTTGTTCTATTTAAAATCCTTTATAGGTAATAAATGATAAATTCTTTTAAAAACTAAGTATGAATGTATTTAAGGCAATAGCTTTGCTTCCATTTATTTATTCTATCATTTATCCACTCACCATTTATGATGCTTAAAATTTATTAAGGAGTTAAATGTGGAAACAGGCAATTTCACTGTGGTGAGGTTAACAGACTGTCATGTCATAGATGAGGAGCACCCAACTTCATCTAGAGGAATCAGGGAATTCTTTCTGGAGAGGTGACATTTAAGAAGAGACACAAAAGACCAGTAGAGGTTTACCAATGTGGGAGATGGTAAGATGCTGTTTCAGATCATTATTTTCTTTGCCTTCAACTTACCATCATGACCTCTTTCTTCTTCTTCTTCATCATCATCATCATCATTATCATCAATAGCAGTGATATTGTGAGAAAAAAACCTAGACCAGTAGTCAGAAGACCTGGCTCCTAAAACGGACAAGATTAGCTAACCATTGAGATGGACTCAGTCTATAAATTCAGGTTTGTAAGAAATATCCATTCATTTTCTGTAGGTCAACTTTATTTTTGACTCTTAGTCACTGAGTGGTGGACAAAATCACTCCAATCACTTTTGAGGTTTTCCCTACTTTTCTGGGATCATGGTAGGGTTCCACCTGGAATGGTGGTATAGTCTGGTCATTGATCATCTCCTATGTAATAGCTTATCCCTAAGACATGAGTTGTGTCTAGATAGTTCTTTCTGGTCTGGCAGTGATTTGTTACTTCCCAGACATGGACTTTCCCCCCAGAATTTCTGTATTTCTCTTTACCTAGATAGAATTACGAAGCCATTCCTTACTGGGTTCTTTCTGCCTTCCAGGCAATGCTGTAAGGAAGCAGAGCCTAGATCCCTGCTGCCTTGGAATCCAAAGACTTCTTTCTCTCTTCTTCAGCTAAGAAAATATTTTTCTAAACTGGGGAGGTGCTAGGAGATCTCTCTCTCTGTACGTACATGCGAAGCTTTCTTTCATCTCTGTGGCAAACTCTTTTACTCAGAGTTTAGGCTACAGGAAAGCAAAACAGGAATAATTTAAAAATCACTCTGTTTTTGTCCTGGCACATGCCTCCCTTCAGGTAATAAAATATAAAACCAGTTACCTGCTTAGATGAGAAGAAAGAAAATGGGCAAATTTAGGGAGGGGAAAAATCAATACCTCAAAGTGCCAATCTCCCACATGTACAAGAGTTTACATGCCTCCTTATGATGATGCCACCAGGTGACCTTGTGAAAATCAAGTAATTCATCTGAACTCCAGTTTCGTTTTCTTTTTTTTTCTTTCTTTTTTTTAGATTTTATTTATGTATTTGACAGAGAGAGAGATAGAGCAGGAACACAAGCAGGGGGAGTGGGAGAGGGAGCGGGAGAAGAAGGTCCCCGCCGAGCAGGGAGCCTGATGCGGGGCTTGATCCTAGGGGATCATGACCTGAGCTGAAGGCAAGGCAGATGCTTAATGACTGAGCCACCCAGGGGCCCCCAGTTTCCTTTTCTAAAAGGGGTTTAATATGTTCCCTTCCTCTTAATATATGTTATTTCTTCTCTACATCAAATAAGATAATGTATATAAACTTCACTTTTCTATACTTAGTGATAGAATTAGGACCAGAAGCTCAATCCAATGTTCTTTTCATTGTATGAATGTGGTGTTCTTGGAACAAATGAATGACATCATAGCACACTGGGGAAGAGCCCAGGGATGGAATCCAGTCTTTACCATTAGCTGGCTAAGTTATCGAAAGGAAATTGACAGGTTGAGCTTCAAATTCCTTATCTTAAAACATGACTGTACTAATAATACTCACCTCTTAGGATTATTGTGATGGCCAAATAAAACTCTAGCCCATGTAAAATTTGTAAGTAGGAAAGTGCTATACAAATGCTTATCATCAGAATACTTTTTTTTCCTTTGGTCCAAAGAAGAGGAAAGTTGTGTTTAGAGTCAGTCCCCTTCTGTTAGTGGTCTGGGTGCAGCTTCCTGGAGCAAGCCTGCTCGGATATGGCAAGGACACATTTGCTTACAGGCAGGAAATGCCATACTGTGCTTTTAAAAAATAGATTATGGTAACATTTCTTATGAGTATTATCTCTTTCACTGATGCTAAAGTATTTTTTTTAAAGATTTTGTTTAGGGGTGCCTGGGTGGCTCAGTCGTTAAGCATCTGCTTTTGGCTTAGGTCAGGATCCTGGGGTCCTGGGATGGAGCCCTGCATCGGGCTCTCTGCTCAGCGGGAAGCCTGCTACTCTGTCTCCCACTCCCCCGGCTTGTGTTCCGTCTCTCATTGTCTCTCTCTCTGTCAAATAAAATCTTTAAAAAAAATAAAGATTTTGTTTATTTATTCATGAAAGACAGAGAGAGAGGCAGAAGCAGAGGGAGAAGTAGGCTCCTTGCTCAGCAGGGAGCCTGATGCGGGACTCAATCCCAGGAGCCCGGGATCATGACCTGAGCCAAAGGCAGACGCTTAAAGGACTGAGCCACTCAGATGCCCCAGTGATGCTAAAGTAATTTGTAAACCTTCCAATATTTACAGAATGTTTATAATCTTTAGATCTGCTCTAGGTCTGGTCAGATATTTTTTCCACAATTCAAATTCCACGTTTTATCTCTTTTTTCATTTTCTTTTTTCTAGTTTGCTACAGTTGGAATGATGCATATTTCAATATTCAGCTGAAGGTGAAATTTGCTGTTGTCTTCCTTTCTGTTACTACTTAACCTTGCAATTTCCCCATTGTTCTCTTCGACAGTTCTATAGGAAATCTGAAAACATGGCTTATCTGAAAGGTAGTAATAAAAATTCACCTCTCTATGTAGTATCTTTTTGTTTCAATGGGAAATATATCAACAGGTGTTTTTTGGAGTATATTAAAATGATTTTTTGGGGGGAGGGAGTAAAGTATAATTGCTACAAACAATTACAGGAAGAAGAAATACTATGATCTTTTCCTGGTAAGTTAGGTTTCAGTATGGCATAATATTTAAAAGTAGGCTTTGGTGCCAGAGAGGACAGAATTTGAATCCTGGTTTTAGCACTTACTGGTTGCATAGCCTTAGGCAAGTTATTTCATTTCTCTCAGTTTACATTTCCTCATTTGCAAAATGTGTATAATATTATTTCTTAGGTGGCACCTGAGTGGCTCAGCCATTAAGTGTCTGACTCTTGGTTTTTGCTCAGGTCGTGACCTCAGGGTTGTGAGATCCAGCCCCTAGTCTCCATACTCAGTGGGAGTCTGCTTGAGAATTCTCTCTGTCCCTCCCCCTGCTTACACACATGCTCTCTCTCAATAAATAAATAAAATCTTTTTTTTTTAAAGATTTTATTTATTTGACAGAGAGAGACACAGGGAGGGAGGGAACACAAGCAGGGGGAGTGAGAGAGGGAGAAGCAGCCTTCCTGCGGAGCAGGGAGCCCGATGCGGGGCACGATCCCAGGACCCTGGGATCATGACCTAAGCCGAAGGCAGACGCTTAATGACTGAGCCACCCAGGCGCCCCAATAAATAAAATCTTAAAAAAAAATCTTACAGAGCTTATTATTCTTCCTTGGGTATAAGGCCAAATTTAACATGGTCTCTATTGACATAAGCTTCTCTTCTCTCATGGTACCTGGTACCTCATCATAGCATTATTACACTCTATTTTAATCTTTTACTTTGTTGAAATTTCCTGTTTAATTACCTTTACTTTCATTCAGAAATCTCTGAGAGTGTAGAATATTGCCTATATTAAGTTTCCAATATCTGGAACATAGTTAGATACTCATAAATAGCTGATTAATGAAAGAACGAACTTACTATTTTTATTATTTTGATCTACAGACTTCTAAAGGTAGGGCTATTTATATGTTATAAATGCAATTTTTATGATAATTAATCTTGTGAAAATTATTAATTCAACATTTAACACTAGTTTCTAAAATTCACTGATACAATTTATGTCTGATTCCAAGTTCCTTTTTTTTCGATAGCAATTTACTCCACTCTATTTCTGGAGGATTAAGAGTGGTAGTGTGGAGAGAGGGCTATACTTGAAATCAAAAGCTTTAGCATTAAGCTCCAAATTTGTTATTTAGTAGCTCTGTGCTCTTGGACAAGCTACTATGGATTTTAGTTTCATGTATAATAGATATGATATGAGTTCTCACTGGTGAGAATCGGAGAAGATAATGCATTTAGAATTTCTAAACTGTAAGAAATGTTGTACAAATTTATGTAAAAGAATTTCATGCTAACAGCTTTGCTCTCCAAGATTTGTGTATTAAGTTCACCTTTTCTTCTATACTTTCATCTTAGTTTTCTTAACAACAGCATATATTCTGTAATTGTTCCATTTTTAAGTGTAGCAAATAAATGTTGTCATTTTTTCCTTCTTTTTAAAAATTCATTTGTTAGCACTATTGCCATTCACTGTTTCAAATTTAAATTACGTGTTCCAAATTATTTATAACTTCTGGCAATGCTATTCTTAAACCAAAGAGTTGAACCTTAATTAAGAGACACATGACTACCCACAATTCCAATTATGTAACAGTCACCATATCCTTTGCATTGCATATTTCCTGCAAAAAAATTTATTTTAAAAAATCATCCCCCCCCCCCCATTTCTTCCTGTGCCTGCCTTCAGGTAATCCAAATTTAGTTTCATTCTTTCAGTAGACTGAGGAATCATATGAAGATAGATTTCTTTTAAGAATGAAAAAAATAAGAGATGGGACACCTGGGTGGCTCAGTCAGTTAAACATCTGCCTTCAGCTCAGGTCATGATCCCAGGGTCCTGGGATTAAGCCCCACATTGGGCTCTCTGCTCAGCGGGAGTCTGCTTCTCCCTCTCCCTGCTTCTGCTTGTGCTTGCTCTCTCTCTCACATTCACTTTCTCTCTCAAATAAATAAATAAAATCCTTAAGAAAAGAAAATAGGAGAATTGAAGCCATTATATTGGCAATTCAGGTGAAAAATTCTCCTCTTATAACTGGTTATTTGAATATCATTAAAATATCAGTGCTGACTTGGTTAATTATCTCAACTTTCTAATTTATTCAACTTGTCATCATCTGTCTAGGGATTTTTGTCCTGTACAACAGGATCCTTGTCATCTTCTCTTTTTTATTTTTTGCTTAATTTTTCATCTTTGCAAAGGTATCTAGTTTTAGATTACCCTCAAGCTCAGGCTTTCATTAATCAGAAATAAGAATTTAAGTAGAGAGAGATAAAGGGCATGATGGAATTGACACAAGAATGTGATCATTACTGATAATCAGAAGAAGCAAGAAGGGCAGGCATAATTCTAGTGCTAGATGCTGGCATGTAAAAGCCTAAATTGTCTAAGAGAGACTTGACTATATTGACCATTTTTTTTTAACATTCTTAGTTTATTGATCCTCTCATGAAAAATCTGCACAACCACCACAGATAAAGCCACTGCAGCATCTTTACTCCTTCTGTTGTCCAATCTCCAGCTCACTTCTTTTTGCCAGCACCAACGTTGGCTTTTGCAGTCCCCCTGACTTTCTTCATTCTGTTCTTATGTTCCTTTCGCTGTTTTCTTGATGTCTTTTTCTTCTCATACAGGCCATGTCTTGCAAGTCTGTGTTTGGGTTCATTTTTCTTTGCATAATCCAAAGAATCATAAATCATGCCAAAGCCGGTTGTCTTGCCACCACCAAAATGTGTTCTGAATCCAAACACAAATATGACATCTGGTGTGGTCCTGTACATTTTGGCTAGTTTTTCCTGAATTTCTCTCTTAGGTACCGTTGCCTTTCCAGGGTGAAGAACATCAATGACCATCTGTTTCCGCTGAAGTAGTCAGTTAGTCATGAACTTCCTGGTCCGGATAGTTACTGTGTCATTCATGATGGTGGCGAGGCTTCAAGCCTGTTTTTTCTTATATTATAGCATCTTATTCTGTGTGTCAGATTTTTCTTATACAGAGTTGAGAAGCATAATAAACTCTGTTGGTTTAGAAGACATCTAGCTACTTTGAATCAATACAGTGTCTTCCCTGGGTAGTTACTAAGTAAATATGTGTTGAATGAATTAGTGAAAGTCCTCTTATCTAGCAAATTATATTTATGGATGTGATTATGGAAATGCTGTTGATACATTTTTAAGAATTGCCATTCACAAGAATAAAAGATCAGAATAAGTGAATACCTATGAAAGTGACACAGAAGTAAAAAAGAACTTAAAAATTATAATTGTAAAAAAAAAGAAAAGAGAATAAAAAGAGAAAGATGCCTGGTACTTAGTAGATTTTCAAAGACTACCTAACAAATGAAGGGATGAAAAACACTAAACCTTGAGGCACTAGAGATAGCAGAAATTTAGAGCCCAGAGATACATATAAGTACTGAGGAAGGCATACTATAATTATGTTATTGTTGATTACTTACATTAGTGATTAGGAATGGGTTCAAAAGTGAGGTCAGTAAGCCATTATCATTTCAGGGAAATTACTGATTTTTTTAACTATGGTCAAAGTGTAGATTCAAATGTTTGTTCTTGATTCAAAGAGTTTAAATATTATATTTAAATATTTTATCATACAAAGTATGAAAGCATTTTAAAAAATTAAAGTTCTGCACAAATGTATTAGCATATGTTTATGTCTTGTTCTAAAATCAGGACTCCCTGTGCATCCACATTCATTTATGTTTATAACCTTTTTACGTAAAAAATTGGTTACATGATGTCCTTCTCCATTTGTTATTGCCTATTGAAATTCTCCTTTCTTCCAATGGAGTAAGCTTGAGGTTTGCTATGTTATATAGGAAAATGGGGGAAGGCCTCATTGATAAGGTAGTATAGGAGCAGAAATATGAAAGAAGTGAAGGAGCAAACTTTATGGATATCTGAAGGAAGAATATTTAAGCAGAAGATTGGGAATAGAGGACCTGGTGTAGGAGAGTTCTTGTTATATGTGAGAAAGAGCAGAGACCACTGTGGTTGGAGTAGATTGGGTAAGAAGAGAGGAGTAATAGCTGACATTAGACAGGTGGTCTTCTGCTGAGTGAGCTGGGGAGTCACTGGAGGGTTTGTGTTGGGGATGACATTGTCTGGCTTATGATCTTTCTGGTTGCTGTGTTTAGAAAAGTCTGCAGGAGGGCAAAGGTGGCAGCATGTAGACTAGTATGAGGTTATTGTAATAATGCAGGGGGTAGATGTTGGTGGACTGGACCAGGGTAGTAGCACTAGCAAGTGATGGTGGTAGTTAGCGTTAGAGCCAACAGAATTTGTGGATGGATTAGATGTAGAGAATTAGAGAGGGAGAACAACAAATGATGACTCCAAGGATTCTGGCCTGAAAAATTGGAAGGGAAAGAGAGAGAGAGAGAGAACGCTGCCGGCGAAACAGTAAAGGTAGATAAGATCTGTAGTTCAGTTTTGACAAGTTAAGTTTGAGATGTTTCTTAGACATCCAAGTGGAAATGTTTTTTTAAAAAGATTTTATTTATTATTTGAGAGAGAGAGAGAAATTGAGAGAATGAGTGGGAGGAGTGGCTGAGGGAGAAGCAGGCTCCTTGTGGAGCAGGGAGCCCGATGCAGGACTTGATCCCAGGACCCTGGGACCATGACCTGAGCCAAAGGCAGGCGCTTAACCAGCTGAGCCACCCAGGTGCCCCCAAATGGGAATGTTGAGTGTACAGTTGAATATGAGTCTGGAATACAGGGGAAAGATCTGAGCTATAAATATAAACCTGGGAGTCTTAAGGATTCTGATAATATTTAAAGCCCGAAGACTAGCTAAAGTTACCTAGATTGTAAGAATAGAGAGGAGTCTCCAGATGTTTAGGGGCTTGAGGAATGAGAAGGGACCAGGGAAAGTGATTAAGAAGAAGCAGCTAGAAGAGAAACTAGAAGAGAATGCTGCCTTGGAAGCAGTGATGTCTGGAATGTGCTTACACCAGCTTGCAAGAGCCTATTGTTACAGTTTCAACAAATTTGTAAGCTGGTTTAAACACAGCCATTTAAAAATTAAATTATGTAAACTTACATTAAATAAATTATATTAAAAATAGAAGTAATAAACACTCAAAACTCATCACTTCTAATATTTTTCTGTTTTGATACCACGTATACTCTTGAGGTTATTTGCATCTATTGTATCTGTATGGTGTTAAAGCTATGTAATGGTGTTCTTGTGCTTCTTCCCAAGTCTGTGTTCAATGATGTCATGTTGGCATCTTGAAATCAGCTGTGATGGGAATATTTACACCTTGGAAATTGCACATGCTACAAATCAGGACTTGATTTACTGTTTTGCTAGAAGTGTGATGAAAATGTTAAGGGGTTCCTGGGTGACTCAGTTGGTTAAGTGACTGCCTTCGGCTCAGATCATGATCCTGGGGTCCTGGGATCAAGTCCCACATCGGGGTCCCGGCTCAGCAGGGACTCTGCTTCCCCCTCTGCCTGCCACTCCCCCTGCTTCTGCTCTCTTTCTCTGTCAAATAAATAAATAAAACCTTTAAAAAATGTTAATAATGCAAGTGCAAGTTAAAAGTATATTATTTGGGGCCACCTGGGTGACTTAGTCCATTAAGCATCCAACTCTTGGTTTGGGCTCAGGTCATGATCTCAGGGTCATGAGATTGAGCCCCATGTCTGGCTCCCTACTCAGTGGGGAGTCTTCTTCTCCCACTCTCTCCTTATGTGTCTTCTCTCTCTCTGTCAAATATATAAATAAAATCTTAAAAAAAAAGATTCTCTCCCTCTCCCTCTGTTCCCCCCTAACTAGTGTGTGTGTGCACTCTCTCAAAAAAAACTATATCTGTCTCTAGTTATTATACTGTCATTAGCATCAAAAATTATTTGATTCAGCAAAGAAATCACAAAATTGATGGAGTGAGTGAAGGTTTATCATATAAGCCAACTTGTTTCATTTTCATCTTATTAATGTAACAAAAAAAATCAACCAATATTTATGTAAGAACTACTCATTTGTCAATTACAACCGTAAGTTGGCTATGATTATAAAAACTGAGCAAAAATCAATGAAAATATTCTTGAGAATCAATTGATCATATGGAATTTATAATGAAAAGTTACATATCTTATTTTTTGTACATTTCATGTTTAATATTAAGTTTCTATTTTTCTAGGACTGTAAGATAGAATTTTAAAATCATGTTTTTCAGATACTGACCGAGCTTTATCATTACTGGAAGAATACTGCAAAAAATTAAGGAAACCAGAGGAACAGCAGTTGAAAAGCGCTGTTAAAAAGGTGATGGGTATCTTTAAGAGCAGCTTATTCCAAGCTTTGCTAGGTATGTATTACAAATTTATTTATCATTTTAATGGTCAGAATGAGGCTTAATAGTTTGAGTAATGTCATCAAAGAACCTAATGTTAACCAAATTTAAAATTAGAATAATTTTCCTTGATAGTGGAAGGAATGATTTTCTTTTCTTTTTCCTATTTAAGGCTAATTTAAATAAGAATTGTTATAAAATAGAAAAAAAAGTGTAGGTTATTAAAAATATAAATATTGAGTGGCACCTGGGTGGCTCAGTCAGTTAAGCATCTGCCTTCAGCTCAGGTCATGATTTCAGGGTCCTGGGATGGAGCTCCAAGTCAAGTTGGGCTCCCTACTCAGTGGGGAGCCTGCTTCTCCCTCTCCCTCTGCTGCTCCCTCTTCTTGTGCTCTCTCTCTCTGTCAAATAAATAAATAAAATCTTTAAATAAGTAAATAATATTGAAAGAATGTTTTATATAGGAAGAAAAGTTTACACAGGAAGAAACCTGAATAGTCAGTTGTAAAAAAATTGAGGACAAATTGTGGAGAAGGAACTCGCCTTCCTTTAGAGAAGGAATTGGCTAGCACAAAAAGCAATGGGTCATTTCTCCTCAGAATCATAGTTCTGCTTTTACTCTCCTCTTTGCTTCTCTTGTGAAAGTTTATGATCCATATTGAAAAGTTTATTGATGAAAATTTAAGTGCTTTAGAATTTTGGTCAGTTTGTCATAAATTTAACCATGTAATGTCAACCTTAGTTTAATCTCTAACCTTACAAATTGTGAAGGAATTCAAGGACTTTCTTATGTATATGTGTCTTTATATGTGTATCTTTTGTACTTATGCAGACAACTTAATTCTTTACATAATATTTTAATATTTAATATAAACTAGCAAAAGATATAAACAAACGCCTCCCCTCAACAAAAACAATCAACTAAATTTAAAAAAAACTCAATTATATTATGTTTTATTATGCTTAAATAGTACATTTTAAAGAATAACTGAGTCTACTAGACATTATTACTTTCTCAGGTCTGGTGGTTTGGATATAAAATCTAAAAATGGGAATTTAGGATTATTTTTGAAAATACTTTATGTTTTTATTATGGCTACACTTGTTGACAAAAACTCCAACCTTAGGGTGTGAATATAATTTAAAAAACCATTAAATTTTGAAAATTTAAAATTCATCTATTGAATAAAAATGGAAGTAAAAAGCTTTGTAGGATTGTTTTGCCTGCAGATTAATTTCTTTAAAATATTTTTTTGTGGCTGGTAAGAATTAATGACACAAATAACTATAATCATCTTAGCCGGTATTAAATAAAAGCAACTCTAAATGGAGTCTTACAGAATTTAAATAAATCCTGTCATTAGAGAATAGTATTTTAGAGAACATTTTTAAGCCACAAGTTTCTCAATTAAAAATTAATGGTCTCATCTAGTTGATAATTAATAAAGGCCATTAACTGAATAGCAGTATCTCTAAGTAGAGTTGTATGATATGCTTAGTTGAGACTGACCAAGTCTTTTGAGAGTTTGAATTTTTGAGAGCTTGATTTAGGAAGAGTATTGTTGGATGCTTTAGATAATTTTACTATACTTAGCCAGTGTCGCCGTTTGGTATCACAATATCATTACATGGGGAATAAAAGGGAAAATGAATGACAGAGAATTGCATTTTGCCATTGTTTTGGGTGAGTGATAATAAATATCTTGGCAAAAAGCCTACATAGTTTGAATTTCTCTAGTAAAATGAAAGGCAACAATAATCTGTAAAAAGCTGTTATATAAGTAATCCAGGTGTCCAGCTTTGAATGGATAGATTTGCTCGAGCTAGTCTTTAAAAGTCATTTTGGGATAAACCAGACTGTAAAGAATGAGGCAACATTATACAACAAAACATAATTTTCATTTCAGTTCTATGTGTGTTGCTAAATACTGATAACTAATTTATTATTATTGAATGTTTGAGTGTTTTCACTGTGTATTTTCTTTAAGGACTCGAAAGAAGAAAAACCACGTAGCACTCTGCATCTTGAAAGGGATTATATAATTATAAAGAGATAAGCAGAGAGCTGTTGATAAATATTGTTTATGGTCTATAACTTTCTGTTTGGACCGACTACCTCCTACCCTACCACCTGTCTTTTTTTCTGTTACAAGTAATGGAACATAGTGGCTTTACTCATTTTTCTGATATTTGAATAGCCAGTATATTGAAATAATACCTTGCATGAATCTCAGTTAACTAGAAATAGAAGGGAATCATAATGCAGGAAACCCAGTACAAATGGATAGTAAAGTAAAATATTATTACAAGATATACTGTAATATTTACATATCACCAGAAAACCAACCCTTCTCTTGACAGATGAAAAGCATCACTTCAAAAATTAACACACCCTTCTTCTGTGATCCTTCCATCATATGCTTAAAAAAAAAATCCCAAATACTAGTATGTCTTAGGTGGTATAATCTGTGAAGACAGAATTCTGTCTACATAATTTTGACCATTATTGAGTGCATTAAAGGATTTTATTTTTTTATTTTTTTAAAAGATTTTATTTATTTATTTGACAGAGACACAGCGAGAGAGGGAACACAAGCAGGGGGAGAGGGAGAGGGAGAAGCAGGCCTCCTGCGGAGCAGGGAGCCCGATGCGGGGCTCGATCCCAGGACCCTGGGATCATGACCTGAGCCGAAGGCAGACGCTTAATGACTGAGCCACCCAGGTGCCCCTAAAGCATTTTATAAGTAGGTTCTGTGATAGGGTGGAAAGTGATGGCAAAGATACTGTGTTTTTAATTTTTAAAATAGAACTTTATCT
This sequence comes from Zalophus californianus, assembly GCF_009762305.2. Classification (NCBI taxonomy): domain Eukaryota; kingdom Metazoa; phylum Chordata; class Mammalia; order Carnivora; family Otariidae; genus Zalophus; species Zalophus californianus. The sequence goes on from NC_045605.1 coordinate 46,613,372, forward strand.
GATTACAAAAGTAATATATGTTCATCCTTAAAAAATTAAAAATAGAGTAAAAGAAGAATATAAAATTTTATGGTAAGATACATTCCTCTTACGGTAAATAGCAGGATATATGATAAGCATAGAGGACGAACTGTTTGATTAACTTTCTCCCTCCTTGCTTCTACAGTTTCTGTATCCTTTGTTTTAATTTTCCATTTATCAACAATGACAGTGGAAAAAGACACTTAAACTTTTAAAAAATTAGTAATTTTCATTAATGTACAAAAAAAAATACCTAGAATAGCAATGTACTAGAAGTTGCACATTTGGATGTTGGGCTTAGGGTGACATCTTGTGGTGTAACTAAGGAAAAAGTTTTGTCCAATGGATAATTACAGTTTTATATGAATACATTATTAGTAGTACAGATTTTGAATATAAGTGAATTGGAATTCCATGATATTTTACAAATTAATTTAGGTCTCTCTAAGCAAGATGGAAATATTTTTATTATTTTGATACTTCTCTTCCAGATCTCCTTTGAATATTTAAAGATTTATATTACCACCATAATTATTTGTAAAAACTATTTTAATAATATAAAGGGCCAGTTCATTTTCAGATATGTACTACAAATGTTCTTTGTTTTTATGCCTTATTGAATTTTTTTATTCTTTATTTATTACTTATACAACTGTGGACAGAACTATGTATATATTGAGTTTCAACTCCTTTCAAAATCTTGTTAATCTTATCGATCTGATTTTATTTCCTTTTGTTTCTTTTTTAAATTTATTTTATTTTAATTCAATTAATTAACATATAGTGTATTATTAGTTTCAGAGGTAGAGTTCAGTGATTCATCAGTTGTATACAATACCCACTGCTCATTACATCATGTGCCCTCCTTAATCCCCATCACCCAGTTACCCCATCCCCCCACCCGCCTCCCCTTCAGCAACCCTCAGTTTGTTTCCTATGATTAAGAGTTTCTTATGGTTTGTCTCCCTCTCTGGTTTTGTCTTAGTTTATTCCCCCCCTTTCCCCTATGATCCTGTTTTGGTGTTTAAATTCCACATATGAATGAAATCATATAATAATTGTCTTTCTCTGACTGACTTATTTCACTTAGCATAATACCCTCTAGTTCCATCCACATTGTTGCAAATGGTCAGATTTCATTTTTTAAATGGCTGAGTGGTATTCCATTGTATATATATACCACATCTTCTTTATCCATTCATCTGTCGATGGACATTTGGTCTCTTTCCGTATTTCCTTTTATTTTACTGCAGTGTTTGAGGGGGACTTTTGGGGAAAGATTTAGAACAGAATGGGCAGTAAAGTGATATTTTGCTAAAAACCTTGCCAGTAGCAACATCTTAGAAAAATGCTTATTCTTTGCATGTCAGACTTTGTGTTAGAGTAGAATACTTTAATTTCCATAAATCTTAACATAGAACAGTATGGACTCACAGAGGTGATATAGTAGATGTACTATATACTGGAGTATATTGGATATTGGGATATACAGGAGATATACTACTATATTGGGATTTATCACCTCCTTGTTGAAGCCTTCTCCCATTTCCTTACTTGATAGTAGCTTTAGCCAGCCCTTTTATTATGTCTCACAGCATTTTTTCAGATTACTATAAAACATTTATTCTATTGCCTTATGATACAGTGAATATATTTCTGTCCCCTCAGTAAACTGTGAGTAGCTTGAGAGTTGAGGTTATATCTAAGTGACCTTTAAACCCCCAGTATATGGACCTTAATAATAGTAGGCCTTCAATACATTTTATTTATTCATTTACTCAATAATTATTTTAAAAATACCTGGTATGTATTAGACACTGTGCTAGGCAATGGGGATACAACAGCAAAATGTAGAGGAAAGGATAGTCCTCGCCCTTATGGAGAAGTGAGAGAAATCAAGTGGGCAAAAGAGACTTTAGCTATGCAATTAGGTGAGTGCTCCAAAATCAATGTGTTTAAAAGTTTTATCACATTTTAGTTTGAGTAAAAAAAAACCCTACATATTTTTCCAATATAGTAATTCCAATATATTTTATTTCAAAATAACATTATGTGAAAACATCATGGCTATTTTGGTCTTAATTATTCATCATAATATATAATTTTTGCCACCTGATCATAAGATAGTCAAAGGATTTTTTTTATAGATTATAGTGAATGTGAAAGTCCACACAGTTATTATGAATTTGAGAAAACTTGGCTCTAATCCTCCAAAACAGACATTCTCAAAGTGTGGTTCTTGGACCAGCAGCATCAGCATCACCTGGAAACTTGCTGGCATTGTAAATTCTTGGGCCTTACTCCAGACCTACTGAATCAGAAACTCCGGAAGTAGTGCTCAGCAAATAGTGTTTTAATAAAACTTCCAGGTGATTCTGAGGCATGCTAAAGTTTGAGAACATGTGTTCAAAATGATTAGATATTTGGCCACCCAAGAAAAGTAATATAGTTTGTGAATATTATTAATAAATTTGGTGAGATATGACAGTGGCATTTCTTTATTCTTGGGTTTAATAAAGATTTGATTTGATCTTTAACAAGTATAATGAACCATTATTATTCTGGGATATATCTTGAGCACTTTAAGGACCCATAAATTGAAGAATATAATTATGGCATCTAATTTTCTTTTTAAAGTACAATAGTATACCTTAAACACTTAAGTGATTTTTTTTTTTTTGCTTGGATACTTGATGATAGTTTCTACCTATGAGGCTATGGATAGAGAACAGCAAAACTACACTGAGATGTTGCTGTTGGCACACATGAGGCTCACTCAGTGGGTAAGTGCTTACTGCCACTTACACCCTTAAAGCAGGTGCTCCAGTAAAACAAATACATTACTACATGTCATGCACCTTCAAATAAGTCTTGACTAGTCAAAGCAGTGTATGTTAGATTCTTAGATCCTAAGTTCTACTATGCTTCTACTTATTTGCTGACAGTATCCATTTACATAAAAATAATGCAGGTATTCCAGTTATTGCAATTGAGTAATAATAATTAATGAAGTATTTATGACATGTTTAATTTACATGGACATATACGATGGATGTTACTAGAAACAAACAAAGTCCCTGCCCTTAAGGAGGTTAAGCAATTAGGAAGGTAATATTCACATATATACAAACAAGTACAAGACAGGATATAACCAAGGACTAAACTCTGAAGCCTAGACCAAAGTGTTGTTAGGAGTTCAGAGATGCATGGGATTGCAGATTGATGTTGCTAGGAAAGCTTTTCTATAAAATGTAAACTTGAGCTGGGTCTGTCAGTGATAGGATTTGGGTAAGAAGAGGACAGAAAAGGACATTTTTTCCACCCATCCATTTATTCAAAGATATACACTGAACACTGTGCTAAGCATTGTGATATACACTGGGGAGACAAGCATTAAACAAAATGGCATAAATAGTTTATATTTACAATTGTGATAAATGCTACAAAGGAGAAGGAGAGGGTGCTTTTGAGCAAGAGGCTTAACATTCGTAGTGGAATCAGGGAAAGCTTTCTTAGGGAAGTGGCATTTGAGGTGATAAAAATTATTCTGATTGATAGAGGTCAGAAGGAGAGTGAGGAAATGGAGATGACAAGAAGAAGGGTTCAAGATGCTCTTGATATTTAGGTTTTAAAAATGTCCAGTGGGAATTAGAAAAGGCATCACATTAAACTTAAGTCTCTTCCCAAGGCTTGTTTAAATTTGAAGGTAAACTTGAGGGGCTCCTGGGTGACTCAGTCAGTTAAGCATCTGCCTTCCCCTCAGGTCATGATCCCAGGGTCCTGGGATCAAGCCCTGTGTTGGGCTCCGTGCTCAGTGGGGAACCTGCTTCTCCCTCTCCCTTTGTCCCTCCCACCTACTCGTGCTCTCATTCTTCTCTTGCTTTCTTTCTCAAATAAGTAAATAAATAAAAATAAATTTTACGGTAAACTTGAGAAACGAGTGGTAAGCATAAAATGTGGCCCTCACAATCCTTATTATAGCCCTCTTTTAAACTGTTGTATACTGAGTGTGATTAGTTGTGTTTCATGTCACATGGGATCGAGTATATCTTAAGTTAAATTTGACACTTTACATTGGATGCCATCAAAAGGGTTGGATGCCATTCTTGGCTCTGAACTTTGTATACTTGCTGCAGGATTTATGTCACCAGATGGCACCATTTAACTAAATTTACGTACTTTGGATGCTTATAAGGTTGGTTGTTTTTAAATGAAAGATGCTTTTATTTGTGATCTAGCTGAATTAGGAAAAAATTAATTTACTTTGATGGCATATGAGACCTCTATACAGAGTAAGGTAATGAAACCCCAAAAGTTTGTTGAGAACATGAAAGGATTGGGCAATTTCTGCTAAGTACATAATAAATAAAAGTTTGGTAACAGTCACTGTTACTAATATATGGCAGCTGGCAAAAAAGCAGAACACAATAGGTTTCCCCATCTAGGTTTTCCTATAGCTAGCATAATAATATTATGAATATTTTAACCTTGAATGTAACTTTCAGATGTAGCGATTTGATATACATAATAATAAAAACATAGAGAAAATTCTAAAAGATTATTTTAGGAGTAGGCCTTTCAAGATGTCTTGAAATATGATGATAATAATATGTTAAAAAATTTTTGTCAATAGAGTATATGTTCTATTGAACTATAGTACTAAATAATAATAAAACACCATATAGGTGTTTTTTCTTAGTGTAAACATTCATCTAAAGGAAGTGAATATTACTTTCTTGGTTAAAAACTTCCTTTTATTTTTTTAAAGATTTATTTATTTATTTGAGAGAGAGAGAGAGAGCATGAGAGGGGGGAGGGTCAGAGGGAGAAGCAGACTCCCCGCTGAGCAGGGAGCCCGATGCGGGACTCGATCCCGGGACTCCAGGATCATGACCTGAGCTGAAGGCAGTCGCTTAACGAACTGAGGCACCCAAGCGCCCTAAAATCTTCCTTAATACTTTCCTCATCTTTAAGCAGAATTAGTCACTTTCTTCCTTAGGTTCCTGTATTTGTTCATATTTATGGTGCAGCAGTTACGTTATATTATTGTTGATTGACTACATGTTCGTTTCCCTCAGTAGATTGTGAGCTTCTTGAATGCAGGAACTGATTCTAATTCAGTCAGACTGATTCTAAGTGTGTAGCACATTGTCTGTCATGGAATATTCTATCATTAAATTTCTTTCATTTGACAAAATATATTTTGAACTCCTACTATCTAAGAGATACTGTATTAGGCTCCGGAAATTTAGTGACAAGAGGCATGTCGACCTATTTTCATGGAGTTCATGATCTGCTATGAGAGAGAGACATTAAACAAATACGTACAATAGTGATAAGTACTTAGAAAAGTTATTTGGATTAAACAGTAAAATCATATGTTAATAAAAAAATAAAATAAACAGTAAAATCATAAGGGATTACTTGAACTGGCTAAATTCATATTATTGTGTTTGTTTAAAAATGTTTATTCTTTTTTTTTTAAAAAACCATTTATTTATTTAAGTAATCTCTACATCCAACATGGGGCTTGAGCTCACGACCCTGAGATCAAGATTCACATACTCTACCAACAGAGCCAGCCAGGTGCCCCATGAAAAATGTTTAAATTCTATGTATTTAGGGCACCTGGCTGGCTCAGTAGTGCCTGACTCTTGATTTCGGTTTAGGTCAGGATCTCAGAGTCATGGGATTGAGCCCCGTGTCATGCTGTATGCTTAGTGGGGAGTCTGCTGGAGATTCTCTCTCTTCCTTGCCCTTACCCTCTGCCCCTCCCCCCTCAAATAAATAAATAAATCTTTATTTTTATTTTTTTAAACTAGTTTTAAAAATTATGTTCAATTAACCAACATATAGTACATCATTAGCTTTTGATTAGTTCAACAATTCATTAGTTGCATATAACACCCAGTGCTCATTACAACATGTGCCTTCCTTAATACGCATCACCTGGTTACCCCTTCCCTCCACCCCCCTCCCTTCTGTAACCCTCAGTTTGTTTCCTGGAGTCCAGAGTCTCTCATGGTTTATCTCCCTCTCTGACTTCTTCCCATTCGGTTTTCCCTCCCTTCCCCTATGGTCCTCCATGCTATTCCTTATGTTCCATATATGAGTGAAACCATATGATAATTGACTTTCTCTGCTTGACTTATTTCACTTAGCCTAATCTCCTCCAGCTCCATCCATGTTGATGTAAATGGTAGGTGTTCATCCTTTCTGATGTCTGAGTAATATCCCATTATATATATGAACCACATCTTCTTTATCCATTCGTCTGTTGAAGGGCATCTCAGCTCTTTCCACAGTTTGGCTATTGCAGACATTGCTGCTATGAACATTGGGGTGCATGTGGCCCTTCTTTTCACTACATCTGTATCTTTGGGGTAAATACCCAGTAGTGCAATTGCTGGATTATAGGGTAGCTCTATTTTTAATGTCTTGAGGAATCTCCATACTGTTTTCCAGAGTGGCTGTACCAGCTTGCATTCCCACCAACAGTGTAAGATGGTTCTCACATCCCCACCAACATTTGTTGTTTCCTGATTTGTTAATTTTAGCTATTCTGACTGGTGTAAGGTGGTATTTCATTGTGGTTTTGATTTGTATTTCCCTGATGGCTAGTGATGTTGAACATTTTTTCATGTGTCTGTTGGCCATTTGTATGTCTTCTTTGGAGAAGTGTCTCCATGTCTTCTGCCCATTTCTTGACTGGATTATTTGTTTTTTGGGTGTTGAGTTTGATAAGTTCTTTATAGATCTTGGATACCAGCCCTTTATCTGATATGTCGTAAAAACGAGTTTAAATACTATGTATTTATTGAAACCTTCTGGTAATATCTACTATTGTTGGAAATTCAAACTTCTCACCCGTAAGGTTCCCCATCTCCTCTTCCTACCTCTCATCTCATCTCTTCCCTACTCACCATACTCCAGCCACACAGCCTTCTTTCTGTTCCTAAATGACATTTTTCACTTGCATTTCTTTTGTTTAGAGTACCTTTCTACCTAAATTTGCCCAAATCTGCCTTATTGGCTTATGTCATCATTTAGATCCAGGGCCCCTAAAGTGCCTTTCTGTCTCACTCTGCATTTCTACCCCACCCCCAAGTCACATCTATCACATTTCCTGCTTGATATTTGTGACTGTGTGGATCACTATGAGAAATTTTGTTTATGAGTTTTTGCATGAGTTTCTCTACCAGAATGTAAATTCCATAAAGCAACCATATTGCCTGTCTTATTCATTGCTATATCTGTTATATTAGCTTAGTGCCTATCACCTAATAGCCACTAAATAAATATTAAATGAATGGATGAATAAGTGAGTGTTGCTGCATGCTTGATACTGTGCTAGATTCTTAAGTTAGAAATGTCCTCATTTGAAAGGAATAGAAAGCTTATGCAAGTAGGGTTTTATTTTTTACTACTTTTTTACTACTTAAGAAGAAATCTGAAGGTAGGCAGTTGCTGGCATTAGGTCAGCATCTCAGGAAAGTTCTGGTCAATTTCAATTCTGCTGAATTGAAATTATAACATGTTCTTAGGGAGGAATGTAGGAATATAGTGCCAGCAGAGCCCAAAGCAAGTGTCGGCTAGGCAGAGCACCTGGGAGCTTCCCCTGAGCCAAGAGGATGGACTCCAGGTCCCACTAAACAGATTTCTCCACGAGAGCCCATCAGTATGCTCAATGACCAGATGGACAGAGACATTGCTCCAGGACCAGAAGAGACAAAGAACAGCAGTTAGATCCAGTGAACCCAACTGATTTCTGTCCCTAAGACTATGATGGCTACGATGGCGGATAAACCATATGCCCTGTTGGCCCACCTCCAGAATTATCTACTCCCATATACCTGGGCATTATTTTAGCGAGAGATAAGCAGCAGGAGGAGTAGGATTTGGGAATTTAGGGTTTCTGAAGCAGCTGGATAAGCCACAGACACAGCAAATAAAGATTTATACATTTTGCTTGCAGATCATGGTATAGGGTTAAGTTTTATATGTGACTCCATTATACTGAAGCATAGATCTCAATGTAGATTCTAACTTCTACATACTCTTTTCAAATTTGGTATTGAATGTTGAAAAGGATTAACCACAAGAAGGAGCAATGGAAAAGGAATTATCTCACAAGTATCTCATAGGAAAGGCTTCCTTTTCATCCCGTTAGTTCTGGTTCCTGGCAAATGATAGAAGTGGTAGAGAATGAGGAACATTGATCTACTTAAGTTTATTTACATGAGTTGGTCCTGAGAGTTGCTTAAGAAAACATTTATCCCCTACCTCATTTGTTGCTTAGAAGCCCCATAGCTTTTTATTTATTTATGAGAGAGAGAGAGAGAGAGAGAGAGAGTGCCTTGGGGCGACAGGCAGAGGGAGAGGGAGAGGGAGAAGCAGACTCCCCGCTGAGCAACGAGCCCGAGGCAGGGCTCAATCCCAGGACCCTGAGATCATGACCTGAGCCAAATTCAGACATTTAACCAACTGAGCCACCCAGGTGCCCAGCCCTGGAACTTTTTTTTTTTAAAGATTTTATTTACTTATTTGAGAGAGAGAATGAGAGAGAGAGAGAGAGCACACGAGAGAGGGGAGGGTCAGAGGGAGAAGCAGACTCCCTGCCAAGCAGGGAACCCGATGTGGGACTCAATCCCGGGACTCCAGGATCATGACCTGAGCCGAAGGCAGGGGCTTAACCAACTGAGCCACCCAGGCGCCCTGCCCTGAAACTTTTTAAAGTATTTTAAGAATTCCAAACTTTCCAGTAATAACCAACAGATATACCATGTAGCATAAATTTCCCTGATTTCTAGTTTCTGAGTCTGTGGGTTCTATTTTATATTCAATTTCCAGTTTGTTGTCAAAATGATAAACCTTCATGAAACCATAAGATTAGCATTCTCTTTACTGAGCTGTATGTATATATGCAAATTGAGTCATCAAATGTACCTAGAACCACAAAACTCCAGTGGGCATGCCAGTTCTTACAAAATGCCTTAATCATGACTCCTTAGAAGTTTAAAGCACTTTTAAGCTCACAGAAACAAATTATACTGAATATTAAATAACACTTTCACAAAAACCTTGAGTTATGAAAATAAGCCACTTGAAAATAAACAATTACTTCAGCAATAAGCTTCATGCTTTAGAAATAGTTGCTGCAAAAGTTTTTTGAAGAACAGTTTGAGAGCTCTTCAACTGATCAAAATAGGATAATAGTTATAAGTATAAAGGTGAGTTTTGGATTTCATTAATTGAGATAATTAATACATGAACAAAACCTGATTATTTTAGGTGCAGGCCTCCATTAACATTTTTAGGATACACGTTTACATTCTTCTTGCCATTTTTCTCATAAAATCTAATTTTTAAAGCTTTCTAGAAGGGGAGCCCCTGGTAATATGGAAAATTAAACATATTTAACAGCTCTCTGCAAGTTCTAAACAAATTTTGGTGCTGGATACTTCCATTTCCCAAATTTGAGTATTTGTAACTGTAACATGGAAGGAGGTGAGCTAATTGAATGACTTTCTTTATAAACATGGATAATTATGGAGAAGAATAGTGACTCTGCATATTGAATGAAGGAAAATAAACAGTAATGAACTGAAGTTTGTATGCCCCAATACACAGTAGAACCAAACCCTGAGATACCGAGTATGCAGCAAGGAAGGGATTTATTTGAGAGGCAGTCAAATGAGGAGACAGGAGGCTGGCTCAAATTTGTTTTCCCTGACTGAGATTAGAACAAATTTTTATAATCATAGGGATTGAGATTACATACATACTGATGAAGAGGGCAGGGAAATTTATCACTATTCATAAGGAAAGATGGAACACGCATATTGAACAAACATATGTAACATACATCCCATGTTCACTTTGGGGTGCAGACTTATTAAAATGAAGCAGAATTTGGCTCCTGACAACAGGAGGTCATCTGCAGAACGAGGAGAGGGGCTGTGCGCATTTTCAGAGCTGACATAAAGTAGATGGGGTCTTAGGCTTGTTATCTCTGGTGAGAAATGCAGAGTCTTGCTTACTCATAGGCTGGAACCATATCAGTGGCCTTCATTTCTGTCAGGCCAGGCCTCTGTGGAGATAGCTAGTGAATTTGTTAGTAGTATCTGAAAAGAAACAATAGGTGTTCAAGGAGAAATAGGTCTCTGAAAACCAAGTTTTAACTTTTCTGTCAGTGTTAACCTTATTAACCCTAAGAGGCACTGTTTCAGTAATATTCTACATGATAATTTTATATTTCAAATTTGAATTATTCTCATTATTTTGTCTTTGTGAACAAGAAATGCCTTGGATCAGTTCTTTGATCTCCTTTTTAGCAATAATCTCCTCCTCTACCAACTGTCAGCTACTTACTCCTTTGTTTTACTCTATATCTTATCATTATTAATAACTACACCCCTCTAAAATCTCTATTCTCTGACCACCACTCATCACCTTCTATTGATCCCATTTCTTTCTTTTTTTAAAGTAGGCTTCGTGCCTAGTGTGGAGCCCAACACGGGGTTTGATCTCACGACCCTGAGATTTAGACCTGAGCTGAAATCAAGAGTTGGACACATAACTGACTAAGCTACCCAGGCGCCCCAGTCCCATTTGTTTCTATATTTCCCATATCATCATTCTTTGATCCTATAAGCTCTGCTAAACCATCAGCCCTATGCATTTTCATGATCTGTAGCTCCCATAAGTCTTCATGTTCCTCTTTACCCAGTTTAGAATATATGATTCATTGCTATAATTAGCCATTTGCTTACACCTTCAATTTCTTCGTTGTATTGCCATATGCTGGCAAAATCCAGCCTCTGGTGAAGTCCATCTTCATGTCTATTCCATGCCTGCACCAATGCAGCCAGATTTAGCTGAAGGAAAACACACTGGTTTCACTTTAAATTTATGACCAGAAAGCTGGTTTCACTTTAAATTTATGACCAGAAAGCCTATTATTTTCTTGGGCAGTTCGTTTTCTTGTTCTTATAGGGAACATTTCATACCTTCTTTCTCCTCATATGCAATACACCTCACGTTCTTCAACATTATCTTCTGACTTTTCTTCTTATTTTATTGAGACAATAAAAATAAAAGAGGGGTGCCTGGGTGGCTCAGATGGTTAAGGTCTGCGTTCGGCTCAGGTCATGATCCCAGGGTCCTGGGATTGAGCCCCGCATTGGGCTCCCTGCTCAGTGGGGAGCCTGCTTCTCCCCCTCCCTCTGCTTCTCCCCCTGCTCATGCTCTCTCTCTCTCTGTATCTCTGTGTCACAAATGAATAAATAAAAAAAATCTTTAAAAAAATATAAAAGAGTATTTCTTTATCTTTTTACCAGTTAATCTACTAATTTACCTATATCTGTATCCTTATATTTTGCCTTCCCTTTTTTTAAAGTGTCCCTCCTCTTTTCTAAGGCCAAATCCTCCTCTTAGATAGAGTATCGAGTCGAGAATCTTAGAAAGTAACAGAAAGCCTTCTCAGAGTTTAATGAAGGATCTGTTTATAAAGATATGGGCAGAGTTAAGAGAACTACTCAGGGATGGAAACACTTGGAGACTAGGAATAGTGGGAATCCTGAAGAGCAAGCTGTTATTGTACCAGAGCTGTAACCATTGGAGGGGCCACCTGATAGAAGCTATGGCTTTAGGAAGAGGAACCCAGCCACAGCCAAACTGTGGCCCAAAAAGGAGAGAGCTGGGGGAATAAACATCCCAACCCCTCTCTCCTCTCTTCCCTGATCTTTTTCTGCTGGTGCCTCCCATTAGTGGATCCCAACTGGAAGCCAGAGGGCAAGGGAACTGGGTGACATAGTTTGTTGAGGTCAGCCACCTAGGGCACAGAGCAGCACGGATAAGAGAAAAAAGATGATCTGGAAGGGCAAATGGAGCAGATTCTTGACAGCTTTTATCCTGGTTTTCCTCATTTACTTAAAGAATATGCTACTGTAAATATTCTTTTTCTCTTTGCAATTAATTTACCTTCCTATTCAATTATGCCTGTTAGCACATAAACATCTCTTCATAGAAGAATAGTTCAGAGTAAGGGTTAAGAGGATAGTCGGGTTTATATCCTGGCTTCTCTCTGCACTTTGTATTTGTGTGGCTCTGGGCAAGCTTCAGAATCACACTATGTTCCAATTTCTCAGTCTATGAAATGAGGATGATACTAAAAGTACGTATGTTGTAGGGTTCTTGTGAGGACGAATAAACTAATAGATGTATTACATTTCAAACAGTGCCTGATACGTAGTAAATATTTGCTACTCTTGTCATCTTTAAAATCTCTTCTCTTCATCTGTCACTTCCCTCTCCCTTATTTTCTGGTTTCTGTCTGAGTTTGGCCAATGGAAGGTACTAACAGGAGATCAGAAGAGGGAGAGGAAAGAGGCTCTTTCTTCTGGGCCATAATTTAACAGTGACTGCATTCTTCACTGAAGGCCACAGTTTTTATATGTAGCCCCTCTTCCATTTCACTAATTCCTTTCAGAGCAAAAGTTTATTGTAAGAATTGTTTATACTCCCAGTCAATACTTCCTTATCTCCCATTTTCTCTTGAAGCTACTCCAGATTAGGCTCTTATTCTTTCCACCCTAAAGAGATTGTAGTTGTCCAGGTTATTGTGGTATTGTGATTTATATTTCTCATATATATCTGGTCTTTCTTCATTGTTCTGAACTCACAGGGTCTAAAACCCTTAGCATTTCCTTCAGTAAGAGCAATAAAGATGTCTTTTGTTATGTTAATCAGGTGACTTTTGCACACACCTTAGGTAGCCTAAGTCTGAAGGCCTTGTTGCCAGGAGAACCAACCATGTGATTGGAGTATTGGAATTTTCAACATCTCCGTTCTCCCCAACTACTGGAGGAGGGGAGAGGACCTAGAGATTGAATTCCATTGCCAGTGATCAGTGATTTAATCAGTCATGCCTACCTGATGAAGCCTCCATGAAAACCCAAAAAGACAGAGTTAGATCTTCCATGTTGGAAACTTGTGGAGATTTGGGGTGACTGGTGTTCCTGGAGAGGGCATGGAAGCTCAGCATCTTATCTCCATACTTGCCCTATGTATCTTTTTAATCTGTTCCTGAATTATAACCTTTTATAATAAACTTGTGATCTAGTAAGTAAAAGGATTCTGAGTTTTGTGATTCTTTCCAGCAAATTAATGGAAATGTGAGGAGGACATGAGAACCTTCAGTTTGTAGTTGGTGGGTCAAGAGCCAGGGCTTGCCACTGGCTCTGAAGTGGGTTGGGGTGGGGCAGGTAGTGGCAGTCTTATAGGACTGAGCCCTTAACCTGTGGAATCTGACATTATCTCCAGGTAGATATTGTCAGAATTGAGTTTAATTCTCAGACACCTTGCTGTAAGGCCTTAGGTAATGTGACTCCTGGCTACTTCTCCCACCAGTTTTACTAACACTCTCAGCATTGCTCACTCTGCTGTAATACTGTTGGCCTTGGACTTTTCCTTGAACAGGCTTTCTACTTCAAGGCATTTGTAATTGCTATTTTCTCTGCAAATGTTTGCCTACTTTCTCACTTGTTCAAGTGCCTGTCCAGTTGTCACCTCCTCAGGACTTTCCTGGTCCCTCTGTCCAAAATAACCACCCTTCACCCATTACTCTTTTTTTCTTACTCTATTTAACTCTTCTTTATTGTACTTATCAACATATATTTACTTGTGCTATTTATTTGTGGTCTTTTCCTCCTACCTATAATGTAATCTCCTTGAGAGCAGGGACTTGGTTGTCTTTTCACTACTCTAATCCCAACACTTAGTAGAGTTCATGGACTATAACAGAAGCTAATATAATTTGGTGAATGAGGGAAATGCTAATTTACTACTGATGGTTAAATTTTAGATTTTGGAAAGATAACTGCTTTAATATTTTGTTTTGCTTTTTCTATAAAATCAAAATCCTTGGATTCTTCGAAGAACAGTGTTGAAAAAAGATACTCACTTAAAAAAGGATTCTTGTATTTGCAATGTTATATAGTTAATACAGTGGGAATTTTGCATTTGTTTTCAGGATCTTTGTGCCAAGAGCTCAGGGCATTGAAGAATGTGATTTATGAGGTCAAGAAAGTACATTAGGTTAATTATTCTACTGCATTGCCAAGGAATCTCTTGGAGTTTGCTGCTATGAAATGATTAAAACAGCATCATTTAAAATTGCTAGTCCTATTAAAACATATAAATTTTGCTTGTTTACATGTCCTCCTTCTTTTTGAGGTTATTGCTGGTAATATGAAAAAAAATTATGATATGCAATACTTTGAAAATTTAACAATAAAAATATGGATCTCTGTTAATAATATGATTTAGCTTCTAGGTATTTAGTATAGAAAAGTTCTTAGATATCTTTTTTCTATTATGAACTTGAACCTTTCTCTTAAAATTCTTGCTTCCATCTCAGCTCTTCTGAGAAATTTAAAACTACCACTTAAAAAAATGCATTGTTACTCATACAATTATTCTTTATGATGTCTTTTCTGAAGCTTTTCATTAATTTGTTTGTTAATTGAACAGATATTTATGGAGCAGCTACGATGTGTCAAACACTGATGAAGATGCTGGGTATGCATCAGTGAACAAGATAGATGGAATTTATAGCTAAGTGGTGGATATCAACAATATACAAATATAGTATGGAGAAAAATAAGGCGGGGAAAGGAATAGAGAGTACCATGGAGGGGAAGAACTGCTGTTTTTAATAGAGTAGTTTGTACAGTCCTGTCTAAGAAGACATTTGAGTAAAGACTTGAGAGAGCTGAAGGAATGAATCATATGGCTATTTGTGGAGGAAAGAGCAAGTGCAAAGGCCCTGAGGTACAAGCATGTCTGGGTTGTTCCAGGAATAATAGGAATCCAGTGTGATGGACTCAGTCACTCTTGGTTGAGAGACAGTAGCAGGAAATGAGCTTACTTGTGGTAGGAGGACAGATTATGTAGGGATTTTTTGGTCATTATAAATAACTTTTGTTATGAATGAGCTAGGAATCTGTTGGAGGGTTTTGAAAATGATATGGTCTGACTTATTCTGGAATGATCAACTCTGCATTATTAGAACTGACTGAAAGGATGCAAGGAAGAAAATGGAAGAGACAAGTTAGGCGTTTATTGTAATATTCCAGGTAGACGTGATTGTGGTTTAGATAATGGTGTGGAAGCAGTGAGAGTGGTGAGAAGTGGTTAGAATCTTGATATTGAAGGCAGAGCCAATGGGATTTACTATTTGATTGGGTGTCAGGGATGAGAAAAATAGAGGAGTTAAGGAAGACTCATTCACCCCCTGCCCCCCAGCATCTGGAAATATAGCATTCCCATTTTCAGAGATGGGGAAGTCTAGGAAAGTAGTGCTAGGGTGGAAGATCAGGTGTTTGGTTTTGGAAGTGTGAAATTTGAGATAGCCAAGTGGATATGTTAAGTATATAATTGTATATAGAAATCTGGGGAAATATTCAAGGATTGAAGTTTAAATTTGGGAAAAGTTAGAGTATTAATGTTTTTTAAAGCCAGGAGACTGGAGGGAGAAGCAAGAGGTCATGACATGCACAGTACTATGAAAATATTGATTAAATTCTCTGAAGCTGATAATGTTCATAATTGAAGTGTTAAAATTATTTTCTTGCCAAATTTTATGCAAAAGTCTTCATTAAAATTTCATATAGAAACCACTTAGTTAGATACAGCACAGCTTTTTACTAGCTTCTACCTTTTTTAAATTAAAATAATTCATTTCCTAACATCAAAAGTGTCAATTACTCGATAAAAAATTTATTTCAACTGACCTGAGTTCTAATTTCCATAAATAGTAGCATTATGGGATTCAATTTCAAATTAAAAATAGGTCATACTTAAGCATTTTAAGAATCTACCTGATTTATTAGTATATATAAATTTAACTTTTAAGCCTCTGGAATTGATTTATCAAGATCATTTCTAATGTGACAGAGATTTAGGCTAGGAAGAGATGACTCTTGGACTTCGAGTTCTTGACTGAAAATAAGAAACCAATACTGTGTAATTGAAGTAGAGAAGGGATTTATTGGGACAATGTAAGATACCTTATAGAAACTGTAGGAGGGCTGGAAATCAGACTCAAAGAATAGACAGGAACCAAAAAAGACCAGTCAAGATTTTTCCACAGGAAGAGAGTTCTAAGGATCTTGGCGATTTTGCCATTACCAGTGCCTACTAGCCATCACACTGCTGGATTCTGGCTCCTTAACACTTATCACCGTGCCTTACTCTTTTTTTCTACCAAAGTCACCATGAATTATTTTTTACTTTCCCAGAGCTGTTAAGCCACTCTGTGAAGATTAAAAGCCTAGGTCAAGAAATATGGTGTAAAATGGCTGTGACACAGTAAAGAATGTATATATTTGGTCTTTGTCCCCCACCACCCCTCTTTTTTGGGACACAGCTTCTAAAATTCCTGGAATCTTCAAAGTGATAAATGTCTTTTTGTATGTTAATGAGATGACTGGTGGCAGGGGATTACTGGAGAGCCTCTGGATGGGGGCCATTTGCCAAGGGAACCAACCAAGTGATTGGAGGTTTGAGACTTTCAGTCCCACCCCTTGACCTCTAGGAGGGGAGAGGGGGCTAGAGATTGAGTTCAATCACCAATGGCTAATGATTTAATCAGTCAAGCCTACGTAAGGTAGCCTACATAAAAAACCCTTAAGTTCAGGGTTCAGAGAGCTTCTGGGTTGGTGAACACGTGGAAATGCTGGGAGGGTAGCATGTCTGGAGAGGATGTGTGAGTTCAGCACCTCTTTCCCCAAAGCTTGCTCTATGCATCTCTTTCATGTGGCTATTCCTGAGTTGTATTCTTTTTTTTTTTAATGATTTTATTTATTTAGAGAGTGGTGTGTGAGCAGGGGAAGGGCAGAAGGAGAGGGAGAGAGAAAATCTGAAGCAGACTTCAGGCTGAGTGTGAGCGGGATGCAGGGCTCGATCTCACAACCCTGAGATCCTGACCTGAGTGGAAATCAAGTCAGAGGCTTACCTGACTGAGCCACCCAGGTGCCCCACTGAGTTGTATAATTTTATAATAAACCAGTAATTTAGTAAGTAAACCTTTCCTGAGTTCTGTGAGCTGTTCTAGCAAATTGTTGAACCTGAGGAAAGGAATGTAGAAACCTCTAATTTATAAATGGTAGGTCAGAAGCACAGGTGACAACCTAGACTTGTGATTAACGTCAGAAAACGGGTAGATGGTGTTGTGGGACTGAGCCCTTAACTGATGGGATCTGATTCTAACTTTAGGTAGATATTGTTAGAATGCAGTCGAATTGTAGGACACGCAGTTGTTATCCACAGAGAATGGGAGAATTCCTTGGTGCGGGGAAACTCCTACACACTTGGAGTTCAGATGTATTTATTGTTGAGATAAGAGACAGAGGTTTATTTCTTACTGTGGCACTCAGTGTCTTGAAAGAGACCTAAAGTTTGCTTGTGGAAAGGAATGTTACAGCAAGTTACAGCAAAGTGGTATAAGGAGGGCTGCCTGAAATCAGAAATCTGGTGTCTGTCCTGATCAGATGGGTGTTCTAAACAAAAGATTCACGGCAGCTGTAGTCTCAGTTTTGAAGGGGGAAAACACGTTCTTGATATTATAAAAATATATTAGAAACAGAAAGAAGAGAAGGGAATCTATGCATAAATGAGAGGGCAATGGTAAGCAGTAAGGAGAATAAGAAAGACTTACATCAAATCGGGTACTTACAACATCCAACCTCATTAGCTGGGAATGCCCTGTGGAGACAGCCAGGCTGGAGCCCTGATTGAGAGGTCTGGGCAGAGTGTCCTCCCCTCGGTGAGACTTCCAACTGACCATCCCCATAGGGCTGTGTTTAGAGGGCAAGTGATGGGGTCTGAAGTTAAACATTTTTTTTTTTTTTTTTGCTTACATGCAGTTTGGAGTGAGCTGCATTTCTATGTTATCATGTCTTTACATCTTCAAGGAGCCTGGGCTAGGTGTGTTTGCTTTCCGTCCTGGGTTCCATTCTGGGGAGCCAGCCTAGCCTGGAGCCAGAGGGGATGCAAGGCAAAATTTATAGCCCTTAGCATCCAGACCAGAAAGGCCATTTTTGACCTGAAGGCCAGCTAATGTCAACTAACCAGGCTTCTGAGGTCACTCACGCAGCACGAATCTCACAAAGAGCATTCTTTAGCCTGCCTGCCTATCTGCACGTTGGGGTGGTTGATTATGCAGGAAAAATCACAGAAATCTCCATCTATACAGTATGATGGGGGCCCTTAAAATGTGGGGCAGACCATTCAGTGGGGGTAGATGGTGCAGGCAGTTGAAAGGATTCACCCAGGGCAGAACAAAGGAGATAGAAGTTTACTGAATACACCTCAAGGGAGCAGCAGGGCAGGAGAGCAAAGAAGAGACCATTTGCAACGAGGCAGTAGGGTGGGACTGTATTAAAAGCAGAAAGGTGAAGAGGTGTGGGGAACATATGAAATTTTCCTTTTTTTAATTTTAATTTTTTTTAGGGATTTTATTTATTTGTCAGAGAGAGAGAGAGAGAGACAGCACAAGCAGGGGGAGTAGCAGGCAGAGCAAGGAGCCTGATGTGGGACTCGATCCCAGGACCTTGGGATCATGACCTTAGTCGAAGGCAGACGCTTAACCAACTGAGCCACCCAGGTGTCCCTGGAATTTCCCCTTTTTGTAAGTAGGTTGTAAGTAGCCCATTGGTCTGTTAGGGCCTACGGATATTTTGAGGGAGGTCACCTGATGGGTCTGTCTGTATTTAACCAGGGGGTCCCTGTGGGCCCTTTTGACTTGATCAAGTTTCCCATTGCTCAAGCCTGTTGTCTAAAGGCAGCCTCTGCAAGAAAGTTGTAATATTAGATGTGGATGAATGTGACTCATAACACAAGCAGTGAATTGAGGAAGCTCACAGATGTTCAAGTTGTGTGTATATATGCATTTTGTGTATTTCTCTAAGAGAACCATGCATTTCATGGTTCAGTTGGTTATACTTTCTTTCATTCTCCTCATATTTCTTGCAGAAAAAATTGTGGTGAGCTTCCCAAAAGGAACTCTTGAACAGGGACTTGGGGGCAGTATAACTTCTTGGTTATACAAAGAAAGCTAGATATATAGGGAACAAGGAGGAAAAGATAGAAATTGAGGCAAAAGAGGGAAAGTTAATAAACCACAACTCACAAAAATGTGGGATTTTTTGAAGGTGGGACTTTTGAAGAAATATTTAATACATTTTGAGTTCTTAAAGGGCAGATTTTATCATTCTTTTTTTTCTTTTTAAAGATTTTTTTTTTTTTTTTTTTTATTTGACAGAGAGAGACACAACGAGAGAGGGAACACAAGCAGGGGGAGTGGGAGAGGGAGAAGAAGGCTTCCTGAGGAGCAGGGAGCCTGATGCGGGGCTCGATCCCAGGACCCTGGGATCATGACCTGAGCTGAAGGCAGACGCTTAACGACTGAGCCACCCAGGCGCCCTTATCATTCTTTTTTTTTTCTCACTGTGTCTGGTACAGATCACAAAATGATTTCCATGTTGAGTACTATTATGCAAGGTGTTATTTTGAGCTCTTTTTGTAACTTATTGATAAGCCTTATAACAATGTTTAATAATTATCATTTCCAAATTTGATGCAAGCTATAAAACTTTAGATCTGAGAAGCTCAGTGAATCCACAGCGGGATTCACTGTTTCCTTGAACACAAGGAAAATCACACCAAGGCACATTATAATTAAATTGCTAAAAAACAGCGATAAAGAGAAAATCCTAAAAGTAGCTAGAGAAACAAAGACACAGATGTCTTGTTAGGAACTATGTAAGCAGGAAGACAGTGCTATGACATCTTAAAATTGATGCAAGGGAAAAAAATCTGTCACCCTAGAATTCTTTATCTAAGAGAAGGATCCTTCAAAAGTGGTATGTTTCATTTTGTATGTTTCATACCAAAATAAAGATATGTTTCATACAAAACCAGTTTTGGGAAAATTGATTATAGGCAGACTTGCACGGTAAGAAATGTCAAAGAAAATTCTTTAAGAGGAAGGCAAGTTATATGAGATAGAAATTTGGATGTGTGCTATTAAAAAAACAATGAGAATAGGGAGGAGTAGGAGACCTGGATTTCGTCTGGTCTCAGGAATTCAGCTGGGTAGGGATCAAACCATTCTGAACACCTACGCACTCAACAGGAGATCGAAGAGGAGAGTAGCAACAACTCTCTCAACGGAAAAGCGACCACTTTCTGGAAGGTAGGATGTGCGGAGAAGTGAATCCGAGGTGATATTTGGGAGGATAGACGGCGGGGGAGGGGGCCTCCGTCGGCCGCTTCTGGCAAGTGATAGAGCCGCGGAGCACAAAATCGGGAATTTTTAGAAGTCGGCTCCGCTGAGGGATGTCGCTCCAGTGGCTAAGCGGGGGGTGGAACCCTCGCGGGACAGTGTGGTCTCAGGACCCTCGGGGTCACAGAAAGACCGGGGGCGCCTGAGTGCGGCAGAGCTCCTGGGTATCAGAGCGGGGAAGCAGGCTGCAGAGACGGAGCCGAGGCACGGGCTCTCAGCTCAGGATTGCCATAAACCGTGATCTGCGGCACAGTTGGGACACTGCTCCTCCAGCAGGGACCCAACAAGCTGCAGATCCGGGGAGACTCCCCTTCCTCCCCTGGGAGGAGCGGCACGGGAGCACAGTGCAGGGATCTGCTGGGTTTGGAGACTCCACACCAAATCGGGTGCCAGAGATAGAAACACTCAGTCACAGGCCGGGTGAGCACGGAGTGCGGCCGGAGACCGGGGACACGGGAGTGACTGACTGCTTTTCTCTAGGGGTGCACTGAGGAGCGGGCCCTGAGTTCTCGGCTCCTCGGGCTGGAGATTGGGAGGCCTCCATTTTCACTCTTGTCCTCCAAAGCTATACCGAAAGCTTGTAGGGAACAAAAGCTCCTGAGAGCAAACTGAAGCAGATCACTTAGCCCGGACTGACAAGGGCAGGGCAATTCCGCCTCTGGCAAAGACATTTGGGAACCGCGGCAACAGGCCCCTCCCCCAGAAGATCAGCAAGAACAGCCAGCCAAGACCAAGTTTACCGATCAATGAGAACGGCAGAACTTCAGCACTAGGGGAATACTGCACATAGAATTCATGGCTTTTTTACTATGATTCTTTAGTCTATGAAAGTTAATTTTTTTTAACTGTCTTTTTTTTTTGAATTTTTCTTTTTCTCTTTTTCAACCAACATCTTAATCCCTTTTTTAAAAAACATTTTTATTTTTCATTTTTAGAGTCATATTCTATCCCTTCATAGTAGTTACCCTTATTTTTGGCATATATATATATAAGTTGTTCTCTCTTTAAAATTTTGAGACACAGTGTCTTCTAACAGATCAAAATATACCCTAAATCTCTAGTGTATGGCTTTGTTCTTGTCTCCTGCCTGATCACATTCTCTCCCCCTTTTATTTTCTTTCTTTTTTTTTAGATCCCCAAACTAATTCTTATCTTATCAATTCCTTTTATAAAATTTTTTATACTTTTCATCTTTACAGTCATATTCCATCCCTTCATCATATCAACCCTTATTTTGTACATATATAAATCTTTGTTTCTTTAAAATTTTGGGAGGCACTTTCTTTTAACAGGCCAAAATACACCCAAAATCTAGTGTATGGCACTGATCTATGCACCAGCCTGATCATATTTGATCATATTCTGTTTTATTTTTTTGTTTTGTGCTGTTTTTGTTTGTTTTTATCTCTATCTTTTTCTTTTTTTCTCTCTCTCTTTCTTTTCCCCTGGATTCAGGTCTTTTCTGATTTGCTTAGAGTATAATTTTTGGGGACGTTGTTACCCTGTTAGCATTTTGTTCTCTCATTCATCTGTTCTCCTCTGGACAAAATAACAAGGCGGAAAAAATCACCTCAACCAAAAGAACAAGAGGTAGTATCGTCTGCCAGGGACTTACTCAATATGGACATTAGTATGATGTCGGACCTAGAATTCAGAATCATGATTTTAAAGATACTAGCTGGGCTTGAAAAAAGCATGTAAGTTATTAGAGAAATGCTTTCTGGAGAAATAAAAGAACTAAAATCTAACCAAGTCGAAATCAAAAAGGCTATTAATGAGGTGCAATAAAAAATGGGGGCACTAACTACTAGGATAAATGAGGCAGAAGAGAGAATCAGCGATACAGAAGACCAAATGATGGAAAATAAAGAAGCTGAGAAAAAGAGAGATAAACAACTACTGGATCACGAGGGCAGAATTCGAGAGATAAGCGATACCATAAGACGAAACAACATTAGAATAATTGGGATCCCAGAAGAAGAAGAAAGAGAGAGGGGGGCAGAAGGTATATTGGAGCAAATTATAACAGAGAACTTCCCTAATGTGGGGAAGGAAACAGGCATCAAAATCCAGGAGGCACAGAGAACCCCTCTTAAAATCAAAAACAGGTCAAAACCCCAACACCTAATAGTAAAATTTAGGAGTCTCAGAGACAAAGAGAAAATCCTGAAAGCAGCTCAGGAGAAGAGATATGTAACCTATAATGGTAGAAACATTAGATTGGCAACAGACCTATCCACAGAGACCTGGCAGGCCAGAAAGGACTGGCATGATATCTTCAGAGCACTAAACGAGAAAAATATGCAGCCAAGAATACTATAGCCAGCTAGGCTGTCATTGAAAATAGAAAGAGAGATAAAAAGCTTCCAGGACAAAAACAAAAAAACTAAAGGAATTTGCAAACACAAAACCAGCCCTCCAAGAAATATTGAAAGGGGTCCTCTAAGCAAAAAGAGAGCCTAAAAGCAGCATAGACTAGGAAGGAACACAGACAATATACAGTCACAGTCACCTTACAGGCAATACATTGGCACTAAATTCATATCTTTCAATAGTTACCCTGAATGTAAATGGGCTAAATGCCCCAATCAAAAGACACAGGCTATCAGATTGGATTAAAAAACAAGACCCATCGATATGCTGTCTGCAAGAGACTCATTTTAGACCCAAAGACACCCCCAGACTGAAAGTGAGGGGGTGGAAAACTATTTACCATGCTAATGGACACCAAAAGAAAGCTGGGGTGGCAATCCTTATATCAGACAAATTAGATTTTAAGCCAAAGACTATAATAAGAGATGAGGAAGGACACTATATCTGACCTAAGGGTCTATCCAACAAGAAGATCTAACAGTTATAAATATCTATGCCCCTAACATGGGAGCAGCCAATTATATAGGCAATTAATAACAAGAGCGAAGAAACACATTGACAACAATACAGTAATAGTGGGGGACTTTAACACCCCCCCTGACTGAAATGGATAGATCATCTAAGCAAAAGAACAACAAGGAAATAAAGACTTCGGATGACACACTGGACCAAATGGACTTCACAGACATATTCAGAATATTCCATCCCAAAGCAACAGAATACACATTCTTCTCTAGTGCCCATGGAACATTCTCCAGAATAGATCACATCCTAGGTCACAAATCAGGTATCAACTGGTACCAAAAGATTGGGATAATTCCCTGCCTATTTTCAGACCACATGCTTTGAAACTAGAACTCAATCACAAGAGGAAAGTCAGAAGGAACTCAAATACATGGAGGCTAAAGAGCATCCTACTAAAGAATGGATGGGTCAACCAGGAAATTAAAGAAGAATTAAATAAATTCCTGGAAACAAATTAAATGAAAACACAACTGTTCAAAATCTTTGGGATGCAGCAAAGGTAGTCCTAAGAAGAAAGTATATAGCAATACAAGCCTTTCTGAAGAACCAAGAAAGGTATCAAATACACAACTTAACCCTACACCTAAAGGAGCTAGGGAAAAAACAGCAAATAAAGCCTAAACCCAGCAGGAGAAGAGAAATAATAAAGATCAGAACAGAAATCAATGAAATAGAAACCAAAAGAACAGTAGAACAGATCAACGAAACTAGGAGCTGGTTCTTTGAAAGAATTAACAAGATTGATAATCCCTAGCCAGACTTATCAAAAAGAAAAATGACCCAAATCAGCAAAATCATGAATGAGAGAGGAGAGATCACAACCAACACCAAAGAAATACAAACAATTATAAGAACATATTATGAGCAACTCTATGCCAGCAAATTAGATAACCTGGAAGAAATGGATGCATTCCTAGATAGGTATCAACTACCAAAACTGAACCAGGAAGAAATAGAAAACCTGAACAGACCTATAACCACTAAGGAAATTGAAGCAGTCATCAAAATTCTCCCAAAAAACAAGAACCCAGGGCCAAATAGCTTCCCAGGGGAATTGTACCAAACATTTCAAGAAGAATTCGTACCTATTCTCCTGAAACTGTTCCAAAAAATAGAAATGGAAGGAAAACTTCCAAACTCGTTTTAGGAGGCCACCATTACCTTGGTCCCAAAACCAGACAAAGACCCCATCAAAAAGGAGAATGACAGACCAATATCCTTGATGAACATGGATGCAAAATTTCTCACCAAAATACTAGCCAATAGGATCCAACAGTACATTAAAAGGATTATTCACCACGACCAAGTGGGATTTATCCCTGGGCTGCAAGGTTGGTTCAACATCTGCAAATCAATCAACATGATACAGTACATTAACAAAAGAAAGAACAAGAATCATATGATCCTCTCAATAGATGCAGAAAAAGCATTTGACAAAGTACAGCATCCTTTCTTGATCAAAACTCTTCAGAGGATAGGGATAGAGGGTACATACCTCAATATCATAAAAGCCATCTATGAAAAACCTACAGTGAATATCATTCTCAATGGGGAAAAGCTGAGAGCTTTTCCCCTAAGGTCAGGAATGCATCAGGAATGTCCACTCTCACCACTGCTTTTCAGCATAGTATTAGAAGTCCTAGCCACAGCAATCAGACAACAAAAAGAAATAAAAGGCATCCAAATCCACAAAGAAAAAGTCAAACTCTCACTGTTTGCAGATGATAGGATACTTTATGTGGAAAACCCAAAAGACTCCACCCCAAAACTGCGAGAACTCATACAGGAATTCAGTAAAGTGGCAGGATATAAAACCAATGCACAGAAATCAGTGGCATTCCTATACACCAAAAAGACAGAATAGAGGAGTTGATTCCATTTACAATTGCACCCAAAACCATAAGATACCTAGGAGTAAATCTAACCAAAGAGGCACAGGATCTGTACTCAGAAAACTAAAATACTCATGAAAGAAATTGAAGAAGACACAAAGAAATGGAAAAATGTTCCGTGCTCATGGACTGGAAGAACAAATACTGTGACGATGTCAATGCTACCTAGAGCAATTTACACATTCAGTGCAATCCCCATCAAAATACCATCCACTTTTTTCAAAGAAATGGAACAAATAATCCTCAAATTTGTATGGAACCAGAAAAGACCCCGAATAGCCAGAGGAATGTTGAAAAAGAAAAGCAAAGCTGGTGGCATCACAATTTCAGACTTTAAGCTCTATTACAAAGCTGTTATCATCAAGACAGTATGGTACTGGCACAAAAACAGACACATAGATCAATTGAACAGAATAGAGAGCCCAGAAATCGACCCTCAACTCTATGGTCAACTCATCTTTGACAAAGCAGGAAAGAATGTCCAATGGAAAAAGGACAGTCTCTTCAACAAATGGTGTTGGGAAAATTGGACAGCCACATGCAGAAGAATGAAACTGGACTATTTCCTTACACCACACACAAAAATAGACTCAACATGGTTGAAAGACCTAAACGTGAGACAGGAGTCCATCCAAATCCTAAAGGAGAACACAGGCAGCAACCTCTTCGACCTCAGCCACAGCCACTTCTTCCTAGAAACATCGCCAAAGGCAAGGGAAGCAAGGGCAAAAATGAACTATTGGGACCTCCTCAGGATAAAAAGCTTTTGCTCAGCAAAAGAAACAGTCCACAAAACCAAAAGACCACCGACAGAATGGGAGAAGATATTTGCAAATGACATATCAGATAAAGGGCTAGTGTCCAAAATCTATAAAGAACTTATCAAACTCAACACCCAAAGAACAAATGATCCAATCAAGAAATGGGCAGAAGACATGAACAGACATTTTTCCAAAGAAGACATCCAAATGGCCAACAGACACATGAAAAAGTGCTCAACATCGCTCGGCATCAGGGAAATGCAAATCAAAACCTCAATGAGATACCACCTCACACCAGTCAGAATGGCTAAAATTAACTAGTCAGGAAACGACAGATGCTGGCGGGGATGTGGAGAAAGGGGAACCCTCCTACACTGTTGGTGGGAATGCAAGCTGGTGCAGCCACTCTAGAAAATAGTATGGAGGTTCCTCAAACAGTTGAAAATAGAGCTACCATATGATCCAGCAATTGCAGTACTGGGTATTTACCCCAAAGATACAAATGTAGGCATCCGAAGGGTACATGCACCCCAATGTTTATAGCAGCAATGTCCACAATAGCCAAACTGGAAAGAGCCAAGGTGTCCATCGACAGATGAATGGATAAAGAAGAGGTGGTATATATACACAATGGAATATTATGCAGCCATCAAAAGGATTGAGATCTTGCCATTTGCGACGACGTGGATGGAACTGTAGGGTGTTATGCTGAGCGAAATAAGTCAATCAGAGAAAGACATGTATCATATGACCTCATTGATATGAGGAATTCTTAATCTCAGGAAACAAACTGACGGTTGCTGGAGTGGGGGTGGGGTGGGAGGGATGGGGTCGATGGGTGATAGACATTGGGGAGGGTATGTGCTATGGTGAGCAGTGTGAATTGTGCAAGACTGCTGAATCACACATCTGTACCTCTGAAACAAATAATGCAATATATGTTAAGGAAAAAAAAAGATGATAGCTGGAGGGGAAGAATGAAGTGGGGGAAATCAGAGGGGGAGATGAACCATGAGAGACGATGGACACTGAAAAACAAACAGAGTTCTAAAGGGGAGGGTGGTGGGGGGATGGGTTAGCCTGGTGATGGGTATTAAAGAGGGCACGTTCTGCATGGAGCACTGGGTGTTATACACAAACAATGAATCATGGAACACTACATCACAAACTAATTATGTAATGTATGTGATTAACATAACAATAAAAAATTTAAAGGAAAAAAACCCAATGAGAATATTAAATGAGTAGACCAAAATAAAAAAATTACCTCCTATTTTCAATTTTTTTTAAAGATAATTGATTATTTAGGGGCCCCTGGGTGGCTCAGTCAGTTGAACGTCTTCCTTTGGCTCAGGTCATGATTCTAGGGTCTTGGGAATGAGCCTCACATCGGGCTCCCTGCTCAGTGGGGAGTCTGCTTCTCCCTCTCTCTGCAGCTCCCCCTGCTTGTGCTCTCTCTCTCTCTCTGACAAAGAAAATCTTAAGGAAAAAAACATTATGCTAAAGGAAAGAAGCCAATTATCGAAGGTTGTATATTATATGACCTCAGTTAAATGAAATGTTTGCAGTAGGCAAATCTATAGAGTTAAAAAATAGATTAGTGTTTGCCAGGGGCTGGGGGAAATAGGAATGGTAAGTGACTGCTTAACGAATATGGGGTTTCTCTTGGGAATGATGAAAATGTTCTGGCATCAGATAGTTGTGATGGTTGTTCAACATTGTGAATATACTAAAAATGGAATTATATGCTTTAAAATGATTATAATGGTGAATTTTATTTTGTGTGAATCTTATCTCCAACACTGCCCTCCCCCCATTTACATTATACTTAATCATAAAATATTATAAGCTTTTCCCCTAAAACAAGGATAGTTGATGTCACCACTTCTATCGTTCATTGTGCTGAAGAACCTAGCCATTGTACTAAAGGAAGGAAAAAAAAAAGACATACAGATTGTAAAGAAAGAAGTAAAACTGTCTTATTCATAGAAGACATAATGGTTTTTGTAGGAAATTCTATGGAATCTACAAAAATGTCCATAGAACTAATAAATGAGTTTAGAAATAAAACAGATATAAGGAAATACACAAAAATTAATTATATTTTATATACTAGCAGTGAACCATTAGATTAAAAAATATAGTATAATTTACCATGTATCAAAATATAAAAACCTTAGATATAAATTTAGCAAATTTATTGCATAAGACCTTTATTTTGGACAAAGAATTATGAATTTTCCATCAAAAGAAGATCTGTATATAGGAAATCATAGATCTGGAATCAATTTCTTACATCAAAAGAACATAAACTGAACTGTCCTTATAGGGTAAATTAGTTGGAGGTGGCTCCTGATGGAGGATTGAAAATGATTTTTCTCAGCTTTATTGAGGTATAACTGATAAATAATATCTTAAAATATTTAAAGTGTACAATGTGATGATTTGATATACATATAATTTGTGAAAATATTCTTCTATTGACCTAATTAATATATCCATCACCTTACCTATTTACCCCCCACCCCCTTTTTTTTTCCAGGTGAGAACAGTTCTACTTTCTTAGCAAATTTCAATTATGTAATGCAGTGTTATCAACAATATTCATTTTTTTAAGGATGAATATATATATGTATATTCATTTACCCATTTATGGACATTTAGGTTGTTTTCATATCTTGGCTATTGTGACTAATACTGTGGTGAACATGGGAGTACAGATATCTCTTCAAGATAAAATATATCTATCAGAAATTAAATAAGACTTGAATAACTGGAAGGATGTTACATGTTCCTTGTTTGGAA
Organism: Zalophus californianus; assembly: GCF_009762305.2. Taxonomy (NCBI): domain Eukaryota; kingdom Metazoa; phylum Chordata; class Mammalia; order Carnivora; family Otariidae; genus Zalophus; species Zalophus californianus. The sequence continues at coordinate 46,642,096 of NC_045605.1, forward strand.
AACTCAATATTGTTAAAATGTCAATTCTCCCCAAACTGTTCTATGAATTCAATATAATCTCAATACAAATCTTGGCAGGATATTTTAGAAATTGGCAAGCTAATTCTAAAATTTATATAGAAATGAGAAAACCTAGAATAGCCAAAGCAATTTCGAAAAAGAAGATCCAAGTTGGAAGACTCACAGTACCTAATTACGTAACCTTTTGTGAAGTTAACATAATCAAGACAATGTGGTACTGGCATAAGGATAGACATACAACTAGATAGCTATGTAGAAAAAATGAACTTTGGGGCTTACTTCACATCATACAGAAAAATTAACTCAAAATGGGTCATAGACCTAAGAAAGAAGTAAAAATATAAAACCTCTGGAAGAAAACAGAGAAATTCCTTGTAACCATAAAGTAGACCAAGATTCCTTAGGACCCCAAAAGCATAAAAGAAACAACTGATAAATTGATCTTCATCAAAGTTAAAAACTTCTGCCGTACAAAAGTCACCATCAAGAAAATGAAAAGGGAAGCCGGAGACTGAGAGAAAATATTGCAACACAAACATCTGATCGAGGGCTTGTATTCACAGTTTATAAAGAACTCTTAACAACTATAGAATGAAAAGACAAATCACCCAGCCAATAAAAAAAGGAAAAAGGATCTTAAGACATTTTGCAAAATAAGATATTTGAAGACAACCACATTACAATATGTTCACCATCTTTAGTCAGAAATGCAAATGAAAGCCACAATGAGATACCACTACACATCTTTAGCTAGCTTAAAATTAAAAAGACTCACAATAACAAGTTTTGGCAGGAACTCTTCTTTTAAAAAATGATTTTATTTATTTGAGAGAGTGAGAGCACGAGCAGTGGGGGGGGGGAAGATGGGAAGAGTGAGAGGGAGAAGCAGTGTCCCCTATGGAGCCCAACATGGGACTTGATCCCAGGACCCTGGGATCATGACCTGAGCCCAAGGCAGAAGCTTAACTGACTGAGCCACCCAGGCACCCCATGGCAGGAACTCTTATACATTTCTAGTGGGAATGTAAAATGGTATAACCACTTTGGAGGACAGTTTGTCAGTTTCTTAAAAAATTAAACTCATACTTATTCAAACCTGCCATTCCTCTTGAATATTTTACCCAAGAGAAATGAAAATATTTGATCACATAAAGCATTATGCATGAATTTTTATAGCAGCTTTATTCATAGTAGCCCTACACTGGATTCCAAATGTCCATTAGTAGATGAATAGGTAAATAAATGTTTGATGTATCTATATATGTTTGATGTATCTATATACTGGAATACTGTCTAACAAAAAAAAAAGGATAAACTACATGCAACAACATAAATCTCAAAAACTTGCTGAACAAAATAAGCCCAATACAAGAGAGTACACACTATATGATTCTATTTATATGAAATTTTATGAAATTCTATTAAAATTCTGATTTATTTTGAGAGAAAGGTAATAGTGGTTGTCTGAGTTTTGGAGTCTGGGATGGGAGTGCCAATTGGGAGTTGGCAAAAAGGAAATTTTTAAAAATCCATTCACCTACTGATGGATTTTTGGGGTCCAGTTTGGGGCTACTATGAAGAAGCTGCTATAAATGTTTTTGTACAACACTTTTTGTGATGATGGAAATATTTTATATCTTGGTTGTTATGTTGGTTATATGAGTCTAGACATTTGCCAGAACTCATCAAATTGTGCATTTGAAATGGAAGTATGTTATTTCATGTAAATTATTCCTCAATAAAATTGATTACAAAAGCCTATTGAAGGTGCACCTGGGTGGCTCAGTCAATTAACCGTCCAACTCTTGATTTTGGCTCAGGTCATGGTCTCAGGGTCATGGGATTGAGTCCTGCATATGGCTTGTGCTGAGCGTAGAGCCTGCTTGGGATTCTCTCTCCCTACCTCTTTGCCCCTCCCATCCCCCCCTTCATGCTCTCTCTCTCCCCCCCCCCCAAAAAAAGCCCGCTGAAGGAGGTAAAGCTACTTGCTCAAGTTTACAAAGCTAGTGACAAGAGAATAGATTGAAACTCTTGCCTATTTCACTCCAAGTTCATCCTCTTTCCATTATGTTATGCAGCCTTTTTATACCCACAACAGGTGCTCAATAAATATTGAATGGAAAATAAATGTGAGCAGAGGGATCAAAGGCCTTAAAGGTAAGGCAAGAAATATATATTTCATCCAAAAGATATTATAGGTAGGAAAGAATAGGAGAAATAATTTAGACAGTCCATTCTCCATGTTGGTATTGTGCGGGCTTATTTATGACATTTTATTATAATTACACAAATCTCTCTCTTCCTTTAGACTGTCATTTCCCTAAAGTTTTCATCTAACTCATATTTTTTTCTAGCTCTGTCTGTATATAAAAGGGCTAAACAGGGGCACCTGGGTGGCACAGTTACTTAAGCATCGACTCTTGGTTTCAGCTCAGGTTGTGATCTTACGGTCCTGAGATCGAGTCCCACCCATATCGGGCTCTGTGCTGAGCAGAGTCGGCTGAAGTTTCTCTCTCCCCCGCCCTCTGCTCCTCCCCACCCTATGTGCATGCTCTGTCTCTCTCAAATAAATAAATCTTTTATTTTTATTATTATTATTTTTAAAGATTTTATTTATTTATTTGACAGAGAGAGACACAGCGAGAGAGGGAACACAATCAGGGGTAGAGGCAGAGGGAGAAGCAGGCTTCCTGCCGAGCAGGGAGCCCGATGTGGGGCTTGATCCCAGGACCCTGGGACCATGACCTGAGCTGAAGGCAGATGCTTAACGTGAGCCACCCAGGTGCCTCATAAATAAATCTTTTAAAGAAAAGGGTTAAACAAATGAGGATAAATGAATAAATGAATGAATGAAAGAAAATTACATGATAGAACTTTAGAGAATTCTAATTGATGGAAGGCATTAAAAAGAGGTCATTTTTGGATTGGAGGAAAGCAGTTTTAAAATAAGGACTAGAAGAATGGGCTTTGAGCATGATATAGTGAAAAGAATATGGACTTTTAGATTAGATCCTGGCTTTGCCACTTATTAACTCTGTGATTTGAGGCAAGGTACTTGACTTCTCAGAGTCCTATAGTTTTTATTTGCAAATTGAAGATAGTAATACTTAAGGAGTTAGTTTTGAGGATATATAAAATAAGGTATATGAAGATTGTAGCATATTCTCTGACTAAAAACAGAATGTCAATAAAATGGCAAACATTTCCCTTCTAACTGGTATCCAGGAATTCTTAGCTCTAAATTGAACATTGATCTTAAACCTGGTCTCAGGTTTACTAGGCTGTAAATAATTCAAAGTCATTTAAAAATTGCCCGAAACAGGTTTTCATCCACTGCTGGTGGCTCTTTTATATTGGACTTTAAAATTCACAGTACAATTTTGCTAGCACTAGTGGGTATTCTTGCTTGTAACCAGGAGCATTGCATGTTCTGCTAAAACAGTTCCTCTTTTAAGCAAAGGTAGTTTGCTTTTTTGAAGACTAGAAAACATAGTTCTGTGGTTAAGCAAATGGATTACTAAATCAACTTGGATATAAGTCACTTCCTAGCTGTGTAACCTTGGGCCTTCACTCAATGTCTCTGAGCCTCAGTTTCCATATCTGTAAAATGGAGCTAACCATATGTGATGAGATTGTTTTATTTTTTCATTTTTTGTTTTTTTAAAATATTTTATTTATTTATTAGAGAGAGAGCAAAATGAGAAAGTGAGAATGAGCAGGGGGTTGGGGTTGGGGTAGAGGGAGAGGGTGAAGCAGGCTGTCTGCCTAGCAATAAGTCCAATGCAGGGCTTGATCCCAGGACTCTGGGATCATGACCTGAGCTGAAGACAGACACTTAACTGACTAAACCACACAGGCGCCCCAAGATTATTGTAAGTTTTAAATGAGATTTTAAATGTGACAATCCTTAGCATAGTAACTGGCATATTGTAAGTGGTCAATAAAATCATTGCTATAAGTATCATTTAAAAATTACTCAGGAGAGAAACTTGATGAGAATATTTACAGATTAAAGGACTGCATCAGAAACTGATGGAAACATTTCCAAGATTTATATTATATTTATATTTAATAATTAATATTTATTTATATTTACTGTTCTGCAATTTGCCCTTTTTAAAATTTAAATTCAATTAATTAACATACAGTGTATTATTAGTTTCAGAGGTAGAGTTCAGTGATTCATCCGTTGTATATAACACGCAGTGCTCATTACGTCCTGTGCCCTCTTTAATGCCCATCATCCAGTTACCCCGTCCTCCCACCCCCCTTCCCCTCCAGAAACCCTCAGTTTGTTTCCTATGATTAAGAATCCCTTATGGTTTGTCTCTCTCTCTGATTTCATCTTTATTTTTCCCTCCCTTCCCCTGTGCTCCTCCATTTTGTTTCTTAAATTCCACACATGAGTGAAATCATATGATAATTGTCTTTCTCTGATTGACTTATTTCACTTAGCATAATACCCTCTAGTTCCATCCATGTCATTGCAAATGGCACGATTTTTTTTTTTTTGATGGCTGAGTAGTATTCCATTGTGTGTGTGTGTGTGCATGTGTCTTCTTTATTCATTTGTTGATGGACATCTGGGCTCTTTCCATAGTTTGGCTATTGTGGAAATTGTTGCTATAAACATTGGGGTACATGTGTCCCTTTGGGTCACTACATTTGTATCTTTGGGGTAAATACCTAGTAGTGCAATTGCTGGGTCATAGGGTAGCTCTATTTTTAACTTCTTGAGGAAACTCCATACTGTTTTCCAGAGTGGTTGTACCAACTGCAAGATTTATATTATAGTGAGGTTAGTATACAATGCTGTCTATCAGTGTAGAACCACATGTGCTAACATTTCTTATGGTGTTGATTTGACGAGTCTTCTTTTATATTCTATCTATTTAAATAATTACTTATTGCCAAATATGCTTCTTGCCTTCATTACACTGTTAGTTTAGATTGCTAACTTCCAAATCCAAGGGAAATCTTGAAAACTGTTGAACAGTGGCTTAATCCTTAAGTTGAAAAACATGTATATAGTTTTCCTATTGTAATATTGGCAGGAATTTCAGGGTTTTTGAAAGTATTTTTTGTCACTCACTGTCAGCAAAAGCAAAGAAAAGGATGGAAATTTGCAGAGCTTTTAAAAAAAGCAGCTTTATGGAAGTTTAATTTACATACCATAAAATTTATCCATTATAATTGCACAATTCAACAATTTTCAGTAAATTTATAGAATTGTGAAACCATCATCATAATCCAGTTTTACCATCACTGTAAAAATTATCTCGCTACCATCCCCAGTCCACAAATGAACTGCCTTCTATCTCTATAAATTTGCCTTTTCTGGACACTTCATATAGATTAAATCTTACCATATGTAATCTTTTACATGTTGTGTCTCACTGAGCATAATGTTTTCAAGGCTCATCCATGTTGTAGCCTCTATCAGTATGTTCATTCCTTCTTATTGCCAAATAGCATTCCATAGTATGGATATATCACATTTAAAAAATCCATTTGCTACTTGATGGACATTTGGATAGTTTCCAGCCTGGGCTATTATCAATCATGTTGCTCTCAACATTTATATAACTGTCTTGCTGTAGGCATGTGTATTCATTTCTTTTGGGTAGATTCCTAGATGTGAAATTGATAGGTCATATGGTAAGTTTATACTGAATTTTTAAAAACACTGCCAAGTTGTTTTTCAAATTGGCATTGCCATTTCACATTCCCATCAGCAATGTATGATGGTTCCAGTTTCTCCATATCCTTGCTAATGTTTGGTATTGTATATCTCTTTGATTTTAGATGTTTTAGTAGGTATATAGTGGTATCTTATTTTGATTTTAATTTGTATTTCCTTAGTGACCAATGATGCTGAGCATCTTTTATTATGCTTACTAGCCATTTAAAAAAGAATGGATTCCACATATAAGTGATACCGTATAGTATTTGTCTTTCTCTGGCTTATTTCAGTTAGCCTAATGCCCTCATGTTTATCTATGTTGTCACAAATGGCAGGATTTCCTTCCTTTTTAAGGCTAAATAATATTCTTTCTTTCTAACTCACATTTTTTCTCCATTCATCCATTGATGAACACTTAAGTTATTTCCTATTCTTGCCTACTATGAATAATACTACAATGAACATGGGAGTACAGATATTTTGTTGATATCCTGTTTTCATTTCCTTTGGATATATATCTAGAGGTGGGAATCTTGGATCATGTGGTAGTTCTACTTCAACTTTTTGAGGAACCTCCATATGATTTTCCACAGTGGCTGCACCAATTTACATTCTGACTACCAGTGCACAAGTTTACCTTTTCCACATCTTTGTCAAAACTTATCTCTTATCATTTAATTAATTAATTATATTATTTTAGAAGATTTTATTTATTTATTTGAGGGGAGAGAGCAGGAGCAGGGAGAGGGGGAGAAGCAGACTCCCCACTGAGCAGGGAGCCTGACACAGGGCTTAATCCTAGGACCCTGGGATCATGACCTGAGCTGAAGGCAGATGCCCAATGACTGAGCCACCCAGGCGCCCCAAGATAGTAACATTTTGATGGATATTCTTATAAACATTTAAATTTACACACACACAAACACATATGTAGCACATATCTTATATGTTTTTGACTGACAAATTTGACTATTTTCATTTCTTATTAAATGTCCTTGGGCTGGCACTGACTTTTACTCTTTAAAACACTAATTCCATGTTGAAATTATTTACTTTGACATTTTTGGCTATGAAATGTTATGTCAGATGATTGTGCTATGACACAAGAAGGAAGAATAAAGAATCATAGAACTATAGAATTTAAGATCTAAAAGAGACCTTTGAGAACTTCAAAGACTGCTCTGAAACTCAGAACTAATCAAGAGGTCAGTTTTCTTTCCACTTTCTGTGTTGTCATATATTATGCAAACTTACAAAGGAAGAAAGCTGATATTGAAGATACAAGTATTTACTTTCAAAGATGAAGTCTCACTCATGAATTTCCTCTCCAACAAACTAAAATTTCTTATTTTATACAATTTTAGCTTCACAGGACCTTGTATGGTTCATTGACTAGTCAAATACATAGGTATCATTCCATTTGTTTGCAAGTCAACTTTTACACATAGTTTTGTGCAGGTCTGTGGGGATGTTCTTCCACATAATGTATTTCCAGGAGATAGCTTAACAATGGAGGTGGTGCCTCATTTCTTCTGGTGTAATTCCTAGTTAGGTTGAACTCAGAAGTAAATTTAGAATTATAACTAAAATCTTACTGAAGTTACTTAAAATGAGGAGAGTAGAAAGGAAAAAGAAATGAGAAGAAAGCACCAGCAGGGCAAAAAATAGCTGCTGCTTTGAAAATAATTTATTTCTCTTTCTCTGTGGGCATACGTGTGTGGGTGGGTTTTCTCAATTCTGAAGTTGTTGTAAATAAATTAGCTGTAAAGCAGTCACAGATTTTTTTTTCCCTTAGTCCTCTAAATTACTTCAGGTATCAAGCTGAGAAGTCTGTGGGGCTTTCAGTAATAGCACACTGTTTCATATTATGATTTTTTAAAAGCAGAGACAGAAACAACCCAAATAATTCCATTTACATTTGAATTAAATTTCTCAGACATTTCTTGGATTTTATTAGCAATTCAACAAGAAGCCTAATATTAGGAGATATGGAATAATTACAAAAGAAGGGGAGGGATAGAACTAAAGGGGTACTGAATTCATAATGCAGAGTTTGGCTGAAGTGGTCACTATTTTTGTGAATAGAGAGTAATAGGTCAAATTTTAATCCTTCAAAGTAATTTTCTATGAATTCAAATCTGTGAATCTTTTATACTTACTCTACCTATTGTTCCATTGCAAGTGTCAAATCAGTAGTAGTTTCATAAACCATCTCAAGGGATTTCATGGACATTTTCTAAGTTATTTACTGACCCAATTTCCATGTAACCCATTGGTATATATTATAGTAACAGATATTTGTTAAAGATAAAACATATTGGGGTGCTTGGGTGGCTCAGTCAGTTAAGCATCTGCCTTTGGCTCAGGTCATGTTCCCAGGGGCCTGGGATCTAGCCCTGCTTTGGGCTCCCTGCTCAGTGGGGAGTCTGCTTCTCCCTCTGCCCCTCCCCCCTATCTTTTTAAAAAAAGATAAAACATATTTATAAACAGTGATGCCCATTAGCAATATGACATTGAACAAGTAAGTTACTTTTCTGGCCCAGTTAAATGAGGAAATTGGCCTGAATTATTTCTGTATACTTTTTAGTTCTAAATTCTGTGAGGTCATTAAAAATGAGAGAAATAGGCCAATATGTAAATTAAAGTCATATATTGTAATTTAAACTATACATACATAAATATTAATTATATTGTTTCTACTCAGATTAGCAGTGGTCTCAATAATTTAAATTTCTGACTCTGTTATGAATATTTATTTCTTTGTTTTCCACCACTCATAAGATGAAGTCAAAACTTCTCAGGATGGCACATTAGAGCAATTATGCTTTTTTATAATGTAGTCCTAACCTGTTTTTCTTGCTTCCTCTCTTATAACCCCTGTACTACAGGCATATCAAATTCTTTTCAATGATTATTTTTTGACTAACAGCTTATTGTGATATTATTCACAATCCATAAGATTCATCTTTTTAAAGTGTACAATTTGGTGATTTTTAGTATATTCACAGAGGTGTAGCCATCATCACTATATAATTCCAGTGCATTTTTATAACCCCCAAAAGAAGTCCTATACCCATTAGCAGGCACTTTCCCCCTTGGCCCAGCCCCTGGAAAATGTTAATATATTCTCTGTCTTTATAGATTTGCCTATTTTGAACATTTCATATAGATGGAGCCATATAATATGTGGCCTTTGGGACTGGCCTTTTTCACTTAAGATAATGTTTTCAGGGTTCACCCATGTTGTATCATGTATTGGTTCTTCATTCCTTTTTATGGCCAAATAATATTTGATGATGATGATGATGATAATGTTGATGATGGTATGCCACATTTTATTTATCCTTTCATCAGTTGATGGGCTTTTGTGTTGTTCCCATATTTTGGCTATTATGATTTTTGATGCTGTGAACATTCTTGTCAGATTTTTGTGGGAACTTATGTTTCCTTTTCTCTTGGGTATATTCCTAGGAGTGGAATTGCTGGTTCATATGGTAAGTCTATGTTTAACTTTTTAAGGACCTGCCAAACTGTTTTCTAAAGAGTTTCACCATTGTATAATCTTACCAGCAATGTATGACAGTTCCAGTTTCTCCACATTCAAACTTTTAAAGTATGAAATTGTGATAAAATACCTCTTTTCATTCATACAGTTTACTCAACACAAATTATTAAGAGCAAACCACTGTGTACTTGATGTGGTTTTCAAAGAAGTAAAAACAAAGTGATACCTGTGATACTATAATGTTTAGAATATCTGCAATGTCTGGAATGATTCTTGTCTTTACCCTCACAAAACTCAGCTAAATACTCTACAGCACCATACTGGAATACAGACAAAAAAGTATAAATTCCTTAGCATAGTACACACAGCTTCCTATGATCTACTCCCCTTTTCTTACCATCCCCTGCTATGAATCACAACCTCGTTGTAACCTCTATTCAAAAGCAAGTGAAACCAAAAGCACACCTTAGCCAATTAAAAATAAAATCACAGTAAGGCATTTTTGGCATCTCTAAAGTTGAGCCATGCAATTTATTTTTATATAATCCAAGATAACCTGGTTATAAAATGTATATTCTAAATAACAAAATGAATTGAATTGTGGAACTTTTAACTTAAAGTTGGGAAGAGATGTGGGACATTAAAATGATGACTTTGATTTCAGGATAATTTATTTGTAATCCTTTCTGACAGAGATTAATTACTGGGGTCAGTAACCTATTAAGGACCCTCCTTAATAGGGTCATTGGTATATAAAAGAATGTTTGCATTTTTGCGCCCTTTAAGATGGGAAGCGTGTTCTTTTCCAAAAGTAGTATTAACACACCAGGTTAAAAAGAAAGGGGCTGGGGTAGGGCAGTACTGGCCTAGCTGAATATTACTACACTGGGAATTATGCTCTGTTTCATCTGTAGACCATTCCTTATGGGTATCAATGTCTAGTTATGATGCTCATGTAAGTTCAGCCTTTAACTGTTTCTGCTCAAAGATGGAAGAAAGGAATATAAAAGCAAGTGGGACAGATGTTGGCGAGGATGCAGAGAAAGGAGAACAATCCTACACTGTTGGTGGCAATGCAAGCTGGTGCAACCACTCTGGAAAACAACCCACCAACATCTGTCCTTTCCTGACATGTTAATTTTAGCCATGTCTGTTCCTGTCTTCTGCCCATTTCTTGATTGGATCATTTGTTCTTTGGGTGTTGAGTTTAATAAGTTCTTTATAGATTTTGGATACTAACCCTTTATCTGATATGTCATTTGCAAATATCTTCTCCCATTATGCCAGTTGCCGTTTGGTTTTGTTGACTGTTTCTTTTGCTGTGCAAAAGCTTTTTATCTTGATGAAATCCCAATAGTTCATTTTTGCCCTTGCTACCTTTGCCTTTGGCGATGTTTCTAGGAAGAAGTGGCTGTGGCTGAGGTCGAAGAGGTTGCTGCCTGTGTTTCTCCTTTAGGATTTTGATGGACTCCTGTCTCACATTGAGGTCTTTCAACCATTTGGAGTCTATCTTTGTGTGTGGTATAAGGAAATGGTCCAGTTTCATTCTTCTGCATGTGGCTGTCCAATTTTCCCAACACCATTTGTTGAAGAGACTGTCTTTTAACCATTGGACATTCTTTCCTGCTTTGTCAAAGACTAATTGACCATAGAGTTGAGGGTCCATTTCTGGGCTCTGTATTTGTTCCATTGATCTATGTGTCTGTTTTTGTTCCAGTACCATACTGTCTTGATGATGACAGCTTTGTAATAGAGCTTAAAGTCTGAAATTGTGATGCCGCCAGCTTTGCTTTTCTTTTTCAATATTCCTCTGGCTATTCAGGGTCTTTTCTGGTTCCATACAAATTTTAGGATTATTTGTTCCATTTCTTTGAAAAAAGTGGATGATATTTTGATGGGGATTGCATTGAATGTGTAGATTGCTCTAGGTAGCATTGACGTCTTCACAATATTTGTTCTTCCAATCCATGAGCATGGAACGTTTTTCCATTTCTTTGTGTTTCCTCAATTTCTTTCATGAGTATTTTATAGTTTTCTGAGTACAGATTCTTTGCCTCATTGGTTAGATTTACTCCTAGGTATCTTATGGTTTTGGGTGCTATTGTAAATGGGATCGACTCCTTAATTTCTCTCTATTCAGTCTTGTTGGTGTATAGGAATGCCACTGATTTCTGTGCATTGATTTTATATCCTGCCACTTTACTGAATTCCTGTATGAGTTCTCGCAGTTTTGGGGTGGAGTCTTTTGGGTTTTCCACATAAAGTATCCTATCATCTGCAAAGAGTGAGAGTTTGACTTCTTCTTTGCCAATTTGGATGCCTTTGATTTCTTTTTGTTGTCTGATTGCTGTGGCTAGGACTTCTAATACCATGTTGAATAGCAGTGGTGATAGTGGACATCCCTGCTGTGTTCCTGACCTTAGGCGGAAAGCTCTCAGTTTTTCCCCATTGAGAATGGCATTCACTGTAGGTTTTTCATAGATGGCTTTTATGATATTGAGGTATGTACCCTCTATCTCTATACACTGAAGAGTTTTGATCAAGAAAGGATGCTGTACTTTGTCAAATGCTTTTTCTGCATCTATTGAGAGGATCATATGGTTCTTGTTCTTTCTTTTATTAATGTATTGTATCACATTGATTGATTTGTGGATGTTGAACCAATCTTGCAGCCCAGGGATAAATCCCACTTGGTCGTGGTGAATAATCCTTTTAATGTACTGTTGGATCCCATTGGGTAGTATATTAATGAGAATTTTTGCATCCATGTTCATCAAGGATATTGGTCTGTCATTCTCCTTTTTGATGGGGTCTTTGTCTGGTTTTGGGGTCAAGGTAATCGTGGCCTCCTAAATCGAGTTTGGAAGTTTTCCTTCCATTTGTATTTTTTGGAGCAGTTTCAGAGGAATAGGTATGAATTCTTCTTTAAATGTTTGGTGTAGAATTCCCCTGGGAAGCCATCTGGCCCTGGGTTCCTGTTTGTTGGGAGATTTTCGATGACTGCTTCAATTTCCTTAGTGGTTATAGGTCTGTTCAGGTTTTCTATTTCTTCCTGGTTCTGTTTTGGTAGTTGATACATCTCTAGGAATGCATCCATTTCTTCCAGATATCCTATTTGCTGGCATAGAGTTGCTCATAATATGTTCTTATAATTGTTTGTATTTCTTTGGTGTTGGTTGTGATTTCTCCTCTTTCATTCGTGATTTTGTTGACTTGGGTCATTTCTCTTTTCTTTTTGATCAGTCTGGCCAGGGGTTTATCAATCTTGTTAATTCTTTCAGAGAACCAGCTCCTAGTTTTGTTGGTCTGTTCTACTCTTCTTTTGGTTTCTGTTTCATTGATTTCTGCTCTGATCTTTATGATTTCTCTTCTCCTGCTGGGTTTAGGCTTTATTTGCTGTTCTTTCTCCAGCTCCTTTAGGTGAAGGGTTATGTTGTGTATTTGAGACCTTTCTTGTTTCTTGAGAAAGGCTTGTATTGCTATATATTTTCTTCGTAGGACTGCCTTTGCTGCATCCCAAAGATTTTGAACAGTTGTGTTTTCATTTTCATTGGTTTCCATGAATTTTTTTAATTCTTCTTTAATTTCCTGGTTGACCCGTTCATTCTTTAGTAGGATGCTCTTCAACCTCCATGTATTTGAGTTCTTTCTGAGTTTCCTCTTGTGACTGAGTTCTAGTTTCAAAACATTGTAGTGTGAAAATATGCAGGGAATGATCCCCATTTTGGTACTGGTTGAGACCTGATTTGTGACCTAGGATGTGATCAATTCTGGAGAATGTTCCATGGGCCCTAGAGAAGAATGTGTATTCTGCTGCTTTGGAATGGAATGTTCTGAATATATCTGTGAAGTCCATTTGGTCCAGTGTGTCAATTAAAGTCTTTATTTCCTTGTTGATCTTTTGCTTAGATGATCCGTCCATTTCAGTGAGGGGGCTGTTTAAGTCCCCCACTGTTTTTGTGTTGTTGTCCATGTGTTTCTTTGCTTTTGTTATTAATTGGCTTATATAATTGGCTGCTCCCATGTTAGGGGCATAGATATTTACCATTATTAGATCTTCTTTGTTGGATAGACCCTTTAAGTAGGATATATTGTCCTTCCTCATCTCTTATTAGAGTCTTTGGTTTAAAATCTAATTTGTCTGATATAAGGATTGCCACCCCAGCTTTCTTTTGATGTCCATTAGCATGGTAAATGGTTTTCTACCCCCTCACTTTCAATCTGGGGGTGTCTTTGGGTCTAAAATGAGTCTCTTGCAGACAGCATATCGATGGGTCTTGTTTTTTTATTCAGTCTTATACCCTTTATCTTTTGATTGGGGCATTTAGCCCATTTACATTCAGACTAACTAGTGAAAGATATGAATTTATGGTATTGTATTGCCTGTAAAGTTGCTGTTACTGTATATTGTCTGTGTTCCTTTCTGGTCTATGTTACTTTTAGGCTCTCTTTTTGCTTAGAGGACCCTTTTCAATATTCCTGTAGGGCTGGTTTCGTGTTTGCACATTCCTTTAGTTTTTGTTCTGGAAGCTTTTTATCTCTCTGTCTATTTTCAATGACAGCCTATCTGGATATAGTATTCCTGGCTACATATTTTTCTCATTTAGTGGTCTGAATGTATCATGCCAGTCCTTTCTGGCCTGCCAGATCTCTATGGTTAGATCTGTTGCCAATGTAATGTTTTTACCATTGTAGGTTACAGATCTCTTTTCCCGAGGTGCTTTCAGGGTTTTCTCTTTGTCTCTGAGACTCAAAAGTTTTACTATTAGATGTTGGGGTGTTGATGTATTTTTATCAATTTTGAGAGGGGTTCTCTGTGCCTCCTGGATTTTGATGCCTGTCCTTCCCCAAATTAGGGAAGTTCTCTGCTATAATTTTCTCCAGTATACCTTCTGCCCCTCTCTCTCTTCTTCTCTTGGGATCCCAATTATTCTAATATTGTTTTGTCTTATGGTATCACTTATCTCTCTCATACTGCCCTCGTGATCCAGTAGTTGTTTATCTCTCTTTTTCTCAGCTTCTTTATTTTCCATCATTTATCTTCTATATCGCTAATTCTCTTTTCTGCCTCATTTATCCTAGCAGTTAGAGCCCCCATTTTTTATTGCACCTCACTAATAGCCTTTTTGTTTTCGACATGGTTAGATTTTAGTTCTTTTATTTCTCCGGAAAGGGTTTCTCTAATATGTTCCATGCTTTTTTCAAGCCCAGCTAGTATCTTTAAAATCGTCATTCTGAACTCTAGTTCTGACATCTTACTAATGTCCATATTGATTAGGTCCCTGGCAGTTGGTGTTGTCTCTTGGTTTTTTTTTGAGTTGTTTTTTTACGTCTTGTTATTCTTCCAGAAAGTGGTCGCTTTTCTGTTCAGAGATTTGCTGCTATTCTTTTCTTTGATCTCCTCTTGAGTTCATAGATGTTCAGAATGGTTTGATCCCAATCTAGCTAAATTCCTGGGACCAGATGAAATTTAGGTCTCCTACCCAGAGGTATCTTTTTAATGCAAATCTGATTCCCATTCCTTTTCCACTGTTTTTGTGTATATGTCTGTATACACACAAACACACACACTTAAAAAATCAATGCAAAATAAAAACAATGCTCAATATCTTCCAATTGTATCTTAGCAAAAAGCAAAATACTTAACTAGTATTGGGCTCCATATAATTTAGACTCTGTTGAGTTTTGTTTTCATCTTATACCACCTCTCTTTATCCCAGACCCACATGTAAGAGGCAACTTTTTAAGTGTCTTTTTTTTTCCAGTTTCATTGAGGTATAATTGACAAAATATTAACAGATTTAAAGTGTACGTTATGATGATTTGATATACATATAAACTCTGAAAGCATTCCTCTCATTTAGTTAGTTAATATATTCTTCCATCTATCTACAATTAATTGGTTTTCAAGTTTTCTCTGACATTTAAGTTGTATTCTCAGCAAATTTCAATTATATAATATGGTGTTATCAACTGTGGTCACTGTGTTATACAGTAGATTTTCCAACCTTATTCATCTTATAGCTGAAAGTTTCTATCCTCTCCCTATTCCCACCCCCAGTCCCCGACAATCACTTTTCTACTCCAGTTCTATGAACTTGACTTTTTAAAAATTAGATTGCACATATAAGTGATGACGTGTAGTATTTTGTCTTTCTTTGTTTGGCTTATCTCACTTAGCATAATGCACTCAAGGTCCATCCATGTTGAAAATGGCAAGATTTACTTCTTTCTCATGGCTGAATTATATTCTAGTGTGTGAATATGTGTGTGTATGTGTGTATGTGTATCACATCTTTATCTGTTCATCCATTGATGAAACTGAGATTGTTTCTATGTCTTGGTTATTGTAAATAATGCTGCAATGAAAATGGGGATACAGAGATCTCTCTGATATCCTGTTTTCTTTCCTTTGGGTATATATATCCAGAAGTAGGATTGCTGGATCATCTGGTAGTTCTATTTTTAATTTTTTGAGAAACCTCCATACTGTCTTCTTTAGTGGCTATATCAACTTACATTTTCACCAGTAGTGTGCAAGGGTTCCCTTTTCTCCACATTCTTACCACTACTTGTTATTTCTTGTCTTTTTAATGATAGGCATTCTAGCAGGTGTGAGATGATAACTGATTGTGGTTTAGATTTGCATTTCTTCAATGATTAGTGATACTGAGCACCTTTACATGTACCTGTTGGCCAGCTGCATGTCTTCCTTGGAAAAAGCTCTATTC
The DNA here is from genome assembly GCF_009762305.2 of Zalophus californianus. Classification (NCBI taxonomy): domain Eukaryota; kingdom Metazoa; phylum Chordata; class Mammalia; order Carnivora; family Otariidae; genus Zalophus; species Zalophus californianus. Next base: position 46,658,036 of record NC_045605.1, read on the forward strand.
AGTTCTGCCCATTTTTTAAAAAGATTTTTTCTTACTAAGTTATTAGTCAGAAAATTTTGGATATTTCTTTGGATATTAGCCCCTTATCAGATACATGATTTTGGATATTAGCCCCTTATCAGATACATGATTTACAAATATATTCCCTATTCTGTAGGTTACCTTTTAGTTTTGTTGATGATTTCCTTCACTGTACAGATGCTTTTTAGTTTGAGGTAGTCCCACTTGTTTATTTTTGCTTTTCTTGCCTTTGCTTTTTGTGTCAAATCCAAAAGATCATTGCCAAGACTGATGTCAGGGAGTTTACTATGTGTGTTTTCTTCTAGGAGTTTCATGGTTTCAAGTCTTTCATTCAAATCTTTAATTTACTTTAAATTGATATTTTGTGTATGGATGGAGCTGGTGGTCTAATTTCATTCTTTTGTATTGTGGCTATTCAGTTTTTCCAGTACCATTTGTTGAAGAGCTATCCTTTCCCCAGTGTATATTCTTTTTTTAAATAATTTTTTATTGTTATGTTAATCACCATATATTACATCATTAGTTTTTGATTCCCCAGTGTATATTCTTGACTCCTTTGTTGTAAATATATGTATTGAGATGATTTCTGGGTTCTCTATTCTATTCCATTGATCAATGTATCTGTATTTATGCCAATACCATACTATTTTGATGACCAATAGCTTTGTAATATAGTTTGAAATATGAAGCACATTGGCCTCCAGCTTTTTCTTTCTTAAGATTGCTTTGGCTATTTGCAACGACGTGGATGGAACTGGAGGGTGTTATGCTGAGTGAAATAAGTCAATCAGAGAAAGACATGTATCACATGACCTCACTGATATGAGGAATTCTTAATATCAGGAAACAAACTGAGTGTTACTGGAGTGGTTGGGGGTGGGAGGGATGGGGTGGCTGGGTGATAGACATTGGGGAGGGTATGTGCTACGGTGAGCGCTGTGAATTGTGCAAGACTGTTGAATCACAGATCTGTACTTCTGAAACAAATAACGCAACATATTTTAAGAAAAAAGAAAAAGAAGAAGATAACAGGAGAGGAAGAAAAGGGGAGTATGTCAGAGGAGGAGACGAATCATGAGAGATGATGGACTCTGAAAAACAAACTGAGGGTTCTAGAGGGGAGGGGGTAGGGGGATGGGTTAGCCTGGTGATGGGTATTGAGGAGGGCACGTTCTGCATGGAGCACTGGGTGTTATGAACAAACAATGAATCATGGAATACTGCACCAAAAACTAGTGATGTAATATATGGTGATTAACATAACAATAAAAAAATTAAAAAAAAAAAAAGATTGCTTTGGCTAGTAGGTTTTTTGTTTGTTTGCTTGTTTGTTTGTTGGTTGGTTCCAGACAAATTTAGGTTTGTTTTTTCCACTTCTGTGAAAAATGCCATTGGAATTTTGATAGGGATTGCACTGTATCTGTAGATTTCTTTGGATAGTATACATATTTTAACAATACTAATTCTTCCAATCCATGAGCATGGAATATCTTGTATTTGTGTCAGTTAAATTTTCAATTTCAATTTCTCTCATCAGTGTCTTACATTTTTCAGTGTACAGGCCTTTCATGTCCTTAGTTGAATTTATTACTGGGTATTTTATTACTTTTGGTGCAATTGTAAATGGGACTATTTTCTTTCTCTTTTTGATAGTTTGTTACTAGCATATAGATATAGACTAGATTTTTATATGTTGGTTTTGTATCCTACAACCTTACTGAATTTGTTGATTATTTCTAATGGCTTTTGGTGGAACTTTTAGGATTTTCTGTATATAATATCATTCATCTGCAAATAGCAATATTTTTACTTCTTCCTTTCCTAGATAGATGCCTTTCATTTCTTCTTATTGCCTAATTTCTCTAGCTAGAACTTAGAGTACTATGTTGAATAAAAATGGTGAGAGTAGGTTTCTTTTTCTTGTTCCTGATCTTAGAGGTAAAATTTTCAGCTTTTCACTGTTGAGTATGATGTTAGTAATGGACTTGTCCCTTAAGTTATGTTCCCCCTAAACCAGTTTGGTAAGAGAGTTTTTATCATGAATCGATGTTGAATTTTGTCAAATGCTTTTTCTGCATCTATTGAGATGGTCATATAATGTTCATGTTTCATTTTGTGAATGTGGTGTATTACACTGATTGGTTTGTGGATGTTCAATTATCCTTGCATTCCTGGAATATATCCCATTTGATCATAGTGTATGCTCCTTTTAATGTATTATTGAATTGAATTTGCAGATGTTTTGTTGAGAATTTTTGCATTTATGTTCATCAGGTATATTAGCTTATAATTCTCCTTTTCTCTGGTGTCCTTATCTGGTTTTGGTATTGGGGTAATCCTGGCCTTGTAAAATGTGTTTGGAAGCATTCCTACTTCTTCTATTTTTTGGAAGTGTTTGAATTAATTGATATTAATTACTCTTTAAATGTTTGATAGAATTCTCCAGGGAAGTCATCTGGTCCTGGATGTTTCTTTGTTGGGAGGTTTTTGCTTACTGATTCAATCTCTTATCTAATAATTAGTGTGTTCAGATTTTCTATTTCTTCATGATTCAGTCTTGGTAGGTTCTGTGTTTCTAAGAATTTATCCATCTCTTAATTGGTCCAATGTTGTTGGCTAATTGTTGTTGATAGTAGTCTCTTATGATCTTCTTTATTTGCATGGTATCTGTTGTTATGTCTCTTCTTTAATTTATGATTTTATTTATTTGAATCCTCTCTCTTTTTGTTTTCTTGGTGAGTCTGTCTAAAGACTTGTTAATTTTATCTTTTCAAAGAATCAGCTCTAATGTTCATGGATCTTTTTACTGTCTTTTTTTGTCTCTATTTCATTTTTTTTCCATTTTGATCTTTCTTATGTCCTCCTTTCTACTGTCTTCTGGCTAATTTGTTCTTTTTCAAAACCCTTAATGTGTAAACTTAGATTGTTTATTTGAGATCTTTCTTGTTTCTTAATATAGGCATTTATTGCTATGAACTTCCCTGTTAGAACTGCTTTTGCAGCATCTTATAAATTTTGGTATATTGTAATTCTATTGTCATTTGTCTCAAGGTATTTTTTAATTTCTCTTTTGTTTTCTTCTTTAATCCATTGGTGGTTCATGTTGTGTAATCTCCAAAATTTTGTGTATTTTTTGTTTTCTTGTAATTGATTTCTAGCTTCCTACCATTGTGGTCAGAAAAGATGCTTGATTGATTACAGTCTTCTTAAATTTATTAAGACTAGAATTGTGGCCTAATATATGATCTCTCATGGAGGATGTTCCATGTGTACTTGAGAAGACTGTGTATTCTGTCACTTTTGGATAAATATTCCATAAGTCCATTTGGTTTCATGTGTAGTTTAAGTTCAGTGTTTTCTTAGTGTCCATTGCTGAAAATGGGGTATTGAAATCCCTTACTATTATTGTATTGCTGTCTAATTTTTCATGTCTGTTAATAATTACTTTATATTTCTAGGTACCTCTATGGTGGTTGCATAATTATTTACAAATGTTATGGCCTCTTGTTGGATTGGCACTTTTATGATTATATAATGACCTTCCTTGTCTCTTATTACAGTCTTTGGCTTAAAGTTTGTTTTGTCTTATATAAGTAGAGTTACCCCTGCTTTCTTTGGATTTCCACTTGCATAGAGTATTTTTCCATCCCTTCACTTTCAGTCTGTGTGTGTTCTCACATCTGAAGTGAGTCTCTTCTAGGCAGCATATAGTTGGGTCTTATTTTTTCATCCATTCAGGCACTGTATGTTTTTTGATTGAAGAATTTAATCTATTTACATTTAAAATATTTATTGATAGGTATGCACTTACTGTTTCTATTTTGTTAATTGTTTTCTGTATCTCTTCCTTTGTGATTTGATGATTTTCTGTAGTGTTATGCTTAGATTCTTTTCTCTTTATTTTTTGTGTATCTGTTATAGGTTTTTTTATTATTTTTTTTAAAGATTTTATTTATTTATTTGACAGAGAGACACAGCGAGAGCAGGAACACAAGCAGGGGTAGTGGGAGAGGGAGAAGCAGGCTTCCCGCTGAGCAGGGAGCCCAATGTGGGACTCGATCCCAGGACCCTGGGATCATGACCTGAGCCGAAGGCAGATGCTTAACGACTGAGCCACCCAGGCGCCCTCTGTTATAGGTTTTTGATTTGTGGTTATCATGAGGCTTCTATAAAATATCTTGCATTTATTGCAGTCTATTGTAAGTTGATTACAACTTAAGTTCAAACTCACATTAAAGCTGTATGTTTTTACTCTTCCCTCAACTAGTTTTAATGTTTTCAGTGTTACAACTTACATCTTTTCACCTCATGTATCCATTAACAAAAATTGTAATTATATTTCTTTTTAATAAATTTGTTTTTAACTTTTATACTAAATTTATAAATGACATACCTACAATCATTACAACATTAGAATATTCTGAATTTAACTATATATTTGTCTTTACTGGTATGATTTATACTTTAATATGTTTCTTGATTCTAATCACCATTCTTGTTTTTCACCTTGAATAACTCCCTTTAACATTTCGTGTAATACTGGCTTAGTGGTGATGAACTCCTTCAGCTTTTGCTTTTCTGGAAAACTATCTCTTCTTCAGGTCTGAAGATAAGTTTGCTGGGTAAAGTATTCTTTGGTGGGAGTTTTTTTTTTCTTTCGGCACTGTGAATGTATTATGCTTCTCCTTTCTGGCTTGCAAAGTTACTGCTGAAAAATCTACTGAGAGTGTTATGGGAGCTTCCTTGTATGTATCAAGTTGTTTTTCTCTTGTGCTTTTGAGATTCTCTCCTATTTTTAATTCTGACTGTTTAATTATGTTGTATCTCAGTATAGGTTTCTATGTATTCATTTTATTTGGAACTTCCTGTCTGGTTGTTTGTTTCTCTGGATATCTGTTGCTCAGCTAGGAAAGTTTTCATTCATTATTCCTGCCCCTTTCTCTGTCCTTTTTCTGAGACCTCTATAATGCAAATATTGATCTACTTGATGGTGTACTGTAAGTCCCTTAAGTTGTCTTGACTCTTTTTCATTCTTTTTTCTTTTTGCTCTTATGATTGGATGAATTGTATTGCCTTGTCTTTTATTTTACTGGTCCTTTCTTCTGCTTGATCTAATCTGATTTTAAACCTTCTATTGAATTTTTCATCTCTGTTATATATTCTTCAACTCTGTGATTTTTATTTGGTACTTTTAAATATTTTCTGTTCTTTTGTTGAAATTCTCACTTTGTTCATGCATTGTTCTTGACCTCGGTGAACATCTTTATAACCATTTATTTGGACTCTTTATCAGGTGTATAAAGAATTATTTCTCTTTCATTAAGGTCTGTTTCTGGAGTTTCATCTAGTTCTTTTGTTTGGAACATATTCTTTTACTTCAGTTTACTTGATTCTTTGTGCTAGTTTCTGTGTATTAGATAAAACAGCCATCCCTCTCAGTCTTGATAGAGTTGTCTTGTGTAGGAGATGAACTTTCATCTTCAGTCCAGCCCTAGCTCTTGGTTGTCTCTCAAATCTTTATGATTGCCCACGCCTTCTTTTTTGTTCTTAGTGGCTCCCAGTAGTTGGACGTGTGCCACAACCTGTCAATGTTCCAGAGGGGTAGATCTCTGTCAGCACTTAGTTTCAGGCTGATTGGAAGCCCTGCCCTCAGGCAGCAGATTTTAAAATATGGAAGTAGCACTCTTTTCAGAGAAGGACTGGGAGATGGGCATTTCTGTCTGCGCCCTCTTTGTTGAGCCCCAGGGTGATAGCTGGTAAAGAAGTTGTCTTTGTTTAGGGCACTTGGGTGGCTTGGTTGGTTAAGAGTCTGCCTTCAGCTCAGGTCATGATCCTAGGGTCCTGGGATAGAGACTTGAGTTGGGCTGCTGCTCAGTGGGGAGCCCGCTTCTCCCTCTCCTTCTACCACCCCCACTTGTTCTCTCTCTCTCTCAAATAAATAAATAAAATAAAATAAAGAAGTTGTGTTTGTTTGCTATATTCCTGTGGGACCTGCAAATGCAATCCCTGCTGGCTGCCAGAGCCAGGCAATCAAGGAGTGCATCTCCTGGTGGCTTCTACAAAAGCAGGAGCACCAGACATGTGTATAATTTGTTCTAAGGAGACACTGGCAACCTGGAGCTGGCCAGGGGTAGAGCATGGAGGCAGTACCCCAGGCCTTCAGGGTCTCCAGAAAGGATCACAGTTAGCCCTTAGATATTTATTGGATTAGAAGCATGCCCCTCAGGCTGGCAGATTTTAAGATATGTAAATGGACTTTTTTCAGGGAAAGACGTAAAGATAGGTGTTTCTGACTGCTGTTATCTGTGCTGAGCATAGAGGTATAGCTAGTTAAGAACCATTTCGTTAGAGGGGAGCAAGATGGCGGAGGAGTAGAAGACCTGGATTTCGTCAGGTCTCAGGAATTCAGCTGAATAGGGATCAAACAATTCTCAACACCTACGAACTCAACAGGAGACCGAAGAAGAGAGTAGCAACAACTCTCTGAACAGAAAAACAACCACTTTCTGGAAGGTAGGACGTGCAGAGAAGTGAATCCGAGGCGATATTCGGGAGGATAGACGGCGGGGGAGGGGCCTTCGTCGGCCCCTTCTGGCAAGTGATAGAGCTGCAGAGCACAAAATCGGAACTTTTAGAAGCCGGCTCCGCTGAGGGCCGTCGCTGTAGTGCTAAGCGGGGGGTGGAATCCTCCCAGGACAGTGTGGTCTCAGTACCCTCGAGGTCACAGAAAGACCAGGGGTGCCTGAGTGAGGCAGAGCTCCCAGGTATCGCACAGGGGAAGCCGGCTGCAGAGACGGAGCCGAGGCGCGGGCTCTCAGCTCGGGGTTGCCATAAACTGTGATCCGCGGCACAGTCAGGCCACTGCTCCTCCAGCAGGGACCCAACAAGCGGCAGATCTGGGGAGATTCCCCTTCCTCCCCCGGGAGGAGCAGCGCGGGAGCGCACCGCAGGGATCTGCTGGGTTTGGAGACTCCACACGGGGTCGGGAGCCAGAGATAGAAACGCTCGGTCACAGGCTGGGTGAGCACGGAGTGCGGCCGGAGACAGGGGACACGGGAGTGACTGCTTTTCTCTGGGGATGCACTGAGGAGCGGGGCGCCAAGTTCTCGGCTCCTCCAGGCGGAGATTGGGAGGCCACCATTTTCACTCTGGTCCTCCAAGGCTGTACGGAGAGCTTGCAGGGAACAAAAGCTCCGGAGAGCAAACCCGAGCAGATTGCTTACCTCGGACCGACAAGGGCGGGGCAATTCCGCATCCGGCAAAGACATTTAGAAACCATGGCAACAGGCCCCTCCCCCAGAAGATCAGCACGAATAGCCAGCAAGCCAAGACCAAGTTTACCGATCAAGGAGAACGGGAGAACTCCAGCGCTAGGGGAATACTGCACATAGAATCCATGGCTTTTTTTTTTTACCATGATTCATTAGTTTTTCAAAGTTAATTTTTTTAACTGTTTTTTTTTTTTTGAATTTTTCTTTTTCCCTTTTTCAACCAACATCTTATCAATCCTTTTTTTTTTAAAAAAAAACATTTTTCATTTTTCTTTTTTAGAGTCATATTTTATCCCTTCATAGTAGTTACCCTTATTTTTGGAATATATATATATATAGTTGCTCTCTCTTTAAAATTTTCAGATACAGTTTCTTCTAACAGATCAAAATATACCCTAAATCACTGGTGTATGGCTTTGTTCTAGTCTCTTGCCTGATCACATTCTCTCCCTTTTTTTTTTTAAATCTTCTTTCTTATTTCAAACAACTTCTTAAATCAATTCCTTTTATAAAATCTTTTATAATTTTCATCTTTACAGTCATCTTCCATCCCTTCATTGTATCAACCCTTATTTGTACATATATAAGTCTTTCTTCCTTTAAATTTTAAGGGGGCACTTTCTTCTACCAGACCAAAATATGCCCAAAATCCAGTGTGTGGCACTGATCTATGCACTAGCCTGATCATATTTAATCATATTCTGTTTTTTTTTTTGTTTTGTTCTGTTTTTATTTGTTTTTATCCGTATCTTTTTCTTTTATTTTTTTTTCCTCTTTCTTTTTTCTTTCTTTCCCTTTCTTTTCCCCTGGATTCAGGTCTTTTCTGATTTGTATAGAGTATATTTGCTGGGGACCTTGTTAACCTGTTAGCATTTTGTTCTCTCATTCATCTATTCTCCTTTGGACAAAATGACAACATGGGAAAAATCACCTCAGCAAAAAGAACAAGAGGTAGTACCATCTGCCAGGGACCTACCTACTCAATACAGATATTAGTATGATGTCGGACCTAGAGTTCAGAATCATGACTTTAAAGATACTAACTGGGCTTGAAAAAAGCGTGGAACATATTAGAGAAACCCTTTCTGGAGAAATAAAAGAACTAAAATCTAACCAAGTCGAAATCAAAAAGGCTATTAATGAGGTGCAATCAAAAATGGGGGCACTAACTGCTAGGATAAATGAGGCAGAAGAGAGAATCAGCGATATAGAAGACCAAATGATGGAAAATAAAGAGGCTGAGAAAAAGAGAGAGAAACAACTACAGGATCACGAGGGCAGAATTCGAGAGATAAGCGATACGATAAGATGAAACAACATTAGAATAATTGGGATCGCAGAAGAAGAAGAAAGAGAGAGAGGGGCAGAAGGTATATTGGAGCAAATTATAGCAGAGAACTTCCCTAATGTGGGGAAGGAAACAGGCATCAAAATCCAGGAGGCACAGAGAACCCCTCTCAAAATCAATAAAAATAGGTCAACACCCTGACATCTAATGGTAAAACTTACGAGTCTCAGAGACAAAGAGAAAATCCTGAAAGCCGCTCGGGAGAAGAGATATGTAACCTACAATGGTAGAAACATTAGATTGGCAACAGACCTATCCACAGAGACCTGGCAGAACAGAAAGGACTGGCATGATATCTTCAGAGCACTAAACGAGAAAAATATGCAGCCAAGAATACTATATCCAGCTAGGCTGTCATTGAAAATAGAAGGAGAGAGAAAAAGCCTCCAGAACAAACAAAAACTAAAGGAATTTGCAAACACGAAACCAGCCCTCCAAGAAATATTGAAAGGGGTCCTCTATGCAAAGAGAGAGCCTAAAAGCAGCATAGACCAGAAGGAACACAGACAATATTACAGTAACAGTCCCCTTACAGGCAATACAATGGCACTAAATTCATGTCTTTCAATAGTTACCCTGAATGTAAATGGACTAAATGCCCCAATCAAAAGACACAGGCTATCAGATTGGATTAAAAAACAAGACCCATCGATATGCTGTCTGCAAGAGACTCATTTTAGACCCAAAGTCACCCCCAGATTGAAAGAGAGGGTTTGGAAAACCATTTACCATGCTAATGGACACCAAAAGAAAGCTGGGGTGGCAATCCTTATATCAGACATATTAGATTTTAAACCAAAGACTGTAGTAAGAGATGAAGAAGGACACTATATCCTACTTAAAGGGTCTATCCAACAAGAAGATCTAACAATTGTAAATATCTATGCCCCGAGCAGCCAATTTTATAAGGAAATTAATAACAAAATCAAAGAAACACATTGACAACAATACAATAATAGTGGGGGACTTTAACACTCCCCCTGACTGAAATGGACAGATCATCAAAGCAAAAGATGAACAAGGAAATAAAGACTTTAAATGACACACTGGACCAAATGGACTTCACAGACATATTCAGAACATTCCATCCCAAAGCAACGGAATACACATTCTTCTCTAGTGCCCATGGAACATTCTCCGGAATTGATCACATCCTAGGTCACAATCAGGTCTCAACCGGTACCAAAAGATTGGGATTACTCCCTGCATCTTTTCAGACCACAATGCTTTGAAACTAGAACTCAATCAGAAGAGGAAAGTCAGAAAGAACTCAAATACATGGAGGCTAAAGAGCATCCTACTAAGAATGAATGGGTCAACCAGGAAATTAAAGAAGAATTTTAAAAATTCATGGAAACCAATGAAAATGAAAACACAACTGTTCAAAATCTTTGGGATACAGCAAAGGCAGTCCTAAGAGGAAAGTATATAGCAATACAAGACTTTCTCAAGAAAGAAGAAAGGTCTCAAATACACAACCTAACCCTACACCTAAAGGAGCTGGAGAAAGAACAGCAAATAAAGCTTAAACCCAGCAGGAGAAGAGAAATAATAAAGATCAGAGCTGAAATCAATGAAATAGAAACCAAAAGAACAGTAGAACAGATCAACAAAACTAGGAGCTGATTCTTGGAAAGAATTAACAAGATTGATAAACCCCTGGCCAGACTTATCAAAAAGAAAAGAGAAATGACCCAAATCAACAAAATCATGAATGAAAGAGGAGAGATCACAACCAACACCAAAGAAATACAAACAATTATAAGAACATATTATGAGCAACTCTATGTCAGCAAATTAGATAACCTGGAAGAAATGGATGCATTCCTAGAGATGTATCAACTACCAAAATTGAACCAGGAAGAAACAGAAAACCTGAACAGACCTATAACCACTAAGGAAATTGAAGCAGTCATCAAAAATCTCCCAACAAACAAAAGCCTGGCGGCAGATGGCTTCCCAGGGGAATTCTACACCAAACATTTAAAGAAGAATTAATACCTATTCTCCTACAACTGTTCCAAAAATAGAAATGGAAGGAAAACTTCCAAACTCATTTTATGAGGCCACCATTACCTTGATCCCCAAACCAGACAAAGACCCCATCAAAAAGGAGAATGACAGACCAATATCCTTGATGAACATGGATGCAAAAATTCTCACCAAAATACTAGCCAATAGGATCCAACAGTACATTAAAAGGATTATTCACCACGACCAAGTGGGATTTATCCCTGGGCTGCAAGGTTGTTTCAACATCCGCAAATCAATCAACGTGATACAATACATTAACAAAAGAAAGAACAAGAATCATATGATCGTCTCAATAGATGCAGAAAAAGCATTTGACAAAGTACAGCATCCTTTCCTGATCAAAACTCTTCTCAGTATTGGGATAGAGGGTACATACCTCAATATCATAAAAGCCATCTATGAAAAACCTACAGTAAATATCATTCTCAATGGGGAAAAGCTGAGAGCTTTTCCCCTAAGGTCAGGAACGCGGCAGGGATGTCCACTCTCACCACTGCTATTCAACATAGTATTAGAAGTCCTAGGCACAGCAATCAGACAACAAAAAGAAATAAAAGGCATCCCAATCAGCAAAGAGGATGTCAAACTCTCCCTCTTTGCAGATGATATGATACTGTATGTGGAAAACCCAAAAGACCCCACCCCAAAACTGCTAGAACTCATACGGGAATTCAGTCAAGTAGCAGGCTATAAAATCAGTGCACAGAAATCAGTGGCATTCCTATACACCAACAACAAGACAGAGGAGAGACAAATCAAGGAGTTGATCCCATTTACAATTGCCCCCCAAATCATAAGATACCTAGGAATAAATTTAACCAAAGAGGCAAAGGATCTGTACTCAGAAAACTATAAAATACTCATGAAAGAAATTGAAGAAGACACAAAGAAATGGAAAAAACGTTCCATGCTCCTGGATTGGAAGAACAAACATTGTGAAGATGTCAATGCTACCTAGAGCAATCTACACATTCAATGCAATCCCCATCAAAATACCATCCACTTTTTCAAAGAAATGGAACAAATAATCCTAAAATTTGTATGGAACCAGAAGAGACTCCGAATAGCCAGAGGAATATTGAAAAAGAAAAGCAAAGCTGGCGGCATCACAATTCCGGACTTCCAGCTGTATTACAAAGCTGTCATCATCAAGACAGTATGGTACTGGCACAAAAACAGACACATAGATCAATGGAACAGAATTGAGAGCCCAGAAATGGACCCTCAACTCTGTGGTCAACTCATCTTTGACAAAGCAGGAAAGAATGTCCAATGGTTAAAAGACAGTCTCTTCAACAAATGGTGTTGGGAAAATTGGACAGCCACATGCAGAAGAATGAAACTGGACCATTTCCTTACACCACACACAAAAATAGACTCCAAATGGTTGAAAGACCTCAATGTGAGACAGGAATCCATCAAAATCCTAAAGGAGAACACAGGCAGCAACCTCTTTGACCCTAGCCGCAGCGACGTCTTCCTAGAAACATCGCCAAAGGCAAGGGAAGCAAGGGCAAAAATGAACTATTGTGATTTTATCAAGATGAAAAGCTTTTGCACAGCAAAAGAAACAGTCCACAAAACCAAAGACAACGGACGGAATGGGAGAAGATATTTGCAAATGACGTATCAGATAAAGGGTTAGTATCCAAAATCTATAAAGAACTTACCAAAGAACAAATGATCCAATCAGGAAATGGGCAGAAGACATGAGCAGACATTTTTCCAAAGAAGACATCCAAATGGCCAACAGACACATGAAAAAGTGCTCCACATCATTCAGCATCAGGGAAATCCAAATCAAAACCTCAATGAGATACCACCTCACACCAGTCAGAATGGCTAAAATGAACAAGTCAGGAAACGACAGATGTTGGCGGGGTTGCGGAGAAATGGGAACCCTCCTACACTGTTGGTGGGAATGCAAGCTGGTGCAGCCACTCTGGAAAACAGTATGGAGGTTCCTCAAACAGTTGAAAATATAACTACCATACAATCCAGCAATTGCACTACTGGGTATTTACCACAAAGATACAAATGTAGGGATCCGAAGGGGTACATGCATCCCAATGTTTATAGCAGCAATGTCCACAATAGCCAAACTGTGGAAAGTGTCAAGATGTCCATCAACAGATGAATGGATAAAGAAGAGGTGGTATATATACACAATGGAATATTATGCAGCCATCAAAAGGAATGAGACCTTGCCATTTGCAACGACGTGGATGAAACTGGAGGGTGTTATGCGTAGTGAAATAAGTCAATCAGAGAAAGACATGTATCATATGACCTCACTGATATGAGGAATTCTTAATCTCAGGAAACAAACTGAGGGTTGCTGGAGTGGCGGGGATGGGAGGGATTGGATGGCTGGGTGATAGACATTGGGGAGGGTATGTGCTATGATGAGTGCTGTGAATTGTGCAAGACTGTTGAATCACAGATCTGTAACTCTGAAACAAATAATGCAATATATGTTAAGAAAAAAAAAAGAAGAAGATAGCAGGAGGGGAAGAATGAAGGAGAGTAAGTTGGAGGGGGAAGAGGAACCATGAGAGACAATGGACTCTGAAAAACACACTGAGGGTTCTACAGGGGAGGGGTGTGGGGGGATGGGTTATCCTGGTGATGGGTATTAAAGAGGGCACATTCCTCATGGAGCACTGGGTGTTATGCACAAACAATGAATCATGGAACACTACATCAAAAGCTAATGATGTAATGTATGGTGATTAACATAACAATGAAATAAATAAAAAAAACCCATTTCTTTATTTTCTACAGTTTCATTGTAACTGCAAATGCAAGACTTCCTTGCCACCACAGCCAGGCGATCTAAGAGTGCATCCTTTCTACAGTACTGGGGATACAGATATGTGCACAAACTCCTTTCAGTGCGCTATCAGTGACATGGAGTTAGACAGAGGAAGACTGTGGAGATGACTCTTGCCAGCCTCCTCAGTCTTCAGGGAGCATCGGAGTTGGCCTTATTTGTATGCTAAATTAGGAGCCTGATACTCTGGCTGCAGCTATAAAATATGCAAATAGTCCTCTTTCAGGGAAAAAATGGGAGATGGATATTTCTGTCTGCTGCCTCTGTACTGGGCCCTGTTTTGATGTGGGATTTTTCTTGTTTGCCTGATTTGTAGGAGTCACTCAGCTAGTTTCTGTATTTTTTTCAAGAGAGTTGTTCTGTGTGTAGCTATAAATTTGATGAAGGATAGTTGGAAGGCAGGCAGACAGGGACAAGCCCTCTCTCACCTCTAGTGCCCAAAGAGGAAACCACCCTTAAAAGGATTTTACACCACCCTGGAAGGAGCCCGCCACCCTTCCCCAGGTGATAGGTGACAAAAACCTGATTGGATGACAGGTGCAGGGAGGGTTAATCAGATTAAAACAGCTTGCCAACAAGCCCATAAGAACCCCTAGATGCAGAAAATCTGGTGGCAACCCTTTTGGGTCCCCTCCCTCTTCGGGAGCTTTGTACTATCGCTTTTCTATCACTCAATAAACCTTGCTTTGCTGCCCACCACTCTGTCTGGTCTACCTCTTCATTCTTGCAAGTGATGTGACCAAGAACCTCGGGCACCGATGGACAAAAAATCCTATAACTGATTCAGTGTGTCTGTGGGAGGGGGTGAGTTCAGGAGCTTTCTATGTTGCCATATTGGACCGGAGGGAGCATTATTATTGTTTTATATAGTGTTTATTTAGATTTATCCAGAGTCCAATCTTTCCTTATTGTCATTTTTTTCTGTATCTTAGGCCTTTTTTTTCTTTTTGCATTCAGTCCTTTTTGAAAAATTCTTTTTTTTTCCATTGAGGTGTTGCAGGGAAATTATAAAAATTAAAATAAGAGTTATTAAAGAAAACCTAAATAATTGATATATGTATCATTTTGATTTGTAAGAAACCAATATAAAAATATCAGTTCTCTCCAGATTTACCTATGGATTCAATGTATTTCCAATGGAAATTCCAAAAGCATTTTTCATTGGTACTTGATGAGTTAACTTAAAATGTATATTGAAAATTATAGGGCTAAGAATAACCAAGGTATTGCTGAAGAAGTACTCTTGAAGAAGACTTGCTCTATTATATGTAATGACTTATTATGAGACTAGTGTAAAGAATTCTTAGTATGGTACTGATACAGACATAGACAAATTGACCAATGGGATATGATCGGAAGTCCAGAACAAATTCACATACCTGTAAAACAGAAGTGGTATGGCAGATTAATGGGGAAAGAAAGGACTATTCAATAAACCTAGGTGGAAAAAAAACTGTTTTACTTCATGGGAAAAAACTGAATATTTACCTTCTACCGTACACAGAAATAAACTTCACATTCATCAGGACTTAAATGTCAAATTCAAAGTTTAATATGTTTAGTAAAAAAATACTGGAGGATATTATTTGAAGCTTACGATATGGAAAGTTATTTTGAGCCAATTACAAAGAATGTTTATTATAAAAGGAAAGTTTTAAATCATGACCTTCCTGGGGCACCTGGGTGGCTCAGTTGGTTAGGCGTCTGCCTTCAGCTCATTTTATGATCCCAGGGTCCTAGGATCGAGCCCCGTGTGGGGCTCCCTGCTCTGCAGGAAGCCTGCTTCTCCCTCTTCCACTCCCCCTGCTTGTGTTCCCTCTCTCACTGTCTCTCTCTCTGCCAAATAAAGAAATAAAATCTTTAAAAAAAATAAATCATGACCTTCCTTTCATCACAAGAAATACTAAATAAAATGGAAAAGTGAAGCTATAAATTTGGAGAAGATGAATGGATGTCAAGAATATATAAAGAATTCTTACATATTGTTAAGAAAAGGACAATTTGTTCAAGTCACACAATGCAGTCTTACTTAGGACTCAAAATGATTTACCAATAGCTACATAGTCATATCTGTCAATGTGTTGTATGTCTTATATGTATCAATATGGACGAATCTTAGCAATATAACTTCGAATGAAAAAGTTAAAAAAATTACTTACAGCATGATACATGGTTTTTAAAGTTAAAGTAGGCTTTCTAAGAATACAGACACAAACACAGTAAGAAGAAAGGAATGATGAAAAGAAATGTAGAATAGTGGTTTTTATCTTCTGTGGCAATCGGCAGGGAATAGAGTATGGCAGGCTCATACAGGTGGATGCAAGTTATTGTCAGGTTTCTAGTTTTCATGTTAAATTATGCCTTCATGGCTATTGATTATATTATAAACAAACAAGCAAACAAACTCAAAAGAATGGAGAAGGCTTTGCATGGACCGATAATGAGACTATGGCATGGACCACAAATTATAATGAATTCAGTTTGGATCCATTAAAAGAAAAGCAAAACAATAAAATCAGGCAGTAGCTAGATGAAGTGGGGTAGGTGTGCTTCAGGCAGAGAGAACAGTAAATACACAAGTCTTGCAGTTGGAAAGCTTTGAGTGGATATTCCAGGAAGTGACAAAAGGCCTGATTAGAGTGAAATGATGAAAGAGGACAGAGGCCTAGAAACTGGCTGGAGAGATGTACAAGTGAAAGATCATGCAGGATCCTGTTTACAATGTCAAGTAGTTTTGATTTTATTCTAAATACATTAAGAAGCTATTGATAGGTTTTAAGCAAGGGCAAGATATATCAGTACATGCTTTTTAAGAGTTAGGGTGGTTGGAGTGTGGGGAATGAATGAAAGTGGGATGAGAATGAAAGGTGTCATGGAGACCAGTTATGAGGCTTTTGAGGAGCACAACTCAGAGATAATGGTGAGTTTTTCTAAGGCAGTGACTGTGCAGAGGAGTGGACAGACAGAATTTTTTTACTGAATTTGCTTAAGCAATATGGAGTGTTTGATGTGAGGAATTATTAGTTGAGAGAGATGGAAAAAAAAAAGGAATGTGTATTTTAGAGGTTTGAGAAAGGGTAGGCCTGGGTGGATGGATGGATTTTTATTCAATGTTAATTCCAGCTCAGCCTAACATAGTTGTGTCAAGTTCAGTTTTCCAACTTAGGCCACTATTGCTCCTTAAGGGATTTTTTTTCTTCTGGGATGGACAAGGGGGAAGGAAGTAAAGATGAGATGGGGAAAGAAGAAAGAGCTGTATTATATAAGGGAGTCATTATTATTTCTTAATGAATGTCAGTTTCTAGGTCATATTATGCTGTAGTTAGTAATAAAACAGTAATTTCTATTTTACCTGCCACAATTTTTAGATTTTATACTTTCAAAGTTGTTTTCTGTAAACTTCAAGAGTCATTGACCTATGTCAATGTTACTGTGTTTAGTAATGATCATATAAAATGTTAGATGTACTTAAAGGAAAAAGAGATCTGAATTTGAATATCTTTTCTGTAGACATATTAAATCTATAAGCCAAGAGGTTCACTGTGGTTGTAGTGTGTGGGTGTTTCAGAACAAAAGTAATTCCAACGTTATCCAGATGAATAGACAGTAACAAAAATAAGCTTATTCTTAATCTAGACCTATAATTGAGCTAGTGAGTGTTTATTTCCTGCTTCATTTCTGTGACTTCTCTTCATGTGCAGAGCAAATATCCCTGACCCATATATTCTGTATTCATGGCACTGATATTGCATTGATACTTATTCTTAAATGATTTAGTCTTTTATAAATGGACTTCTGAAAGCAAAAAGCTGGTTCTTGTTCTTGTAATTTTCCTCAATGATTTAAGTGATGGAACAGAGACCATGAACATCAAACTTATAGATGGCATCAGGCTGTCATTTTAAGCACTGTGTTAGAATTCAAAATGATTCTGGCTAAATAGAAAAGAGAGTTCAAAATGGAAAGAATTCAAATTTTGATGGAATATGTATGATACTATATGATATATGATAGGAAAGAATTAGACATTGAAATGAGAAGGGGCTGGGGGTGGTAATAAGCCATTTGGAGAACCCCCGGTAAGTGAATGTCCCATATACTTTCTTGTGCACCAACTATCATGTGCAACAATATGATATGAAGAAGTTAGTACTAGTATAACATAGCATACTACTTTCAGCAGAAATGAGCCTGGTGAAGATAGTGCTTTATTAAGTGATGATTTTGTCCACTTTTGACAGCGAATAGTAAAATAGGCACTGTTTAACTTATGTTATCAATAGATATGTTTATATTATCAATAGATAAATCAGATTATATTATTTATAGAGATGGCATCCATAGGCACTTAATTATTGATGAAGACAATAAAATATTAGTTTTTAATATCTGAACCTATATTTTAGAATAAGAACTCTATGCATTTATTCTTCAGATAATTTCAGCATACATATTTACTTCAAGTAAAATACTTACATAGGGTGTTCTGTTATCTTCTTCTATTTACTTTGCTAAGGGAGAGATAAGAACCCTTCAGCCATGTGGCCAAGAAAAGAATCTTTGTTCTGCTCCAGGGTGGAGTTCTTTGTTATCTCTGTTTCTCTAATACCCTCAAACTTGTCCCACCAGTTATCTTTTGCTGAGCACTCCTCCCATTAGGCTTACCCTCTGCCTGTGTCTTGACAGTGGACGTGGAGAAAGAGCCATTCCTTGATGGCAGTCCAGACTGAAAATGGATCTACCATTGTGTAACGTTGTGATCCTTCTGGAGAAACACCAGGGAACAGCAGTTGAATATTTTAATTCTGCATGTTGATATGAACAATAAGTACTCCATTTTGAAGCTTCAGGTTTTAGAGTGTTTTTGTAAAATCTGTATTTGGCATTTAAATAATCGAATCATTGAATTTCAGGAATGAAACCTTTAGGAGTAACTTTTCAGGATGTGTTTTATTCCTTATGTACCATTCTTGAAAGGTGATCATTCAGGTTCTACTTGATTACTAGCTAAAGGGGATGCTCAGTCTCTGAGGCAGACCATTTTAGTGTTGGATGGCTTTAGTGGTAAAATTCTTATAATCTTCTTTCTTAGATAGATGTTATTGAATTCTTGAAGTTAATAACTCCACAACCTATTGGCTTCTTATTGTTCTTAGAATAAAAACAAATTCTGTATTATGGCCTACTAGTTCTTTATAGTCTGGCCCTGCCTGTATCTTCAGCTTTATATTATATGATTCTTAACCAGTCAGTTCTAGCCACACTGTTTTTTTTAGTTTTTCTTTCTTTATTTGATTTTTTTAAAAAGATTTTATTTTTATTTATTTGACAGAGAGACAGAGAGAGAGGTGGGAGAGAGAGAAGCAGGCTTTCTGCTGAGCAGGGAGCCCGATGTGGGGCTCGATCTCAGGACCCTGGGATCATGACCTGAGCTGAAGGCAGATGCTTAACGACTGAGCAACCCAGGTGCCCCTCTTTATTTGATTCTATAGGGTCTTTCCATGTGCTGTTCTTCAGCCTAGAAAGCTCTCTTCCCAATCTCCTTTCATCTTTCACCAAACTAACCTTTATCTTTAGATTTTAGCAGAATCATTTGTTACTTCTTCTATGACCTTCCTGATTAGATTAAATCCTCTTGTTATATACACTCATGGTGCTTGTACCTCTTCTTTTAGTTTATATCACAATTGTGATTCTAATTAATCAATGATTAATAGATGAACGGCTTTAAAAATTTTTTTTATTTATTTGACAGAGAGAAAGACAGCGAGAGAGGGAGCACAAGCAGGGGGAGTGGGAGAGGGAGAAGCAGTCTTCCCACTGAGCAGGGAGCCTGATGAGGGGCTTGATCCCAGGACCCTGGAATAATGACCTGAGCTGAAGGCAGATGCTTAATGACTGAGCCACCCAGGCATCCCGATGAATGGCTTTTTAACCCATTACCCCAGTGTTTTTGTTCACTATATGCTATTAGTACATAGAACAGAGTCTGCCACATGGCAACTCTGAAGTAAATATTTGTTGAATGAAATGATCATAGGTCTGCCTTTTGGATATATAGGAAAATTTTACTTCTACATGGTAATGCTTCAAAAATTTTGAGACAGCTAGATTTTTTTTTTTTTCTCTCAAAAGGAAATGTTCCATATATCTTGTCTTTAAATTCTCTTTCTATGACACACCAGAGCTTTTCACATCTTGGTTGCTTGCTCTCCTCTGCATGCATTCAGATAGTCAATGTGCTTCATACATTGAGGCAGTTAGTTCTGAAAATAATGCTCCCAAATTGTGAGAGTGCTTACAGGTTTTAGAAATTCATGTTAGAATAAGAAATAGCTTTTGTGAGCTAGACTAGTCTCTTGAGTGTGATATTTTAGGCTTTTGGTTCCTTTAACATGTGTTGGTTTAATTTCTATATAAGTTGTCTTTTTGAAGAAAAGCTGCAGTTCTTGTTTCTTTCCAGGACTTAGGTGCAGACAGAATCAGGATTCCTTGCACCGTGAGTAAAAGAAATCCATCTATGTAAACCCTGAAAAAATCACTGAAATTTTTTGTGTAAGTGAAACCATAAGCTTCAAAATCAGTGATACAGAGTAAAGATTTCCTGGACAGCATTTCATGATAAAAATCCACTTTTACCCTTCTTGTGTTTTAGGAGGAAGCAAAACAAAAAGTGGGAAAATATGATGATCTTAAGTAAACTATATTACTTTTTACATGTTTCAACATCAACAAAGATAGTTAAGTGTGCATATATAAGTAAGGTCAGTTATTGTTAGCCTTCCTCATCTAAATTAATTAACAACAATAAAAATTTATTGATTGATATTTGTCAGGTACTAAGCTAGGTATTATTTTTCTGTCTTAGAACAATAGCTTATTTTTCTGATTATAAAAACACAAATTCAAAGTAGAGTATTTGGAATATACAGAGCTCAAGAAGATATTTACCTTCTACCCAGATATACTGTTAGAACTTTGGTATATTTGTTTTAGTTTTTTAATCAACTCAAAAAATACTGAGTGTATTTATATGCTATTTATTATTCTAGAAGCTAGAAATGCATCAGTTCACAAAATAGATGAAATTCTTATTCTCATGGACTCTATAACTCAGTGAGGAGAGATATAAAATAAATAAAATATTAAATATGTCATCTTATGCACCATAAAAAAATAAGGCACAATAGGGAGATAAAGAGTGTTATGTAAGGTAGAGAGAAGACATTTCTGAAAAAGTGACATTCCTGCCCAAACCAGAAATTTCTGAGCAAATATCTGGTTCTAGAGTGGATCAGGCGGAGAGAATAGCAAGTGCAAAGGCCCTGAGGTAGGAATATGCATGGCATATTGGAGAAACAGCAAGCATGGCAGTATGACTGCAACAGAATGTTTGAGCAGAGGAAGGATGTGATCTGATTTATGTTTTAAAAGACCCACCCTGGATACTCTATGAAGAATAGGGAATGGGGGAAGGTGGTAGAAATAGGGAGACCAGTTAAGAGACTACTGCAGTGGAACACAAAGAGAATATTAATTTAAACCAAAGAGGTAAGAAGTGGGTAGATGTTGGATATATTGTGATCATTGGCATTAGGATTTGCTGATGGATCATAAATAGGGGAATGAGAGAAAAAGTGTCAAATAAAACTATAATTTTTATCAATCTTTTAAAATTTAACATTTTTTGAAAACAAAAAAGTATATAACTGTAAAGTATAATTAATACCCATAAGCAAACATCTGTTTAATTCCTGTGTGGATTAAGAAATAGAACACTAGCACTACCCCAAAGCCTCACTTCTGTCTTCCCAATTTCTTTTTTCTTAGTCCTAGAAGCATCTGTTATATTGAGTTTTATGGTTGTCTTTTTTTTTTTGCCTTTTTTTTTAAAGCTTTATCACTTCTGTATGCATCCTTAAATATGTAGTTTAGTTAGCTTGCTTATGAACATTATATGAATTGAAAAAAATTATGTATTCTTTTAGGTCTTTATTCTTTTTTTTTCAGCAAAATAATTTTATTTTCTAACACATGGTAAACATATATATCCAACGTGCACTCATCTTGCACATTTATTCACAAATGACTTCCAAATTACAACTGCTTTGATATTGAAACATGTACTAACAGTTATCTTAGTTGAGATATGAAAAATGCTTTTAGATGCATGACATTCTGAATATATTGGTCGCAGCAGAATTTGCTTTAGATTAGTTCTAAGAATTTAAAGCTTTGAAAAGCTACCACTTTTGCATCTAATACTCCAGATGAATAAGATGCAGCGATATCAGCTTGTATTCCACAGAATATTCATTAGTTTTTCTGGTGATGGAACCACTTATCCACATCTGTTGGTACTGTGCAGGCAGTATAGTGGTGGTAAAGCATCCACAATAGCTTTGGCAGCATTGGGATCACACTTGAAGGGGCTCTCAGACACTATAGTATTCATGCAACTGATTCCCTTTCCATCGGTTTTCTTTGTCACTAATGCTCTTCAATGGTCATGAGTGCTTTTAATAATATCAGTTGCAAAATCCTTATCTTTAAATTCTGCATTGAAAGCAAACTGGTTTTCTGGTTTTCCATCGGAATCTTGTACCTTCTAAACCAGGCCACAGTAGCTTCCAGGTAGCCAGGTTTCAGCCGCTTGACATCATTATCATTGTAATTGGCTGCATCAGGATCATCCACATTAATGGCAATGACTTTCCAGTCAGTTTCCCCTTCATCCATCATATCCAGTATGCCCAGAACTTTCACCCTAATTATTTCACCTCTTGCACATACCTTACTTCCAATTTCACACACATCAATGGGGTCTTTGTCATTGTGTCCTGGGTCTTCCTAAGTCTGGGGGATGGCACCATAGTTCCAGATATATCCTTTATAAGGAACAAATTTGCAACGTAATGGAGTTTTCCTTTTTTCACATCTTGTTTAATTGGGTTTAAAGGGTCCTTTGTAGTTATCTCCATTTTTGCATTAGATCAGCGTGGTACTTCAACTACCATGTGGAACACATCCTTATCTGCATAAATTGGAACATCATGAAATGGAGATATATATTGTCCATTTTCATTTTTGAGGAAGACTCGGTACTCGAGGGTGAAAGATGCGGCGCGCTTCTCGCTGCTGAAGCCGTTCATGGTGTGGACAACTAGCCGCTACTGCTGCCGCCGCCGCCGCGGCTGCCACCACAGAGCCCCTCTTGGGTTTTTATTCTTTCATACAGGATTATGTTTGTGAGATTCATCTATGTTGTAGGGAATAGTTAATAGTTAATTTGTTTATTTTTACTGCTGTATTGTATTGTATAGTATGATTATGCCATAATGTATCCATTCTTCAGCTGATAAACAGCTAAGAAAATTTTTGTGTGTATATCCTGATGCACATGGGTTTTTATAGGGTATATTTCTAAAAGACGAATTGCTGATTTCAGAGAATGTGATTCTTCTATTTAAGTAGGTATTGCTGAAGTGTTTCCAAAATGTACGACTTTAGACTTCTGCAACAGTGATGATTTCACATTGTTCCATATTTTTGTCCAAACTTATATTATTAGTATTTTTGTCAGTCTAGTGGATAGGCATTAGCTCATTGTGGTTTTAATTGGCATTGCTTTGATTACTAATGAAGTTAAAAATCAGTTTGTATGTTTTTTGGCTATATATATAGTAAAGTGCCTGTTCAAGCTTTTTGACCGTTTTTCTACTAGGCTGCCTTTTTCTTATTGATTTGTGGGAGTTGGTTATTAAATCTGGGAATAAGTTCTTTTTTGTTATTTATACATAATATAGGTATCCTATTTTATGGTATTTTTTTCGTTATTTTTATGGTATCACTTTTACTTTGTGGTTGGTACTTTTTGTGTCTAGGTTTAAAAAAATCTTCCACCACCTGAGGTTATGAATATAGTCTTCTGTATTTCTTTGAGAGTTTCATAATTTTGTCTTTTACATTTAGCCTTAACTTTTTCTAAGCTCAGACTCTTTAATGGTTTAGTTTGCAAATGTGCTTCTGAAATCCTTAATTTATCATTTTTATGAGGTTCATTAATCTTTGGACCCTCTAAAGATAAAACACATTGAAGATATTTTCCAGGAGTAAAACACATTGAAAACATTTTCCAGGAGTATTTTGTAAGCTTATATAATATAGAAAAAGTATGTCAGCAGCCTAATGTAGGACACCGTCTGATTTTTAAGATAAAAAACCCTTCAAATTCAAACACTGCTTATTTTTTTTTCTTCTTGTTTACATATGCTTTTTTACTTAAAGCAATGAAGTGGATGAGATAAAAATTGTGGTTCACATTTTCCTGGTACTCATATCAACCTAGGTTTTAGGCTGCAAATTTATGACATAACTAAACAGAGTAAGTGATTTTGCTCAGAAAATTATTGAGTATCTCCTTTCCCCCTTATTCAGAGTATGTATAATTTACCAAAAAAATCAATAAATGTTATAAAGGAAAATAAAGCAGGGTAAGATAAAAAGGAATGATAAGGATACTTTAGATGAAGTTAAAGAAGGTCTCTCTGAGGTCTCTCAGACATTTAAGCAGAAACTGAATGAAATGAAGACTAAGGCCAAAGAAGAGAATCGTGAAGAGAATTCCAAGCAGAGATAGCAACAACTTCAAATGCTGTAAGATGGAAATAAGCAAAGATGAGGTGTACTTGAAAAGTTTTCAAAGCCAGTTCCAAATCTGCTGGTTTTAATCCACTGTGATGCACCTTATATACTGCCACCATATAATTTTTTCAAGTACTTTTACCAGCTCATCAGTAGCTTGTTCATAAACCTCCTATTTAGTAGTTGTTTCTTGTTTTTTATTGATACATTTATTTATATTGGCCTGTCAGTGTGACTCAGGAAAATCATTAACCATAGTTAATTAAATTAATGCCTGTTTTTTGTTGACCTTATGGGATGACACATAGAATTGTGTCCCTGAGAAGCCACTCCATCAAAAGTCAACTTGGAATATCTGACCTTGTGACTTTTAATTTGGGGCACATATTTGGAATTGGAGTTTGTTTTTTCTTTCTGTATCTTAACAATATGGCATGTTTCTCCCTATCAGCAGTTGTTGAGCCACTTATTGTACCTCAGGTCCAACTGCAAAAAAATGACTATTTATCTTTATGAGGTACCTCTCCAGGGTCACTCAGTGACCTTTAGTATGCCTTGTAGTCTATATTTTAAGCCAGATCATCCCAAACATATCCTCCAGTTTTGGTGAAAATGTATCTTGCTACTTTTATATAACATGGAAAAAAAGCAAAGAGGAACTTAAATTTATTTATGTGTATTTATTTTTTATACTTTTCTAAAAGGAATTTGAGATGATGAAAAGCAAAACAAAAATTTAAAATATAAATAGAATATCAATATTAAAGGAAAATGGGAATACAAAAAAGAAAAACAAATTTTATTTTATTTTATTTTTTATTTAAATTCAGTTTAGTTAACATATAGTGTATTATTAGTTACCGAGGTAGAATTTAGTGATTCATCAGTTACATCAACACCTACTGCTCATCACATCAAGTGCCCATCCTTAATGCCCATCACCCTGTTACCCTGTCTCCCCACCACCTCCCCTTCAGCAACCCTCAGTTTGTTTCCTTTGGTTAAGAGTCTCTTGTATTTGCTTCCCTGTTTTTATCTTATTTTATATTTTCTTCCTTTCTCCTATGTTCATCTGTTTTCAAAACAAATTTTAAAAGTATAAATAGAATATCAATGTTAAAGGAAAAGGAGAATACAAATAAATGTGTGTGTGGGGTTCTTTAGTCACGATTTCCCATATTGAATATGAAGGTCTGTAGTGTAGTATGTTTAGAACACCACAGTATGTCTTCATCCATTTGGATGGTTCATTTTCAGTAGTAAATTGTAATAATAAAAAAATAAATAGCTTAACCAACATCAATATCAGTTTTTGTCTTAATTTCTATTCTATTGATCAGACTCTGTTCTGTCTATATCAGACTACTGATATAGGCATCATTTACTGAGCACCTACTTACTATGTGCCAGACATCAAATAGAAGCACAAACCTTTTGAAAATATGATTGAGTAGGAATTTTACAAATGAGGAAACTGAAGTTCAGAGGATTTCACAGATGGAAAAACTGAGTTTGAGATATGTTAATGACTTGCTAAGACCACACAGTGAGGCAGAATCAGGATTTCAGTGCAGATCTGAGAAAATTTAGTCTCATTCTACTTATACTATCCATTTTGCCTCTTTCAGAGAAATTTTACTTAAATGTGCATATAGCATTTTTTTTTACCTGTGTGCAGTATAGTTTAAAAGTATTTAAATGTGACATTTAGTTTTTATTTCTATGTGCAGTTAAAAAAACTCTAAAGACTCCAGAACAACTTCTTTTTATTTAGTTGTCATTACCATTTATAGTGTACTTGTTTTCTAATCAACTTGTGTGTGTTCTTGGTAAAGTACTCATTCCTCTGGACCTCATTATGAATTTATATTTTTGAATGTTTTAGTGGCAAAGCAGTTAACATTTGGGGACTTTTTGTTCATTGGTTTAAAAATACTTAAGTGTGTGTTATTTATGGTCTTATTACACATGTGTATCCATAAATAAGATATTTTATTTTGCATATTTCAAGCTATATTTAATGTTATTACATTGCATTTGCCTTGCCATAATTTGCCTTTTTCATTTCATATTATGTCTATGAGATTTATCCTTATGCATAGTTGTTGTAGCTCCTTTTCATCAGTTTTTTTTTCCAGTGCTTCATAGTATTTCATTATAAGAGCATTACAAAACTTTCTTGTCCATAGTCTATTGATGAATATCTAGGATGTTTCTTTTTGTTTGTTTGTTTATTGTGACTAGAACCTTCTCATACATGCTTTGAGACATATTTGCCTGTGTTTCTCTAAACTAAACACAGAGATGTGGAATTACTAGATTATAGTGTCTATCTTACTTTGTGAAATGATAACCCCGTAGGTTAGTTAACATAACCTCATGTAATTACCATGTTTTTGCTGTTGGTGTTATAGTGAGAATATTTAAGATCTACTTTCTCGTAGCAACTTTCACATATACAATATAGTGTTATTAACTATAGTCACCATGTTGCGCATTAGATCCCCAGAATTACTCCTCTTGTAACTGGAAGATTGTACTCTTTGACCATCAACTCTTCCTGTATCCCCCAGCCCATAGCAACCATCAATTTATTCTCTTTGTTAATATGAGTTCAGTTTATTTTAGATTCCACATTTAGATGAGATCATATACCATTTGTCTTTCTCTGTCTCACTTATTTCACTTAGAGTAATGCCCTCAAAGTCCACTCATGTTGTTACAAATGGCACGATTTCCTTCTTTTTTTTCTTAATGGCTAAATAGTATTCTAGTGTGTGTGTGTGTGTGTGTGTGTGTGTGTGTGTGTGTGTGTGTAGCATATTTTATTTTCTTTTTTCTTTTTGCCTTTATTAAATGACCACATACAGCAACTAGATTCCTCCTGAACCCCAGCCATTTTATGTTATCTCAATATCCTTGACCTAGAGGATTGGGACAGTACATGAAACATTATTCTCCTCCTTTCTTTTTTTTTTAATGATTTTATTTATTTATTTGACAGAGAGAGACACAGTGAGAGAGGGAACACAAGCAGGGGGAGTGGAAGAGGGAGAAGCAGGCTTCCACGGAGCAGGGAGCCCGATGCGGGGCTTGATCCCACGACCCTGGGATCATGACCTGAGCTGAAGGCAGACACTTAATGACTGAGCCACCCAGGCGCCCCTATACTCCTTTCTGATGCGGGGGATTTTAAGGACTAGACGTCAGGGTGATCCCTTCAAATGGAATAAGTCCTTCAATTGATTAACCCTATTATGAGATAGATTTTTTTTAGTTGATTGATATTCAGGTCCATGGCAGACAAATCTAAAAAATAGAGTTGACGAAGAGCAGGAAGGGAATGTGGCTCTGGAAGACTGCTATCAATGTTGGAGAACCATTGTTAGTGTATAAGACAAGAATAATGAAATCCGAGGAGTTCCATAGTATTTACTTACAGATGAAAACCAAAGTCTACATGTGGCATGGGTCCAGGATTTCTACGCTTTGGAATCAGAGAGGGAATTAAATAACTCTGGATGCTGTGGACTAATTAACATATAAAACTCAATACTTTTGGTTTTTCTTATCCATAAGATATCTGTATTTGTGTGTTTTTTATTAACAACTGTAGTCATAGTCTTCTTACTTTTGACCATGGGAGAGGAGGTGAGTCCTCTACATTTCTTGTAGAGGGCACTGCGTATTTGTTGGAGTGGAGATCACTCTAGGTGAAGGTTTGGGGCTTCATGAAAGGTGAGACTGGAATTTGTGCACAGGACTGGAATCTTCATGGCTCCTTTCTCCATCCTCAGTTTTGCCTCCTTAGTGCTTGAACTCTTGCAGATGCAGGCTCTCTTAGTCCGAAGCCCACATGTCCTCAGTACGTCTGGAGGGAATGAGGTTTGGATTCTCGTCCAGAGCTGCAGGGAGGACCTATGTTTTCTTTATTCATTTATCCAACAGTGGATACTTAGGTTGTTTTCACGTCTTGGCTATTGCAATGATCATGGGGATGCAGGTGTCTCTTCAAGATAGTGACTTCCGTTCCTTCAGATAAATATCTAGTAGTGGGATTACTGGATCATATAGTACTGCTTATAATTTTTCGAGGAAACTCCATACTGTTTTCTGTAGAGACTGTACCAGTTTACATTCCTACCAAGAGTACAAAAGGGTTTCTTTCTCTCTTCCCTTTTCTTCTTGTCTTTTTGATAATAGCTATGCTATCAAGTGTGAGATGATACCTCATTGTGGTTTTGATTTGCATTTCCCTAATGATTAATGACATTAAACATTTTTCATGCACTTTTAACCATTTATATGTCTTTTTTTTGGAAAAATGTCTATTCAGGTCATTTGCTTGTTTTTAATTGGATCATTTGTGGGTTTTTCTTTTCTTCTTTCTTTTTTCCCTACTCTTCTTCTTTTTTATATATTTTTGCTATTGAGTTGTAGGAGTTTCTTAAATATTTTGTATAGGACCCTATAGCAGATATATGTCTTGCAATGATCTTCCTCCATCCTGTAGTTTGCTTTTTTATTTTGTTGATTATTTCACTGCGCAGAAGCCTTTCAGTTTGATTTAGTTCCACATGTTGGCTTTTGCTTTCATTGCTTGTATTCTTGGTGTCTTTCCAAAAAAAATGTTGCCAAGTCCATGTCAAGAGCTTTATCCCTGTGTTTTCTTTTAGGAGTTTTATTGTTTCAGGTCCTACATTCACACCTTCCTTAATATATTTTGAGTTAATTTTTGTGAGTGATGTAAGATAATGAAAAGAAATTTTTTTTTGGATATGAATATCTAGTTTTTCAAATACTATGTATTAAAGAAACTATCCTTTCTGTAATGAGTATTCTTGGCTCCCTTATCAAATATTAATTGACCATATATGCATGGGTTTATTTCAGTGCTCTCAGTTATGTTCCATTGGTCTGTTTTTATGGTCGATACTATTTTGATTACTACAGATTTATAATATAGTTTGATATCAGGAAGTGTGATGACTCCACCTTTATTCTTTCCAAGATTGCTTTGGCTATTCAGGATCTTTTGTGGTTCCATACAAATTTTAGTATTTTTTAAAAAAAAATTTCTGTGAAAAAATGCCATTGGAAATTTGATAGGGATTGCATTGAATCCATAGATATGGCTTTGGGTGATACAGACATTTTAACAATATTAATTCTTAAATCCATGAACCTGGGATATCTTTGCATTTTTTTGCATCTTCCTCGACTTCTTTTATTAATGTCTTATAGTTTTCAGTGTACAGGTCTTTCACCTCCTTGGTTAAGATTATTCATATGTATTTTATTCTTTTTTCATAAGATTGTATTTATTTATTTGACAGAGGGAGAGAGAGTGAAAGCAAGGGGAGCAGCAGGCAGAGGGAAAAGCAGGGTCCCTGCTGAGCAAGTTGCCCAATGCGGGGCTCAATCCTAGGACCCTGGGATCATGACCTGAGCAGAAAGCAGATGCTTAACGGACTGAGCCACCCAGGGGCCCCAGTATTTTATTCTTTTTGATGCAATTGTAAATTATATTATATTCTTTACAGTAGTCCCCCCTTATTTATGGGGATACATTCCAAATCCCCAGAGGATGCCGAAACCATGGATAGTACCAAATCTCTATATATTTTGTTTTTTTCCTATGTATACATACCCATGATAAAGTTTAACTTATAAATTAGACAGAGTAAGAATTAATAACAATAACTAATAATAAAATAGAATAATTATAACAAAAGTAAAAGTTGTGTGAATGTGGTATCTCTCACTCCCTTTCATTTTCAAAATATACTATACTCATTATTCTTCTTATAGTATGTGTTGATAACATATTTACATGATGAAATGAGGTGGATGATGTAGGCATTGTGATGTAGCACTAAGCTACTATTGACCTGATGATAAGTCTAAAGGAGAATCCTCTGCTTCTGGACTGTGGTTGACTGTGGCTAATTGAAACCAGGAAAAGCAAAATTGTGTATAAGGTGGGACTGCTGTATTTCTTTTTCAGATTGTTCATAGTGTATAGAAACATAACTGATTTTTGTTTATTCACTTTGTATCCCTGTGACTTTACTGGATTCATTTATTAGTTCTAATGTTTTAGTGGAGTCTTGAGACTTCTATATATAAGATTATGCTATCTTCAAAAAAACCACAGTTTTACTTCTTCCTTTCCAATTTGGATGCCTTTTATTTCTTTTTCTTCCTTAATTGCTCTGGCTAGGAGTTCCAGTATTATGTTGAATAGGAGTGGTGAGAGTAGGCACCCTTGTCTTATTCCTCATCTTAGGGGGATAAGGAACATTTTATCATTGATTATTATGTTTGTATGTGTTTGTTGTATATGGCCCTTATTATGTTGTGATATGTTCTTTC
This sequence comes from Zalophus californianus, assembly GCF_009762305.2. Classification (NCBI taxonomy): domain Eukaryota; kingdom Metazoa; phylum Chordata; class Mammalia; order Carnivora; family Otariidae; genus Zalophus; species Zalophus californianus. The sequence continues at coordinate 46,688,562 of NC_045605.1, forward strand.
TATATCTAGTTTGTTGAGAATTTTTAGCCTGTAAGGATGTTGAATTTTGTTGAATGCCTTTCTGCGTCTATTGAGATGTACGATTTTTATCTTTTATTAATGTAGTTTTTCATATTGATTGTTTTGCATATATTGAAACATCCTTGCATCCCAGGGATAAGTTCCACTTGATCATGGTATATAATCTTTTTAATATATTGTTGAATTTTGTTTGCTAATATTTTGTTCAAGATTTTTACATCTATATTCATCAGGGATGTTGCCTTGTAATTTTCTTTTCTTTTCTTGTGGTATTCTTTTCTGATTTTGGTATCAGGGTAATCCTGGTTTTGTAAAATGAGTTTGGGAGTAATACTTTCTCTTCAACATTTTGGAAGACTTCCAATATGAAACTCGATTCTAGGACCCTGAGATTATGATCTGACCTGAAGGCAGATGCTAACTGACTGAGCCACCCAGGCATCCTTCTTGTTACAGTTTTTTTTTTTAATTTTTTTTTTTACTAAAAGTCTGTTTTGTTTGAATTAAGTATAGCTACCCCTGCTCTATTTTGGTTTCCATTTGTATGGGTATATATTTTTTAGTCTTCACTTTTAGTCTGTATATGTCCTTAAAGGTGAAAAGGATCTCTATAGGAAGTAGTAGTTGGGTCTTTTTAAAAATTGTTAATCCATTCAGTCACTCTATGCCTTTTGTGGAGAATTTAGTCCATTTAAATTTAAATTAATTACTGATAGGGAAGGACCTACTAATGTAATCATATTGTTTTCTGGCTCTTTTGTGATTCCTTTGCTTTTTTCTTCCTCTTTTGCTATCTTTGTGAATTGATGATATTCTCTAATGGTATGCTTTGATTCACTTTTCTTTATCTTGTGTATATTTACAATAAGTTTTTTTCTTTGTAATTACCGAGACTCACAGAAAACCTCTTATAGATATAATAGTCTATTTTAAGCTAATAATAACTTAACTTCAATTGCATGTAAAAACTCTGTTCATTTACAGCCACCTCATTTTCCATGATATCAGAGTTTATGTCTTTTTATATTGTGTATCCATTAACAAATTATCAGAGATATAGTTATTTTTAGTGCTTCAGTACTTAAACCTCATACTAGGGTTAAGGGATTAATACACAACCATATTACAGCGTTGGAATATTCTGAATGAGGCCATATACTTAGTTTCACCAGGTGTTTTATATTTTCATATCTTTTCATGCTACTAATTAGCATCTTATCATTTCAACTTGCAGAAATTTCAATATTTCATTTAAGGTGGGTCTAGTGGTGATGAACTCCCTCTGCTTTCGTTTGTTTGGAAACAATTTACCATTTATTTATTTATTTATACCTCTTATTTTACCTTTATTTCTTTTATTATTATTATGATGCTATGTTAATCACCATACATTACATCATTAGTTTTTGATGTAGTGTTCCATGACTCATTCTTTGCGTATAACACCCGTGCTCCATGCAGAACATGCCTGCTTTAATACCCATCAACAGGCTAACCCATCCCTGCACCCCTCCTCTCTAGAACCCTCAGTTTCTTTCTCAGAGTCCATCGTCTTTCATGGTTTCTCTCCCCTCCTAATTCCCCCCTTCATTTTTCCCTTACTATCTTCTTCTTTTTCTTAACATATAATGTATTATTTGTTTCAGTGGTACAGGTCTGTGATTCAACAGTCTTACAGAATTCACAGGGCACACCATAGCACATACCCTCCCCAATGTCTATCACCCAGCCACCCCATCCCTCCCAACCCCCACCACTCCAGCAACCCTCAGTTTGTTTCTTAAGATTAAGAAATCCTCATATCAGTGAGGTCATAAGATACATGTCTTTCTCTGATTGACTTATTTCGCTCAGCATAACACTCTCCAGTTCCATCCACATCATTGCATATGGTAAGGTCTCATTCCTTTTGATGGCTGCATAATATTCCATTGTATATATACCACACCTTCTTTATGCATTCATCTGTCGGTGGACATCTAGTCTCTTTCCACAGTTTGGCTATTGTGGACATTGCTGCTATAAACATCAGGGTGCATGTACCCCGTCGGATCCCTACATTTGTATCGTTGGGGTAAATACCCAGTAGTGCAATTGCTGGATCATATGGTAGCTCTATTTTCAATTTTTGAGGAACCTCCATACTGTTTTCCAGAGTGGCTGCACTGCCTTGCATTCCCATCAACAGTGTAGGAGGATTCCCCTTTCTCCGCAACCCCACCAACATCTGTCCTTTCCTGATTTGTTAATTTTAGCCATTCTGACTGGTGTGAGGTGATATTTCATTGAGGTTTTGATTTGGATTTCCCTGATGCTGAGCGATGTGGAGCACTTTTTCATGTGTCTGTTGGCCATTTGGATGTCTTCTTTGGAAAAATGTCTGTTCCTGCCCATTTCTTGATTGGATCATTTGTTCTTTGGGTGTTGAGTTTGATAAGTTCTTTATAGATTTTGGATACTAGCCCTTTATCTGATATGTCATTTGCAAATATCTTCTCCCATTCTGTCGGTGGTCTTTTGGTTTTGTGGACTGTTTCTTTTGCTGTGCAAAAGCTTTTTATCTTGATGAAATCCCAATCGTTCATTTTTGCCCTTGCTTCCCTTGCCTTTGGCGATGTTTCTAGGAAGAAGTGGCTGCGGCTGAGGTCAAAGAGGTTGCTGCCTGTGTTCTCCTTTAGGATTTTGATGGACTCCTGTCTCACATTGAGGTCTTTCAAGCATTTGGAGTCTATTTTTGTGTGTGGTGTAAGGAAATGGTCCAGTTTCATTCTTCTGCATGTGGCTGTCCAATTTTCCCAACACCATTTGTTGAAGAGACTGTCTTTTAACCATTGGACATTCTTTCCTGCTTTGTCAAAGACTAATTGACCATAGAGTTGAGGGTCCATTTCTGGGCTCTGTATTTGTTCCATTGATCTATGTGTCTGTTTTTGTTCCAGTACCATACTGTCTTGATGATGACAGCTTTGTAATAGAGCTTAAAGTCTGAAATTGTGATGCCGCCAGCTTTGCTTTTCTTTTTCAATATTCCTCTGGCTATTCAGGGTCTTTTCTGGTTCCATACAAATTTTAGGATTATTTGTTCCATTTCTTTGAAAAAAGTGGATGGTATTTTGATGGGGATTGCATTGAATGTGTAGATTGCTCTAGGTAGCATTGACATCTTCACAATATTTGTTCTTCCAGTCCATAAGCATGGAACGTTTTTCCATTTCTTTGTGTCTTCCTCAATTTCTTTCATGAGTATGTTATAGTTTTCTGAGTACAGATTCTTTGCCTCTTTGTTTAGATTTATTCCTAGGTATCTTAGGGTTTTGGGTGCAATTGTAAATAGGATCAACTCCTTAATTTCTCTTTCTTCTGTCTTGTTGGTGTATAGGAATGCACTGATTTCTGTGCATTGATTATGTATCCTGCCACTTTACTGAATTCCTGTATGAGTTCTCGCAGTTTTGGGGTGGAGTCTTTTGGGTTTTCCACATACAGTATCCTATCATCTGCAAAGAGTGAGAATTTGACTTCTTCTTTGCCAATTTGGATGCCTTTTATTTCTTTTTGTTGTCTGATTGCTGAGGCTGGGACTTCTAGTACTGCGTTGAATAGCAGTGGTGAGAGTGGACATCCCTGCCACATTCCTGACCTTAGGGGGAAGCTCTCAGTTTTTCCCCATTGAGAATGATATTCACTGTGGGTTTTTCATAGATGGCTTTTATGATGTTGAGGTATGTACCCTCTGTCTCTATACCCTGAAGAGTTTTGATCAAGAAAGGATGCTGTAATTTGTCAAATGCTTTTTCAGCATCTATTGAGAGGATCATATGATTCTTATTCTTTCTTTTATTAATGTATTGTATGACATTGCTTGATTTGCGGATGTTGACCCAACCTTGCAGCCCAGGGATAAATCCCACTTGGTTGGTGAATAATTCTTTTATTGTACTGTTGGATCCTACTGGCTAGTATTTTGGTGAGAATTTTTGCATCCATGTTCATCAAGGATAATGGTCTGTCATTCTCCTTTTTGATGGGGTGTTTATCTTATTTTGGGATCAAGGTAATGCTGGCATCATAAAATGAGTTTGGAAGTTTTCCCTCCATTTCTATTTTTGGAACAGTTTCAGTAGAATAGGTACGAATACTTCTTTAAATGTCTGATAGAATTCCCCGGGGAAGCCATCTGGCCCTGGGCTTTTGTTTGTTGGGAGATTTTTGATGACTGCTTCAATTTCCTTAGTGGTTATAGGTCTGTTCAGGTTTTCTATTTCTTCCTGGTTCAATTTTGGTAGTTGATACATCTCTAGGAATGCACCCATTTCTTCCAGGTTATCTAATTTGCTGGCATAGAGTTGCTCATAATATGTTCTTATAATTGTTTGTATTTCCTTGGTGTTGGTTGTGATCTCTCCTCTCTCATTCATGATTTTGTTGATTTTGGTCCTTTCTCTTTTCTTTTTGATAAGTCTGGCCAGGGGTTTATCAGTCTTGTTAATTCTTTCAAGGAACCAGCTCCTAGTTTTGTTGATCTGTTACTGTTCTTTTGGTTTTATTTCATTGATTCCTATCTGATCTTTATTATTTCTCTTCTCCTGCTGGGTTTAGGCTTTATTTGCTGTTCTTTCTCCAGCTCCTTTAGACGTAGGGTTAGTTTGTGTATTTGAGACCTTTCTTGTTTCTTGACAAAGGCTTATATTGCTATATACTATCCTCTCAGGACTGCCTTTGCTGTATCCCAAAGATTTTGAACAGTTGTGTTTTCATTTTATTGGTTTCCATGAATTTTTAAAATTCTTTAATTTCCTGGTTGACCCATTCATTCTTTAGTAGGATGTTATTTAGCCTCCATGTATTTGAGTTCTTTTCGACTTTCCTCTTGTGATTGAGTTCTAGTTTCAAAGCATTGTGATCTGAAAAGATGCAGGGAATAATCCCAATCTTTTGGTACCAGTTCAGACCTGATTTGTGACCTAGGATGTGATCTATTCTGGAGAATGTTCCATGGGCACTAGAGAAGAATGTGTATTCCGTTGCTTTGGGATGGAATGTTCTGAATATGTCTGTGAAGTCCATTTGGTCCAGTGTGTCATTTAAAGTCTTTATTTCCTTGTCGATCTTTTGCTTAGATGATCTGTCCATTTCATTCAGGGGGGTGTTAAAGTCCCCCACTATTATTGTATTGTAGTCAATGTGTTTCTTTGCTTTTGTTATTAATTGCCTTATATAATTGGCTGCTCCCATATTTGGGGCATAGATATTTATAATTGTTAGATCTTCTTGTTGGATAGACCCTTTAAGTAGGATATAGTGTCCTTCTTCATCTCTTATTACAGTCTTTGTTTTAAAATCTAATTTATCTGATATAAGGATTGCTGCCTCAACTTTCTTTTGGTGTTCATTAGCATGGTAAATGGTTTTCCACCCCCTCACTTTCAATCTGGGGGTCTCTTAGGGTCTAAAATGAGTCTCTTGCAGACAGCATATTGATGGGTCTTGTTTTTTAATCCAATCCGATAGCCTGTGTCTTTTGATTGGGGCATTTAGCCCATTTACATTCAGGGTAACTATCAAAGGTATGAATTTAGTGCCATTGTATTGCCTGTAAGGGACTGTTACTGTATATTGTCTGTGTTCCTTCTGGTCTATGCTGCTTTTAGGCTCTCTCTTTGCTTAGAGGACCCCTTTCAATATTTCTTGGAGGTCTGGTTTCGTGTTTGCAAATTCCTTTAGTTTTTGTTTGTCCTGGAAGGTTTTTATCTCTCCTTCTATTTTCAATGACAGCCTAGCTGGATATGGTATTCTTGGCTGCATATTTTTCTCGTTTAGTGCTCTGAAGATATCCTGCCGGTCCTTTTTGGTCTGCCAGGTCTCTGTGGATAGGTCTTTTGCCCATCTAATGTTTCTACCATTGTAGTTTACATATCTCTTCTCCCGAGCTGTTTTCAGGATTTTCTCTTTGTCTCTGAGACTCGTAAGTTTTACTATTAGATGTCAGGGTGTTGACCTTTTATTATTGATTTTGAGAGGGATTCTCTGTGCCTCCTGGATTTTGATGCCTGTTTCCTTCCTCACATTAGGGAAGTTCTCTGCTATTATTTACTCCAATATACCTTCTGCCCCTCTCTCTCTTTCTTCTTCTTCTGGGATCCTAATTATTCTAATGTTGTTTCCTCTTATCGTATCACTTATCTTTCGATTTCTGCCCTTGTGATCCTGTAGTTGTTTCTCCCTCTTTTTCTCAGCCTCTTTATTTTTCATCATTTGGTCTTGTATATCACTGATTCTCTCTTCTGCCTCATTTATCCTAGCAGTTAGTGCCCCCATTTTTGTTTGCACCTCATCAATAGCCTTTTTGATTTCGACTTGGTTAGATTTTAGTTCTTTTATTTCTCCAGAAAGGGTTTCTCTAAGAACTTCCACACTTTTTTCAAGCCCAGCGAGTATCTTTAAAGTCATGATTCTGAACTCTAGGTCTGACATCGTACTAATGTCCGTATTGAGTAGGTCCCTGGCTGACGGTCCTACCTCTTGTTCTTTTTGCTGAGGTGATTTTTTTCGTCTTGTCATTTTGTCCAGAGGAGAATAGATGAATGAGAGAACAAAATGCTAACAGATTAACAACGTCCCCATGAAATATACTGTATACAAATCAGAAAAGACTTGAAACCAGGGGAAAAGAAAGGGAAAGAAAGAAAAAAGAAAGAGAAAAAAAAAAAGAAAGAAAAAAAAGATAAAAACAAAAACAGAACAATACAAAAAAAGCAGAATGTGATCAAATATGATTAGGCTAGTGCATAGATCAGTGCCACACACTAGATTTTGGGCGTATTTTGGTCTGTTAGAAAAAAGTGCCTCCTAAAATTTTAAAGGAAGAAAGACATATATGTACAAAATAAGGGTTGATACAATGAAGGGATAGAAGATGACTGTAGGGTGAAAATTATAAAAGATTTTATAAAAGGGCTTGATAAGATAAGAAGTTGTTTGAAAAAAAAGATGATTTAAAAAAAAAGGGAGAGAATGTGATCAGGCAGGAGACTAGAACAGAGCCATACACTAGTGTTTTAAGGTATATTTTTATCTGTTAGAAGAAACTGTATCTCAAAATTTTAAAGAGACAACAACTTATATATATATATATGCCAAAAATAAGGGTAACTAGTATGAAGGGATAAAATATGACTTTAAAAATGAAAAATAAAAAAATTTTTTTTTTAAAAAGAGATTGATAACATGTTGGTTGAAAAAGGGAAAAAGAAAAAAAAACAGTTAACAAACATTAACTTTGATGAACTAATGAATCATGGTAAAAAAAAGCCATGAATTCTATGTGCAGTATTCCCCTATCGCTGGAGTTCTCCCGTTCTCCTTGATCGGTCAACTTGGTCTTGGCTTGCTGGCTGTTTGTGCTGATCTTCTGGGGGAGGGTCCTGTTGCTGTGGTTTCCAAATGTCTTTGCTGGAGGCTGAATTGCCCCGCCCTTGTCAGTTCGGGCTAAGCAAGCTGCTCAGGTTTGGTCTCAGGAGCTTTTGTTCCCTGCAAGCTCTCTGTACAGCCTTGGAGGACCAGGGCAAAAATGGTGGCCTCCAAATCTCCACCCGGAGGAGCTGAGAACTCGGCGCCCCACTCCTCAGTGCGCCCCCAGAGAAAAGCAGTCACTCCCTTGTCCCCGGTCTCCGGCCGCACTCCGTGCTCACCCGGCCTGTGACCAAGCTTTGCTATCTCTGGCACCCGACCCCGTGTGGAGTCTCCAAACCCAGCAGATCCCTGCGGTGCGCTCCCGTGCCGCTCCTCCCCGGGAAGGAAGGGGAGTCTCCCCGGATCTGCCGCTTGTTGGGTCCCTGCTGCAGGAGCAGTGGCCCGACTGGGCAGCGGATCACAGTTTATGGCAACCCCAAGCTGAGAGCCCGCGCCTCAGCTCCGTCTCTGCAGCCGGCTTCCCCGCTCCAATACCTGGGAGCTCTGGCGCACTCAGGCTCCCCCGGTCTTTCTGTGACCCTAAGGGTCCTGAGACCACACTGTCCCGGGAGGATTCCACCCCCTGCTTAGCCACTGGAGCGACATCCCTCAGCGGAGCCGACTTCTAACAGTTCCGATTTTGTGCTCCGCGGCTCTATCACTTGCCAGAAGCGGCCAGTGGAGGCCCCTCCCCCGCCGTCTATCCTCCCGAATATCGCGTCGGATTCACTTCTCCGCACGTTCTACCTTCCAGTAAGTGGTCGCTTCTCTGTTCAGATCGTTGTTGCTACTCTCCTCTTTGATCTCCTGTTGAGTTTGTAGGTGTTCAGAAAGGTTTGATCCCTATTCAGCTGAATTCCTGAGACCAGACGAAATCTAGGTCTCTTACTCCTCCGCCATCTTGCTCCGCCTCCCCCTCAGCTCTCTTTCTGCAGCCAGCTTCCCCACTCCAATACCTGGGAGCTCTGCTGTACTCAGGCACCCCCGGTTTTTCTGTGACCCTGATGGTCCTGAGACCACACTGTTCCACGAGGGTTCCACCCCCCGCTTGGCCACTGGAGCAACATCCCTCAGCGGAGTCGACTTCTAAAAGTTCTAATTTTGTGCTCTGCGGCTGTATCTCTTGCCAGAAGCGGCCAATGGAGGCCCCCTCCCCCGCCATCTATCCTCCCTCATATTGCCCTGGATTCACTTCTCCGCACGTCCTACCTTCCAGTAAGTGGTCGCTTCTCTGTTCAGGGATTTGTTGCTACTCTCTTCTTCAATCCCCTGTTGAGTTCATAGGTGTTGAGAATGGTTTGATCCCTATTCAGCTGAAATCCTGAGACCAGACGAAATCCAGGTCTCCTACTCCTCCGCCATCTTGCCCCGCCCCCCCACAACTAATCTCAATTATTCTTATGTTGTTTTGTCTTATGGTATCGCTTATCTCTTGAATCCTGCCCTCGTGATCCAGTAGTAGTTTATCTTTTTCTCAGCTTCTTTATTTTCCATCATTTGGTCTTCTATATCACTAATTCTCTCTTCTGCCTCCTTTATCGTAGCAGTTAGAGCCCCCATTTTTTATTTCACCTCATTAATTGCCTTTTTGATTTCGACTGGGTTTGATTTTAGTTCGTTTATTTCTCTAGAAAGGGTTTCTCTAATAACTTCCATGTGTTTTTCATGCCCAGCTAGTATCTTTAAAATCGTCATTCTGAACTCTAGTTCCAACATCTTACTAATGTCTATATTGAGTAGGTTCTCGCAGTTGGTACTGCCTCTTGTTCTTTTTGTTGAGGTGATTTTTTCCATCTTGTTATTTTTTGCAGAGGAGAATGGTTGAATGAGAGAACAAAATGCTAACTGGGTACAAACGTCCCCAGAAAATATACTCTAAAGAAATCAGAAAAGACCTGAATCTGGTGGAAAAGAAAGGGAAAGAAAGAAATAAGAAAAAGAAAAAAAAGAAAAAGAAAAATAAAAACAGAACAAAAAAAACCAGAATATGATCAAATATGATCAGTCTGGTGCATAGATTGGTGCCACACACTAGGTTTTTGGTGTATTTTTGTCTGTCAGAAGAAAGTGCCTCCCAAGGTTTTAAAGAATGAAGAACTTATATATGTACAAAAATAAGGGTTAATATGATCAAGGGGTGGATTATGACTGTAAAGATGAAATTATAAAAGATTTTATAAAAGGAATTGATAAGTTGTTTGAAAAAAGAAGAGGTTTTAAAGAAAGAAAAAAAGGGAGAGAATGTGACTAGGCAGGAGAATAGAACAAAGCCATATACTAGAGATTTAGGGTATATTTTGGTCTGTTAGAAGAGACTGTATCTCAAAATTTTAAAGAGAGTACAACTTATATATATATGCCAAAAATAAGGGTAACTACTACAAAGGCTAGAATATGACTCTAAAAATGAAAAAGAAAAATTTTTTATAAAAAGGGATTGAAAAAGGGAAAAAGAAAAATTCAAAAAAAAATAGACAGTTAAAAAAATTAACTTTGGAAGACTAAAGAATCATGGTAAAAAAGCCATGAATTCTATGTGCAGTATTCCCCAAACACTGGAGTTCTGCCATTCTCATTGATCGGGAAACTTGGTCTTGCCTGGTGATTTTTGCTGGTCTTCTGGGGGAGGGGCCTGTTTCCATGTTTCCAAAATGTCTTTGCCGGAGGCTGAATTGCCCCGCCCTTGCCAGGTCCGGGGTAAGTAATCTGCTGGGGTTTGCTCTCGGGAGCTTTTGTTCCCTGCAAGTTTTCAGTACAGCTTTGGAGGTCGAGAGTGAAAATTGCAGCCTTCCGATCTCCACCCCGGAGGAGCGGAGAACTTGGGCCCCGCTCCTCAGTGAGCTCCCAGAGAAAAGCAGTCAATCACTCCTGTCTCCCTGGTCTCCAGCCACTCTCCGTGCTCACCCGGCCTGTGACTGAGTATTTCTATCTCTGGCACAACACCCCATGTGGAGTCTCCAAACCCAGCAGATCCCTGCGGTGCGCTCCCGCTCCTCCCTGGGGAGGAAGGGGGTCTCCCCGGATCTGCCGCTTGTTGGGTCCCTGCTGGAAGAGCAGTGTCCCGACTCTGCCTTGGATCACGGTTTATGGCAACCCCGAGCTGAGAACATACACCTTGGCTCTGTCCCGGCAGCCGGCTTCCCTGCTCCGATACCTGGGTGCTCTGCCACCCTCAGGCATCCCCGGTCTTTCTGTGACCCTGAGGGTCCTGAGACCACACTGTCCCACGAGGGTTCCACTCCCTGCTTAGCCACTGGAGCGACGTCCCTCAGCAGAGCCGACTTCTAAAACTTCCGATTTTGTGCTCCGCTCTCTATCACTTGCCAGTAGTAGCGGAGGGAGGCTCCCTCCCCCACCGTAAATCCTCCCAAATACCACCTCGGATTCATTTCTCCACATGTCCTACCTTCCAGAAAGTGGTCACTTTTCTGTTCAGAGAGTTGTTGCTATTCTTTTCTTCAATCTCCTGTTGAGTTCGTAGGTGTTCAGAATGGCTTGAACCCTATCCAGCTGAATTCCTGGGACCAGACGAAATCCAGGTCTCCTACTCCTCTGCCATCTTTCTCCCCAATCAGAAATGTTTTGAGCATTCTTTTCTTTTCAGCTCAACTTATATCAACTTTAATAATCCTTACGCTTTTCCTTGGACTATGCCTCACTTATTCATGCCTCTTTGACTTGGACTGTGCTGTGTTCACAGCCTGCATTGTCTTCCACTTACTTCCACACTGAAATCTCTTACTGATGATTTAAGACCCAGTATAATTAGCAAAATGAAAAGGTAACCTACAGAAATTGGGGAACATTTTTGCAAACCATATATTGGAATATGTAGAAAAATCTCATACAACTCAATAACAAACACACACACAAAAAACAATTCAATTTAAAAAAGGGCAGAGGACCTAAACAGACATTTTTCCAAGGAAGAAATTCAAAGGGTCAATGGTACATGAAAAGATGTTGGGGAAAAAAAGATGTTGAACGTCACTCATCATCAGAGAAATGCATATCAAAACCACAATGAGATATTACCTTAATGAGATATCACATTTTATATACATGTAGTTATATAATGGAATATTATTCAGCCATGAGAAAGAAGAGTATCCTGGCATTTGTGACAAGATGGATAGACCTCAAGCACATTATGCTAATTGAGATATGTCAGACAGAGAAAGACGAGTACTGTGTGATGTCACTTATATGTGGAATTTACATAACGTTGTATGTCAAATATATTTTAAAAACAGACCCAGTACAAATGCTTCCTTTTTGGAACCCTTTATCAATAGTCCTTCCATTCTCAGGCATAATTTTTCTTTTCTTTAGGGTATCACAGCATTATGCACTCACTTCTATTACATTCTATTCTGCCCAACCCCCTTCCAACTTCTGCAGGTCAGAGAACTATATGTTGATTGTTTTTAATATTTTACTTGTTCTAATGCATGGTAGGTGCCTTATGCACAGTAAATAAATAATAGATATTTTTGAAAGAATAGAAGAAACAATATAAATAAGTTATTAAATTAGTGCTGGAGATAGACTTTAAGAATACTTTTCTATTGTTCTTATATGATCTTGTTAAGTAAGTCTCATTGAGTTATCTGGAGTTTGAAGTTTGAAATATCTACCATATTACTATTTTTTTGGCACTTGAATAGTATTAAATGATATATATAGCATGATTTGGAGCTTTTCCTGTATCACAGAGATCACTCGATGAAAATGATATATTTCAGATAGAGATGATCAATCCTGGTTATCCAAGGGGGTTGTTACTTGTTTAAGAATAAAAATGCTTATTTTTATTGTCTCTTATTCACTCTCCAAGTTGTATATTTATGTATTTTATTTTCATCTTTTCCATAATCTTTTTTGCTAAAGGCCCATCTATTCCCTACCCACCCCCAATTACTTTTTATTTGATTTGAAGAGAAATAGGAACATGTGGTTTGTCTGTTCTATTAGTCTTTTCAGGAAGCCAAGTTTTAGGTTTGTAAATTTATCCTTTAAAATTTTTCTGTAGCTTTGATTTCTGTTTTACTGTTTTCTGCCCTTTATTACTTCTTTCATTCTGTGTTCTTTGATTTTATATTTTTCTTCCTTCTTAATGAAGATACTTTGCTTGTTTATATTTGGCTTCTTTTCTTTTCTAATATAAGCATTTAAAGATATAAATTTTCTTCTTAGCGCTACATTAGCTCTACACTGTCCAATATGGTAGCTATGGGGATATTCAAATTGAAATGAATTAAAATTGAATAAAGTTTATTTCCTTACTTATATTCATCATGTGTCTGTAGGCAACTCTATTTGAGCAGATAGACAACTGGTTTTATCACTGCAGAAAGTTGTACGGAAATTTTTTTTAAGATTTATTTGAGAGATAGAGGGAGAGTGAGTGAGCACTGGAAGGGGCAGAGGGAGGAGAGAGAGAAACTTTAGCAGACTCCACACTGAGTCCAGAACTTGATCTCATGACACTGAGATCACGACCTGAGCCAAAACCAATAATCAGACACTTAACTGACTGTGCCACCCGGGCGCCCCCTTTCTACAGAACTTTTATATAGAGCTTTTATAGACAGTGTTGCTCTGTATCTTTGTGTTTGTAATTGAGAAAAGACTCAAAAGAACATAGTTTTCTCCTTGATATATTTTATAAGTTGGATTTTTAGAAGAGTTCATTCTTTAGAAAATTCTTTAGAATTTAAAAATCTATCTTACCCTGTAGAACAGCACAGTCCATCTTTGTGTCCTGCTTCATCTATCAATGACTGAGAAAAATGGGTTTTAAAACCTCACCATGATTGGGAGCTTGATAATTTTTTCTTGTAATTTTGTCCAGTTTTGCTTTAAGCATTTTGAGGCTGTTGTAAGAGATATATAGAACCAGGTTATTCTTTCAGTTTTTTTTTTTTTTTTTTATGAATTGAGAGGTCCTGTTGTAAAATAAATATCGGTTCAGGCTTGTTCTGTCTTGGTAAATTATTCCTCTGATGATTATATAATTACTTTCTTTTAAAAAACTTATTTATAACTTTAATTTTTTTAAAAAAACCTTCTTTACCAATAATAATTCTTGAAGTGTATTTTAGCTCAAACCAATGTAACTATACAACTTTTTTGTTTAACTTTTTCATGATTTACCTTTTTCACATGTTTGCTGCTAGCTTTTCTTCATTATCATACTTTAGGTATGTCTTTTATAAGCAGCATATAATTGGACTTTAAAAATATAATATGATTTTATCTATCTTTTAAATATCTAACTATTCTTTTTACATTTATTGAAGTTTCCCATTTATTTGGAATTATTTCAACCATCTTATTTTATGTTTTTTATTTACCAATTTTCCTATGTTTCCTTTTCTTTCTTGCCTTGTATTAGATTGATCATTTTCTTTATTCAATCTTCCTTTTATTTATTTAGAAGTTGTGATTTCTATTCTTGTAAGAGTTATCGTTATATTTTAACAAGCTGATTTGACTCAATAAACTCTAAATCCAACCAGTATCTCTACCCTTTTCTTAATCATAGAACACTATTTTTACATTTTTTCTGTCTTCCATAAATTGTTTAACGTATTATTTTCATCTTGATTTTTAAATCTTTAAAAAGTGCTCATTATTGGGGCACCTGGGTGGCTCAGTTGGTTAAGCATCTGCCTTCAGCTCAGGTCAAGATCCCAGGGTCCTGAGATTGAGTCCTGCATCAGGCTCCCTGCTCAGCGAAGAGCCTGCTTCTCCCTCTCCCACTGCCTGCCTTTCTGCCTACTTGTGCTCTCTCTGTATCTCTCTGTCAAATAAACAAATAAGTAAAGTGCTCATTATTTTAATACTTTGCTTTTATAGACAAAGCTTTTTCAAATGTACTCACATAATTTATTTCTTCATTCTGGCCTCTTCTTTTGTTTTCAGTTTGTTTCTTCATTAAGTATTTTCTTTAATAGTTGTTTTTTCAAGCAAATATATACTAATGGTAAGCTATACCTTTTAAAAATCTGTTTGAAACTGTTTTTATTTCTTTCTGTGCCTTTGAATCATTATATAAGTGGGCATAAAATTCAAGATTGATAATGATCTTACCTTATTATGTGGATATTATCACATTATCATCCAGTGTCTATTTTTGCTCTTAAGAAGTCATATTCGATAAAGGGTTAGTGTCCAAAATTTAAAAAGAACTTATACATCTTTACATTAGATAAAAAAGATGGTGGAGGAGTAGGGGACCTATTTCAACCAGTACCCTGAATAGAGCTGGATATCTACCAGACCACTCTGAACACCCATGAAAGCAGCCTGAGATGTAAGAAGATATGTCTGGATCTCTACAAACAGAATATCGCAAGTGGTTGGTTTCGAGGTATGAAGGAGGGAGCCATGATTCTGTGGGGAAAAATATCGGAAGATAAATGGAAGGAGAAGGGAGCCTCCAGGATCCTGCACCACTGGTGAGAAAAGCCTCCTGTGCTGGGGATGGGGCACAGACTCGCAGACCTGTAGTGATTGGGAAAGAACTTTAGGACTGAAATGCAGACTGGTGGGGGTACATGTGCGAACTGGGGGGTTTTAGAAGCACAAAGGGCAGAGACGTGCCCCAACCAGAAGGCGAAAACTAGGAGCGCTACTGAGGGGTGCACAATCCCAGACGCTGCAGTTTATAGGAGCACAGACAGAAACGGAGATAGTGTGGCCTAGAGAGCTCACTGAAGAATAGACTGTGATCTCTCTGTTCTGAGGCAGAGGGTAGAAAATGGTCACTTCTGCTCTAACTCTTGGAAGAGACATGGAAAGCCTCCAGGGAAAGCTGCCAGAGAGCAAAAGCCCCCCCAAAACCGGTTTTCATTAAGCCTTCCCCCTCTCCCCCAGAGGGCAGGGTAACTCTGCCCAAACAGGGTTGCCTGAGTAACAGAGTGGCAGGCCCCTCCCCCCAGAAGACAGGCTGGGAGAACAAGAGGCTGACAACCCTAAGGTCCCTATAAAACAGGTGCATCTTGCTTGGGTTGTGGTCAATAATTTGGACTCTGTACATTCCCTCAACCACCCCTCCACAGAATGACTAGGAGGAGGAACCCCCAAAATAGGAAAGACTCAGAGACTGTGACTTCTGCTACAGATTTACAAATGGATACATATATAACCAAGATGTTGGAAATGGACTTCAGGGTAACGGTTATGAAGACAATAGCTAGAATGGAGAAATCAACTAATGGCAATGTAGAGTCTCTAAGGGCAGAAATGAAAGCTGAACTGGCAGAACTTAAAATGCTATCAGTGAGATCCAATCAATTCTAGATACTCTAACGGCAAGGGTAAACAAGGCAGAAGAATGAATTAGTGGTCTAAAAGACCAGTTGATAGAAAAGAAGGAAAACAGGAGGCGAGGGAGAAACAACTCAAAATCCATGAAAACAGAATTAGAGAAATAAGTGATGCCATGAAATGTTACAAAGTCATAATTATTGGGATCCTTGAGGGAGTGGAGAGAGAGGGAGGACTAGAAGATATATTTGAGCAAATTGTAGGTGAGAACTTCCCTAATCTGGGGAATGAAACAAACATTTGTATCCTAGAGACAGAGAGGACCCCTCCCAAGATCAAGGAAAACAGGCCAACACCCTGGCATGTAATAGTAAAACTTGCAAATCTTAGAACCAGGGAAACCATCTTAAGGGCAGTCAGGGGAAAGAGATTCCTTACGTACAGAGGGAGGAACATCAGAATAATGTCAGACCTATCCACAGAGACCTGGCAAGCCAGAAAGGGCTGGCAAGACATATTCAGGGTACTAAATGAGAAGAACATGCAGCCAAGAATACTTTATCTGGCAAGGCTGTCATTTAGAATGGATGGAGAGATGCAGAGGTTCCAGGACCGGCAGAAACTGAAAAAATATGTGACCACAAAGCCAGCCCTGCAAGAAATATTAAGGGGAGTTCTATAAAAGGAGAAAGACCCCAAGAGTGATATACAACAGAAATTTACAGAGACAATTAAAGAAACAAGGCTTTCATAGGCAACATGATGACAATAATTTCATATCTTTCAATAATCACTCTCTACATAAACCACCTAAATGCTCCCATAAAACAGCAAAGGGTTGCAGACTGGATAAAAGGATAGGACCCATCCATATGCTGTCTACAAGGGACTCATTTTGAACCTAAAGGTACATCCAGACTGAAAGTGAAGGGATGGAGATCCATCTTCCATGCCAATGGACCTCAAAAGAAAGCTGGGGTAGCTATTCTCATATCAGTCAAATTAGATTTTAAGCTAAAGACTGTAGTTAGAGACACAGAAGGACACTATAAGATCTAACAGTTGTAAATATCTACATCCCCAACATGGGAACAGCCAACTACATAAGCCAACTGTTAACCAAAATAAAGAGTCATATTGACAATAATACATTAATTGTAGGAGACCTCAATACTGCACTCTCAGCAATAGATAGATCATCTAAGCAGAAAATCAACAAAGAAACAAGAGCTTTGAATGACACACTGTACCAGATGGACCTCATAGATATATACAGAACATTCCACCCTAAAACATCAGAATATTCATTCTTCTCAAGCATACACGGAACTTTCTCCAGAATAGACCACATACTGGGTCACAAATCAGGTCTCAAATGATACCAAAAGATTGAGATTATTCCCTGCATATTCTCATACCATAATGATTTGAAACTGGAACTCAATCATAAGAAAAAATTTGGCAGAAATTCAAACACTTGGAAGTTAAGACCACTCTGCTCAAGAATGTTTGGGTCAACCAGGAAATCAAAGAAGAACTTAAACAATTCATGGAAACCAATGAGAATGAAAACACATTGGTCCAAAACCTATGGGATACTGCAAAGGCGGTCCTAAGGGGGAAATACATAGCCATACAAGCCTCACTCAAAAAAAAATAGGAAAATCCTGGATTTACCAGCTTTCACCTTAAAGAACTGGGGAAAAAGCAACAAACGATGCCTAAGCCATGCATTAGAAGAGAAATAATTAAGATTTGAGCAGAGATCAATGAATTAGAAACCAGAAACACAGTAGATCAGATTAACAAAACTAGAAGCTGGTTCTTTGAAAGAATTAATAAAGTCGATAAACCACTGGCCAGACTTATGCAAAAGAAAAAAGAAAGGACCCAAATTAATAAAATTATGAATTAAAGGGAAGAGATCATGAGTAACACCAAGGAAATTGAAAAAATTATTACCAACAACACTATGACAATAAATTATGCAACTGGAAGAAATGGATGCCTTCTGGGAAACCTATACTCTACCAAGATTGAAACAGGAAGAAATTGAAAACCTGATTAGGTCAATAACCAGTAACAAGATTGAAGCAGTGATCAAAAACCTCCCAAAAAACAAGAGTCCAGGGCCTGATGGAGTCCCTGGGAAATTCTACCAAACATTCAAAGAAGAAATAATATCTATTCTCCTGAAGCTGTTTCAAAAAATAGAAACAGAAGGAAACTTCCAGACTCATTCTATGAGGCCAACATTACCTTAATCCCCAAACCAGGCAAAGACCCCATCAAAAAGAATTTCAGACTAATATCCCTGATGAATGTGGATTCCAAAATTCTCAACAAAATCCTAGCTAATAGGATCCAACAATACATTAAAAGGATCATCCACCACGACCAAGTGGGATTTATCCCCAGGATGCAAGGATGGTTCAACATTCACAAATCAATCAATGTGACAGAACACATTAATAAGAGGAGGGAGAAGAACCATATGGTCGTCTCAATTGATGCAGAAAAAGCATTTGACAAAATACAGCATCCTTTTCTGTTAAAACTCTTCAGAATATAGGGATAGAAGGAACATTCCTCAAGTTCATAAAATCCATCTATGAAAAACCCACAGCAAAAATCATCCTCAATGGGGAAAAGCTGAGAGCCTTTCCCTTAAGATCAGGAACATGACAAGGATGCCCACTCTTACCACTATTGTTCAACATAGTACTAGAAGTCCTAGGAACAGCAATCAGACAACAAAAAGAAAATGTATTCAAACTGGCAAAGAAGAAGTCAAACTCTCTCTTCGCAGATGACATGATACTTTATGTGGAAAATCCAAAAGACTTCACCCCCAAATTACTAAAAATCATACAGGAATTCAGTAATGTGGCAGGATACAAAATCATCGCACAGAAAAGAGTTGCTTTCTTATACACTAACAATGCAACTGTAGAAAGAGAAAATAGAGAATCAATTCCATTTACAGTAGCAGCAAAAACCATAAGATACCTCAGAATAAACCTAACCAAAGAGGTAAAGGATCTATACTCTAGGAACTGCAGAACACTCATGAAAGAAATTGAAGACACAAAAAGATGGAAAAACTTCCTATGCCAATGGATTGGAAGTATAAACATTGTTAAAATGTCTATGCTGCCCAGAGCAATCTATACTTTCAACACCATCCCAAACAAAATTCCAGTGACATTTTTCAACATACTGGAACAAAGAATCCTAAAATTTGTGTTGATTCAGGGCACCTGGGTGGCTCAGTGGGTTAAGCGACTCCCTTTGGCTCAGGTCATGATCCCGGAGTCCCAGGATTGAGTCCCACATAGGGGTCCCTTCTCAGCGCAGAGTCTTCTTCTCCTCTGACCCTCTCTCCTTTCATGCTCTCTCTCACTCTCTCTCTCTCAAATAAATAAAATCTTTAAAAAAAAATCTGTATGGAATCAGAAAAGACCCCGAATCACCAAGGAAATGTTGAAAAAGAAAAACAAAGTTGGGGGCATCAGGTTGCCTGATATCAAGCTGTATTAGAAAGCCGTGATCACCAAGACAGCATGGTACTGGCACAAAAACAGACACATAGACCAATGGAACAGAATAGAGAGCCCAGATATGGACCCTCAACTCAATGGTCAAATAACCTTTGACAAAGCAGGAAAAAAGACAGTCTCTTCAATAAATGGTGTTGGGAAAATTGGACAGCCACATGCAGAAGAATGAAACTTGACCATTCTCTAACACCATACACAAAGATAAGCTCAAAATGGATGAAAGACCTCAATGTGAGACAGGAATCCATCAAAATCCTAGAGAACATAGGCAGTAACCTCTTTGACATCGCCCACAGCAACTTCTTTCAAGATACATCTCTAAAGACAAGTGAAACAAAAGGGAAAATGAACTTTTGGGACTTCTTCAAGATAAACAGCTTCTGCACAGCAAAGGAAACAGTCAACAAAACAAAGAGGCAACCCACAGAATGGAAGAAGATTTTTTGCAAATGACACTACAGACAAAGGGCTGATACCCAAGATCTATAAAGAACTTCTCAAACTCAACACCCAAAAAACAAATAATCCAGTCAAAAAATGGGCAGAAGATATGCACAGACATTTTTCAAAAGAAGACATACAAATGGCTAACAGACACATGAAAAAAATGTTCATCATCATTAGCCATCAGGGAAATTCAAATCAAAACCACACTGAGATACCACTTTATACCAGTTAGAATGGCAAAAATTGAGAAGGCAACAAACAACAAATGTTGGAGAGGTGGAGAAAGGGGAACCCCTCTGACACTGTTGGTGGGAATGCAAGTTGGTACAGCCACTTTGGAAAACAGTGTGGAGGTTCCTCAAAAAATTAAAAACAGAGCTACCCTATGACTCAGTAATTGCACTGCTGGGTAGTTACCCCAAAGACACAGATGTAGTGAAAGAAGGGCCATATGCACCCCAATGTTCATAGCAGCAATGTCCACAATAGCCAAACTGTGGAAAGAGCTGAGATGCCCTTCAATGGATGAATGGATAAAGAAGATGTGGTCTATTGTATGGTGACTAACATAACATAATAAAATTTAAAAAAAAAGAAAAAAACCATGGATAAAAATTTAAAAAAAAGATGTGGTCCATATATACAATGGAATATTACTCAGCCATCAGAAAGGACGAATACCCAACTTTTACATCAACATGGATGGGACTGGATGAGATTATGCTATGTGAAATAAGTCAAGCAGAGAAAGTCAATTATCATATGGTTTCCCTTATTTGTGTAACATAAGGAACAGCATGGAGGACATTAGGAGAAGGAAGGGAAAAATGAAACGGGGGGATTAGAGGGAGAGATGAGCCATGAGAGACTATGGACTACAGGAAACAAACTGAGGGTTTTAGCGGGGAGGGTGGTGGGGGATGGGTTAGCCCAGTGATGGGTATTAAGGAGGGCATGTATTGCATGGAGCACTGGGTGTTATACGAAAATAATGAATCATGGAACACTACATCAAAAACTAATGATGTACTGTATGGTGACTAACATAACATAATAAAAATAAAATTAAGAAAAAAAAAAAACCAGAACTTATACAACTCAACACTCCATAACCAAATAATCCAATTAAACAATGGGCAGAAGATATGAACAGACATTTCTTCAAAGAAGACATCCAGATGTCCAACAGACACATTAAAAGATATTGAACATCACTCGTCAGGGAAATGGAAATCAAAACCATAATAAGATATTACCTCAAACCTGTTGGAATGGGTAAAATCAACATCAGAAGAAACAGCAAATGTTGGTGAGGATGTGGAGAAAAAGGAACCCTCATGGACTGTTGGTAGGAATGCAAACTGGTGCAGCCACTGTGGAAACAGTATGGAGGTTCCTCAAAAAGTGAAAAATAGAATTACCATATGATCCCAGTAGTTCCACTACTGGGTATTTATCCAAAGAATATGAAAACACTAATTCAAAAAGATATATGTACCCCTATGCTTAATGGAGCATTATTTACAATAGCCAAATTATGGCTGCAGCCCAGTGTCTATTGATAAATGAGTAGGTAAGAAGTGGTTTGTATATGATGGAATATTATTCAACTATAAAAAAGAATGAAATTTTGCCATTTGCAATGACATGGATGGATCTAGGACATATAATGGTAAGTGAAGTAAGTCAGTCAAAGAAAGACAAATACCATATGATTTTACTCATATGTGGAATTTAAGAAACAAAACAAACAAAGGGAAAAAAGAGACAAACCAAAAAACAGACTCTTAGCTATAGAGAACAAACTGGTGGTTACCAGAGGGGTGGCAGGTGGAGGGAGGGGTGAAGTAGGTGAAGGGGATCAAGAGTACAATTATCTTGATGAGCACTGAGTATTATATGGAATTGTTGAATCACTATATTGTACTCCTGAAACTAATATAACACTGTATGTTAACTAACTGGATTTAAAAAAAAATGTCATATTGTGGTTCATTGTAGTAATTTTATTTTTTTCTAATCTAACATTACTTTAATAATTCTTTGCCATTGGTGCCTACATTTATCTATTTATTTTCAATTTTGTGTGCTTATTCAATGTAAAAAATTATGTCTTTTCATAAACTCTTGAAAAATTTCTGCTTTTAGCTTATTTAAGAGTATTACCTCTCCCACATTGTTGCTATTTGTTTTTTGGGACTTCTCTTAGTCCCAGACTATTGTGGTTTTTGGACTTGATCATTCTAACCTTCATATTTCTTAGCCTTCTTTGTTCTTTTTCTTGTCTTTATCGCTGTGTACTGCATTGGGGTAAGAATACTAAGTCTGTTTTTTTTCTCTTCACTGGTGCTTCCTTCAGTATTGTCTAACCAGTTTTTAACCAAAGCCATTGAGTCCTTTGAGTTATTATCAGTGACTACATTTTTTCATATCTAGAACTTCTCTTTGATTCTTTTTCAAATTTGCCTATATTTTTCTTCATGTTGTATTGCTTCTTCCTTATGGTTTTATAACTTATTTTCCCTTTTTACACAGCTTAACTATTGTTATTTTATGGCCTATTTCAAATTGTTCTCTTTTCTAAAGTTCCTAGGATGCTCATCCTTCTGTTTGTTGTGTTTGCTATCTTTCAGGGTGAATTATTTTCCTATGTGTTTTGTGAATTTAGATTTTAAATGCTAATTTTTAAAAATTCATGTTTATTTTCACTATCCTGAATGTAAACATGAGATTTCTGGGGCAGAGATTAAAGCTATTATTTCTTACATCAATTAGTTCTCCTTGCCCTAATTGTTTCCTCCTTCCAGGGTGATATGTTGGGACCCAGAGTCTCTCTACATGATCTGAAGTCTGTACTACAAGAGGGACCCTGGAATTATGAATCTGGCAGTTTATATAGGATCAAACAGCTGCAGCACTCCCCTAAAGAGAGGGAAAGAAAACTCATCTATCTAATGTAAACAAGAAGAAAGGGAAGAGGAAGGGAAGGTTTCTGGGTTCTTACTCTTTGGAATGTGAATATACATCTCCAAGGGGAAGATAAGACTATTGTCTCTGGGTTTACAATGCCTGGTATATCTGTCTGTCTGACCTACCTTTGAAATCTAAGCACATCCTCTCAGGAAAGTAAATCTCCAGGACCTCTCTCACTGTCTATCTCTTCAGTCATCATTTAACTTCTAAGGCTGTCATCTAACTCAGGGTCCAGTAAAATTCTCAGAAAGCCCTAAATGTGTAGAAACATGAAAATTCTCATTTCCTGACAGTAACATCTTCAATAGAACTTGTTTCCCCTCTCATGGGAACCCCACGTGGCCTAGTTTGTAAGAATTTTCATCTGAAATGGTTTTGTTTTTCTTCTTCCAAGTGTCCCAGGGATATCACTGGGCCAGGATTATTATTTTTTTATGTTAAATTATTGGATTGGGGATTTCTATAAAAAATGGGTAATTTAACTTGGTTTTTATACATTTATAATTTCCCATTAGAGACACTTTCTTTGCCTTGTGGGTATCTGGGGAGAAAACGTTCAAGCAGAAGGAATAGCAAATGTGAAACTTGATGGGGGTGTTGGTCAGTATGGCTGGGGGGGGGGAATCAGTGATGGGCAGAATGGCAAGAATGAAGTTAGGGGTGTATTGGGAGTTAGAGCTAAAGCAAGGGCTTTGGGTTCTGCCCTAAATAATATGTGAAACCACTGGAGGGCTTGGAACAGAAGAGGGTAATTATCTGACTTTTGATTTAAATGGGTCACTTTCACTTTCATACAAATGGTTGTATTAAAAATGGGCTATATAGATGCACAGTTGGTAGGATTATCATATTCAATACTGATTCTCTTCAACCTGGCCTTTGAGAGAGAAGGTGACTTCTTTTAGAGCTCCATGGAAACCAAATACTTAAGGCAATCAATCTTGGTAGAATGCCGAAGTGCGAAATAGGTCACTAGTCTGCAACATCATATGATAGCAACTACAAGCTTTATACCCTACACCCTGGGAAAAAGGATGTTTTTCTCCTAATTAAAGAATACTAACATGGTAGAAGAGGTTGAAAGCCAAGTTTCTGCCATGACAAAATTTACTATAGTTGGATCTCTTTGTATTCATACTAGGGTAGAGATTGTTGCTTCCCTAATTAGGTAGCTTAAAAGCCCTACAACTCAGTGGCTGGAGTTTGATGTCCAATTCTGTTAGATCCTTGTTCATTACTTCGGAATTTAGTGGGCAAAGGGAAACTCATGAACATGCTACTTCTCCTTTCACTATGGAATTCCCTTAATAAGAAGTGTTCCAGAAGGCATGGTGTCAGATTGTTTGCACTTGTTTTCATGACTAGCGGCTCAAGTTTAGGCTAGGAGGTGGAGTGTGGGGAGGAGCAGGGAGCAAAGTAGCTCTTGAAATTACTCAGTTGAGAGATGATGGCTTCTTTGACCAAGATGGTGAGATAGAGATGGTAAGAAGCAGTTGTATTTGAGCTATATTTAGAAGAGAGCTGATAGGATTTGCTGATGGATTGAGATGATTTATAATAATTTCATAGTTCTTGTTTTTCCTACTTAGAAGAATTGAGTTTCCATTTATTGAGGTGGGAAGAATATGCACGTGCAATAATTGTATGTTTAATGAAGTAATGAAGGAAAAATGAATAGAAGATTTAAAAAATGTATGAACATAAGATCTTGTACCATCAGCATGCTTTTGGTAACTAAAATATAGCTCCAGCAAAGCAGGGACTATTGTGTTCACCACTGTATATCTGGCAGCTAATATAGTACCTTGTATATAATGCAACCTGTCTGTATCTCTACCTATTTCTCTCTATTTCTGTATATATATGTGTATTTATACATATGTGTATACAAACAGACACAGATACTTTAGATGAAGGAATATAGGAATAAAGAGATGGATGCATGTGACATGCTTTGCTTTTTAGGTGCTGCAGAAATTTCACAGTGAATACTGGTTGTTATGTCTTAGTGCCAAGTTAAGTCTCCTTTTTGGATTGATGGACAGTTATGCTTTGTACTTGTACTTGTGCTTATGATCTTACCATAGCATTATAATTTAATGAAATTAATTTTTCAATATTCAGTATGGCAAATATTTTTTGTCCAGAGGAACTTTATTGTACAAATGCTGTAGAAATCTACAAATTATTACTCTGTTTTTTTGGTCTCCGGATAATAATAATTCTTTATCTTTTAAAAAATTGCTTAGAATTTATGAATACATTCACAATTATATGAGGCAGGGAGGGTGAGTATTATTAATCATTATTTTAGCTAAGAGAGATCTGAGATCAAAAGAATAACTTGGCCTAGGCCACAGAACTAGTAAGCTATGATGCCAGGATTTAAAATGAGTCTAGCTAAAGGATTCTGCCTCTTAACCAGTTGTAGTAGTAGTAGTAGTCGTATAAGTAGTAGTATAAGAAGAAGTAGTAGTAGTAGTAGTAGTAACACCGGCATTTAAGACTAAGCACTTTGTGTCTACAGAGAGAGCTGTGACATACTCAAGGAGATGATAGAGTAGAGGACAGTGGCTTGAATCCAGGCCTATAATTTCTTTTTTTTTAAAGATTTTATTTATTTGAGAGTGAGGGAGAGAGCATGAGCAGGAGTAGTGGGGAAGGGGGCAGAAGGAAATGGAAAAGCAGACTACCTGCTGAGACCCTGAGTTCGTGACCTGAGCCAAAGGAAGATGCTCAACTGACTGAGTCACCCAGGTGCCCCAGGCCTACAATTTCTCTAGCAGGTTATTTTATTCATTTCTCTAAGACCCAGTTTCCTTGTATTTACCCCAAAGATACAAATGTAGGGATCCGAAGGGGTACGTGCACCCCGATGTTTATAGCAGCAATGTCCACAATAGCTAAACTGTGGAAAGAGCCAAGATGTCCATAGACAGATGAATGGATAAAGAAGATGTGGCATATATATACAATGGAATATTATGCAGCCATCAAAAGGAATGAGATCTTGCCATTTGCAACAACATGGATGGAACTGGAGGGTATTATGCTGAGTGAAATAAGTCAATCAGAGAAAGACATGTATCATATGACCTCACTGATATGAGGAATTCTTAATCTCAGGAAACAAACTGACGGTTGCTGGAGTAGGGGTGGGGTGGGAGGGATGGGGTGGCTTGGTGATAGACATTGGGGAGGGTATGTGCTATGGTGAGCACTGTGAATTGTGCAAGACTGTTGAATCACAGATCTGTAGCTCTGAAACAAATAATGCAATATATGTTAAGAAAAAAAAAAGATAGCAGGAGGGGAAGAATGAAGGGGGGTAAATCGGAGGGGGAGATGAACCACGAGAGACAATGGACTCTGAAAAACAAACTGAGGGTTCTAGAGGGGAGGGTGGTGGGGGGATGGGTTAGCCTGGTGATGGGTATTAAAGAGGGCATGTTCTGTGTGGAGCACTGGGTGTTATGCACAAACAATGAATCATGGAACACTACATCACAAACTAATGATGTAATGTATGGTGATTAACATAACAATAAAAAATTTAAAGAAGACTCAGTTTCCTTATCTGAAAAAACAGGTACAAATCTATCTTGAAGGGTTCCTGTGAGAATTGAATAAAGTAGTATATTATGTACATAGTATAATGCTTGCCTTACAGAAAGTACCAAGGTAATAAACCTGCCATTACTATTACATGCTCCAGTGCTTTCCATCATCACTGTCTCTGGTGCACTTCTCTCTCATGGAGTAAATACCAATACCTGGGGATGATTTTTTTTTTAATCTGCCCCCCACATTTCTCATTTTTCTTATCTTCCTTTTATTTCTCCTTAATCTTACATGGTGTATTAATGTGCTGTGAATATTCTGATGCTTTCTCTTTCCATGGACATTGTCTGTTAATGATAACTCACAATTCTGAGGGATGTTCAAGAAAAGCACAGTATTGCCTATTTTTCCCCTGATTAAATTTTTTTTTTACCAGTTTGCAGTTATTATTGACTAATTTAGTATGAGGTCCCCAAAGCAAAGAATATATCCAATCTGAAGTATTCCATAGATCATCTAGATTGGTTTTTGTTCTTAGTTCTATAGCATGTGCCACTCCAGCCCCATATTCTATATATGGTGAACATATCTAACTGGAATAGTTTCCCCATCAACTTGGGCAATACTGTCTATATCCTCTCAGTTTAATTCAACAAACATTTATTGGGTCCCTATTGTACCAGTTAAGAATTACATTCACCTGCAAGTAATAGAGACCTCAATAATGTGCTTATGAAATGAGTTTTTTTTTTTCCTCTTACGAAACAAGAAATCCAGAGGAAAGCATGTTGGTATTGATGCAGTAACTCTATTAGTTCATCAGTTTCTCAGCTTCCTACTATCTTTCAGTTCTGCTATTCATAACATGTGGTTTTGTCTTCATGCCTGTCATCTCATTATAGTAAGATAGCTACTACTACAGACTCACATGCAAATTGCAGGTTGGAAGTATAAGAAAGAAGGAAACAATAATTGGCAGCATTAAATGAGGAAAACAAAATCTTCCCTTGTACTTATTGCTCAGAACTGAGTCACAGTTACATAGTTCTACTACCTGAAAAGCAGTCTAAGAAAGTTAATATTTCAGCAGAAAAAAAAATGGGAAAAGAGATTTTGGGTAGGCAGCTGGCAGTGTTTATCACATCTATGTTGTGCTTAATACTGGGACACTATAAAGATAAATAAGGCACAATTGTTTTCTTTTCCACAGTCAAGGGAAAAACATGGAAGAAAATTATTATGAAAAGATGTAATATTGACAAATTGATAATAATAGTTGAAAAGTGGTATGATGGGAGCACGCAAGAGGAGAGGAGGGACTGAATCAACCTTCAATTCAATTCACCTACTAGTTACTGAATGTTCTAATACTCTTGGAGATGCAAAGAAGATTAAAACATATTTCTTCATTTTGGGGAGTGTGTTAGTTTTCTAGGGCTGTCATAGCAGAATACTGGAGACTGGGTGGCTTAAACAACAGAAGTTAATTTTCTCACAGTTCTAGAGACTAGAAGTTCAAGATCAAGGTGCCAGCAGACGTGATGTGTGGTGAAGGCTCTCCCACTGGGTTGCAGCCAACTGCTTTCTTGCTGTGTGCTCAGGTGACCTCTTTTATGTTCATGTGAAAGAACAATCTCTTTCATCTCTCTTCTTATAAGGACACTAAACCCAACTGATCAGGGCTCCACCCTTATGACCATTTAACCTTAATCACTTCCTTAGAAGTCCTATCTCTAAATATAGTCCTACTGGGGTCCAGAGCTTCAACATATGAATTTTAGGACAAAAACATTTAGTCCATCCCAGGAGTTTATCTCATTCTTGGCTGACATCTCCCCTTGGCAGTTCCCATGTCCTTTCTGAGGCTGAGTGTGGCTTGGAAAAGTGAAGACAGTAGAGGTATTGGAGGTGAAAACAAGGGAATATTCTCTCTGGTTTAAGTAAATACAATAAAAGCACTGAAAAATTGTCTGACTCCCTCCCACCTTTGGACTCCCCAGTCACAGGAGCTCAAGGACTTCTCTTACTCTCCCAGCATTGCTGTGCTGGACCACAAAGGTGGCAGCACACTGAGACTCTGTGTGGTAGACATCACCCAGGAAACTGCTAAGCTATTTTTTGCCCAGTGTCATGTTTTCTTGTCTTCCCTTTCCTTATAAAAATAAGTTTTGTCACAATTGTCAATACATGAAAGAAGAGAAAAATCTGTTTTCCCTCTCAACTATATTTTTTTTCTCTTCTATTCATTTTGGCAAGCATCCTGACATTCAAATGGAGTATATAATAAACTTGAGGCTGAAAAAGGAAACCAAGAGAGGAAAGATGACAGGAAAGGTGTTTTACATCAAGCAGGGAGCAAAGACTTTAGTATATATCTATTTGATAGCCTTTCTGTCTTTATATATGCTGGATTCCGTATTGTGTATAACTTCCATAGGAACCCAAGACAAGGTAAAATAACTGCTATTTCTTGATGAATAGTAACATTAGGAATAGAAGCTGCTAAAAGAAAAATATATTTGGGGCAATTCTTTGAAAAATTACCCTTCATTTTCTAGTGAAAGCTGACAGATAAGCACCACCAAAAATTAAAACTGAGCAAAGCAAAATAACCCAAACACAAAACAAATGAAACTCTAAAATTCCAACTGCCCCTCCCAAATAAAAACTTAACCACCAGCATCACCAACAACAAACCTCACAAATACATATAAATTACAACACACCTAATAATGTTCTCAGTGTTTAGAAGCAGGAACTTAACTTGCAAGACTCTTCACAAAGAGCGGGAACTAGAGCTTCTCTTTAGGATCTTCTAATGGAAAACAGCTGTGAAGAAATTGGAGCAGAGAAAAAACAAATTGATTAAATATTGAAAAGTAGATGATTTTGTAAAATAAAAAAATAGCTTTTCCAACATGCTTGGAAGTGATCTTGAGTGAATTTGTATGATATAAAAGGAATTATAACCAATTTTCTCAGTTTCCATGGAACAACATAAAAACAAAGTAAAAAAGTAAAAAAAAATGTATTAGGTGCTTACTGTATGCCAGGTAGTGTGCTATACACTATATAAATATTATTGAATTTTATCTTATTAAATTATCATAATAATTCTATGAATTAGATATTTTTACTGTCCGATTTAATAAATGTGGAAATTGAGGCTGAGGGGAGTTAAAAAGCTTATAGGAAGTTATAAGTAGTAGCAAGTTGTAGCATCAGAATCAGGATCAGAACCATGAAAAGAGCCATGGAAAGAGTTCTAGTCAGTAGAAGTAGAAATGTTAGAGCTTCAAGGTCAGGAAAAGTTTGGTGTGTTTGTGTATTTGAAAGATAGCCATTGTGGCTGATGTTCAATAATGACCCTGATGAAATAGGCAAGGCTAGATAAGCTAGATTATGCCTAGTAAAGAATTTTATTTTTTACCCATGGGCATTTAGAAGCCTTTAAGCAGGAGAGTGACGTGATGCGGTTTAATATTTTAAGATCATTCTGTCTTGTAGATCAAGTGGCTGTGTGGCTGTTGCTGAGTGAACAGTGAAATCAGGTATCTGTTGCAGTAGCATGAGCAAGAGATAATGGTGACACCATCTGGTGGTGAAGATGGAGAAGTGGGTAGATTCAAGATATATATTTTTAGGTAGTATTTTTGAGATTTGATGATGGGTTTGTTGTGGGTTAGTGGTAGAGAGGTTGAAGAAGTTATCAAGGCTAAGCATTGGATTTCTGCAAGAATAACTGGGTCAGTGGATTATCATTTGCAGATATGGGTTAGATTGAAAGATGAAGTCTGAGATGCCAGTTAGAAGTTCAGGTGGAGATGTCATGTAGGAGTTGGATATGTAGATTTTGAACCTAAAAGATAATTTTGGGTTGGTGTTACACATTTGGGAGATGTTGGTATATAATATTTAAAGCCATGAGAGCAGTTGAGATTTCCTACTGTTAACAGGATTTTTTCTCTGTCGGTGCGCACGGTTCTTGGTCACACCTCTTTGAAGAATGACGAGGTAAACCAGACAGAGTGGTGGGCAGCAAAGCAAGGTTTAGTGAGCGATAGCAAAGTGATAGTACAAAGCTCCCGAGGAGGGAGGGGACCCGAGAGGAATGCCACTAGAGTTTCTAAGTCTAGGGGGTTTTATGGGCTTGTTGGTGGGCTGTTTTAATCTGATTAACCCTTCCTGTACTTGTCATCCAATCAGGTTTTTGTCACATGGGAAAGGGTGGAGGGCTCCTTCCAGGATGGTGTAAAATCCTTTTAAGGGTGATTTCTTTTTAGGGCAGGGGGCTCCTTGTCCCTACCTGCCTGCCTTCCAACTATCCTTCATCAATGGGAAGTGAGTTTAGAGTAAGGAGAGGATTAGAAACAAACTCTGAACAGCTCCAGTATTTAGAAATAGGGAAGAGGAGGAATAGGCAAAGGGGTCACAAAAGGAAAAACCAGAGGAGTAGGAGGGAAACAGGTTATGGAGTTTTAGAATGGAGTTATAGCCATATTATGGAAGCCAAGAAAATAAAAGAAGGAAAGAGAATTCAACTCCTTTAAAGCTTCTGAAAGGTCAAATAAAAACGGGGGTGAGTTTGACTTTTGTGAGTGTAGTTTTAATGTCGTGATGGGCATAAAAAGCCAGACTGGAGTAGACTGAAGAGTGAATTGAGTTCCATTACCAGCAAAATTGCAGATAAGATGTCCTGAGAAAACCCCTGATGTAAAACACCTAGAAATACTAGATAGAAGAACAACAATAATGTTATTTGCACAAGTGAGCTCAAAAGTAAGTAGGAGAAATCCCTGGGGGGCCAAAAAAAGAATTGGAAATCAGAGTTGTAGGTGGTTGCTGATATCATGGCTGTCCCTGAGAGTGTTTGCTGATTTTAATGACTTTAATGACCGTGGCAGGGTGGGAGAAAAAAATCCCTGCACTCACGCAGGTGGAATGGTATTTCTGAGGACCCACAGAAGCCATGACTTTAACTTTATGATTTTTTTTAAAGATTTTATTTATTTATTTGACAGAGAGCGAGACAACAAGAGAGGGAACACAAGCAGGGGGAGTGGAGAGGGAGAAGCAGGCTTCCCGCTGAGTGGAGAGCCTGATGCAGGGCTCGATCCCAGGACCCTGAGATCGTGACCTGAGCTGAAGGCAGATGCTTAACGACTGAGCCACCCAGACGCCCCTAACTTTATGATTAATGTGAGGGTGGAGTTGAAAATATTATATCTCCCTGTCAACTAAGGATGATAACGAGGCAAATTGTGTCTTGTGGTTTTGGCCCTGAGTAGAAAACAATACACATATCTGCCTTGAGAATTGATAACCACAAAGGCCTACCCTCATGTGACTTTCAGTTTAGAATTTGTGTCATTTTTCTGGTCTGAGTAATCTAGAGCTGAGAAAAATAAACTTTTTCAATAGTTTTGGGTTGATAGCACTTTTGGGTGTTTGGCGGAAGTAAACACCTATCATCCTTCACTGAATGCAGCTTCGATCCAGGCTTCACAATTTCCTCAGAAAAAACTTCAAGAAAACATGAACTGGGAATCCATATTATAAAATTCATGAGAAACATGTCACCATGAGTGGGTCGGAAGAAAATATCCCTAAACTCTTCAGGTAATGTTTACAATGTTTAAATAAAGAATGGACTCTCTAAGTATAAGAAAAGAACAAGATGCAGTAAGAGATGAGACAGGTTAGGATATACAAATAGAACTTCTAAAGATGAAGATTACAATAATTGAAATAAAAAAGTAAATTAGAGATTAATGAAATAAGAGATGGAATTGCAGAAATTGTTACAAAGAGATGAAAAACATGGAGGAGAGGTTAAGAGGCATTAGAATGAGAAAGCCTGATCCATCTCATTGGAGTTGCAGAAGAAATTAGAAATCATGTGCAGAAGCAATTGGCAAGACCTGAATGAAAATTTTCCAGAATTGGTGAAGGACTTAATTCTCTGTTTCAGGAAGCACAGAAAATCCCAACCAAGAAAAATAAATGTATTTGAAAAGAAGGAAGGATAGAAATTAATGGGCTAAGAATTTAAGAAGTTAGAAAAAGGACAGAATAAACTCAACAAATAGTAAAGACGAAAATAATGAAAGTGGAAAAGACACTGAAAGAGAAAATAAACAGAATAAAGAGAACATTAAGGTAAATCAGCTTCTGGCCAGTTTGGTAACAGATAGAGAGAAAGAAGGAGGGAGGGAGGGTGGGGAGGGAGGAAAGAAAACAATTAAGAATGAAAAATGGGAACTACTTTAAATGTGTCAGTGTTTGATAAGCTAAAAGAAGAGAAAAGATCAAGGCCACCTGTAAGTGGTTCAAGTATAGATGTCAGAGTGGACTTATGGTCCTGTTTCCTTGAAAGCAATAAAGTTAAGATAGATTTGGAATACTGTGTCCTAAAAACCCTTCCCTTATCTGAAACTATTTGCCTGGGTCCTAAATAGAGGCTGCTTATCTGTGTCAAAGTGACTTAGATCCTCCAAGAAAGAGTGGGATATTTTATTCTTACTGATATAATTTTAAAAGCAGTCTCTGATCATTTATGATTTTGGAGTAAAAAGTTTCTCAGTGAGTGGGAAAGCAATAGTCATTAAAAAAAAGTTGTTATGACATTTTATAGCTACAGCATGTCCTTGGGAGAAATATTGCTTCCTATTAAATTTGCAGCTGGCTTTATCTGGGTCTATATTCCAGTCTTATGAATGACAGGGCAGATTTATGATGTCCAAGTGTTTTTTTCTTTTTAACTTTTTCAGCACAAATCTGGCCTCAGGGCCTCTGCTCAACATTTGAAATTTCAAGGACAATTGAGGAAATGGTAGAATATCAAATATAGTGTTTTAAAAAAGAAACTAGTAAGCTTAATGTTGCTTGTCAGTATTCTTAGATTAGAAATTCATTGATATCCTTTTCTCATAGGGTTTTTTAAATTGGCAGAATTAGGAAAATTATTCCTCATCTTTGTAATGTGCTTCCAAATGTACAAATTATTTTAATTTTGATTATCTCATTTGATTCTCACTATGAACTTCTTAAGTTTCATATTAGGAATTGAGGCTAAGAAAGGTAAGGAACTTGCTCAGGGTCATGTAGCAGATTTATCTGTCTTTAAGGTCCATGATTTATCCATTGCTCTGGGCTGCCTCCAAATTAAAAGAATTCCTAGAATTGTTAGACATTTGGGAAGACATTTGCAAGGAGGGGGGTTGATATCAGTTTGGGAAATGATTTTTTTTTTGTTTTGTTTATCTCAAAATCATTCTTTTTCCCTCCCCATTTTTATTGATATACAACTCTAATTTCAGTTAAAGTTCCAAAATGAAAATTCCCAAGCGTTCTCTGATCCTTGGGATTTAACCATGTTCATAGTTTTGTTTGGGAAGTTTTAAGTTTCAAATTTTTACATGAGTGTTTAGGCTCATTACTGTAATAATAAATAATCATTACATAATAATTATTCTAATAATAAATAACAAAATGTGTTTTAGTTTTCTAAGGCTGCTGGAACAAATGACACAGATGGGTAGCTTAAACAACAGAAATTAGTTTTCTTACAAATCTGGAGAATCGAAGTCCAAGATCAGGGTGTCATCAGCAGAATTGGTTTCTTCTGTACCTTTCTTTTTGGCTTGCATATGGCTGTCTTCTGTCTTTGTTTTTAAATAGTTTCCCCCAACCCAGGGTGTATCTGTGTCCTAATCTCCTCTTCTATGACACCACTCATATTGGATTAGGGCCCACCCTAATGACCTCATTTAACTTAAATACCTCTTTATTTCCAAATATAATCAAATTTTGAGGTATTGAGAGTCAGGGACTTCAAAATAAGAATTTTGGTATGGGGGGGGAGACACAATTTAGCCCATAATGAATATATTGTTCATAATATTTCTGTTTATTACAGTTATTACAGTTTATTTTATAACTGTTTATTACAGTTATTACAGTTTATTACAGTTTCTAAAACTTAGTATTTATTGAATTGAAAAAAGGAAGTTAAATTATCAGGATGGGAGAAGTTTGAAGACTTAAAATCATCATAAACTTAGTATTTAATAGCAGCCAATATACTGCCAGTTAGTGGGACTCATTCTCCCTATAGGACTGATAGCTTAAGATGATCTTCAAACTTTTGGGATAACCATTGCTGACTTTAGCCATTCACTTTTTTATTCTACTTAATTGGTGCATTGTCAAAATTGTAGCCATGTTACTTAGCAAAGTGAAATTACCTGAAATAAGAAAACAAAGGGGCAGATTTCTCATATGAATAGTTAAATTTGGAAGCCAATTTAGTTACACATAAAAGATTAAGTGGAACAGCTACTTACTGATAATTACATTACAATTTGACTTTTTATACAATCAATGCACATTCTGTTGCCTTTTCTCTTTCTAAATAATGTAAAATAACTGTGATTCATTAGACTAAAAAGTTTTGTTTAAATGGCAGAATGTATTTTTCTTTAATATAAAAATGTTTTTAATTAAAACTTTATCATTTAAAAATAAATTTATATTCTAGGGGTGCCTGGGTGGCTCAGTCAGTTAAGCATCTGCCTTCAGCTTAGGTCATGATCCCAGAGTCCTGGGATCGAGCCCCAGCTTGGGCTCCCTGCTCAGCAGAGTCTGCTTTTCCCTCCCCCCGACCCCCGTTCATGCTCTGTCTCTCTCGCTTGCTCTATGTCTCTCAAAAAAATAAAATCTTAAACAAAAAAAATAAATTTATATTCTAAATTTAAAAGGGATATATATATATAGGGTAAGTAAAAATACTTGTATAATACCATAATGATGGATACATGTCATTACACATCTGTCCAAACCCGTAATATGTACAACACCAAGTATGAACAGTAATGTAAACTATGGACTTTGGGTAATTATAATGTGTCAGTGTAGGTTCTTCAGTTGTAACAAATGGACCATTCTGGTGGAGGATTTTGATAATGGAGGAAGCTATGCATGTGTGGGGACAAGAGGTATATAAGAAATCCCTGTACCTATCTTTCCCTCAACTTTGCTATGAATGTTAAATTGCTCTTAAAAAGTGAAGTATGAATTAAAGAATATATATATATATTCATATGCATATACATACACCTATATACTCCTTCACCCCAAACTGGAGGTGCCACTGAGTAATATCTTTTGTAAGGTGGATCTAGTTGGGACATAAAGGAGTTAGCATGGGCATTAGAGTTAGAACCATGTGGGTTTGCACTGTGCTTGTATTATTCAAGCTATATGATTTAGTTAAGTATTTAAGCCTTATAAGACTGTAAAACATGAAAAATAGTATGCTGTCTCATAGAGTTGAAGTGAGGATTAGATGTTTGTAAAGTGCCTAGAACATTTACCTACTCAATAATTTACTAAATAAATGGAAACTATTATTATGACTGATTATTATTTAACAAATTAATTTTCATGAGACTCACAAAAGTTTATCTTCATTATCATAAGTTATTTTTTTAGTATGTGCAATATTTTGCAGTTAAAAAAGTAAAATCCCACTTATTTCCCTTAGAAATATGAACAAAATAATTTTCTTCAAAGTTAACAAATGGCACTATTATTTATTATGCTATTTAACAGAACTTATTTTGGATTTGATCTGTAAGCATGATTGCAGTAGATTGTGTATTTTGTGGACTCATGTTAACTCTATCAGACTTGAAATGCCTAATGGAGTTAAAAGATCTTTAAATATTCTCATTTTGTCTTTAATGTGTCTCACTTTAAAGATTTTATTTATTTATTTATTTTAGAGAGGGAGAGTGTGAGAGTGTGAGTGGGAGGGGGAGGGAGGAAGGGGGGAGGGAGAGGGACAAGCAGACTCAGTGCTGAGTGGGAGCTGCACATGGGCCTTGACCCCATGACTCTGAGATCACAACCTGAGCCAAAATCAAGAGTCAGCTGCCCAACCATCTTAGCCACCCAGACACCCCAATATGTCTCACTTTAAAGTAACTCAAAACTGTGGAAAGAGCTGAGATGTCCATTGACGGATGAATGGATAAAGATGATGTGGTATATATATATATACAATGGAATATTACTCAGCCATCAGAAAGGATGAATACTTACCATTTACATAGACATGGATGGAACCTGAAGGGTATTATGCTGAATGAAATAAGGCAATCAGAGAAAGATAGTTATCACAGGGTTTCACTTATATATGGGATATAAGAAACAGGGCAGAGGACCGTAGGGGAAGGGAGGGAAAACAGAATGGGAAGTCATCAGAGAGGGAGAAGAACCATGAGAGACTCTTAACAATAGGAAATAAACTGAGGGTTGCTGGAGGGGGGTGGGTGGGGGGATAGGGTGATGGGCATTAAGAAGGCCACGTGATGTGATGAACACTGGGAGTTATACACAACTGATAAATTATTGAACACTACCTCTGAAACTAATGATGTACTATATGTTGGCTAATTGGATTTAAATAAAATAATAAAGTAACTCAAAAACACTATACCAACACTTTATTTTTCAAACTTATAAATTCAGAGTATTATAATTTTAAGATAAAATTTGTTCTTTTTTTTAATGGGTAAGGGATCCTTTAAAAAGCAAAGCCACAAGTTATATTATAAGGGATGGATTTTAGAAGCAGCAAATGTGTGTGTGGCTTTGGACAAATTGTTGAATATCTCTGTGCTCATTTGTATAATAGATACAGTGTACCCAATTACATAGAGTCCTTCGAGATACTGAATTCCTCAACAACATGCTGTTTAATACATAGCAGGTACAGAGTTTGCTGGGGAAATTGGTAGAGGTTAATCTATCATTGTTTTAGTGTATGTTTATTACCTGGATTTATGTTTTATCTGTTCTTTGCCTTTGCTTATGAATCTCCTTTTCAATTTGCATTTTTATTGATTTTCACTGTATTTTGTTTTGTGAATTTCATTATCTTTATTACTTTTAATACCTTATCTTTGGTAACTTTAAAATTTTTATTTCATTGGTTTTTATGCTTTTAATCTCTTTTAAGTTAACCTGATTTATTGTGTCTCTTCATTTTCTTTGTCTTTTTATTTAAAATTTTTGATTTTTGTTTGATTTAAAAAACCCTCATGTCTAGATTTCACTATTATTTTTTGAAGTTTTTCCATGTTATTCTTTCATTGCTTTTTTTTAAACATTGAATTTCTATAATTTATTTATTTTTTCTTTTTATATTTTATTTTATTTTGTGATTTATTAAGTGTCATGAAGCATAGGTTTAGGATGGTAACAAACCATGAGAGACTATGGACTCTGAGAAACAAACTGAGGGTTCTAGAGGGGAGGGGATGGGGGGATGGGTTAGCCTGGTGATGGGTATTAAAGAGGGCACGTATTGAATGGAACACTGGGTATTATATGCAAACAATGAATCATGGAACACTACATCAAAAAGTAATGATGTAATGTACGGTGATTAACATAACATAATAAAATAAAATAAAAAAGGATGGTAGAAAGAGGAAACTGCACAAAGAAGAGAAATGATCACAATCATCCTTCCTTCTGATGGTCTCTATTGTTGCCCCCTGGCTCTCCTACAGATATTTCATCACTTCAAAGGGGGCTTCTGAAAAACACTGTTCCATGTGACTCATCAGATACAGGGGTCTACTTTCCTCACTGCAGGAATTACTCTTTCCATGCAGAAGATACACTTGATTTTCTGTAGTAGTGCCACTTTCCAACATCCCACACACTCTGGACTGCTCACTGGGAAATGGACATTGTGAAACCCCAGCTATGTGACATATATAGCCATTAGATTTTGAGGAAGCTGCCAATGGCCTGCTCTAATCTAGAAGGAGATGGTAGGCAGGAGGTGATTTTCTGGAAAACATTTCTGGTCTGACCTTCATGAGAAACCTGCTGGAAAAGGACACAACAGCCAACTACTATAGTATTCAGGCTTTGACTTTACACAAGTATGCTTCTGATATATGTATGAGAAAGAAACTGCCTTTCTCAGCAAGAACTGCACTTGCTAGGCTCATGGATGGCCTCCATGTTGCCAAATCAAATGTATATTTGCTGATTCTTACCTAACTTGTGTCCTCAGAAACATTCACAAGGTTGACAATTTCCTGCTTCTTCAAACACTTTCTTCTCTTGATTTTCAACATTTTTTCCTGGATTTTCTCCTGCCTCACAGGTTTCTTCTTAGTCCCCTGGGCAGATTCCTGCTCTTCTACTCTGTTTCCAAATATTGATGATCCTTGGTCTTGGTCCTCTCTTCTCTCTACTCTTTTCCCAACTGATTGCATATGTTTTCATGAGTTAAGATTTTGCTTATAGACTGATGACAACTCAGATTTTATTCATTCAACAAAAATTTTTTGAGCATCTCTTATATACATGTTGATCAGGCACAATGAAAAACATGTACATGATTTTTCATAGAACTTGTATTTTAATGGGTAAAGTGAGAAAATAAAATAAAATAAAATATATAAAATGTCAAATGGTGATAAGGGCTATAGAGAATAAAGCAGGGGAGGGGGAGAGAGAATGCTAGGATGAGAGGAACATTGCAATTTTAAATAGGATGGTTTGGGAAAGCCTTACTGAAAGGAAACTTTTAAGCAGAGACCTAAAAGAGAGGAGACATGAAGCAAGTGCCTAACTGGGAGAAGAATATTCCAATCAGAGAGAATAGCATATGCAAAAGCCTTACGGTGGAGTGTTACCCTGAGCTATCTCTTCAGCTAATGGGTTTGGATCTGGAAATTGGCTCAGATCTGGATGCTGAGGAAGAGATTATGGCTTTTTTTTTTTGGGACACCCACCTTCAGCATCCTGCTACTTTATTCTTGCTTTTTGTGATTTGGGATGTTGCCATGATGAACATTGTGCTCTATTAATCACCTTCAAAACTCCCCATGTGTCAACTCTTGGCTGTTCCTCTGACGTTGCCACTCATAACAGTAATTATGGCCTCCTGGCTTTTGGCAGTTAAATGCTTCCACTTTTCTAACACTGTGACCATCTCTCCTTCCATCATCTGAGGCCCACAGAGAAGAGTCACTTCTGAATTTCTTAGTGATTCTGGTTCCCCTCTTTACCAGTATGTTCCTGATGGCCTTGGTTAATGATGTGTTCTCTGGGGAGTTAAATAGAATGTAATCCTGGGTCCTTTGGGCTTTTGAAATATATCTATTCCAGCATGCCTACTTCTCTTAACCTCTTTTCCCTGCCTCTACTGTCTTCCAGAGAAGCACGGGCATTTGTACTTTACTGAGGGTTGCTGTTTTTCTCATGCTTCTAAGTGCCAATCCCACAGAAAGTTTGCCCCATCTCTGGAGATCCTGGTTGAGATATAAAACCCCATGTGTCTCTTAGTTGATAAATTCTTGCTTATCTACTCTGACATTCCAGCCCCCTTATCAAGTACCCTCAAAATCTAATTGCAGGTATTCTTCCTTAGTTCCTGCTAGTATATGCCAGGTAGTCCTTATAATTCTTTAGATGTACAGTCTCTTTTCTCCTTTACCAGGCTTGGCAAGTCATTAGCTGGGTTATGCTAGGATTTAACCCTAATTACTGGTCTTAGAGCAAGGAGAAGAGGTAGGGGCAGTTCTTGAGGGGGTGCATCTTTTGCCTTGTAGAGGACAGCTTTATCCATATTCCACTGGCCAGAATTTAGTTATCTGGCTGCATCTAACTCCAAAGGAAACTTGGTGATGAAATCTGTGTTCTAAGGAAGCAGGAGTAACAGGTTTGATGAGCATGTAGCCAATTTCTGCCAAAATGTCTTTAGGGCTTAAAAGAGTATATTGTCCTGGAAGGAAATTGATCTTTTTCAGCTCCTGACATGCTGCTTTTTAAACATAGAGTAATTCCACTGGGATTAGTTCTTCCTCTGTAGCTATAGCTGCAAATGTTTGGTCAAGCATATTTTCTACCAGTGCTTGTACCCCGACCCTGTTCATTATTTTTTTCCAGTTCATATTTTTAGATTGTCTAAATTATGTTTCATGTTTCTTATTATGTTTACTTAGGTTTCATCACATACTTTTGCATTTCAAAAGATTTCCTATATTGGTATATCTTAAATTGGGATAAAATTTTTTTCACTGTAAAAACAAATTGAAGTAGGAGTTAAATAACACAGAACCATTGAACATAAGGTGAATGTTGTGTAATTGGAGATACATTCTTGAAAGGTTGCTTCCCAATCAAATCAAACTTTGCTATTGGTAGATATTAAAAATTAGAGATTTGTCACAATGATAAAAGAGTAGGTTGGTTAAAGAAATATAAAGATCTAGAAGAGGTTATAGACTGAGTTATGTCTTATAAATATACTCTTAAAAAAATCAGGGCATACTTTGTTGTCCTTATAATGATTCACACACAAAAGAACAGCTTGATAAAAGATGAAACAAAGAAAAATCATTAGTTATGAGCATATCTTTTCAAAATGCAGTATGGCATAATTTAGCAGGTAACGAGCCTTGTCTCATCACAAATCATTTTAGAAAAATTCCCTCATTTACAGCATTCTGCTTACTGTTCTAATCATTTGACATTTAAAATATAGTTTGCATCATCAATGAGATTTTCTGTGAAGGAGAGCAATATTTTAATTTTCATTTCACACATGAAGAAACGGAAGTATTGACTGTGTAGCACATCTAAGGTTCGTGTAAGTCTGGATTGGAATTCTAATTGATTGCTTCTGACTTTCAGGCTTAATGTTTCCATATTTCAGAGAAACTTTAATTATAGACTATTAAAATTGAAAGTGATCTTAAAGAGGGTCTGCCTTTTATAATTGAGGAAGATGAAGCTCAGAGAGACTAACTTGACTATTACACAGCTAGTTCACCCACTTAAAGCATGGGTATGTTCTATGTAGTAATGAGCACTATGTTCTAGTTATTATGCTAAATTCTGAATGAATGACAGTGAATCCTGCCTTCAAGGGACTCATAGTCGGATGGGGAGAGGAGACTGACATCTTGAGGTGTATTTAGAGAAATTGTGTTATAGTTGATCAAAAGTCAGTGGTGGATCTTAGGTAGGGAATTTTCTAATTCAATTTGTATTTTATAAAGATTATACTGATAGTATTATGGAGATTTTATCCCATTCTGCTTTTTTTTCTATTCAGAACATTTAAGATCTTTTTTTTTTTTTCCTGTGGGAAATCTTTCCTGGTACCATCAGTTTATATTGTTT
Source organism: Zalophus californianus (assembly GCF_009762305.2). NCBI lineage: Eukaryota > Metazoa > Chordata > Mammalia > Carnivora > Otariidae > Zalophus > Zalophus californianus. The sequence goes on from NC_045605.1 coordinate 46,730,066, forward strand.
GCTCCTACTGTATGCTGTCATATCACTATATTTCACCTAACAACTTAGACCTGTCCAAAAAAAAAACACTCGATTTCCCCTTGCTATCCCTCACAAACCTTTCCTTATTTCTGATGTCCTCATCCCAGTTAATAGCACCACTCTACACCCAGGCTTCTCATGCTACACTCTTTGATTCCTCACTTTCCTCACCCCCATGTACAAACTATCCTCAAGTCTCAGTGACTGTACCTCTAAATATACCTCAAATACACTTATATTTCTTGCTTATTCCATTGTGACTACTCTAGTTCTAAGCCACCTTCATCTCTTGCTTGGATTGCTTTCATAGTTGCCTTGCTGGTCTACCTAATTATACCTTCATTCCTAGAATCTATTTTATAAACAGCAGCTAGAAGTCTCCTTTAAAAATTTAAATGTGATCATGTCATTTCCCTGCTTCAGACTTCCATTGCACTTATGATAAAATTCAAATTTTTACCATGTTTTATAAAACTCTATATGATTACTGAGTTTTTTGATTTTGTCTCCTATTATTTTCTTCCTTGCTCAGTGTGCTTCAGCTTGTCCCTTTCTGAGGGCTTTTATACTGGTTCTTTTCTCCTGCATAGGATACTCTGTTTCTGGATCTTTTCATGGCTGTTCCTTTTCATCATTCTGGTCTTAATTCAGATCCAAAAAGCCCTCTTTAACCACCCAGACTAATGAGGCTTCCTTACCTTTCCCATATATTCTTTATTCTATCACTATTTATTATGTTTCTAGTAGTACCTACCACTATTTGAAATTATCCTGGTGTTTACATTTAATTTTTTTTTCTGAGAGCAGGATCCTTTCTGCTGTTCACTGTTACATTCTTAGGGACTAAAATAGTGCCTTCACATACTATTAGGTGATCAAGAGTATTTTTTAGATGAGTAAATGAATTATAGCACTTATTACACTTTGTGTTATCAATACTTTAATTCTCTTCCTCTAAGACTATAAGCTCTAGAAGAGTGGGAAACATGCCTGCCTTCCTCATCATTATATATTCAGAGCTTAGCACATAATAGGGACCTAAGTATTTGTTGACTGGAGGAATATATGATTAATTCATTGATTGAGACTGGAGTTAAGAGAGGACAGTTTGGAAACTATTGAGGTGATCACTTGAAAGATAATAAAGGCATTAACAGAACCAATGGCAGAAGGGACAAAAAGGAAGTAAAAGATTTAAGAAACCCAAAGGAAATATATTAGAGAATACTCAGCCCTTATTGTAAAGGGTTCACTATGAGGAGGGAGGGGTCAAAGTCTGGGTGAAAGTGAAGATGATGGTACCATTTACAAAGAAAAGGAAAAGCAGATTTGTAGCAGAGTGGGATAAGGGGAAGAAGCAAGGTGAGATAAAGGAAAAAAGGGGTGAGTTTAGGTTGGAACTATGTGAGTTTGTGATGCCAGCAATGTGGGCATCTGGCATCACAAACTCAGTATGTGGGACATCTGGCAGAAATTTTAATAAGATATAATACATTATATGTTAAAAAAAAGAAGAAAATAGCAGGAAGGGAAAAACGAAAGGGGGGAAATTTGAGGGGGAGATGAACCATGAGAGACTATGGACTCTGAGAAACTGAGGGTTGTAGAGGGGAGGGGGGCGGGGGGATGGGTTAGGCTGGTGATGGGTATTAAAGAGGGCACGTACTGAATGGAGCATTGGGTGTTATACGCAAACAATGAATCATGGAACACTACATCAAAAACTAATGATGTAATGTATGGTGATTAATATAACATAATAATAAAAAGAAGATATAAACCTTTGTGCCCAAGAGAGATGTCTAAGCTGGATTTATGGATTATTGTGATATATAGGTAATATTTGGGCATTTAAGAAATTGCAATTGTCTGAAAGTCAGACCATATGCTTCTCCTTCTTATTGGCAACTCCCTACGGGCCCGTTATTGAGGGAGGATCAAACTTCCTAGCCTGCTCACATCAGGCTTGGCCAAGTGGCTTTCATTGGCCAATGAATTGTTAAGTGATGTACCTCTTTTTTTTTTTAATAATTTTTATTGTTATGTTAATCACCATACATTACATCATTAGTTTTTGATGTAGTGTTCCATGATTCATTGTTTGTGCATAACACCCAGTGCTCCACGCAGAATGTGCCCTCTTTAATACCCGTCACCAGGCTAACCCATCCCCCCACCCCCTCCCCTCTAGAACCCTCAGTTTGTTTTTCAGAGTCCATCGTCTCTTATTGTAGGTCTACCCCTCTGACTTACTCCCCTTCATTCTTCCCCTCCTGCTATCTTCTTCTTCTTTTTTTTCTTAACATATATTGCATTATTAGTTTCAGAAGTACAGATCTGTGATTCATCAATCTTGTACAATTCACAGCGCTCACCATAGCACATACCCTCCCCAATGTCTATCACCCACCACCCAATCCCTCCCACCCCCCACCACTCCAGCAACCCTCAGTTTGTTTCCTGAGATTAAGAATTCCTCATATCAGTGAGGTCATATGATACATGTCTTTCTCTGATTGACTTATTTCACTATGCATAACACCTTCCAGTTCCATCACGTCGTTGCAAATGGCAAGATCTCATTCCTTTTTATGGCTGCATAATATACCATTGTGTATATATATACAACAACTTCCTTATTCATTCATCTGTTGATGGACATCCTGGCTCTTTCCACAGTTTGGCTATTGTGGACATTGCTGCTATAAACATTGGGGTGCATGTACCCCTTCGGATCCCTACATTTGTATCTTTGGGGTAAATACCCAGTAGTGCAATTGCTGGATCGTATGGTAGCTCTATTTTCAAATGTTTGAGGAACCTCCATACTGTTTTCCAGAGGGGTTGCACCAGCTTGCATTCCCACCAACAGTGTAGGAGGGTTCCCCTTTCTCCACATCCCCGCCAACATCTGTCGTTTCCTGACTTGTTAATTTTAGCCATTCTGACGGGTGTGAGGTAGTATCTCATTGAGGTTTTGATTTGGATTTCCCTGATGCCGAGCGATGTTGAGCACTTTTTCATATGTCTGTTGGCCATTTGGATGTCTTCTTTGGAAAAATGTCTGTTCATGTCTTCTGCCCATTTCTTGATTGGATTATTTGTTCTTTGGGTGTTGAGTTTGATAAGTTCTTTATAGATTTTGGATACTAGCCCTTTATCTGATATGTCATTTGCAAATATTTTCTCCCATTCTGTCGGTTGTCTTTTGGTTTTGTGGACTGTTTCTTTTGCTGTGCAAAAGCTTTTTATCTTAATGAAATCCCAATAGTTCATTTTTGCCTTGGTTCCCTTGCCTTTGGTGATGTTTCTAGGAAGAAGTGGCTGTGGCTGAGGTCGAAGAGGTTGCTGCCTGTGTTCTTCTTTAGGATTTGGATGGACTCCTGTCTCACGGTTAGGTCTTTCAACCATTTGGGGTCTATTTTTGTGTGTGGTGTAAGGAAGTGGTCCAGTTTCATTCTTCTGCATGTGGCTGTCCAATTTTCCCAACACCATTTGTTGAAGAGACTGTCTTTTTTCCACTGGACATTCTTTCCTGCTTTGTCAAAGATGAGCTGACCATAGAGTTGAGGGTCCATTTCTGGGCTCTCGATTCCGTTCCATTGATCTATGTGTCTGTTTTTGTGCCAGTACCATACTGTCTTGATGATAACAGCTTTGTAATACAGCTGGAAGTCCGGAATTCTGATGCCACCAGCTTTGCTTTTCTTTTTCAAGATTCCTCTGGCGATTCGGGGTCTCTTCTGGTTCCATACAAATTTGAGGATTATTTGTTCCATTTCTTTGAAAAAAGTGGATGGTATTTTGATGGGGATTGCTTTGAATGTGTAGATTGCTCTAGGTAGCATTGACATCTTCACAATGTTTGTTCTTCCAATCCGTGAGCATGGAACGTTTTTCCATTTCTTTGTGTCTTCCTAAATTTCTTTCATGAGTATTTTATAGTTTTCTGAGTACAGATCCTTTGCCTCTTTGGTTAAATTTATTCCTAGGTATCTTATGGTTTTGGGTTCAGTTGTAAATGGGATCAACTCCTTGATTTGTCTCTCTTCTGTCTTGTTGTTGGTGTATACGAATGCCACTGATTTCTGTGCATTGATTTTATATCCTACTACTTGACTGAATTCCTGTATGAGTTCTAGCAGTTTTGGGGTGGAGTCTTTTGGGTTTTCCACATACAGTATCATATCATCTGCAAAGAGTGAGAGTTTGACTTCCTCTTTGCCGATTTGGATGCCTTTGATTTCTTTTTGTTGTCTGATTGCTGTGGCTAGGACTTCTAATACTATGTTGAATAGCAGTGGTGATAGTGGACATTCCTGCCGCATTCCTGACCTTAAGGGAAAAGCTCTCAGCTTTTCCCCATTGAGAACGATATTCGCTGTAGGTTTTTCATAGATGGCTTTTATGATATTGGGGTATGTACCCTCTATCCCTATACTCTGAAGAGTTTTGATCAAGAAAGGATGCTGTACTTTGTCAAATGCTTTTTCTGCATCTATTGAGACGATCATATGATTCTTGTTCTTTCTTTTGTTAATGTATTGTATCACGTTGATTGATTTGCGGATGTTGAACCAACCTTGCAGCCCAGGGATAAATCCCACTTGGTCATGGTGAATAATCCTTTTAATGTACTGTTGGATCCTACTGGCAGTATTTTGGTGAGAATTTTTGCATCCATGTTCATCAAGGATATTGGTCTGTCATTCTCCTTTATGCTGGGGTCTTTGTCTGGTTTTGGGATGAAGGTAATGGTGGCCTCATAAAATGAGTTTGGAAGTTTTCCTTCCATTTGTATTTTTTGGAACAGTTTCAGGAGAATAGGTATTAATTCTTCTTGAAATGTTTGGTAGAATCCCCCTTGGAAGCCATCTGGCCCTGGGCTTTTGTTTGTTGGGAGATTTTTGATGACTGCTTCAATTTCCTTAGTGGTTATGGTCTGTTCAGGTTTTCTATTTCTTCCTTCTTCAGTTTTGGTAGTTGATACAACTCTAGGAATGCACCCATTTCTTCCAGGTTATCTAATTTGCTGACATAGAGTTGCTCATAATATGTTCTTATAATTGTTTGTATTTCTTTGGTGTTGGTTGTGATCTCTCCTCTTTCATCATGAGTTTATTGATTTGGGTCATTTCTCTTTTCTTTTTGATCAGTCTGGCCAGGGGTTTATCAATCTGGTTAATTCTTTCAAAGAACCAGCTCCTAGTTTCGTTGATCTGTTCTACTGTTCTTTTGGTTTCTATTTCATTGATTTCTCCTCTGATCTTTATTATTTCTCCTCTCCTGCTGGGTTTAGGCTTTATTTGCTGTTCTTTCTCCAGCTCCTTTAGGTGTAGGGTTAGGTTGTGGATTTGAGACCTTTCTTGTTTCTTGACAAAGGCTTGTATTGCTATATACTTTCCTCTCAGGACTGCCTTTGCTGTATCCCAAAGATTTTGAACAGTTGTGTTTTCATTTTCATTGGTTTTCATGGATTTTTTTTATTTCTTCTTTAATTTCCTGGTTGACCCATAGTAGGATGCTCTTTAGCCTCCATGTATTTGAGTTCTTTCCGACTTTCCTCTTGTAATTGAGTTCTAGTTTCAAAACATTGTGGTCTGAAAAGATGCAGGGAATACTCCCAGTCTTTTGGTACCCGTTGAGACCTGATTTGTGACCTAGGATGTGATCAATTCTGGAGAATGTTCCATGGGCAGTAGAGAAGAATGTGTATTCCGTTGCTTTGGGATGGAATGTTCTGAATATGTCTGTGAAGTCCATTTGGTCCAGTGTTTCATTTAAAGTCTTTATTTCCTTGTCGATCTTTTGCTTAGATGATCTGTCCATTTCATTCAGGGGGGTGTTAAAGTCCCCCACTATTATTGTATTGTTGTCAATGTGTTTCTTTGCTTTTGTTATTAATTGCCTTATATAACTGGCTGCTCCCATGTTAGGGGCATAGATATTTACAATTGTTAGATCTTCTTGTTGGATAGACCCTTTAAGTAGGATATAGTGTCCTTCTTCATCTCTTATTACAGTCTTTGTTTTAAAATGTCATTTGTCTGATATAAGACTTGCCATCCCAGCTTTCTTTTGGTGTCCATTAGCAGGTAAATGGTTTTCCACCCCCTCACTTTCAATCTGGGGGTGTCTTTGGGTCTAAAATGAGTCTCTTGCAGACAGCATATTGATGGGTCTTGTTTTTTAATGCAAGCTGATAGCCTGTGTCTTTTGATTGGGCATTTAGCCCATTTACATTCAGGGTAACTATTGAAAGATATGAATTTAGTGCCATTGTATTGCCTGTAAGGTGACTGTTACTGTATATTGTCTGTGTTCCTTTCTGATCTATGCTGCTTTTAGGCTCTCTTTTTGCTTAGAGGATCCCTTTCAATATTTCTTGTAGGGCTGGTTTCATGTTTGCAAATTCCTTTAGTTTTTGTGTGTCCTGGAAGCTTTTTCTCTCTCCTATTTTCAATGACAGCCTAGCTGGATATAGTATTCTTGGCTGCATATTTTTCTCGTTTAGTGCTCTGAAGATATCATGCCAGTCCTTCTGGCCTGCCAGGTCTCTGTTGCCAATCTAATGTTTCTACCATTGTAGGTTACATATCTCTTCTCCCGAGCTGCTTTCAGGATTTTCTCTTTGTCTCTGAGACTCGTAAGTTTTACTATTAGATGTCGGGGTGTTGATCTATTTTTGTTGTATTTGAGAGGGGTTCTCTGTGCCTCCTGGATTTTGATGCCTGTTTCCTTCCCCACATTAGGGAAGTTCTCTGCTATTATTTGCTCCAGTATACCTTCTGCCCCTCTCTCTCTTTCTTCTTCATCTGAAATCCCAATAATTCTAATGTTGTTTCATCTTATTGTATCACTTATCTCTCGAATTCTACCCTCGTGATCCAGTAGTTGTTTCTCTCTCTTTTTCTCAGCCTCTTTATTTTCCATCATTTGGTCTTCTATATCGCTGATTCTCTCTTCTGCCTCATTTATCCTAGCAGTTAGTGCCCCCATTTTTGATTGCAGCTCATTAATAGCCTTTTTTATTTCGACTTGGTTAGATTTTTGTTCTTTTATTTCTTCAGAAAGGGTGTCTCTAATAACTTTGATGCTTTTTTCAAGCCCAGCTAGTATCTTTAAAGTCATGATTCTGAACTCTAGGTCCGACATCTTACTAATTGTCTGTATTGAGTAGGTCCCTGGCAGACGGTACTACCTCTTGTTCTTTTTGCTGAGGTGATTTTTTTCAATCTGTCATTTTGTCTAGGAGAGAATAGATGAATGAGAGAACAGAATGCTAACAGGTTAACAACGTCTCCAGCAAATATACTCTAAACAAATCAGAAAAGACCTGAAACCAGGGGACAAGAAAGGGAAAGAAAGAAGAAATAGAAAAAAAAAAAAAGGCAAAAGAAAAAGATAAAAACGAACAAAAACAGTACAAAACAACAACAAAAAAAACAGAATATGATCAAATATGATCAGGTTAGTGCATAGATCAGTGCCACACACTAGATTTTGGGAGTATTTTGGTCTGTTAGAAGAATGTGCCTGCTAAAATTTTAAAGGAAGAAAGACTTATATATGTACAAATAAGGGTTGATACAATGAAGGGATGGAAGATGAGTGTAAAGATGAAAATTATAAAAGATTTTATAAAAGGAATTGATAAGATAAGAAGTTGTTTTTAAAGAGAAAGAAAGAAGATTTAAAAAAAAGAAAAAAAAGGAGAGAATGTGATCAGGCAGGAGACTAGAACAAAGCCATACACTAGTGATTTAGGGTATATTTTGATCTGTTAGAAGAAACTGTAGCTCAAAATTTTAAAGAGAGAACAACTTATATATATATATGCCAAAATAAGGGTAACTACTATGAGGGGATAAAAATGTGACTCTAAAAATGAAAAATAAAAAATGTTTTTTTAAAAAAGGGATTGATAAGATGTTGGTTGAAAAAGGGAAAAAGAAAAATAAAAAAAAACAGTTAAAAAAATTAACTTTGAAAAACTAATGAATCATGGTAAAAAAGCCATGAATTCTATGTGCAGTATTCCCCTAGCACTGGAGTTCTCTTGTTCTCCTTGATCGGTAAACTTGGTCTTGGCTTGCTGGCTGTTCGTGCTGATCTTCTGGGGGAGGGGCATGTTGCCATGGTTCCCAAATGTCTTTGCTGGAGGCGGAATTGCCCTGCCCTTGTGAGTCTGGGCTAAGCTGACTGAGAGCTGCTCGGGTTTGCTCTCAGGAGCTTTTGTTCCTTGCAAGCTCTCGGTACAGCTTTGGAGGACCAGGATGAAAATGGTGGCCTCCAAATCTCCACCCGGAGGAGCTGAGAACTCGGGGCCCCGCTCCTCAGTGTGCCCCCAGAGAAAAGCAGTCACTCCCGTGTCCCCGGTCTCCGTCCGCACTCCGTGCTCACCCAGCCTGTGACCGAGCGTTTCTATCTCTGGCACCCCACCCCGTGTGGAGTCTCCAAACCCAGCAGATCCCTGCGGTATGCTTCCGCGCCACTCCTCCCGGGTGAGGAAGGGGAGTCTCCCCCTCTGCCGCTTGTTGGGTCCCTGCTGGAGGAGCAGTGGCCCGACTGGGCCACGGATCACATTTTATGGCAACCCCGAGCTGAGAGCCCGCGCCGCGGCTCCGTCTCTGCAGCCGGCTTCCCTGCTCCGATACCTGGGAGCTCTGCCACCCTCAGGCACCCCTGGTCTTTCTGTGACCCCGATGGTTCTGAGACCACACTGTCCCGCGAGGGTCCACCCCCCACTTAGCCACTGGAGCGATGTCCCTCCACGGAGCCAACTTCTAAAAGTTCCGATTTTGTGCTCTGGGGCTCTATCACTTGCCAGAAGCGGCTGATGGAGGCCCCCCTCCCCTGCCATCTATCCTCCCGAATATTGCCTGGGATTCACTTCACACGTCCTACCTTCCAGAAAGTGGTCGCTTTTCCATTCAGAATGTTGTTACTATTCTTATCTTCGATCTCCTGTTGAGTTTGTAGGTGTTCAGAATGGTTTGATCCCTATTCAGCTGAATTCCTGAGACCAGACGAAATCCAGGTCTCCTACTCCTCCACCATCTTGCTCCGCCCCTGAAGTGATGTACCTCTTAAGGGGGAAAAGGTTTATGAAAGATCTTGTGGTCCACTATCATTTTCTTTGCCATGAGATGGGTGTACTTTAGATAGGGGCTACTACTTTAGTGAACAAGATGCTGAGCCAAGCTGCAGTGTTTACCTATAAGGGACATAACACATGTGTGAGAAATAAGGTTTTGTTATAAACTACTGAGATTTTGGGATTGTATGTTGTTGCAGCATAACTTAACAAAAGCTGACTGATACAGAGAGAGAATAGTGAGTGTCTAGAATTGAGAATAGAAGAGGGTGAAGGGCATAATGCCTAGGGAAATTTAAGGATGAGTCCAGGAGAAGGAGCTCACAAAGGAGACTAAGCAGACTCCTGTGGTGGAAGGAGAATAAAGGGAGAAGGAATATATCACAAAAGCTGAAGGAGAAATGGCAAGAATAAAAGAGTGGTAGATGGTATCAAATGACATAGAATGTTTTAATAGTAGGAACTGAAAAGTGTTCATGGAATTAAAAAAAATTAAATCCATTGGTGATTTTATGAGAGCAGTTCTAGTTGAGTGATTAGGAAGTGACTTAGTGACAGAGATAAGGGTAGAATTCATTCAAAGTTTGTCACAAATGCTGCTTCCTGCATGATGCCTGTTCTGATCCTCCTCCAGCCCAGTATAAACTTTCCCTTTGTTTAACCTCATTGCATTCATTATATTGTGTTTCTTTATTTCTTTTTTAAAAAAATTTATTTATTTGAGAGAGAGAGAGCATGCATAAGCAGGGTGGGGGCAGAGGGAGAGGGAGAAGCAGACTCCCCATTGAGCAGGGAGCCTGATAGGGGGCTCGATCCTGGGATTCTGGTATCATGACCTGAGCTGAAAGCAGATGCTTAACTGACTGAGCCACCCAGGAGCCCTCTGTGTTTCTTTCTGACTGTTTACCTAGTAGAGAAACTTCCACTTTATCATTTAGAGTTTCAAATGAAAGATGGAAAGAATCACATTACGAAGCAGTCAGATTTTTCTTTTAAATTAAAGTAACTATAAATGACTATTACAGATATAAAGGAGAAATAGTAAATTTTGAGATGCAAGTGCTTCAAGAAACAAGTAAAATTCAGAGAATGCATAGACTCTGCTTAAGATGGCAGAAAGGTAGACTTTTCTGAGATGTCCAAGGAGAGTAAACATGTGATTTCCTTTCATTTTTGTGACTTTTATACTAGATGGTGCCCTACCCTCACTTCATCTTTGTTTGTCCCTCATTTCATCTCTGAATCTTCTCCCATTATAGAGATTTATTTCATTCTTAAGCAACCCCTTCACTCATTCTATCTCCATCTTTAAACCAATCTGAATTTTAACCAGTTTCTATCCCCACCCTTTCCCCACCCCTCCTTGACCTCATTTTAAAGGATTGAGACTTAGGGATGATGTGCCTGTCTTAACACATGGTACACATTAATCATAAAAGCTTTCAGCTTTTAGGAGGTATCAAAATGCCCCAATACCAAAATGTCCCTGAATCAAAACTCCTGAGTTAAAGGGACATGTCAAGGTGTCCCTGTGTTTCTGAGAGGGGTCTACTTGAGATCCTAACAATTTTAGTTTACAGAATCAAATTATCTACTTCATAGGGTCGCCTAGATTCAACAGACTTTATAATGTCAGTGTCTGTAGCTTCTCCCAGGAATCCCCTTTTCTCCCTGCTCTGCTTTTATACCCACTCATAGACAGTAGAATTTCAATCCTAATACATTGTTTGATAAGATGAGGATATAATTGTGTTTACTTCATATATTTCACTCTTGAAAAGAGAATTAATCGTCATTTTAATAACTTTGTCCTAATTTAGAGAGTCACGTTAAAACTCACTTTTCAAAAACAGTCTATAACCAGAAATTGAGCATAAGGACACTTTTGGGCTAATAAAATATAGTTTGCTGTAAAGCTTCTGCACTCAAAACTTTATGTAGCAAATTAAACAGCTGTACAAAGGCATATTCCTAGGAAAGTGACAGATGACAGCCTGACTCATGGGAGAAATGAGAAAAATGTCGGTCTTACAATATAGTAAAATAATTGGTGATTAGGTAAGGAAGGGAATTAACATTTATCTCATATTTGTTACGTGCCAGTCATCCTAAATATGTTATCTCACTTAATCCTCATATAATAGTTCTATAAGGTTTTTTTATTTTTGTACAGATGAGGAAACTGAGACTCAGCAACTGTTATATTATTTGTCCAAGATCACACAGCTCCGACATAAAACGGAGACAAAGCAGACGTTTAAAAATAATAATGGCTAACAGTTTTGTGGCAGGCATGATTCTAATTCCATTATATGTATCAACACTTAATCTTCACAACGGTGATGGGAAGTAAATAGTAGTATCACAATTTTACAGATAAGGATATTAAAGATTTATTTATTTATTTATTTGTCAGAGAGAGAGATACAGAACACAAGCAGGGGGAGAGGTAGGCAGAGGGAGAAGCAGGCTCCCTGCCGAGCAAGGAGCCTGACGTGGGACCCAATCCCAGGACCCCGGGATCATGATCTGAGCCGAAGGCAGCCACCCAACCAACTGAGCCACCCAGGCGTCCCAACAGATGAGGATATTAAAGCCCAAAAAGGATAAATGCCTTACCCAAGTCATACAGTAAATGACAGAAGTGGAGTTTAAATCCACACTCTCTGAGTTCAGAGCCTGTCCTTTTTACCCACTATGATAAAATGCCTTTGCCAAGCGTTTATGATCTTCCTAAGAGAAGAGGGCACTAATCCGTAGTTCCTATTCTCCTTCCTTCTGATAGCCAGCCCTTACTTCTTATCTTTCTTTCTTCAAGCATTTATTCATAAAGCAAGACTTTTTAATATGCAGTCTCTCTTCTTAACCACTACTCTACACTCTCTGTTACTACTTGTTACTTTTTGTTTCCTGTATATTGTTTCCTTTAATTCCAGCAACAGCTCTGAACAGTTCTCATCCCTGTGTTAAAAACAGAGGGAATAAAAGCGTAAAGTTCATATGGTAAACATGCAGCACATTCAAAACTCAGACTGGATCTGGATCACTTGTACATTCTTGATGGGACTGGAAAGTGGCACAACCATTCTGGGAACGGGTTTAATACCTTCTTATAAAATAAACATGCAATTACAATATGTTCATACAAAATCCTATACACAAGTATTCACAGCAGCCTTATTTGTAATAGCCAGTATCTGGAATCAGCCCAATTGTCCTTCAGTAGGTAAATGGTTAAACAATTTGTAGTGCATTCATACCATGGAACTCAGCAATGAAAAGGGATGAACTATTGATATACAAAATAATTTGGAGGAATCTCCAGGGAATCATGCTGAGTGGGAAAAAAGGCAATTTCAAAAAGTTACATAGTATATGATTTCATTTACATATTTGGAATGACAAAATTTTAGAAATGGAGAATAGGTTAGTGGTTGTTAGGAGTTAGGGATGGAGATGGGGATAGGGTGAGGTGAGTGGGGTTATAAAAGGCAAGAGGGATCCTTGCAGTTTTTGAAATGTTCAATATTTTGACTCTGGTGGTGGATACAGGAACCTACACATGTGATAAATTGTACAGAATTAAGCATGCATGTATGCACGTGCAAACACACATACAAGTAAAACTGAGGAAATACGAATAAAATCAATGGATGTTATTAATGGCCATATCCTGGTTGTGACAATGTACTGTATGTAATATTGTGTTATGTAGTATTTTATTTTATTTTATTTTTTAAGATTTTATTTATTTATTTGACAGAGAGAGAGAGAGCACAAGTAGACAGAGTGGCAGGCAGATGGGGAGGGAGAAACAGGCTCTCCGCTGAGCAGGGAGCTGGATGTGGGGCTCGATCCCAAGACCCCAGGATCATGACCTGAGCCGAAGGCAGCTGCTTAATGGACTGAGCCACCCAGGCGCCCCTGTAGTATTTTTTTTTTAAGATTTTATTTATTTATTTATTTGACAGAGAGAGACACAGCGAGAGGGGGAACACAAGCAGGGGGAGTGGGAGAGGGAGAAGCAGGCTTCCCATGGAGCAGGGAGCCCGATGCGGGGCTCGATCCTAGGACCCTGGGATCATGACCTGAGCCAAAGCAGACACTCAACGACCGAGCCACCCAGGTGCCCCGTGTTATGTAGTATTTTAGTTACCACTGGGAGAAGATGGATGTAGTATACAAGGCATTTCTCTGTGTTATTCCTTAAAACTGCATGTCAATCTATAATTATGTCAGTTAAAATTTTTTTAAAGATTTTATTTATTTATTTGAGAGAGAGAATGAGAGAGAGAGAGAGAGCATGAGAGGAGGGAGGGTCAGAGGGAGAAGCAGACTCCCCGCTGAGCAGGGAGCCCGATGTGGGACTCGATCCCGGGACTCCAGGATCATGACCTGAGCCGAAGGCAGTCACTTAACCAACTGAGCCACCCAGGCGCCTGATGTCAGTTAAAATTTTTATTAAAAAATGTGTCAGGGAATGAATAGACCTGTGGAAAAGAAAGAGAAACAAGAAGTACAGTAACAGTTAAATAAGGAAAATATGTTACAGAAAAGTATTAGCTCTATAGGTGCCCATATAGCCAAAATATTCATGGTAATAATCTACAAGTGAAGGATTACAAGTAGGTTTTTTTTTCTTCGCTTTCTTTTTTTCTTTTACTTTTAACTATATATCATCCTTTTTTCTAAATTAATTTGTTTTATTACTCTTGTAAAAAAATTAAACAGATCTGTACTTGTTATAAAAAGCAAACTAGGTTTGGTTTGCTCTAAAATATGTGCTCTTAGGTATTATGTGAGGAAATTACTAACTAGATGGTTGAATAGAGTTTATAACATATAGGCTAATTTTCTTGACACATTTATATTTGTTTCCTGTACCGGATCAGTGAGGACAGGAGCACTGCTTTGTCTGTCTCTTATCCTTAATATTTCGCAAAGATCCCAGGCACACAGTAGATGCTCAATGAATAATTGGTTTTACAGAGTGATGTTGCCACATTAACTCAAATAAATTAATGCTTTCATTTCATGACCTTCTTGGCAGCCAATGCACAAAACATCCTATGTGATCCTTTTTAGAAAGTTTAAAGAATATCACCTTCTTGTCTTTATAGCAAGTACAAAAAGCAGTAATATGCAAATAAATAGCCCTGCAGTTGGGTTTTTGTTTTTGTTTTGTTTTTTTTTTTTAAGAAGAGAGGGAGATGAGCAGAAATTCTCTATGTAATACAAAACCATCTATACTTCAAGATCCAGTTCAAACATTACCTTCCTCACCAAATGAAACTTTCCTGATTACGCTGGGTAGAATTAGTCCTTCCTCCAATTATAGTCTCATAGCACATCACACATAACTTCTACTGTAGTATTTATCTCAGTGAATAACACTGTTTATAAAATGTTTACCCCTTCTTAGAATGAGTACTTAAGAAGGTGTGAACCATGTTTTGTTCTTTGTACTTCTAGTACTTACCACAGTGCTTTAGTGTTCAAACATGTTTATCAATGAATGAATGGGTGATTATATATACCTATACTATGTAGATCGAAGTGTGCCACTTTCTGAGCAAGATAACCTTTGTTAATTCTTTGCAGACTTGAAGTAATAAGGAAATAAAAGGAAAGAAAATCGATAAGGAAACAAATATTCAATAAGGAAAAAAGCCCCGTAAGATAACTAGCCAAGAGAAGCAATCATGTAATTAATGTGTTTTGAGTATTTAGGCCAACAGAATTGGGTCTTTCTATATGTTTGACTTTGAGAAATTAAAAAAAAAATTACAAAGGCTAATTATTCTAAACAACAAGAAGGTTCTTTTACACTGGCTTGCTTTCTTGACTGAATAGTTTTGCTATTATAAAGATGCAGAATGTTTTTCTGCTTGAGTGTTGTGCTTTTCAGTTCTTCCCCTTAAAAGCTGGCTGCAGTTACATATGTGAGGATTGCCCAAAAAACAGCATTTAATGACAAATATTGTACTTTGACAATTTTGTTCCATTTACAACCAAACCCAGTGACATGAGGTTAAATCTGAGCTACCAAGAAAATATATCCAGAACTGTTAAAATTTGCTTTTTATAATTTAGCTCATATTGCATTATGAACATCTCTCCATGTTGTTAAATTTTTTAAAATTGGATTTTTAATAGATTCAGAATATTATATTCAATAGATATATAATGATTTTCATAACTAGACTGCTGCTATGGGATAGAATTTTTCCAATTTCATCATATTAAAAAATGATACCATAATCAACATTCTCAATCATACACATTTTCCCCCTCTTTTGAATCATTTCTTTGGTATTAATTCTAGAAAGTAGGATTGCTAGGTCAAAGGGTATAGGTATTTTCATGGCTCTTCCAATGTTTTGCTGTTATATTCTAAATTTTTTTTTTCGATTTAAAGGGTGTTATACGAAAACAATGAATCGTGGATCACTACATCAAAAACTAAGGATGTATGGTGACTAACATATCATAAGAGAATAAGATTAGATTCTCAAAAAAAAATAAAGTGTTAACAGTAATATATGAGTGTACTAATTTTACCATAACCTCACTAAAATCAGGTGTTCATTATTAAAGATAGATTATTTACTAAATATATTTCCATTATGATAAATTTTCTATTTATATCCTTGTTCATTTAACTGCTAGTCATCTCTGTTGTTTTAATATGCAGTTGGTGTAGATGTTTGTGTCCCACCCAGCTTCAAATATTGAAATCATAATGCCAATGAGATATGGTATTAGGAGGTGAGGCCTTTGGGAGGTGATTAGGTCATGAGGACAGAGCCTTCATTAATGGAACAGAGTCTTCATTAATGGAGTTAGTGCTATTATTATTAAAGGGGTGAGAAAGCTCCCTTGCCCCTTCTGCCATGTGAAGATACAATAAGTTGGTGGTCTGCAACCTGGCAGTCTGCTCTCACCGGAACCTGATGGTACTGGTGCTCTAATCTTGGATTTCTAGCCTCCAGAACTGTAAGAAATAAATTTTTGCAGCTTATAAGCCATCCATTCTATGGTATTTTGCTATAGTAGCAGACTGAGGCAGCAGTATTTAAATAAATTCTTATGAAATTATAGATGTTAATCTTTTATAGCTTATAGAGTAAATATTTTCCAGTTCTGTTGCTTTCCTTTTCACTTGAGTATTATTTTTTAATACTGAAGTTTCAAAATTTTCTGTATTTGACAATGTTTTCCTTGTTAGGTGCTCTGCTTCAAACCTTAAAAAATCATCTATCGAAAGACTGGGAAGTAGTCTTCTGTTTTCTGTAATTTACAATTTGTTATTCACTTACAGTTTTTTTTTCCTGTTTTATGGGGTAAGGCATAGGTTTATGTTTTTTCATTCTCCAAAAGATCTAAGACCAGTGGTTAAAGGCATCCATAGGAAGAAACTAGGGGAAACTAGGGAAAAACTAGCAGCATGATGTAGTGCGATGAGTATAGGCTTTATTTACATATTTAACACGTGCGACATGATCTTACATAAGTTTCTTATACTCTGTAAGTTTCTATTTCCTCATTTGCAAAATGGGAATAGTAATAGTACTTATCTCAGAATTGTTGTGATCTTGTAAATCACTTAACACAGTATCTGGCATGTGGTAAGCATTCAGTAAATGCCTGCTATTTTTATTACTTCTCATTATTATTATTATCATTGTTATCAATAATATAGAATCTTTATTATTGTCTAAGTCACTGTACTAGCTCCATAAGTAAAACTTAGCTCTTATCCTTTCAGATCTTCTAGGCTACTTGAAGAGATAAATAAATATGAACCCATATTCATAATAGAAGTTAGAAAGTGATTGATATCACAGGAGAAATGTAAAAGTTTATAGGAAATTAAAGGAAGGAAAGATTATATCCAGTTGGTGAAGAAGGGTTTGTTTATGAGCACAATTTAGAATTAGGGTAATGGAACTAAGGGAATTCTAGGCAGAGAATGAACAAAAGGAGAGAGAGAAAAAATAGGTATAATCTTCAGTTTGACTGGAGTATAGTGAGCAAGAAAGAGGAAATAGGAAAATATGGTTGGAAGCCTAGATTGGGATCAGATTGTGTGAGGACTTGAGGTCTGATCAAGATGTTAAGTGACAGTTTTGGATGGGAGCATCACATGCAGTATATTTTTTTTCTAGCGAACTACGAACTGTTTTATGGAAGATACTACATTATATTTTATATTTTATTTTTTCTAATTATTTTATTTTAACCTTTTTCTAAAAAAAATTTATTGTTATGTTAGTCACCATACAATACATCATTAGTTTTTGATGTAGTGATCCACGATCCATTGTTTTCTTATAACATCCAGTGCTTCATGCAGTACGTGCCCTTCTTAATACCCATCACCGGGCTAACCCATCCCCCCAGGCCCCTTCCCTCTAAAACCCTGTTTGTTTCTCAGAGTCCATAGTCTCTCATGGTTCATCTCTCCCTCCAATTTCGCCCCCCTCATTTTTCCCTTCCTTCTCCTAATGTCCTCCATGCTATTCCTTATGTTCCACAAATAAGTGAAACCATATGGTAATTGACTTTCTCTGCTTGACTTATTTCACTTAGCATAATCTCCTCCAGTCCCAACCATGTTGATGTAAAAGTTGGGTATTCATCCTTTCTGATGGCTGAGTCATATTCCATTGTATAAATGGACCACATCTTCTTTATCCATTCATCTGTTGAAGGGCATCTCGGCTCTTTCCACAGTTTGACTATTGTGGACATTGCTGCTATGAACATTGGGGTGCATATGGCCCTTCTTTTCACTACATCTGTGTCTTTGGGGTAAATACCCAGGAGTGCAATTGCTGGGTCATAGGGTAGCTCTATTTTTAATTTCTTGAGGAACCTCCACACTGTTTTCCAAAGTGGCTGTACCAACTTGCATTCCCACCAACAGTGTAAGGGGGTTCCCCTTTCTCCGTCACCTTTCAAACATTTGTTGTTTCTTTCCCTGTCCATTTTTGCCATTCTAACTGGTGTAAGGTGGTATTTCCATGTGGTTTTGATTTGAATTTCCCTGATGGCTAATGATGATGAACATTTTTTCGTGTGTCTGTTAGCCATTTGTATGTCTTCTTCAGAGAAGTGTCTGTTCATATCTTCTGCCCACTTTTTGACTTGATTATTTGTTTTTTGGGTGTTGAGGTTGAGAAGTTCTTTATAGATCTTGGATACCAGCTCTTTATCTGTTGTGTCATTTGCAAATATCTTCTCCCATTCTGTGGGTTGCCTCTTTGTTTTGTTGACTGTTTCCTTTGCTGTGCAGAAGCTGTTTATCTTGATGAAGTCCCAAAAGTTCATTTTTGCTTTTGTTTCACTAGCTTTTGGAGATGTATCTTGAAAGAAGTTGCTGTGGGCGATGTCACAGAGGTTACTGCCTATGTTCTCCTCTAGGATTTTGCTGGATTGCTGTCTCACATTGAGGTCTTTCATCCACCTTGAGTTTATTTTTGTGAATGGTGTTAGAGAATGGTGGAGTTTCATTCTTCTGCGTGTGGCTGTCCAATTTTCCCAGCACCACTTATTGAAGAGACTGTCTTTTTTCCATTGCATGTTTTTTCCTGCTTTGTCAAAGATTATTTGACCATAGAGTTGAGGGTCCATATCTGGGTTCTCTATTCTGTTCCATTGGTCTATGTGTCTGTTTTTGTGCCAGTACCATGCTGTCTTGGTGATCACTGCTTTGTAATATAGCTTGAAATCGGGCAACGTGATGCCCTCAGCTTTGTTTTTCTTTTTCAACATTTCCTTGGTGATTCGGGGTCTTTTCTGATTCCATAAAAATTTTAGGATTGTTTGTTCCAGCACTTTGAAAACTGTCATTGGAATTTTGATCGGGTTGGCATTGAAGGTCTAGATTGCTCTGGGTAGCACAGACATTTTAACAATCTTTATTCTTCCGATCCATGAGCATGGAATATTTTTCCATCTTTTTGTGTCTTCTTCAATTTCTTTCATGAGTGTTCTGTAGTTCCTAGAGTATAGATCCTTTACCTCTTTGGTTAGGTTTCTTCCGAGGTATCTTATGGTTTTTGGTGCTATTGTAAATGAATCGTTACTCTAATTTCTCTTTCTACAGTTGAGTTGTTAGTGTATAAGAAAGCAACTGATTTCTGTGCATTGATTTTGTATCCTGCCACATTACCGAATTGCTGTATGAATTCTAGTAATTTGGGGGTGGAGTCTTTTGGGTTTTCCACATAAAGTATCATGTCATCTGTGAAAAGAGAGTTTTTCTTCTTTGCCAATTTGAATACCTTTTATTTCTTTTTGTTGTCTGATTGCTCTTGCTAGGACTTCTAGTACTATGTTGAACAATAGTGGCGAGAGTGGGCATTCTTGACGTGTTCCTGATCTTAAGGGAAAGGCTCTCAGCTTTTCCCCATTGAGGATGATATTTGCTGTGGGTTTTTCATAGATGGATTTTATGAACTTGAGGAATGTTACCTCTGTCCCTATACTCTGAAGAGTTTTAATCAGGAAAGGATGTTCTATTTTGTCAAATGCTTTTTCTGCATCAATTGAGAGGACCATATGTTTCTTCTCCCTCCTCTTATGAATGTGTTCTATCACATTGATTGATTTGCGAATGTTGAACCACCCTTGCATCCCGGGGATAAATCCCACTTGGTCGTGGTGGATGATCCTTTTAATGTATAGTTGGATCCTATTAGCTAGGATTTTGTTGATGATTTTGGACTCCATATTCATCAGGGATATTGGCTTGAAATTTTCCTTTTTGATGGGGTCTTTGCCTGGTTTGGGGATTAAGGTAATGCTGGCCTCATAGAATGAGTTTGGAAGTTTTCCTTCTGTTTCTATTTTTTGGAACAGCTTCAGTAGAATAGGTATTATTTCTTCTTTGAATGTTTGATAGAGTTCCCCAGGGAATCCATCAGGCCCTGGACTCTTGTTTTTTGGGAGGTTTTTGATCACTGCTTCAATCTCGTTACTGGTTATTGGCCTATTCAGGTTGTCTATTTCTTCCTGTTTCAGTCTTGGCAGCTTATAGGTTTCCAGGAAGGCTTCCATTTTGTCCAGATTGCTCAGTTTATTGGCATATAGTTGTTGATAATAATTTCTAATAATTGTTTCTATTTCCTTGGTGTTAGTCGTGATCTCTCCCCTTTCTTTCATAATTTTATTAATTTGGGTCCTTTCTCTTTCTTTTGGATAAGTCTGTCCAGTGGCTTATCAATCTATTAATTCTTTCAAAGAACCAGCTTCTAGTTTCGTTGATCTGATCTACTGTGTTTCTGGTTTCTAATTCATTGATCTCTGCTTTAATTTTAATTATTTCTCTTCTAATGCTTGGCTTAGGCATTATTTGTTGCTTTTTGTCTAGTTCTTTAAGGTGTAGAGTTAATTGGTGAATTCAGGATTTTTCTATTTTTTTGAGTGAGGCTTGTATGGCTATGTATTTCTCCCTTAGGACCACTTTGCAGTATCCCATAGGTTTTGGACTGATGTGTTTTCGTTCACATTAATTTCCATGAATTGTTTAAGTTCTTCTTTGATTTCCTGGTTGACCCAAACATTCTTGAGCAGAGTGGTCTTTAGCTTCCAAGTGTGAATTTCTGCCAAATTTTTTCTTGTGATTGAGTTCCAGTTTTAAAGCATTGTGGTCTGAGAATAAGCAG
Source organism: Zalophus californianus (assembly GCF_009762305.2). Taxonomy (NCBI): domain Eukaryota; kingdom Metazoa; phylum Chordata; class Mammalia; order Carnivora; family Otariidae; genus Zalophus; species Zalophus californianus. Next base: position 46,750,856 of record NC_045605.1, read on the forward strand.
GGAATAATATCAGTCTTTGGGTATCGGTTGAGACCTGATTTGTGACCCAGTATGTGGTCTATTCTGGAGAAAGTTCCATGTGCGCTCAAGAAGAATGAGTATTCTGTTGTTTTAGGGTGCAATGTTCTGTAAATATCTATGAGGTCCATCTGGTCCAATGTATTATTCAAAGCTCTTGTTTCCTTGTTAATTTTCTGCTAGATGATCTGTCCATTGCTGAGAGTGGAGTATTGAGGTCTCCTACAATTAACGTATTGTTATCAATATGACTCTTTATTTTGGTTAACAGTTGGCTTATGTAGATGGCTGCTCCCATGTTGGGGGCATAGATGTTTAAAATTGTTAGATCTTCTTGTTGGATAGACCCTTTAAGAATGATATAGTGTCCTTCTGTGTCTCTAATTATAGACTTTAGTTTGAAATCTAATTTGTCTGATATAAGAATTGCTACCCCAGCTTTCTTTTGAGGTCCGCTGGCATGGAAGATGGATCTCCATCCCTTCACTTTCAGTCTGGATGTATCTTTAGGTTCAAAATGAGTCTCTTATAGGCAACATATGGATGAGTCCTGTCTTTTTATCCAATCTGCAACACTGTGCCGTTTTATGGGAGCATTTAGGCCATTCACATTGAGAATGATTATTGAAAGATATGAATTAATTGTTATCATGTTGCCTGTGAAGATGTTGTTTTTATAGATTGTCCCTGTAAATTTCTGTTGTATATCACTCTTATATTCTGTTGTATATCACTTCTTGCAGGGCCAGCTTAGTGGTCACATATTCTTTCAGTTTCTGTCAGTTGTGGAAGCTCTGCATCTCTCCATCCATTCTAAATGAAAGCCTTGCCAGATAAAGTATTCTTGGCTGCATGTTCTTCTCATTTAGTACCCTGAATATGTCTTACCAGGCCTTTCTGGCTTGCCAGGTCTCTGTGGATAGGTCTGACGTTATTCTGATGTTCCTCCCTCTGTACGTAAGGAATCTCTTTCCCCTGACTGCCCTTAAGATGGTTTCCTTGGTTCTAAGATTTGCAAGTTTTACTATTACATGCCAGGGTGTTGGCCTGTTTTCCTTGATCTTGGGAGGGGTCCTCTCTGCCTGTAGGACGCTAATGTTTGTTTCATTCCCCAGATTAAGCAAATTCTCAGCTATGATTTGCTCAAATATATCTTCTAGTCCTCTCTCTCTTTCCGCTCCTTCCTGGGATTCCAATTATTCTGACATTGGAAGACTTCATGGTGTCACTTATTTCTCTGATTCTATTTTCATGGATTCTGAGTTGTTCTTCCCTGGCCTCCTCTTTTCCCTTTTTATCTATTATATTATCTTCCAGGTCGCTTATTCATTCTTCTGCCTCACTTACCCTAGCTGTTAGATTATCTAGACTGGATTGGATCTCACTGATAGGATTTTTAAGTTCTGCCAGTTCAGCTTTCATTTCTGCCCTTAGAGACTCTATATTGCCATTAATTGATTTCTCCATTCTAGCCATTGTCTTCACAATTGCTAGCTTGAATTCCATCTCTGACATCTTGGTTATATCTGCATCCATTTGTAAATCTGCAGCATAAGTCATGATCTCTGAGTCTTTTCTATTTTGGGAGCTCCTCCTCCTAGTCATTCTGTTGATGGGTATTTGAGGGAATGTATAGAGTCCAAATTATTGACCAGAACCCAAGCAAGATGCACCTGTTTTCTTGGGACCTTAGGGTTGCTGGCCTCTTGTTTTCCCAGCCTGTCTTCTGGGGGAAGGGCCTGCTGCGCGTTACTCAGGCAACCCTGTTTGGGTGGAGTTGCCCTGCTCCCCTGTGGTAGGGGATGGGCTCAGCGGGAATCAGTTTTGGGGGCTTTTGTTCTCTGGTGGCTTTCCCTGGTGGCTTTCCGCGTCTCTCCCGTGAGTTGGAGCAGAAGAGACCGTTTCCAACCCTCTGCCTCAGAGCAGAGAGACCACAATCCCTTCTTCAGTGAGCTCTCCAGGCCACACTGTCTCCGTTTCTGTTTGTGCTGCTATAAACTGCAGCGTCCTGGGTTGTGCGCCCCTCTGCAGCGCCCCCAGTCCTGCCTCCAGGTCGGGGCACGTCTCTGCCCTTTGTGCTTCTAAAACCGCCAGCCACTCCCAGTTCCCATGCGACCCCGCCGCTCTGGGTTTCTGCCCCCGGGGGCTGCCCTAAAGTCCTTTCCCCACTGCTACTGGTCTGTGAGACTGTGCCCCATCCCCAGCGCACGAGGCTGTCGCTCACTGGCGGTGTAGGATCCCCATGGCCAGACACCCTCCTGCTGCCGTTTATCCTCTGATATCTGCCCACAGAATCACGGCTCTCTGCTTCGTACCTCGAAACAAACTGCCTGTGATATTCTGTTTGTAGAGATCCAGATCTTCTTACATCTCAGGCTGGTTTTGTGGGTGCTCAGAGTGGTCTGGTAGATATCCAGCTCAATTCCCGGGACCAGTTGAAATAGGGTCCCCTACTCCTCCGCCATCTTTCCTAGTCCTTAACCTTTTTATTCTAAAATAATTTTAAACCTAGGGGTGCCTGGGTGACTCAGTCGGTTAAGCATCTGACTCTTGATTTCAGCTCAGGTCATGATCTCAGGGTTGCTGGATCCAGCCTCACATTGGCTCCATGCTGAACGGGGAGACTGCTTAAGATTCTCTCTCTCCCTCTCCATCTCCCCCCTCCCCCACCTACCCTCTGCTCTCACTCTCCCTAAAATAAAAAAATAAAAAAATTTAAACCTACAGAAAAGTTGCAAAAATAGTATATGGACTTCCTGTGTATCCACATTCCCCGAGATCTTAGCATTTTACCCTGTTTACCTCATCATTCTATATACATATTATTTTCTCTGGTTGCAATTGCAGAAATAATGCTTCTTTACTCCTAAAATCTTCAGTGTTTATTTCTAAAAACAAGGCGTTTTAAAATACATTCATAGTACAAATATCAAAATTAGGAAATTAACAGTGATATCTAACTCACAGGTCCTGTTAAAATTTTGCCAGTCATCCCACTAATGTCTTTATATCAAGAGAAAAAATCTATAGAACCCAACCCAGGATCACATATTACATTTAGTTGTCAAGTCTTTCTGTTCTTCTTTAATGCATAATGGTTCTTTGTTTTTCGTGATCTTGACATTTTTTTTGAAGAGTACAGGCCATTTATTTTGTAGAATTCTTTCAATTTTGACTTATCTGATATTTCCTCATGATTAAATTTAGGTTATGCATTTTTGGCAGGAATACAACAAAAATGATATATCCTTCCCAGTGCATCATATCAGGAGGCACATGATATCTATTTATGCAATTGCTGATAACGTTAACATCGATCACTTGGTTAAAATGTTGTCAAGTTTCTGTAGGGTTACTATTTTTCCCTTTCTTATTAAGCAGTATTTTGTGAGGAGATACTTTGAGACTATATAAGTATCCTGTTTGTGATGGAGATTCTCTCATTCCATATTGTTTCTACATTTGTTAGTTGGCTTTTTCTTGTATGAAAAAACTTTCACTTTCCTTCCAGTTTATTTATGTATTATTTATGGATTCTTATTTTAGTCTATGGTATGTAATCAGTTACTGACATTATTTACTATTGTGTTCAGTTTGTCCCAGATTTGCTACTGTGAGTGCCTTTAAATGGTCTTTTATGTCCTTTAGACACATCCTTATCATTATTTGAGCACTTCTTACTTTCTGCATAGCAAGATGTTCCAGTTGTAGGCAAGACTGGTTTTTATTTTTTAAAGGTTTATTTATTTGAGAGAGAGAGAGAGTACAAGTTGGGGAAGGGCAGAGGGAGAGGAGAGGGAGAGAGAGAATCCTCAAGCATACTCCTTGCTGAGTGCAGAGCCTGACATGGGGCTCCATCCCAGGACCCAGAGATCATGACCTGAGCCAAAATCAAGAGCCAGCTGCCTAGCTGACTGAGCCACACAGGTGCCCCTAGGCAGGACTGTTTTAAATATTTCTGTGATCCAATGAGATACCACCTCACACCAGTCAGAATGGCTAAAATTAACAAGTCAAGAAACAACAAATGTTGGCGAGGATATGGATAAAAGGGAACTCTCTTACACTGTTGGTGGGAATGCAAGCAGCCACTCTGGAACAGTATGGAGGTTCCTCAAGAAGTTAAAAACAGAGCTACCCTATAATCCAGCAATTGCCCTGCTAGGTATTTACCCCAAAGATACAAATGTAGTGATCTGAAGGGGCACCTGCACCCCAATGTTTATAGCAGCAATGTCCACAATAGCCAAAGTATGGAAAGAGCCCAGATTTCCATCAACAGATGAATGGATAAAGAAGATGTGGTGTATATATAATGGAATATTACTCAGCCATCAAAAAGGATGGAATCTTACCATTTACATTGACATGGATGGAAGTAGAGGATAGTAAACTGAGCGAAATAAGTCAAGCAGAGAAAGACAATTACCATATGGTTTCACTCATATGTGGAATATAAGAAATAGTGCAGAAGATCATAGGGGAAGGGAGGGAAAACTAAATGGGAAGAAATCAGAGAGGGAGACAAACCATGAGAGACTCTTAACCATAGGAAACAAACTGAAGGTTGCTGGAGGGGAGGTGAGTGGGGGTACAGTGTAACTGGGTGATGGGCATTAAGGAGGCACATGATGTGATGAGCACTGGGTGTTATAGGCAACTGATGAATTATTGAACTCTACATCTGAAACTAATGATGTAGTATATGTAAGCTAATTGAATTTGAATAAAAAAAGAAAAAATATTTTTGTGCTCTTCAGGGTTTTACACCTAGATGATGATGAATAAATACTTTGTACTGAATGATGAATAAATACTGAATGAATGAATACATGATTAATATAAACTGCAGGTTTACATAAAGACATACTGTTTTTCTTTCTTTGTGTTTTTAAACATAAGTCCAATTATTCTTTTCACAAAGACTGAGCCAAAAGGGACTTTTTCAAAAGAAGAAAGTAATTTTTATGAAGAAGTATAAAATAAGAAATTTACTTCATTCATTTATTATTCAATTTAAAAGTATACATTGGCACCTACTGTATCCCAAATATTATGTTTAGTATTGGCGGTACAACAGTGAACAAAACAAAATAGATATGCCCCCCTTATAGAGCTTATAGTCTGCTGATTAATAGATTGCTGCAGAAATACTTAAAAAGTCCAATTTCAATCTTTAGTTTTTTCTGTTTTACTTTGTTGGTATTCTGTCAAAAAAGGCATGGTTACCAATGAAAAAGTAAATTTATTTTGAAAGCCTATACTCTAAATCATGCTGGGGCCTCATTTTTGAATGGAATTCTAAAATGTATGTGACGTATCTCTCTTACTATCATAAAATTTACTCTCTAGTAGGAAAGACAAATCTTGTAGTTTAGCATAGTAGAAAAAATATAGGCCTAGAGTTAAAAAATATAGGGTTTGAATCTGAGGTCTTTTCCTTCTACCTCATCAACCTTCAGCAAATTACTTAACCTCTCTGAGGTTAATAATACTTAGTATTTCACTCTCTGTAATGTACAGGAAGATAATGATGCCTAACTTCTGCTGTTTATTTCAGCAAGATATGTGACAAAAATCCCAATATAAATCCCTGGTTTAAATAACAGGAAACGTACTGACTCACCTAACTGGACATCCAGTAGGGCAGGTTTCAGGGTTGTTTTATTCAGTGAATCAAGGATGTCATCAGGAATCTAGGTTCCTTTTGTCTTACCTCCTTGTCATCCACAGTGTTGTATCATCTTAAGACTGTTCCTTCTCATAGTCTGGTGGGCTACCTGCCAAGAGCAATGTGGGTTACATGCTTCCTTGTTCTATTCAAGAGGAGAGAATGGGTGCCTCCTGGCAGCCATCAAACCAATAAACATTTCTCAGTCTCATTGGGCCAACCTAGATTATACACCTAACTTCAAAATATCACCAGGGGAATGAAATATGTTGATTTGCTCAAGCCTGGAAAAGGGGATATGATTATCATAGTTGGTACAATCAGAGCTCAAATTGGATCTGAGTTCAATTACTGAAAGCCCATTGGTGTCATACCATGGAGGAAGATGACATGGATTTGGGGAGAAGCTTTTTATTTAAACCATAAATATTCAAATTCAGGAAAATTTGGAGAATTGGAAAGGGCATTGCAGGCACAAGTATAGAAGTGGAAGGGTTTTTCTTATGTGTTGCAGTATGAATAAGGAAACTCATTGCTATTCCATATTCTCCTTATTTTAAGCTAAAATCAGAACTGTCTTTTGTTTTGGAATTCTCATATTCCTATCTAGATATTCCTTCCATGGGGCTGAAATCACTGTTTCCCTCAACACCACTTCTCATTCCCACCAATCGAAAAATAAATTTATCTTCTATCTTTATTTAGATGTATCTAAGGACAGAATAATTATCAATTTGCCGTGCTCAAAATGTGGATGTGTGCATATGCCTGAGTGATACTGACCATCACAATTAGGTACAATTTGCTGCACCTGTCTGTTACAGATTATGAAACAACAGAAACTAGTAGTAAGAAAGCAGTATATTGTACCTTTAAACAAACCTGTCCTCCAAATATTTCAACAGATTTGTCACTTGCAAATTCAATATGATAAACTTTAAGTCAAATGCAATTTGAGAATTTAGAATCTGTATTTTAGTTGTTTTCTTAATGTAACATGAGAAGTCATTTTGAAATTATCATGCCATAGTTTGATAATTGAAGCTTGATGAGAAGTAAAAAGTAGGTTTTGTGACATTTCTCAAATTTTCTATGAGATGGCATTTCTTTTTTGAAAATTGCCACAGTTGATGTTATTTCTTATTTATCTTCATCTATGTTTTACTGCCAGGAGAAAAAGGAGGTACAGAAAATCTCAACCAGGGAGAGTTCTTTCCTGCCTTACATCAACTCAGGGAAGAGATGGTTGATGGGGTTTCTTTATTGAATAATTTATCAGGATTCTTGAATTCTAATTTGAAAAACAGGATATTTCTTGAAAACAATTCAGTGTATACAATATAAATATAATTCCACACTTCCTGAATTAGTTAAGTTACAGTATATAATTAATTATAGGGCACACAGCACTGTATTTCTGCAGGTTTGTCACATTTCTTCATCTAAAGTTGATCCATCATTGTTTTTCTTCCATTACCCTTCTTGCAGGCAACATCTCTACTTGTGTTGTTTTTTACAGTGCCTCTGTTCTGTGTTACAAGAGCCTCTAGGCTACTCTTGCAAACGTCTTGGAGTCTACCCAAATGCCACTTTTTCTCTCTTCATTTCCCAGCTTTCTCTTTCCTTTGTCATTTTATGCTTTCTGTTTTTATTTCTCCCTTTTTTTTTCTTTAATTTTCTGCAGAGTCACACACTGTGTCTTCCAGCATACTGCCCATGTCACTCCTTTTTCTTCTTTTCCATTGTTCGTCCCCCTTTTACTAATTTTTTCTGACTTATTTTTTGTTTTCTGGTTTGAGGAGTATTTTTTTTTTTTTATCAATTCTCTTTCTTTTATTCCCTTCCACTGTCCTTCTTTCCCTTCTCTTTCCAGTGGGATGAATTATCTCTGCCTGTCGAACAGTTCCATTCACTGTGAGGAGAGTTTGCTTCTGGAAGCAAACCTGGTTTGTTTTCTTGGTTTAAAGCATCTCTCAGCTGAAGCAGAGAGTGACAGTGATGAACATCAACCTGCTCGCATGATTGGGGCTTGCTGTTTTAGTTTTTACAATCACTGTCATTAATGTATGGGCAAATCTGTTAACACAGACTCCTTCAAACAGGGTTAGGAATCCCTCCCCCATGTTTTCATTAACACCCTGTATCACTTTCCAAACACAGCACTTACTCCACCATAGTGTAACTATCTATTTATTTGATTGGGAGCTTCGTGAAGGCTGAGACTGTATTTTCTAAGCATCTATATTTTCAGCATTTAGCACAGTGCATTTTTATGACAAATACTCCATTCATCAAACACATGTTAAACAGAGCCATGATAGCACAGTTGTACATGTTTGCATATACAATCCTAGGGGGCAGCATTCACATCACACAATTTAAAATTTGTATATTCATTACAGTTTTTTGGCAGATGGCAGTCAAGTATGTAGTTATAAGAAAATCATTTTATTATGACAGTTTCTCAACAGATTTTAAGAAAGTGGCACCTTTTTCCACTTTATTCAGAAATGCCTTATAGGCTTCTGGTGGCCCTGTTTGTATTTGATTTATATTTATTAATACTCCGTTTCCTGCAGATTGCATATGGATTATTTTGCTAAAGGTAGGGCTATCACTTTGAAGAAGGTGAAATGCAGTGTATTTTTAATATAAAAAATGAGGTGCTGATTCTCCCAATGGGAGAAAAATGACTTTTCTCATTCTTTTTCATATATGGTTTCCTCTCCTTTATTTTCAATGACTTGCCAATTTCTTATTTCTTATTTCTTTCTAATGTGTCAGTCAATACAGCAGTAGTAATTGTTCCAGCATGTACACATATCAAGGTTGCTGAGACTATTAAGTGCTAACACCATACCATCCCATCCCCAAGACCATCCCCATAAATATCCCTACCTAGCATTGAATTGTACCTTTTGGTTCCAAGATAGAATTCTGTTATGTTCCATCACAGTTCTCTTCTTCCAATTTAAAATGGATTTAATTAAGCAGTTCTATATATCTGGTAATAACATGAACAACATTTACTGATTACTTCCTATGTAGTAGGCACTTTTCTAAGAATTTTTAGGTATTTTGTTGTTCCTGTTTTTGTAAATGAGAAAACCTTGATACAGAGAGTTTAAGAATTTGCTGAAGTTCAGGTCGCAGTGGCAGAGCCAGAGTTCAAACCCAGCAAACTGTATTTTTCTCCAAAAATACATGCTGCCACTCACTGGCATTATTCTTGATAACCTTAATCAGAACTTTAATTACTTTGATTAACTTAATCACTTTCAGGATTCTTTAGCATATAAACAGGGTTATACTAAAATTGTTAAAACCCTTCCCTTGCAAGATTCATTTCCTTACTCCTATGCTGTTTCTTTCCTTTCTCCATTTATTTTCTCTTTCTTCAATGCAACATTATACTGATAATAATAACAAATATTTATATGATACTCCTATCCATACTTTTTGGATTTTAATTTAGTACTCACAACTACCTTAATTTAGATGTTTTCATATCCCCCATTTTAGGGGAAGGTCACACAACTAAAGTGGCCATGTAGTGTGGCCAAATAGTGTAGGTGCAGATTCCGTGTGCTTAAACTTTGTTTTATGTATGAATCAGATTCATGTAAACCAGGACGCTGAAGGCCTGGAATCTTCTCTTTTACTGGCTGTGTGATCTTGGGCTAATTACTCTATATCCTAGTTTTCTTATTTGTAAGATAAAGAGTTTGGCTTGGGTAACATCTATAGCCAAGATAGTAAGTCTATAGATAGGAAGAGGTCATAGAAACAAGGACATCTACAGTTCAAGGCCTCTTGACTGATAATTAGTAGTGCAACTTTGAGCAATCCATTCAATTTCTCAGAGACTCAGTTGTCTTTATAAAATGGAGATAATAATCCCTACTCTTCACCAAGTTGTTATGAGAACCCAGTAAGAAAAGAGATAATATGCTCTTAAAGGTTTCTATATTTGACATAATATTATATATCAGGTATCTTATTATATAAGTAATAACCTATTTGTTGCAGAATCTTAAAGATGAACAGTTCACAAAAAAGAAAATAACAATCACAAATAATTTTACAATTCAGAAATAATCACTATTAACATTTTGTGGTATATACTGTCAGTCTTTTTTCCTCTTATGGATATGCAGCACCTGCTACCAGTGCCCCACCTCTATCCCTCAGATCAGACTACTGCACTGTGCTCCAGAAGATTTCTAGCTGCCAGTGTGTACCTCTCTGTGCTTGAGGGCTTCTTCAAGAACCAAAGAAGACCATTCTGTTTATCAAAGACAGACAGAGGCAGGCTGGAAATGCCTGGAAATGAACAGTTCCTAGGAGCAGTCCTTAAACCATGACTGACCTGACTTGGAGTATAAATATGATTTCATCCCCCTTGCTCCTTGGGTGGGACAGTTAGTTGTGTGTTCTAGTCTGTTTCCCAGTGTTTCCCTATGTGATTAAATTCTAGCTGTCCACTGCAGTGGTTGGTTTGGTAACATACATTTTATAGGCTTCCTTTCCTTACCTCTGTCACTTTCCCACTCTCCTGATGTTATTTCTGTACTTCCCTTATAAGTAAATTGCACTCAGATTCTTGTCTCTGGGTTTGCTTCTGAAGGAAACCCAAAGTTAGAATAGGGTCTGATGCATAGTAGCTGTTCAGTAGTTTTTTGGATTCTTATTTTACATAGGAGGAAATCAAGCCTTGGGTATGTAGAGCCAGAGTTTGAACCCACAGGTTCGAGTACAGAGATTGAACTTTAACCCTCATTCTTTAAGAATGGATAGCAAACCTTGGGGCACCTGGGTGGTTCAGTCGTTAAGCGTCTGCCTTCGGCTCAGATCATGATCCTAGAGTCCTGGGATTGAGCCCCACGTTGGGGTCCTTGCTCAGCGGGAAGCCTGCTTCTCCCCCTCCCACTCCACCTGCTTGTGTTCCCTCTCTCACTGTGTCTCTCTCTGTCAAAAAAAAAAAAAAAAAAAAAGAATGGATAGCAATCCTGATGTGTCCAGGAATATACTCATAAGAACAGCCTCCTAACCGGTGCTCTTCTACTCTTGCTTCTAACCACTTTTGAACATGTAGACGAGGTTATGTTACTTCTCTGCTAAAAATTTTGTAGAAGTTTCCCAGTTTACTTGTAGTAAAAGCCAGAGTTCATACAAGATCATACATGAGTTGGCCTCTCCATCTCCACTGCCTTTTGACCTCATTTCCAGTGATATTCTCCTCTTTACTCAAAGCATACTAGTCTGTTGGATTTTCCTGTAAGATGCTAAGAACACTCTTGCGTCAGAGCCTTTGCATTGGCTGTTCTATGTTCTTATCCTGATATCTATGTGGGTTGTCCCCGTATCTCCTTTAGGTTTCTGCTGATATGTTTTATTTTCTTTTTTATTATGTTATGTTAATCACCATACATTACATCATTAGTTTTTGAGGTAGTGTTCCATGATTCATTGTTTGCGTATAACACCCAGTACTCCATTCAGTACGTGCCCTCTTTGATACCCATCACCAGGCTAACCCATCCCCCCACACCCCTCCCCTCGAGAACCCTCAGTTTGTTTCTCAGAGTCCATACTTTCTAATGGTTTATGTCCCCATCCGACTACCCCCTCATTTTTCCCTTCCTGCTATCTTCTTTTTTATTTTTTAACATACGTTATATTATTTGTTGCAGAGGTACAGGTCTGTGATTCAACAGTCTTACACAATTCACAGCACTCACCATAGCACATACCCTCCCCAATGTCTATCACCCAGCTACCCGATCCCTCCCAACCCCCACCACTCCAGCAACCCTCAGTTTGTTTCCTGAGATTAAGATTTCCTCATATCAGTGAGGTCATATGATACATGTCTTTCTGTGACTGACTTATTTCGCTCAGCGTAACACCCTCCAGTTCCATCCACGTCACGGCAATGGTGAGATCTCATTCCTTTTGATGGCTGCATAATATTCCATTGTATGTATATACCACAGTTCTTTATCCATTCATCTGTCAATGGACATCTTGGCTCTTTCCACAGTTTGGCTATTGTGGACATTGCTGCTATAAACATTGGGGTGCACATACGATTTCAGATCCCTCGTTTGTATCTTTGGGGTAAATATCCAGTAGTGCAATTGCTGGGTTGAAAGGTAGCTCTATTTTCAACTTTTTGAGGAATCTCCATACTGTTTTCCAGAGTGGCTGCACCAGCTTGCCTTCCCACCAACAGTGTAGGAGGGTTCCCCTTTCTCTGCATCCCTGCCAACATCTGTCATTTCCTGACTTGTTAATTTTAGTCATTCTGACTGGTGTGAGGTGCTATCTCATTGAGGTTTTGCTTTGGATTTCCCTGATGCCAAACGATGTTGAGCACTTTTTCATGTGTCTGTTGGCCATTTGGATGTCTTCCTTGGAGAAATGTCTGTTCATGTCTTCTGCCCATTTCTTAATTGGATCATTTGTTCTTTGGGTGTTGAGTTTGAGAAGTTCTTTATAGATTTTGGATACTAGCCAAAATCTAGTCATTTGCAAATATCTTTATCTGATATGTCATTTGCAAATATCTTCTCCCATTCTGTCGGTTATCTTTTTGTTTTATTGACTGTTTCTTTTGCTGTGCAAAGCTTTTTATCTTGATGAGGTCCCAATAGTTCATTTTTGCCCTTCCTTCCCTTGCCTTTGGCGATGTTTCTAGGAAGAAGTGGCTGTGGCTTAGGTCGAAGAGGTTGCTGCCTGTGTTCTTCTTTAGGATTTGGATGGACTCCTGTCTCATGTTTAGGTCTTTCAACCATTTGGAGTCTATTTTGGTTGTGGTGTAAGGTAATGATCCCGTTTCATTCTTCTGCATGTGGCTGTCCAATTTTCCCAACACCATTTGTTGAAGAGACTTTTTTCCATTGGACATTCTTTCCTGCTTTGTCCAAGATGAGTTGACCATAGAGTTGAGGGTCCATTTCTGGGCTCTTGATTCTGTTCCATTGATCTATGTGTCTGTTTTGTGCCAGTACCATACTGTCTTGATGATGACACCTTTGTAATAGAGCTTGAAGTCCGTAATTGTGATGCAACCTGCTTTGCTTTTCTTTTTCAACATTTCGCTGGCCATAGGGGTCTTTTCTGGTTCCATAGAAATTTGAGGATTATTTGTTCCATTTCTTTGAACAAAGTGGATGGTATTTTGATAGGGATTGTTTGAATGTGTAGATTGCTCTAGGTAGCATTGACATCTTCACAATACTTGTTCTTCCAATCCATGAGCATGGAACGTTTTTCCATTTCTTTGTGTCTTCCTCAGTTTCTTTCATGAATATTTATAGTTTTCTGAGTGCAAATCTTTGCGTCTTTGGTTAGATTTATTCCTAGGTATCTTATGGTTTGGGTGCAATTGTAAATGGGATCGACTCCTTTATTTCTCTTTCTTTTGTCTTGTTGTTAGTGTATAGAAATGCCACTGATTTCTGTGCATTGATTTTGTATCCTGCCACTTTCCTGAATTCCTGTATGTGTTCTAGCAGTTTTGGGGTAGAGTCTTTTGGGTTTTCCACATAAAGTATCATCAACTCCAAAGAGTGAGAGTTTGACTTATTGTTTGCCGATTCAGATGCCTTTTGTTTCTTTCTGTTGTCTGATTGCTGTGGCTAGGACTTCTAATACTATGTTGAATAGCAGTGGTGATAGTGGACATCCCTGCCGTGTTCCTGACCTTAGGGAGAAAGCTCTCAATTTTTCCCCATTGAGAATGATAATGACTGTGGGTTTTTCATAGATGAGTTTTATGATATTGAGGTATGTACCCTCTATCCCTATACTCTGAAGAGTTTTGATCAAGAAAGGATGTTATACTTTGTCAAATGCTTTTTCTGCATCTATTGAGATGATCATATTATTCTTGTTCTTTCTTTTATTAGTGTATTGTATCACATTGATTGCTTTGAGGATGTTGAACCAACCTTACAGCCCAGGGATAAATCCCACTTGGTCGTGCTGAATAATCCTTTTAATGTACTGTTGGATCCTATTGGCTAGTATTTTGGTAAGAATTTTTGCATCCATGTTCATCAAGGATAATGGTCTGTCATTCTCCTTTTTGATGGGGTGTTTGTCTCATTTTGGGATCAAGGTAATGGTGGCCTCCTAAAACGAGTTTGGAAGTTTTCCTTCCATTTCTAGTTTTTTGGAACAGTTTCAGGAGAATAGGTATGAATTCTTCTTTAAATGTTTGGTAGAATTCCCCTGGGAAGCTATCGGGCCCTGGGCTTTTGTTTGTTGGGAGATTTTTGATCACTGCTTCAATTTCCTTAGTGGCTCTTAAGTCTGTTCATGTTTTATTTCTTCCTGGTTCAGTTTTGGTAGTTTATACATCTCTAGGAATGCATCCATTCCTTCCAGGTTATCTAATTTGCTGGCATTTAGTAGCTCATAATACGTTCTTATAATTGTATTTCTTTGGTGTTGGTTGTGATCTCTCCTCTTTCATTCATGATTTTGTTGATATGGGTCCTTTCTCTTTTATTTTTGATAAGTCTGGCCAGGGGTTTATCAATCTGGTTAATTCTTTCAAAGAACCAGCTCCTAGTTTCGTTGATCTGTTCTACTGTTCTTTTGGTTTCTATTTCATTGATTTCTGCTCTGATCTTTATGATTTCTCTTCTCCTGCTGGGTTTAGGCTTTATTTGCTGTTTTTTCTCTAGCTCCTTTAGGTGTAGGGTTAGGTTGTGTATTTGATCCCTTTCTTGTTTCTTGAGAAAGACTTGTATTGCTATATAATTTCCTCTTAGGACTGCCTTTACTGCATCTCAAAGATTTTGAACTGTTTTGTTTTCATTTTCATTGGTTTCCATGAATTTTTTAAATTCTTCTTTAATTTCCTGGTTGACCCATTCATTGGGTCAGGATGCTCTTTAGCCTCCATGTATTTGAGTTCTTTCTGACTTTCCTCTTGTGATTGAGTTCTAGTTTCAAAGCAGTGTGGTCTGAAAATATGCAGGGAATTATCCCCATTATTTGGTACCAGTTGCGACCTGATTTGTGACCTAGGATGTGATCTATTCTGGAGAATGTTCCATGGGCACTAGAGAAGAATGTGTATTCTGTTGCTTTGGGATAGACTGTTCTGAATATGCCTGTGAAGTCCATTTGGTCCAGTGTGTCATTTAAAGTCTTTATTTCCTTGTTGATCTTTTGCTTAGATGATCTCTCCATTTCAGTGAGGGGGGTGTTAAAGTCCCCCACTATTATTGTATTATGTCGGTGTGTTTCTTTGCTTTTGTCATTAATTGGCTTATATAATTGGCTGCTCCCATGTTAGGGGCATAGATATTTACAATTGTTAGATCTTCTTGTTGGATAGACGCTTTAAGGATGATATAGTATCCTTCCTCGTCTCTTATTATAGTCTTTGGTTTAAAATCTAATTTGTCTGATATAAGGATTGCCACCCCAGCTTTCTTTTGGTGTCCATTAGCATGGTAAATGGTTTTCCACCCCCTCACTTTCAATCTGGGGTTATCTTTGGGTCTAAAATGAGTCTCTTGCAGACAGCATATTGATGGGTCTTGTTTTTTTTATCCAATCTGATAGCCTGTGTCTTTTGGTTGGGGAACTTAGCCCATTTACATTCAGGGTAACTATTGAAAGATATGAATTTAGTGCCATTGTATTGCCTGTAAGGTGACTGTTACTGTATATTGTCTGTGTTCTTTTCTGGTCTATGTTGCTTTTAGGTTCTCTCTTTGCTTAGAGGACCCCTCTCAATATTTCTTGGAGGGCTGGTTTCGTGTTTGCAAATTCCTTTAGTTTTTGTTTGTTCTGGAAGCTTTTTATCTCTCCTTCTATTTTCAATGATAGCCTAGCTGGATATAGTATTCTTGGCTGCATATTTTTCTCGTTTAGTGCTCTGAAGATATCATGCCAGTCCTTTCTGGCCTGCCAGGTCTCTGTGGATAGGTTTGTTTCCAATCTAATGTTTCTACCATTGTAGGGTATGGATCTCTTCTCCCGAACTACTTTCAGGAATTTCTTTTTGTCTGTTAAACTTGTAAGTTTTACTATTAGATGTTGGAGTGTTGACCTATTTTTATTGATTTTTGAGGCGTTCTCTGTGCCTCCTGGATTTTGATGCCTGTTTCCTTCCCCACATAGGGACGTTCTGGTATATAGTTTGTTCCAGTATACGTTCTGCCCCTCTCTCTCTTTCTTCTTCTTCCAGGATCCCAATTATTCTAATATTGTTTCATCTTGTGGTATCAGTTATGTCTCGAATTCTGCCCTAGTGATCCAGTAGCTGTTTATCTCTCTCTCCATCTTTTTTAAATTTTATTTATTTATTCATGATAGAGAGAGAGAGAGATGGAGGCAGAGGGAGAAGCAGGCTCCCTCCCTCGGAGCAGGGAGCCTGATGCAGGACTCGATCCCAAGACTCTGGGTTCAGGAACTGAGCTGAAGGCAGACACTTAACCAACAGAGCCACTCAGGTGCCCTGTTTATCTCTCTTTTTCTCAGCTTCTTTATTTTCTATCATTTGGTCTTCTATATCACTAATTCTCTCTTCTGCCTCATTTATCCAACAGTTAGTGCCTCCATTTTTTATTGCACCTCAGTAACCTTTTTGATTTCGACTTAGTGAAATTTTTGTTTTTTTATTTCTCCAGAATGGGTTTCTCTAATATCTTCCATGCTTTTTTCAAACCCAGCCAGTATCTTTAAAATAGTCATTGTGAACTCTAGTTCCAACATCTTACTAATGTCCATATTGATTAGGTCCCTGTCAGTCAGTACTGCCTCTTGTTCTTTTTTTTTGAGGTTATTTTTTCCATCTTTTCATTTTGTCCAGGGGAGAATAGATGAATGAGAGAACAAAATGCTAACAGAGTAACAACGTCTCCAGAAAATATACACTAGACAAATCAGGAGAGTCCTGAAACTGGGGGAAAAGAAAGGGAAAGAAAGAAGAAAGAAAAAAAAAAGAAAAAGAAAAAGATAAAAACAAGCAAACAAACAAAAACAAAGCAAAAACAGAATATGATCGAATATGATCAGGGTGGTGCATAGATCAGTGCCACACAATAGATTTTGGACGTATTTTGTTCTGTTAGAAGAAAGAAAAGAAATAAAAACTTATATATGTACAAAAGTAAGGGTAAATATGATGAAGGGATGGAATATGACTGTACAGATGAAAATTATAAAAGATTTTATAAAAGGAATTGATAAGAAACTGGTTGAAAAAAGAAAGAAAAGGATTAAAAAAAAAAAAGGGACAGAATGTGATCAGGCAGGAGACTAGAACAAATCCATACACTAGAGATTTAGGGTATACTTTGGTCTGTTAGAAGAAACTGTATCCCAAAATTTAAAGAGAGAACAACATATATATATATATATATATATACCAAAAATAAAGTTAACTACTATGAAGGGATAGAATATGACTCTAAAAATGAAAAATGAAAACGATTTTTAAAAAAACGTGATTGATAATAGGTTGGTTGTAAAAGGGAAAAAGAAAAATTGAAAAAGAAAAAAAAGAAAGTTAAAAAAAATTAACTTTGAAAGACTAAAGAATCATGTGAAAAAAGCCATGAATTCTATGTGCAGTATTCCCCTAATGCTGGAGTTCTGCCATTCTCATTGATCGGTAAACTTGGTTTTGGCTGGCTGTCTTTGCGGATCTTCTGGGGGAGGGGCCTGTTGCCGTGGTTTTCACATGTCTTTGCCAGAGGTGGAATTGCTCTGTTCTTGCTGGGTCCAGGTTATGTAATCTGCTCAGGTTTGCTCTCGGGAGCTTTTGTTCTCTGCAAGCGCTCAGTGCAGCTTTGGAGGATGAGAGTGAAAATGGCGGCCTCCCAATCTCCACCCCAGAGGAGCCGAGAATTCTGGGCCCCACTCCTCAGTGAACCCCCAGAGAAAAGCAGTCAATCACTTCCATCTCCCCGGTCTCCGGTGGCACTTCCCACTCAATCAGCCTGTGACTGAGCGTTTCTATCTCTGGCACACCACCCCATGTGGAGTCTCCAAACCCAGCAGATTCCTGCGGCGGGATCCCGCACTGCTCTTCCGGGGGGAGGAAGGGGAGTCTCCGTGGATCTGCTGCTTGTTGGGTCCCTGCTGGAAGAGCAGTGGCCCGACTGTGCTGCGGATCACGGTTTATGGCAACCCGGAGCTGAGAGCCCACTCCTCGGCTCCATCTCTGCAGCTGGCTTTCCCACTCCGAAACCTGGGAGCTCTGCTGCACTTACACATCCCCGGTCTTCCTGTGACCCCGAGGGTCCTGAGACCACACTGCCCCAGCGAGGGTTCCACCCCCTGCTTAGCCACTGGAACAATGTCCTTCAGCAGAGCCAACTTCTAAAAGTTCCAATTTTGTGCTCTGCTGCTCTATTACTTTCCAGTAACGACTGATGGAGGCCCCCACCCCCTGCCATCTATCTTCCCATATATTGCCTCGGATTCACTTCTCTGCATGGCCTACCTTCCAGAAAGTGGTCGCCTTTCTGTTCAGAGAGTTGCTGCTATTCTTTTCTTCAATCTCCTGTTGAGTTCATAGGTGTTCAAATGGTTTGATCCCTATCTAGCTGAATTCCCTGGACCAGATGAAATTTAGTTCTCCTACTCCTCCGCCATCTTGCTCCTCCCCACCCTTTCACTCTCAATCCTGTTTAAAGCTATTTTCCCTGTGCTAGTCTCCCATGTTTCTCATTTTTCCTTTCCTTGCTTAATTTTTCTTCATAGCACTTAGCATCAACTGATATGCTATATACAAGGACATTATTATTCATCTTAATGTGTCTCTAGTGCCCAGAACAGGGCCTCAATAAATATTTGTTGAATAAAGAATGAATAAGATTCATGCTGATTAGTGTTATTATTGAATGCCAGAGGAGTAGAGACTCCCTACCATAGTTTTTCTGAATCTCAGCATTTTTTTTGCTGGCCCTCACCAGTCATAGTGTCTTTATGGTGTAGCCTCTGAAGTTGTAATTGGGTTTTCTGTCTTAGCGACATGATGACACATCACAGCAGCTGCTCGGGCTTAAGAGAATTCGTTTTGAAAGGTTGTCTAATGCTGTTGAGTGTGCTTTCAGTATTCTAATTTGTTTTGGGTTTTAAGAATTCCTTTGAGAATTTATTCCACTTCCCTAGAATGCTGACTCTTAGATTCTTTCATGCAGCTTGACTCTTTTCTCAGGGATGTTTACCTCAACTTATACAGACACCTTCATTTTTTTCCTTCTTTTTTCTCCTGCTGTTTCTGTCAGAGGGGATTCATTACACTTCAGTCTGGTTTTTCATACCCTGTCACAGATATTTGGATATAATTGTCTAATGGTCTCATGAATAAGTTTTCCATTTAGAACCTGAGGTTTGACTCTTATCAGTCTACACTCTTTATATGCATTGTGCAACTCTATGATTGAAGAATAAATTGTGTGGAAAGTTAGTACTACTTATGATCCATGAAGTACAATTTACTGTGGTGATTAGATGCTAACTGTTGACTTTAAATGAATATATTCAATTTAGGTTTCTTTTTCCATGAAAATGAAACACATTTGAATCATTTATATCAATATTGTAGTAGCACTTCTTTAAATCACATCTTCAGATCTATCTCCTTCATGAGGCTTTCTCTGATTCATTGCCCTTAATTTTCAATCTATTGGTACAATTCTGGACTCAATCTTTTCCTCTGACTCCTCCTTGTAGTTACCCTAATTTATAGATTTAGTTTTGTGGGATGGTGAAGGGCATGGGCTGTGGATTCAGATAAATTGTGTTTGAACCCATTACTGTCAGTGATTAGTTCTGTAATTTTGAACAACATATTTAACTTCTTTATCTCAGTTTCCTTTTATGTAAAATGAAAATAATAATTCTTTTTAACCTCACTGAGTTGGTATGGAGTAGTAACATAGTGTGTATGAGATACTTAGTGTTTGGCAGATGTTAAGAATTCAGTGCATATACCATGTGGATGGAACTAGAGAGTATTATGCTAAGCAAAATAAGTCTATCAGAGAAAGACAAGTATCATATGATCTCACTGACATGAGAAATTTGAGAAACAAGAGAGAGGATCATAGGGGAAGGGAGGGAAAAATGAAACAAGATGAAATCAGAGAGGGAGACAAACCATAAGAGACTCTTCTTAATCTCAAGAAACAAACTGAGGGTTGCTGGAGTGGAGAGGGTGAGAAGGATGGGGTGGTTAGGTGATGGACATTGGGGAGGGTAAGTAACTATAGTGAGTGCTGTGAATTGTGTAAGACTGATGAGTCACAGACCTGTACCCCTGAAACAATATATTATATGTTAATTAAAAAAATTTTTAAAAAGCTATAACCTTTGACATTGAAAAATTCTCAAGATGTCACATTTATCGTTTAAAATAAATAACCCCACAGGGCGCCTGGGTGGCTCAGTCGTTAAGCATCTGCCTTTGGCTCAGGTCGTGATCCCAGGGTCCAGGATTGAGCCTCACGTCGGGCTCCCTCTTCAATGGGAAGCCTGCTTCTCCCTCTCCCACTGCCCCTGCTTGTATTCCCTCTCTTGCTGTCTCTCTCTGTCAAATAAATAAATAAAATCTTAAAAAAAATTAAAATAAATAACCCCAACTTGAGGAGACTCTTACCTGTCAAAATATACGTCACATGCATAGGCAGGAGTATGTCAAGATTTGTGTCTCATAATTTTGAATAAACATAGTACAAACCTTAAAAAATAAAAGAATTCAGTGCATATTAATTGTACTTAAATACACACACAACGTTCATGTGTGTGCTGAGTAGAAGTGATCTGTATGCTCACCTCCATTCTCCATATAAACTTCAATTTCCTGCATGTTCTTTAGTTGTTTTTCGGTCTCTGTTATTAGATAGAATTGTTATTAAAAAATAATTCACAGAGGAGAAAATCTTATGCATATGAACTTCTTGGCCATGCCATACATTTTTGCGTATTAATTACTTATTTCTTAGAGACTGTGTCTCTTCTTTATATGAGTTAGCCTCATTGAGCCACAGAATGTTAGGGTATTCTATTCAAATCACTCACTTTAAATAGGGAAAAGTTAAAATCCAGTGTGCAAGTGGCAGACCTGGAACTGAGCACAAGTTTCATGATGCTTGAGAGTGTCAAACCATGCTATCCTATCTTGCTGGCATGCAGAATTCTCAGTGACTGATCAAATGAAATGTCATTAAGCAATTAAAAAAACCAACCCATTATATTAGTTATTCTTTTCCCTCTTCTGGCACTCTTTTCCATCTAGGCGAAAATATATAATTTCTATGAAATTTCAATGGATTTTCTAGAATCTTCTGATTGTTGGAGGTTTCCTTTGCAGTCTCAATATGCTTAATTTGGGGGTAGAACCTATATAATAACAATTGTTTTCCTTTTCACAGCCTCTTAGATATGACTCAATTGCTGTATGATACTCTGGAGGATGCTCTTTTGCTTCCATGTATTTGAGTTCTTTCTGACTTTCCTCTTGTGATTGAGGTCTAGGTTTAAAGCATTGTGGTCTGAAAATATGCAGGGAATAATCCCAATCTTTTGGTACCAGTTGAGACCTGATTTGTGACCTAGGATGTGATCAATTCTGGAGAATGTTCCATGGGCACTAGAGAAGAATGTGTATTCTGTTGCTTTGGGAAGGAATGTTCTGAATTTGTCTGTGAAGTCCATTTGGTCCAGTGTGTCATTTAAAGTTTTTATTTCCTTGTTGATCTTTTGCTTAGATGATCTTCCATTTCAGTCAGGGGGGTGTTAAAGTCCCGCACTATTATTGTATTGTTGTCAATGTGTTTCTTTGCTTTTTTTATTAATTGCCTTATATAATTGGCTGCTCCCATGTTAGGGGCATAGGTATTTATAATTGTTAGATCTTCTTGTTGGATACACCCTTTAAGTAGGATATTGTGTCCTTCCTCATCTCTTATTATAATCTTTGGTTTAAAATCTAATTTGTTTGATATAAGGATTGCCCCCTGAGCTTTCTTTTGGTGTCCATTAGCATGGTAAATGGTTTTCCACTCCCTCACTTTCAATCTGGGGCTGTTTTTGGGTCTAAAATGAGTCTCTTGCAGACAGCATATTGATGGGTCTTGTTTTTTTTATCCAATCTGATAGCCTGTGTCTTTTGGTTGGGGAATTTAGCCCATTTACATTCAGGGTAACTATTGAAAGATATGAATTTAGTGCCATTGTATTGCCTGTAAGGTGACTGTTACTGTACATTGTCTGTGTTCCTTTCTGGTCTATGCTGCTTTAGGCTCTCTGTTTGCTTAGAGGACCCCTTTCAATATTTCTTGTAGGGCTGGTTTCGTGTTTGCAAATTCCTTTAGTTTTTGTTTGTCCTGGAAGGTTTTTATCTCTCCTTCTATTTTCAATGACAGCCTAGCTGGATATAGTATGCTTGCCTGCATATTTTTCTCGTTTAGTGCTCTGAAGATATCCTGCCAGTCCTTTCTGGCCGTACAGGTCTCTGTGGATAGGTCTTTTGCCAGTCTAATGTTTCTACCATTGTAGGCTACAGATCTTTTGACCCGAGCTGCTTTCAGGAATTTCTTTTTGTCTGTGAGACTTGTAAGTTTTAGTATTAGATGTTGGGGTATTGACCTATTTTTACTGATTTTGAGAGGGGTTCTCTGTGCCTCCTGGATTTTGATGCCTGTTTCCTTCCCCACATTAGAGAAGTTCTCTGTTATAATTTGCTCCAATATACCTTCTGTCCCTCTCTCTCTTTCTTCTTCTTCTGGGATCCCAATTATTCCAATGTTGTTTTGTTCTATCGTATCGCTTATCTCTCCAATTCTGCCCTCGTGATCCAGTAGTTGTTTATCTCTCTTTTTCTCAGCTTCTTTATTTTCCATCATTTGGTCTTCTATATCGCTGATTCTCTTTTCTGCCTCATTTATCCTAGGAGTTAGTGCCCCCATATTTGATTTTCACCTTATTAATAGCCTTTTTGATTTCAACTTGGTTAGATTTTAGTTCTTTTATTTCTCCAGAAAGGGTTTCTCTAATGACTTCCATGCTTTTTTCAAGCCAAGCTAGTATGTTTAAAATCATGATTCTGAACTCTAGGTTCGACATACTACTAATGTCCGTATTGACAGGGTCCCTGGCATATGGTACTACCTCTTGTTCTTTTTGTTGAGGCGATTTTTTCCATCTTGTCATTTTGTCTAGAGGAGAATAGATGAATGAGAGAACAAAATGCTAACAGGGTAACAACGTACCCAGAAAATATACTCTAAACAAATCAGAAAAGACCCAAAACCAGGTGAAAAGAAAGAGAAAAAAAAAAGAAAAAGAAAAAGATAAAAAGAAACAAAACCAGAACAAAACAACAAAAAAACCCAGAATATGATCAAATATGATCAGGCTGGTGCATAGATCAATGCCACACACTGGATATTGGGTGTATTTTGGTCTTTTAGAAGAAAGTGCCTCCCAAAATTTTAAGGAAAGAAAGACTTATATATGTACAAAATAAGGTTTGTATGATGAAGGCATAGAATATGACTATAAGGATGAAAATTTTTAAAGATTTTATAAAAGGAATTGATAAGTTGTTTGAAAAAAGAAAGAAGAGGATTTAAGAAAAAGAAAAAAGAAAAAAAAGGGGAGAGAATGTGATCAGGCAGGAGACTAGAATGAAGCCATACACTAGAGATTTAGGGTATATTTTGATCTGTTAGAAGAAACTCTACCCCAAAATTTTAAAGAGAGAACAACTTATATATATATGCCAAAAATAAAGGTAACTACTATGAAGGGATAGAATATGACTCTAAAAATGAAAAATAAAATTTTTTTTTAAAAAAGGGATTGATAAGATGTTGGTTGAAAAAGAGAAAAAGAAAAATTCAAAAAAAAAGACAGTTAAAAAAATTAACTTTGATAGACTAAGGAATCATAGTAAAAAAGCCATGAATTCTATGTGCAGTATTCCCCTAGTGCTGGGGTTCTGCCGTTCTCATTGATCGGTAAACTTGGTCTTGGCTGGCTGTTCTTGCTGATCTTCTGGGGGATGGGCCTGTTGCCATGGTTCCCAAATGTCTTTGCCAGAGGCGGAATTGTCCTGCCCTTGCCGGTCTGGGCTAAGTAATCTGCTCGGGTTTGCTCTCGGGAGCTTTTGTTCCCTGCAAGCTTTCGGTACAGTTTGGAGGACGAGAGTGAAAATGGTGTCCTCCCAATCTCTGCCCGGAGGAGCTGAGAACTTGGGGCACGCTCCTCAGTGCACCCCCAGAGAAAAGCAGTCAATCACTCCTCTTTTCCCGGTCTCTGGCCGCACTCTGTGCTCACCCGGCCTGTGACCAATCGTTTCTATCTCTGGCACCTGACTTGGTGTGGAGTCTCCAAACACAGCAGATCCCTGGGGTGCACTCCTGTGCTGCTCCTCCCGGGGGAGGAAGGGGAGTCTCCCCTGATCTGCTGCTTGTTGGGTCCCCGCTGGAGGAACAGTTTCCTGACTGTGCCGCGGATCATGGTTTATGGCAACCCCGAGCTGAGAGCCCGTGCCTCAGCTCTGTCTCTGCAGCCAGCTCCCCCGCTCTGATACCCAGGAGCTCTGCTGCACTCAGGTACCCCCACACTTTCTGTGACCCTGAGCATTCTGAGACCACACTGTCCTCCGAGGTTTCCATCCCCCGCTTAGCCACTGGAGCGACGTCCCTCAGTGGAGCCGACTTCTAAAAGTTCCGATTTTGTGCTCCACTGCTCTATCACTTGCCAGAAGCGGCGGATGGAGGTCCCCTCCCCCACCATCTATCCTCCCGAATATCACCTCAGATTCACTTCTCCGCACGTCCTACCTTCCAGAATGTGGTGGCTTTTCTGTTCAGAGAGTTGTTGCTATTCTTTTCTTCGATCTCCTTTTGAGTTCGTAGGTGTTCAGAATGGTTTGATCCCTATCCAGCTGAATTCCTGATACCAGACGAAATCCAGGTCTCCCACTCCTCTGCCATGTTGCTCTGCCCCTGATGGCTACACTTTTTAAAAATCCATTCAGTTGTAGTGTTTCTAGGTCTTACATCATTGTTCTTCTCAATTCAATTCTGTGCACTCTCCCTGAGTCATCTAATAGTTTCCTAGTTTAAGTGCATATATGCCAGTGACTCCCATATATTTATCTCTAATTCTGATCTCTCTTCTGAGCTCAAACTTGTATTTCTATCTTTTAGGTATCTTCACCTAGATTCTACCCTTTTCTTTAATCCAGAGTAGATTAAGGTCTCCAGAGCTTTCCCTTTCATAAAACCATTCAAGCTACACTTCCATTTCTTTCTCCTCCATAAGTCTGTAAATATCCATTAGTATCTCAGTGTACAAGTTAGAGGCTTGGAGCTTTATGTGGTTCTCCTCTCCCCTCAGATCCTGTTACTTCTACATTATAAACATCTCTTACATTTACCTCTCACTATCGTTAGGGCCAATGTCTTATTTCAGGCTCCCATGTTCTTTTGCTTGGTATATTATTACAATGGCTTACCACATTTGTCTTTTTGCCACCAGCTACTTCCCACTGCAGGCTGTCTTCCACATGTCTACTTGAGGCATCTTTTCCCCCAAATAAGCAGATTCATACCATCATCTTGCTTTCCTCTGTAGGTTTTCACTCTCTGCTTTCACAGTCTGATACTAACCTACTTCTCCAGTTGCATTTCCCATAAACCGCCAACACAAACTCTGGACTCTAGTTACACTCAAATTCAGTTTTTCTTCAAAGCCAGGCCCTTTTATGTTCCGTACCTCTATCCATGCCCTCCCATTTGCCTGGTATGCCCTTCTCAGTTTTTTTGTACCCAACTTAAATGTTACCTCTTCTGTGGAGCCTTTCCTAAATAATCTAATGCTTTGTTTTTTATTAACACTTTTCCCATTTATGTTTATATATGTGTCTCACACTAGATTGTGAGAATAGGGAACTTGTCTTATTCTAGTCTTGAATGCTTGGACTTTAGTCTGTGATTGACTGCTTAATAACTATCTGTTGAATTAATAAAATAACGACTGAAAGCTCCGTTATTTTTTCTCAGCTTTTTGAGAATTTAACAATTAGTTTAACCATCTTTTATGCTAAACCAGAGATGGTCACACATTTCAGTGTGTTTTGGCAGGGTCAGAGCCTGACATCTGCTGTGGGTATCACAGACATCAGTATTGTTTTTTGCTGTCACTCACCTGCTGTGTGTTGCTTTAGCTACCAAGGCTTCCCTCCTTTTATCTGAAATTGGCTATTGCCATGCTCACTGGTTTGTAAAAAATTTTAGTTGGACTAATGCTTTTTAATCTACTGTTTTCATTTGTTTTTAAACTATTTTCAAGTATACAAATCCTACAGTTTTCTGAACTTTTAAGCAACAGATAAAAGGAAATCAAAGGTAGGGCAAATAATCTATTTTATATAGATATATTGAATTTTTCTAGACTTTCCATATTTAAGATTATTAGATTTTTATGCCCATTATTCTAGATTTATTGAACTCAGAGTAATAAGACTCCCTTTAAACATTACTGACTTGACAGAAAGTAAGAGGATGCCCTTTTGCACATGGTGGCCATAAATTAGCCAGTATTCATGATTCACTATTGAGGACATAAACAAAATACTTGGCTTTCTGACAGCTACATTAGTTGCATTGTTCACCATCCACAGCTGCCAGTTACTTGGCAGCTGGCAAAGCTTGGATTCATGCAGTGGGCCTTCCTTAAACCTTAGTTTTGAAAATGTTACACATTGAGTGTAAATTACATTGAGAGCTCACTAGTAGTACTTGTATTTAAATGGGGAAACTAAACCTAACACTTTCTGATTTTTCAGAGGAACTGACAACTCCTTCTAGTCCAAAGTATCACCCAATTTTCAGGCTAGTTAATTCTGAGGAAAATGGACTAAATACCATCTTATATTTTCTTTACTAGAACAACTGTTAGAAACTAAGATATTTAATGAAATGTTATGAAAGTGATTGTAGAGTAAACTTTGCAATAGTTGATATATACTGGAATATTTTCACAAAGATAAAGTATATTTCATGAAGACAGAATGCTCTTCATTCTAACTTTTAGTTTTTTGGTCAGTTTTTCGTTGCCTTTCTGTTTTCTTCCTTGCCTTCTCTGTTTCTTTTCCTTCTTTTCTTCTGTTCTAGTTCCTCCCTCTTTCTTTTGCATATATATTTAGTAAACATTTTCTTTATACTAGGCATGGTGTTGGACACTGTAACAGTTACAAGGGCAAATAAAAAGATAAGCTCCCTCCTTTCAAGTGATCTAATAATTTAATGAAGAAAAAAAGATGTGTATACGAATCATGCAGAGGAGTGAACAAAGTGGGGACCAAAGCACCAAGGAGAGTTTTAAATGTGAATTGAGTTTAAAACTCCTCTAACATCTATATTTCAAACTAGAACAATTATATGGAGGGCCTGGTTGAACTTAATTTATTTTTTAAAAATTTTTTTTAGATGAAGGTAAGCTTATTTCATTTTAATAGAGGATATTACTTTCTGAAAAATTAAGACTATGTAACAATGGGATGAATAACATAATGAAGAAGATGGAAGTATGGAAATGGAATTTGAAATTTGAGGTCAGAGATGCTGTAGAATCTGTTTCTACTGTGGCTTGCAATTTGAATTAAATGACCCTTAAGTATTCTTATGTTATTTTATTCTGTGAGTTATAACTCAGAAAAGTTAAAACATAGGTGGTTATAATATTTGTTAACCTTAAGTCATATACATAAACTACAGAGCAATTGATATTAGAATTCTCTACATTGTTCTCCAAAGTTTCATGAAATTGTACATTTTCCAGATATTGACATATTGACAGATCTATCTATCTATCTATCTATCATCTATCTATCTATCTATCTATCATCTATCTATCTATCTATCTATCTATCTATCTATCTATCATCTATCTATCTATCTATCTATCATCTATCTATCTGGAAATACTGAGTTCTGGGAGAGATAATGGGGCTGCTTTTAGACCCTACACCATAATCTATGTTAATAACCATCATAGTAGAATCTATTTATCATATACCTACTACATTTCTAGGAACTGTGCTTCATATATGTTATTTAATCTTTATTATGTCCCTATGAATTCATTCTATTTTATAGTTGAATAAAAAGCAATGAAGAAAAAAATATCAGAAACAGCACATAAAAAATCAGTATGATGAGATAGGAGTGTTGTCTCTGGAACTAAGGTGACTTCATTCAAATCCTAGTTTTGTCACTTACTTGTAGGGTTTGATAAAACTACTTTATCTCTCTAAACTTCAGCTCCTCATCTTTAAAGTAGAATCAATAATAATACTACATATAGAGTTATTATGAAAGTTAAATGAGTTAACCTATTGAAATGGTTAGAATAACCAGTGATATATAAGCATTGTTATTACAAGCCTGAAATCACACAGCTAGAAAGTGATAGAACATTTTTTCTGGATTCCAAAGCCTGTGCTTCATTCACAATTCCGTATTCCTTCCAAGACATATCCAAGCTTATGGATCACAGAATTTAAAAAATGAATTTGTCAATAATCAACTAAATTTGTTTGTTTCTCAAAGAAAACATATATACAAAGGATTCTTAATTCAAAGGCTATTTTTCCTTGGAAGTGAACTCTGGCATCTCAGAGCCTGTTAGTACTAAACAGTGGTGCACATGTCACTTCTCAGGGACTGTGGAGTGAAATAAAGAGGAACTTGGAGGTAAGTTACTTGTGTCTCTTTTCCAACAGGGATTTGAAAATATGCTACTTCTTAGGATCACCCTGAGGAGCAGTTCAGCTCTCTCTCCCCCGTTGTTCAGAGCACCTGTTGTTTCTGTGGCTTTCTTTTTCTGGCCTCCTTCAAAAATCCCTTCTGGCCTTAGTGGTAGTAGTGGTGGTGATAGCTTTGTAAAATCACCAGGTTCACAGCCTTACCGCAGCTTATCTAAGTGGGATTATAAGATTGAAAACATGAAAAGTGTACTAATGTGAGCAGGTCAAAATACTATTATTATTTGTTTTCATCATGGTTGAATCTTATGTGAGAGATATAGATCAGTTTTGGATTTCTCATGTTCATCATTAGATTGGAAGTTCCCTACCTATAGTTTGCTCTAAAAAGTTCATTGTTATTTTTCATTCTGATTCTCTTTTCTATTTATTCATTTTTATACAGAACTTTATAAAACTTGGAAGAAACTGCCAAATTTTTTCAAAGTGGCTGCACCATTTTCATTCATACCAGCAATGTATTCCACTTTCTCCAGATCCTAATCAACACTTGTTATTGTGTGTCTCTTATTGTAGCCACTATTTTCTTGTGGGAAGTGTCTCCCCTTGTGGGTTTTCGTTTGTTTATTTGTTTGCTGTGAAAAGCTTTATTGTTTCTATTTGGTGCACAGCTTGGAAGAGGGCACTAGGGTGGTTAAAAAGCTGCCTATTGCCTGCCTTCACCTCCTCGTCTAGGAAGACGTTCTCCAGGAAGTCATAGAGGTGGGGGTCTGCATGTGCAGAAACCCCGGGGCATGCAGATCCAAAAGGGCCTGGTTCAGGTTCTTCTCCAGAACCAATGTGGCTTCCATGGAATCCAGGGTTTTACTCCACTCATCTTGGGATGGCTTCTGCACATCCTGGAAGAGGGTGTGGCCACGGCACTGGTTTTGCATTTTCAAGAGACACTCAGGATCCTTGGGCTTCATCTCCACCAACTCGAAGAAGTGGCCCATGTTCTTCAGAGCCACATCTTCGTGGCTGAAATAGAAGCCCAGAGAAGGGTAGGTGTAGGAGGCCTGCAGATGCATGTTGACCAGGCAGTTGATGGCAGCCTCCACCATTGTGGAATAATTCTCATGAATCTGGAAGTTCATGGTTGATTGGTAATAAGAAGCTAAGCTCAAAATAAGGTGTTGGTTGGTCCTGGAGGCAGAGTGTGGCTGAGAAGATGGCTCCAAAGCTTGTGACTGGAAAAAAGGCTGGAGGGTGGTCAGAGGCTAGTAGAAGGGGCGTCCCTGGGTCCATTCCATCCAAACACTGTTGAAGCAAGAGACAAATCTACAGGACAGCTGGGTGCACTTCCTCATTGTGGTTTTGATTTGTATTTCCCTAATGACTAATGATGTTGGGCATCTTTGCATGTGTTTATTGGCCATTTGTATGTCTTCTTTGGAGAAATGTCTGTTCAAATCTGTCCATTTTTAAATTAGGTTGTTTGTCTTTCTGTTGTTGATAGTTCTTTATATATTGTAGATAATAGGCCCTTATCACATTCATTGTGAATATTCCATCTGTGGGTATATTTTGGCTTTACTGATAGTTTCATTTGAGGCAAAGATTTTTACTTATTTTTTTCACTTTGGTTGCTTGTGCCTTTGATGTCATATCTAAGAATCGATTGCCTAACCCAAGGTCATAGAAGTTTTATACCTGTTTTCTCCTATGAGTTCTACAGTTTTTGTTCTTAAGTGTAGGACTTTGATCCATTTTGATTTTTTCTTTTTTTAAAAAATTTTATTATGTTATGAGAATCACCATACATTACATCATTAGTTTTTGTTGTAGTGTTCCATGAGTAATTGTTTGGGTATAACACCCAGTGCTCCATTCAGTATGTGCCCTCTTAAATACCTAACACCAGGCTAACCCATCCCTCCACCCCCCTCCCCTCTAGAACCCTCAGTTTGTTTCTCAGAGTCCATAGTCTCTCATGGTTTATCTCCCCCACCGATTTCCCCCTCTTTATTTCTCCCTTCCTACTATCTTCTTCTTTTTTTTTTTTTTTAACATATAATGTATTATTTGTTTCAGAGGTACAGGTCTGTGATTCAACAGTCTTACACAATTCACACCACTCACCATAGCACATACCCTCCCCAATGTCTATCACATAGACACCCCATCCCTCCCACCCCCCATCACTCCAGCAACCCTGTTTGTTTCCTGAGATTAAGAATTCCTCATATCAGTGAGATCATGTGATACATGTCTTTCTCTGATTGACTTATTTTGCTCAGCATAACACCCTCCAGTTCCATCCATGTTGTTGCAAATGGCAAGATCTCATTCCTTTTGATGGCTGCATAATATTCCCCTGTGTGAGTGTGTGTGTGTGTGTGTGTGTGTATATATATATATATATATATATATATATATATATATATATATACACCACGTCTTCTTTATCCATTCATCTGTCGATGGACATCTTGGCTCTTTCCACAGTTTGACTATTGTGGACATCGCTGCTATAAACACCCGGGTGCACATACCCCTTCAGATCCCTACATTTGTATCATTGGGGTAAATACCCAGGAAGGCAATTGCTGGGTCATAGGGCAGCTCTATTTTCAACTTTTTGAGGAACCTCCATAC
Source organism: Zalophus californianus (assembly GCF_009762305.2). Classification (NCBI taxonomy): domain Eukaryota; kingdom Metazoa; phylum Chordata; class Mammalia; order Carnivora; family Otariidae; genus Zalophus; species Zalophus californianus. The sequence goes on from NC_045605.1 coordinate 46,781,938, forward strand.
TGTTTTCCAGAGTGGATGCACCAGCTTGCATTCCCACCAACGGTGTAGGAGGGTTCCCCTTTCTCCGCATCCCTGCCAACATCTGTCGTTTCCTGACTTGTTAATTTTAGCCATTCTGACTGGTGTGAGGTGGTATCTCATTGAAGTTTTTTTTTTTCTTAATCTTATTTATTTATTTGACAGAGAGAGACACAGCCAGAGAGGGAACAGAAACAGGGGGAGTGGGAGAGGGAGAAGCAGGCCTCCCGAGGAGCAAGGAGCCCGATGTGGGACTCGATCCCAGGACCCTGGGATCATGACCGGAGCCAAAGGCAGACACTTAATGACTGAGCAACCCAGGCGCCCTCTCATTGAGGTTTTGATTTGAATTTCCCTGATGCCAAGCGATGTTGAGCACTTTTACATGTGTCTATCGGCCATTCTGATATCTTCTTTGAAAAAAGGTATGTTCCTATCTTCTGCCCATTTCTTGATTGGATTATTTGTTCTTTGGGTGTTGAGTTTGATAGTTCTTTATAGATTTTGGATACTATCCCTTTATCTGATATGTCATTTGCAAATATCTTCTCCCATTCTGTCAGTTGCCTTTTGGTTTTGTTGACTGTTTCTTTTGCTGTGCAAAAGCTTTTTATCTTTATGAAGTCCCAACAGTTTGTTTTTGCCCTTGCTTCCCTTGCCTTTGGCGATATGTCTAGGAAGAAGTGGCTGCGGCTGAGGTTGAAGAGGTTGCTTCCTGTGTTCTCCTTTAGGATTTTGATGGACTCCTGTCTCACGTTTAGGTCTTTCAACCATTTGGAGTCTATTTTTGTGTGTGGTGTAAGGAAATGGTCCAGTTTCATTCTTCTGCATTGGCTGTCCAATTTTCCCAACACCATTTGTTGAAGAGACAGTCGTTTTTCCATTGCACATTCTTTCCTGCTTTGTCCAAGATGAGTTGACCATAGAGTTGAGGGTCGATTTTTGGGCTCTCCGTTCTGTTCCATTGTTCTATGTGTTTGTTTTTGTGCCAGTGCCGTACTGTCTTGATGATGATAACTTTGAATTAGAGCTGGAAGTCCAGAATTGTGATGCCGCCAGCTTTGGTTTTCTATTTCAATATTCCTCTGGCTATTCGGGGTCTTTTCTGGTTCCATACAAATTTGAGGATTATTTATTCCATTTCTTTGAAAAAAGTGGATGGTATTTTGATTTGGATTGCATTAAATGTGTAGATTGTTCTAGGTAGCATTGACATTTTCACACATTTGTTCTTCCAATCCATGAGCATGGAACGTTTTTCCATTTCTTTGTGTCTTCCTAAATTTCTTTCATGAGTATTTTATAGTTTTCTGAGTACAGATTCTTTGCCTCTTTGGTTAGATTTATTCCTAGGTATCTTATGGTTTTGAGTGCAATTATAAATGGGATCGACTCCTTAATTTCTCTTTCTTCTGTCTTGTTGGTGGTGTATAGGAATGCCACTGATTTCTTTCATTTTTTTTTTTTTAACCAATGAGCCACCCAGGTGCCCCTGAGCCATATATATATTTTTTTGATGTAGTGTTCCATGATTCATTGTGCATAACACCCAGTGCTCCATGCAGAATGTGCCCTCTTTAATACCCATCACCAGGCTAACCCATCCCCCCACCCTCCTCCCCTCTAGAACCCTCTGTTTGTTTTTCAGAGTCCATCGTCTCTCATGGTTCTTCTCCCCCTCCTATTTACTCCCCTTCATTCTTCCCCTCCTGCTATCTTCTTCTTTTTCTTTTTTCTTAACATATGTTGCATTATTTGTTTCAGAAGTACAGATCTGTGATTCAACAGTCTTGCACACTTCACAGTGCTCACCATAGCACATACCCTTCCCAATGTCTATCACCCAGCCACTCCATCCCTCCCACCCCCCACCACTCAGCAACACTCAGTTTGTTTCCTGAGATTAAGAATTCCTCATATCAGTGAGGTCATATGATACATGTCTTTCTCTGATTGACTTATTTCACTCAGCATAACACCCTCCAGTTCCATCCACGTCGTTGCAAATGGCAAGATCTCATTCCTTTTGATGGCTGCATAATATTTCATTGTGTATATATACCACTTCTTCTTTATCCATTCATCTGTCGATGGACATCTTGACTCTTTCCACAATTTGGCTATTGTGGACATTGCTGCTATAAACATTGAGGTGCATGTACCCCTTCGGTTCCTTACATTTGTAACTTTGTGGTAAATACCCAGTAGTGCAATTGCTGGATCATATGGTAGCTCTATTTTCAACTGTTTGAGGAACCTCCATACTATTTTCCAGAGTGGGCTGCACCAGCTTGCCTTCCCACCAACAGTGTAGGAGGGTTCCCCTTTCTCCACATCCCCGCCAGCATCTGTCATTTCCTGACTTGTTAATTTTAGCCATTCTGACTGGTATGAGGTGGTATCTCATTGAGGTTTTGCTTTGGAGTTCCCTGATGCCGAGCGATGTTGAGCACTTTTTCATGTGTCTGTTGGCCATTTGGATGTCTTCTTTGGAAAAATGTCTGTTCATGTCTTCTGCCCATTTCTTGATTGGATTATTTGTTCTTTGGGTGTTGAGTTGGATAAGTTCTTTATAGATTTTGGATACTAGCCCTTTATCTGATATGTCATTTGCAAATATTTTCTCCCATTCTGTCGGTTGTCTTTTGGTTTTGTGGACTGTTTCTTTTACTGTGCAAAAGCTTTTTATCTTGATGAAATCCCAATAGTTCATTTTTGCCCTTGCTTCCCTTGCCTTTGGCGCTGTTTCTAGGAAGAAGTTGCTGTGGCTTAGGTCGAAGAGGTTGCTGCCTGTGTTCTCCTTTAGGATTTTGATGGACTCCTGTCTCACGGTTAGGTCTTTCAACCATTTGGAGTCTATTTTTGTGTGTGGTGTAAGGAAATGGTCCAGTTTCATTCTTCTGCATGTGGCTGTCTAATTTTCCAACACCATTTGTTGAAGAGACTGTCTTTTTTCCATTGGACATTCTTTTCTGCTTTGTCAAAGATGAGTTGACCATAGAGTTGAGGGTCCATTTCTGGGCTCTCTGTTCTGTTCCATTGAACGATGTGTCTGTTTTTGTGCCAGTACCATATACTGTCTTGATGATGACAGCTTTGTAATAGAGCTGGAAGTCCAGAATTGTGAGGCTGCCAGCTTTGCTTTTCTTTTTCAATATTCCTCTGGCTATTGGGAGTCTCTTCTGTTTCCATACAAATTTGAGGATTATTTGTTCCATTTCTTTGAAAAAAGTGGATGGTATTTTGATGGGGATTCCATTGAATGTGTAGATTGCTCTAGGTAGCATTGACATCTTCACAATGTTCTTCCAATCCATGAGCATGGAACGTTTTTCCATTTCTTTGTGTCTTCTTCAATTTCTTTCATGAGTATTTTATAGTTTTCTGAATACAGATCCTTTGCCTCTTTGGTTAGATTTATTCCTAGGTATCTTATGGTTTTGGGTGCAATTGTAAATGGGATCGACTCCTTGATTTGTCTCTCTTCTGTCTTGTTGTTGTTGTATGGGAATGCCACTGATTTCTGTGCATTGATTTTATATCCTGCTACTTTACTGAATTCCTGTATGAATTCTAGCAGTTTTGGGGTGGATTCTTTTGGTTTTTCCACATACATTATCCTATCATCTGCAAAGAGGGAGAGTTTGACTTCCTCTTTGCCGATTTGGATGCCTTTGATTTCTTTTTGTTGTCTGATTGCTGTGGCTAGGACTTCTAATAATGTATTGAATAGCAGTGGTGATAATGGACATCCCTGCCGCGTTCCTGACCTTAGGGGAAAAGCTCTCAGCTTTTCCCCTTGAAAATGATATTGGCTATAGGTTTTTCATAGATGGCTTTTATGATATTGAGGTATGTACCCTCTATCCCTATTCTCTGAAGAGTTTTGATCAAGAAAGGATGCTGTACTTTGTCAAATGCTTTTTCTGCATCTATTGAGAGGATCATATGATTCTTGTTCTTTCTTTTGTTAATGTATTGTATCACGTTGATTGATTTTCGGATGTTGAACCAGGCTTGCGGCCGAGGGATAAATCCCACTTGGTCATGGTGAATAATCCTTTTAATGTACTGTTGGATCCTATTGGCTAGTAATTTGGTGAGAATTTTTGCATCCATGTTCATCAAGGATATTGGTCTGTCATTCTCCTTTTTCATGGGGTCTTTGTCTGGTTTTGGGATGAAGGTAACGGTGGCCTCATAAAATGAGTTTGGAAGTTTTCCTTCCATTTCTATTTTTTGGAACAGTTTCAGGAGGATAGGTATTAATTCTTCTTTAAATGTCTGATAGAATTCCCCTGGGAAGCCATCTGGCCCTGGGCTTCTGTTTGTTGGGAGAGTTTTGATGACTGCTTCAATTTCCTTAGTGGTTATAGGTCTGTTCAGGTTTTCTATTTCTTCCTGGTTCAATTTTGGTAGTTGATACATCTCTAGGAATGCACCCATTTCTTCCAGATATCTACTTTGCTGGCATAGAGTTGCTCATAATATGTTCTTATAATTGTTTGTATTTCTTTGGTGTTGGTTGTGATCTCTCCTCTTTCATTCATGATTTTTTTGATTTGGGTCATTTCTCTTTTCTTTTTGATAAGTCTGGCCAGGGATTTATCAATCTTGTTAATTCTTTCAAAGAACCAGCTCCTAGTTTCGTTGATCTGTTCTACTGTTCTTTTGGTTTCTATTTCATTGATTTCTGCTCTGATCTTTATGATTTCTCTTTTCCTGCTGGGTTTAGGCTTTATTTGCTGTTCTTTCTCCAGCTCCTTTTGGTGTAGGTTAGGTTGTGTATTTGAGACCTTTCTTGTTTCTTGAGAAAGGCTTGTATTGCTATATACTTTCCGCTTAGGACTGCCTTTGCTGCATCCCAAAGATTTTGAACTGTTTTGTTTTCATTTTCATTGGTTTCCATGAATTTTTTAAATTCTTCTTTAATTTCCTGGTTGACCCATTCATTCTTTAGTAGGGTGCTCTTTAGCCTCCATGTATTTGAGGTCTTTTCGATTTTCCTCTTGTGATTGAGTTCTAGTTTCAAAGCACTGTGGTCTGAAAATATGCAGGGAATGATCCCAATCTTTCGGTACTGGTTGCGACCTGATTTGTGACCTAGGATGTGATCTATTCTGAAGAGTGTTTCATGGGCACTAGAGAATGTTTATTCAGTTGCTTTGGGATGGAATGTTCCGAATATATCTGTGAAGTCCATTTGGTCCAGTGTGTCATTTAAAGTCTTTATTTTCTTGTTGATCTTTTGCTTAGATGATCTGTCCATTTTAGTGAGGGGGGGTGTTAAAATCCCCCACATTATTTTATTGTTGTTGATGTATTTCTTTTGTGATTAATGGGCTTATTAATTGGCTGCTCCCATGTTAGGGGCATAGATATTTACAATTGTTAGATCTTCTTGTTGGATAGACCCTTTAAGTAGGATATAGTGTTCTTCTTCATCTCTTATTACAGTCTTTGGTTTACAATGTAATTTGTCTGATATAAGGATTGCCACCCCAGCTTTCTTTTTGTGTCCATTAGCATGGTAAATGTTTTTCCACTCCCTCACTTTCAATCTGGGGTTGTGTTTGGGTCTAAAATGAGTCTGTTGCAGTCAGTATATCCTTGGGTCTTGTTTTTTAATCCAATCTGATAGCCTGTCTGTTTTGATTGGGGCATTTAGCCCATTTACATTCAGGGTAATTATTGAAAGATATGAACTTAGTGCCATTGTGTTGCCTGTAAGGTGACTGTAACTGTATATTGTGTGTGTTCCTTTCTGGTCTATGTTACTTTTAGGCTCTCTGCTTAGAGGATCCCTTTCAATATTTCTTGTAGGGCTGGTTTTGTGTTTGCAAATTCCTTTAGTTTTTGTTTGTCCTGGAAGCTTTTAATCTCTTCTTCTATTTTCATTGACAGCCTAGCTGGATATAGTTTTCTTGGCTGCATATTTTTCTCGTTTAGTGCTCTGAAGATATCATGCCAGTCCTTTCTGTTCTGCCAGGTCTCTGTGGATAGGTCTGTTGCCAATCTAATGTTTCTACCATTTTAGGCTACAGATCTCTTGACCCGAGGTGCTTTCAGGAATTTCTTTTTGTCTGTGAGACTTGTAAGTTTTACTATTAGATGTTGGGGTGTTGACCTATTTTTATTGATGTTGAGAGGGGTTCTCTGTGTCTCCTGAATTTTGATGCCTGTTTCCTTCCCCAAATTAGGGAAGTTCTCTGCTATAATTTGCTCCAATATACCTTCTGCCCCCCTCTCTCTTTCTTCTTCTCTTCGGATCTCAATTATTCTAATATTGTTTCATCTTATGGTACTACTTATCTCTTGAATTCTGCCCTCATGATCCAGTAGTTGTTTATGTCTCTTTTTCTCAGTTTCTTTATTTTCTATCATTTGGTCTTCTATATCACTAATTCTCTCTTATGCCTCATTTATCCTAGCAGTTAGTGCCCCCATTTTTGTTTGCCCCTCATTAATAGTCTTTTTGATTTTGACTTGGTTAGATTTTAGTTCTTTTATTTCTCCAACGAGGGTTTCTCTAATATCTTCCATGCTCTTTTCAAGCCCAGCTTGTATCTTTAAAATCATGATTCTGAACTCTAGGTCCGACATCTTACTAATGTCCGTATTGATTAGGTCCCTGGCAGTCGGTACTGCTTCTTTTTCTTTTTTTTGAGGTGATTTTTTCCATCTTGTCATTTTGTCCAGAGGAGAATAGATGAATGAGAGAACAAAATGCTAACATGGTAACAACGAGCCCACAAAAATATACACTAAATGAATCAGAAGAGACGTGAAACCAGGGGAAAAGCAAGGGAAAGAACGAAAAAAGAGAAAAAGAAAAGAAAACGAAAAAGCTAAAAAGAAACAGACAAAAAAGCAGGTAATGATCAAATATGATCAGGCTGGTGCATAGCTCAGTGCCACACACTAGATTTTGGACATATTTTGGTCTGTTAGGAGAAAGTGCGTCCCAAAATTTTAAAGAAAGAAAAACTTATATATGTACAAAAATAAGGGTAAATATGATGAAGGGATATAATATGAGTGTAAAGATGAAATTTATAAAAATTTTATAAATGGAATTGATAAGAAGTTGGTTGAAAAAAGAAAGAAGAGGATTTAAAAATAAAAAGGGAGAGGATGTGATCAGGCAGGAGACTAGAACAAATCCATACACTAGAGATTTAGGGTATATTTTGGTCTGTTAGAAGAAACTGTATCCCAAAATTTTAAAGAGAGAACAACTTATATATATATACAATAAATAAGGTTAACTATATGAAGGGATAGAATATGACTCTAAAAATGAAAAATAAAAAAGATTTTTAAAAAAGGGATTGATAAGATATTGGTTGAAATGGGGAAAAAGAAAACTTCAAGAAAGAAAGAAAAAAAAGAAAATTTAAAAAATTAAGTTTGAAAGACTAAAGAATCATGGGAAAAAAACCCATGAATTCTGTGTGCAGTATTCCCCTAATGCTGGAGTTCTCCCATTCTCATTGATCAGCAAACTTGGTCTTGGCTGGCTATTCTTGCTGATCTTCTGAGGGAGGGGCCTGTTGCTGTGGCTCTCAAATATCTTTGTCAGAGGCAGAATTGCCCCGCCCTGGCTCAGCTGGGCTAAGTATTCTGCTCAGGTTTGCTCTCTGGAGCATTTGTTCCCTGAAAGCTGTCCCTACAGCTTTGGAGAATGAGAGTGAAAATGGTGGCCTCACAGTCTCCACCCGGAGGAGCCAAGAACTCGGGTCCTCACTCCTCACTGAGACCCCAGAGAAAAGCAGTCAATCACTCCCATCTCCCCGAGTCTGTCCTCACTCCGTGCTCACCTGGCCTGTGACTGAGCAGTTGTATCTCCGGCACATGAACACATTTGGACTCTCCAAACCCAGCAGATTCCTGCGGTATGCTCCTATGACACTCCTCCTGGGGGAAGGGGAGTCTCCCTAGATCTGCCCCTTGTTGGGTCCCTGCTGGAAGAGCAGTGGCCTGACTGTGCCACACATCAGTTTATGGCAACCCCGAGCTAAGAGCCCGCTCCTCGGCTCCATCTCTGCAGCCAGCTTCCCTGCTGTGATACCTGGGAGCTCTGCTGCACTCAGGCACCCCTGGTCTTCCTGTGACTCAGAGGGTCCCAAGAGCACACTCTCCTGGCAAGGATTCCACCCCCTGCTTAGCCACTGGAGCGACATCCTTCAGCGGAGCAGACTTCTAAAAGTTCCGATTTTGTGCTTCACTCTCTATCACTTGCCAGTAGCGGCTGATGAAGGCCCCCTCTCCTGCCGTCTATCTTCCCAAATACCGCCTCGGATTCACTTCTCCACACGTCCTACCTTCCAGAATGTGGTCGCTTTTTTGTTCAGAGAGTTGCTGCTATTCTTTTCTTTGATCTCCTGTTGAGTTTGTAGGTGTTCAGAATGGTTTGATCCTTATCTAGCTGAATTCCCTGGACCAGATGAAATTTAGGTCTCCTACTCTTCCATCTTGCTCCTCCCCCAACTTTGATCCATTTTGAGTTAATTTTTATATATGGTGTGAGGTATGGATCCAAATGCATTCATTTGCATGTAAATAATCAATTGTCCCAAAACCATTTGCTGAAAAGACTCTTCCTTCTCTTGTTGAATTGTGTTGGCACCATTGTGAAAAATAAATTAATTGTAGGTGTAACAATTTATTTCTGGACTCAATTCCTCTCCATCCATCTATCTCCTATCATAATGCCAGTACCACACTGTCTTGATTACTGTAATAAGTTTTGAAATCAGAAAGTATAAATTATTCAGTGTTGTTTCTCTTTTCAAAGATTGGCTATTCTGGGTCACTTGCATTTCAATGTCTGCAAAAAATAAAAAACAAACAAAAAAAAACCAGTTGGGGTTTTTATAAAGGTCATGTTGAATCTGTAAATTATATGATCAGCTTGCCATCTTAACAATACTGTCTTCCAATTCATGAATATGGGATATATGAATATGGCTGTAGTCTTTGTATTTTTTAGTGTACAAGCCTTGCACTACTTTTGTTAAATTTATTCCCAAGAATTAAAAAAAAACATTTTATGCTGGGTCACCTGGGTGGCTCAGTTTGTTAAGCATCTGCCTTTGGCTCAGGTCATGATCCCGGAGTCCTGGGATTAAGCTCTGTATCGGGCTCCCTGCTTGGTGGGGAGTCTGCTTCTCCCTCTGCCCCTCACCCCACTTGTGCTCTCTCTCTTTCAAATAAATAAATAAATAAATAAAATCTTTTTTTTGATATTTTTTGTTTTTTTTATTTATTTTTATTTATTTTTAAAGATTTTATTTATTTGAGAGAGAGAGAGAGATAGAAACAACACGAGAGGGGAAAGGGTCAGAGGGAGAAGCAGGCTCCCCGCTGAGCCAGGAGCCCGATGTGGGACTCGATCTCGGGACTCTGGGATCATGACCTGAGCCGAAGGCAGTCGTTTAACCAACTGAGCCACCCAGGCGCCCAATAAATAAAATCTTTAATAAGAAAATTCTATGCAAATGGAATTATTTTTAAAATTTTATTTTAAAGGGAGAATTTGAGGGCAGTAATATAATTGGATACTGCAGGTAGAACCACTACACTTACTGTAAATTTTTTTTACAAGAGAACGTGTCTTATCATTTTTTGTATTTCTAAAATCTAGCATAGTGCCTGGCACATGATAGGCTCACTAAATTTGTATAAGTATTTGTCGGTAATATTTAGATGAGGATTTTTTTTTATGTGTGTAAAACTTCAGGGGCAGTATTTTGTGAAAAATTAAATGTATACTTTTATGTTTTGATGATATAGGTAGTAGGAAATAATGTTTAGTTTCTTTTATGTAATTATTCCACAAATGTAATTTGTAAGTGATAAGGCAAAAAAGCAGAAAATTTGAAATTTTGTGACATAAAAAAGAAGAAAGAGCTAGTGTTTTTTTGTAATTAAAATTATTTTCTGTGAGTAAAATCTGTGGCCATGAATTTTTAGCATTTTAGGGAGTTAGGTGAAAATAACTTTTTCATGTCCTACATGATATTGCAGAGAAAAACAGCAGCCAAGGGGTATCTTTGGAAACTCTATAATATCATTGCCAACCACTGGCTCTAGGCTTTTGAGTTGTGGGGAAGCCTGAATTAGATAGTATTTATTTATTTCCTGGAAGTAGCATACTCTGATTGTATCAGTTGCCTTTATAACATTAATGTTTCATCTTCAGTGGCACCCAAATGGCTTTGACATTTGTGTTATATCCCAGAGTGCACATCTTCCAGCTTAAAGAATAGAATTGTGTTGGGTTGTCTTAATATATTCAGTGGAGCAATGGATGTGAAAGCAAATTATGTAGTTAAGCTCACAAATTAAGCCAATCTTTTTTGAGGAATTTGTATAGGGAGATAGAGCTAGAGGATAATTTTTAAAGCAGTTTTCTTCTTGGTAATTTCATTATTAAATTCAATATAAATTTGAAAAGGTATACTTTTTTTAAATTCAATTAGCCAATATATAGTATATCATTAGTTTCAGACATAGTGTTCAATAATTCTTTAAACTTAGAGACAGGATTAAAAGTCAGCTGTTGGGAAGGAGTGTCTGTCGTCATCTGTTTGATGAGATGGTATGAGCAAGAGACAGAACTGAGGATACTACCAACTAGTAGCAGACATTTGTGTTTAGAAGAAGAAGTTCACACCGCTCTTTTAAACATTTTCATGGAGTCCAAGGAAGTTCTTGTTCACTGTAAGTTAATTTGCTTTCCTGTTGACCTACTTATGGTGAATAGGCATGACTGGTGACCTGAAATATTTCCTTAATGATTTGCTCAGAAATAATTCTAGAACTCTCATATACTGTTTGCTTTATTTGTTCTCTTTACTACTAAAGCCATTTCTACATTTATGATTATAAAATCAGGGATTCAAGTGCTGACAAAGTGCTGCCAAATTGTCTAGTAACTTGGAACTTTACTTAAAAGTTTTATGTGTATTTCCCCCATCAGAATGCATATATTGTTATTTGACTAGTAAGTACATGGAGAGATGTATTCAAACCCTTTTGTGTGTAGCTTTGTAAGTGCTGGAAATAAACTTATAATTTGGTTTGCTTTGATGTAGTTAAATGCTAGACTGCAAAATATCTTAATGGAATATATTAAATATTTATCTGCCTACTTAGGAACTTGGAAGAAAATATTATCTATTTTTTTCCTAAGTGGTGTTTCCTGTGTGATTTGAAGTGAAATAGCTGCAAACGCTAGTTTTTCTTGTACCAAAATGAATTAGTTCATTTTTTTCTTCTAGCATGTATGTAGTCATTTTTAATAGCTAGGGATAGTGACAAATTTAACAGATTATTAATCATTAATTAGTGACTAGTCATTAAATAAAATGCTATATACCAAGAATTTTATATGTTTTGTCTCATTTAGTAACTTTAGGAGTTAAGTATAATCATTTTCATTTTACATACAAAGAAAGTGAAGATCAGAGCAGTTATGGTCTCCAAGCTTTTAAGTGCTAGAGGTAGGATTTATATCTCTCTATACTTATATTTATCTGTATGCTTGTCAACCTGACCCCAAAGCTGATGCTGTTAATCATTACTAGACTGCATTACATAAATAATCACATAGCACACAGTAGTATTGCCAGTTCATGTCAACCAGAGGAATGGAAACATATTCAGGATGTGGAAATTGTTTCTTCAGTTTCTGTCTAAATTGTTTAGAATTGTCACTGAGCTCCTCTCAGAGAAAGAAAAGAAAAGACAACATTTTCCAGCAAGTTTCTATATATCATGTTGATTCTGCTGTCTTTTATAGTGGCTCAACTGTGGTATCATGTATTAATCTGTATTCCAGAAAAATATGCCCCATGGAGAGAATGTGTGGGAACAGCTGGTTATGGCAGCTGTAGGTAATGAGCACATGAGACAAGCCTGAAAATTCAATTTCTTCCTCTTTCTGCATATATCCCCTTCATGTATCAAAAGGAAGAATTGCAATATATATATACACAAATTGTACTTAGCAAAAAACAAAAGCACCATGATATTTTTATTCAAGTTCTTTCAGAATCATAGAATGGGGATGCCAAAAAACACCTCCTTTGGGCCTTAGTTCAGTCCTTAAGGAAAATGAACAAACTTGGATGAATTTTCTCTCAGAGAGTAAGGAACAATGTTTTTTTAAATTGCTATTGTGCCAAAGTACTTGCAACAGAGTTATATATACATAAATCTCAATAAATATTTGTTGATTGATTGCCCAATTTCACATGGCTGATAGTAGCTGAGGTTATAATCTGAGTCTTTTGACATTTAAGTTCAGTGTTTTTCTTACCATAATGGGCTGCTTGCATTCCCATCTCAAAATAATAATTGCCTTCTCCTTTTGAAAGGAGGAAATTAAAACTCTGAGAGATTTAAATAACTTGCCCAAATTCACACAGGTAGGCCAGGGCAGAATAAGGTCTTAAAAGTCTAGTCTGCTTGGTGTTCTTAGATGCCCTGTAAACTGCAGCTTCCAAGAACAAGAACTCACATCATATCTTATGGATGAAATTTGTATTTGTATCTTAAAGCCCTCTTCAAAAAAGAAAATATGCCATCCGTTTTTATCAGGCGTTAGAACTGAGTGGTCAAGAATAAGGATTCTATAGCCAGAGTTAAGTCCCAGTTCTACTACTTCAGCTAAGTTTCTCTGTGGCTCAGATTCATCAGCCAAAAATGATGTTAATAATAATACTTATCTCATGGGAGTTGTTTGAGAATTAAGTATGAGTTGCTTAGAACAGTGCCTGACATATAGTAACCTCATGTGTTACTATTATTTCCCGGGTATACATTTCCATTGAAAAAATTTATCTTCTAGACAGTGAAGCTTAATTCTATTGTTCTCTCTTGTTCTATTTTCTAGGGACACAAAAACTAGTAGGGCATCACCCTCATTGCATGCTACAGTCTCTAATTATTATGATGAAGATTTTTTTAGAGTGGGGGGAGGGACGGAGGGAGAGGGAGAGAGAGAATCCTAAGCAGGTTCCACACTCAGCACAAACCAGATGCAGGACTCAATCCCATGACCCTGAGATCATGACCTGAGCCGAAGTCAAGAGTTGGATGCTCAACTGACTGAGCCACCTAGGTGCCCTCATGATGAAGTTTTTTACCCTTCTCTAACAGGTTTCTTAATCTTTAAGCAAAGATCTGATTTCTCCAGTACTCATACTAAAAATACTACAAGAAATTTGTTGTACTTAGACCAGGAAATAACATTAATACTTAGAGGATAACAATATTTATTTTCATATGGTGTACAAAGGACAGCCACATTTATTATTAGAGCAGGAATGAGTAGTCATTTTTTTTAATGTTATCTTGAAAGAATGTACACTCTCTTGTGTAAAATTAAGACACTTCATGTAGGGTGATACAGTGGATGAGCACTGGACTTGGGAATCAGAAAACCTAGGTTCATGCCCCACTTAACATTTATGAATTGTGTGACATTGGGTGAGAAGGTCCTCTTAGCCTCTTTCAGCCCCAATTTCTTGTACTGTGAAAGGACATAATAGTGACTGCTCCGATTATCTTGTAATGTTTGGTATTTATCAAATAATATTTTATTTTTTCAAGGCCCCAATTCAAATACTACCTGCTCAATGAAGGCCTTCCCTAACTCCTCCAGTTAGATTACTTCTTTCTTCTTTATATTCTGATAGCAATTTGTATCTCTACAATATTCCATTTCTTTGAGTCAGAATGACCCTATCTTCCCACTGGATTGTAAGCTTTTTGTGAGTATATATTCATTTTTATTTTCTGCACACTGTCTGGTATAATGCCTTGAACATGTTCTCCATACGTATTCACTGAATTGAAATGAATTTGTGCAATAGTGCTTTGTAAACTGAAATATGTACAAATGGAAATTATTATCAATATGGACTTATACTTGGCACTTAATCTTTCTCATAGACTTTTTAAACTCACTTATGCCATCCTATGTTTAATCAGACTCTACTCTGCATCTCCAAGTATGTTGTCTTGGGGAGTCAACCAGGAGCACAATTAAAGTCTTTATTAAGTTCCTGAATGCAAGTTGTATTGTCCTAACTGCTTTCCAAATCAAATCATCATGGTCTCTGCTTTACAAGAGCACAGTCGAAAATCATTATCAAATGTCTGCATGCAAGTTATGCTGTCCTTAGTACTGTTTGAATTGAATTAAATAATTAGATCAGTGACTTCTAGACTTGCAGTGTAAGGGAGAAAGGCTTGTGTGAGTACATTTATGAAAGACGCTAAAAACTAAAAAATAAAACCACACTGATTGAATATATAACAATTTTTGTTGAGAATTATGACTGACATGGGCAGTTTTAGATTTGGATGTTTGGTCTAAGTCCACTAGGCAAGCAGCCTTCATATCACTTCTTATTAATTGGGAAAAATCTGTGTGTATTGAACTTTTCACAAGTTTTTTATGTAGTCCCTGGAAGTTATATAATTCATTTTTCTTCTATAATATTCTACAGGTCATAAAGTTACTCTTCTTTAGTATTTGGCGTGATATGGCTTTGGTGTGATGTGGGTTTGGTGTGATGTGAGGATGTTTTTCTTCAGTCTCATTACAATCAGAGAAACAAAATCTTACTTGTGAATGTAGAAAACTGTTCCAGTGTACAAAAATAAAAGTAAAAAAGAAGAAAAGAAACAAAAAATAAGAGGAAACAAAGGGAAAGTAAAAGAACTGAAAGTGAAAACAAGTGAAAATAAGACCTGGGCATTAATATCTGTTATAAATATAAATAAATATTTGATACTAAACTATATGAGATGTATCAGGTTTAAATGTTTATAAATGTTTGAATGAATGAGTAATAGTCCATTGTATATGTATATCACATCTTTATCCATTCATCTATTGATGGACACTTTAGTTGCTTCCATATCTTGGCTATTGTAAATAATGCTGCAATGAACATAGAGACATAGAGGTGCATAAATCTTTTTGAATTAGTGTTTTCATTTTCATTGAGTAAACACCCAGTAGTGAAATTACTGGATCATATGGTATTCTTTTTTTTTTTTTTTTTTGAGGAAACTTCATACTGTTTTCCACAGTGGTTGCACCAATTTACATTCCCGCCAGTAGTGCTCTTTTCTCTGCATCTTTGCCAACAGTTATTTCTTGTCTTTTTGATACTAGCCATTTTGACTGGTATGAAGTGATTTTTCATTGTGGTTTTGACTTGCATTTCCCTGATAATTAGTGACGTTGAAGATCTTTTCATGTGTCTATTGGCTATCTGTATGTCTTCTTCAGAAAAATATCTATTCAGGTCCTCTGCCCATTTTTTATTGGATTAATTTTTTTTCTTGGTGTTGAGTTGTTTGAGTTTAAAAAAATTAACACCAATAGAGAAATTAAAAGAATAGTACAAAGACATTTATATATTCTTAGCTTATCCAGCTGTTGATATTTTGCCATGTTTGTGTGATCTCTCTGTATATACATATATTTGTTGAGTAGTGTGAAATTAAACTGCAGATATTATGATACCCTAATTCTTCAGCATGTATCTCCTAAGAACAAGGAAATCTCCTACATAATGCCATTTTCTGTTTCCTTATTATTGTGGATGTGTTTGATTATTGCTTATAGTTTTCTTTTCATTTTTGAGGCATTTTATATTTTCTTGGACCAGCAATCACAGAGGATTCTGTGAAGCAGTGTTAGGTGCTGAGGTGGCTTGCTAGATTTCTTAGTTTGAATGCCCCCTTCTGTTGGTACAGTAAGGTGCATTTAAAAAATATTTGGTGCTTTGGAGTGGAGATGGGGTTATTATACTTCTGATTTTGTGCTTCTCATTTGTTTCTACAGGGCTCTTAATTTCAACTACTTGCTTTTTTCTTTCTTTTCACTGACAAGCTTCCAAGAGATTTTCCCTTCCAGGTTGCCTTTCTTTTTCTCTGCCTCCAAAGTGGATTCAATCTTCACCAGAGTTGTTCTGTCTTTGTAATTAAGGCCTGAAGTTTGATCCTCAACAATTTCTGCCTTCTGGCTGCAGAAGATGAGAGAGTCTTTCTATACTGCTAAGGAGTTCTTCTGACTTTCATAATTTGCCTTAAATTGGTCATTAATCACCCTTAGTGTTATGTTGTCTTTGTCCAAAGCTTTGATCACACTTAGCCACATTCATTCAAACCTTTTGTCTTTATAATTATTATTTCCTCTGAACCTCTTGCATGATTGAGATATTGTACCTGCCAGTGTATCCCCTCTCACCAGTTTTTCATTCCAGTTTACCACAGGTGAAAGTGGTAACAAATTGCACCATCAACATGCCAGGAGTTATTATCAATGCTCTACCTACTACTAGTATTGGGGTTCTCATTGCCAGGGCTAATGAGTGCTGCAGCTCAAAAATCCCATTTTAGAATTTGTTTTTTTCAGACCATTCTTTATGCCAACTAGGTCAGTGGTCCTGGGAAACAGATTCTGGGGTGAAGAATTTGCATATAGGAATTTCGTTGGGAATGCTATCAGGAACAACACCTGTGAGGGTGTAAGAATGTAAGATTGGGCAAAGTGATGAGTTATGCTGTGAAGTGGTTACCGCAAAGTCCTCAACTGATCTATAGAAGCTTTGGAACTTAGACAACCTTTCAGACTTGTTCTAAATTGCAGCAGGAGGATGAGATCTCACAGGCCACCTTTGTGGCAGAGGTGTAACTTTCGGTGAGGGAGCTCCCTTTGAACTGAAAGCAGTTACTAGTTAGGGGCTCAGATATGAGCTGTCAGCAACAAACAAACCTGGCAACTAAGGATTGATGACTTTGGTTCTGATTGAGAAATCTGGGCAGTGCACCTGAACCTACACTAGAAGAGATAAGAGAGAAAGTAGAAAGTCTTATCAAAAGGTGAATAAAATACTTCAGGTGAGAGATAATGACAGCTTGGTAGTCAGAGGTGGTTGGATTTGGGATATATTTCAAAGGATTTGCTAATGGATTAGATGGCAGGGGAGAGAGGAATCAAGGGTATCCTCAAAGATTTTTGGCCTGAACAACTGAAAGAAGTTGTCTCATTAATTTAATGAGAAGTGATGGCTAGTAGATTTTTGTCTTAAAGCAGCTGTATTGACTGAAGAATGTAACTAACCTCTTATCTCATTTACAATTTCTAGCTGCATTAAAGAACAGGGGTTTATAATTTTCTGTTCTGATAATAGAAATTGCCTAAATTGATCCAATTAGAAGTTTAAAAATTGAATAGACTCATCACCTTGGAATAAATTAAAATTTTGTCAAATAATTATCCTTAATGAAATAAACTCAGGATTAAAGTCAAATACTTTTAAACTTTCAAAGATAGGTAATTCTTATGATAAGCATCCGTTTCCAAAGGTGTAAAATAGCGAAAAATCTTTCTAAGTCATTTTAAGAAAATAGCATAACCCTGATATCAAAACTGAGCACTGATAACAGTAAAAGAAGAAAATACAGATTAATCTCATTTGGGAATTTAGATTAAAAATCCTAGTGAAAGCACTAATAAATCTGATTCAAGAGTACTTGAGGACATTAACAAAATGGTGGCATAGGAATTTCTACTGGTCATCTCCTCCCGGAAATAATTGTTTATTATCAATAATATTATTGATAATAAACAATTATCTATACATGAAATACCTTCATGAGAGCCAGGATTCCAGGTGAGAGATTGCAGCACCTGGATGAAGCACAGAAGTAAGAAAGGATACATTGAGAAGGGTAGGAAAGATTGATTCACAAAACTGCTACTTCCCCTTCCTCAAGCCGGAGCAGCCTGGACCAGAGAGAGAAGGAAAATAAAGTGAGTGCTTACCTTTACTATGGACCCTAGAGCCAGCACACCCTATTGCCAGGTAGACTCCTGGAGCCCTAGGTGACTTCATGTAGGCTCCTGAGAACCCAGTCCCTGGTCCACCCCAGAGCTTGCCTACTTCAGCAGCCCAGACACCTCCTGTGGCCCCAGGTAGCTTTGAGGGCTTTGCTGGTGGGCTACCATGAACCAAGCCCCTGACTCAGCCTGATGCCTGCCAGATCCAGCAGCCCCAGGCAGCTCCCATGGCTCCAGGCTCTCAGAGGACCCCTGAACCCAGGCTTCTGGCCCATCTGGTGCTGGTTGGCTCCTCCAGCCCAAGGTGGCCCAAGGTGGTTCTCACAGCTCCAGGCAACTTCTTCAGCTCCAGCCTCCCAGTGGACTCCTGTGAACCCAGATTCTGGCCCACCCAGAACTGGCTGGTTCTTGTGGCCCTAGGTAGCTCCTGTGGCTTCAGGCTCCTAATCAATGCCTGCAAACCTGGGCCCCAGTGTGAACCCAGAGTGCTGGCAAGGCCCACCACCAGACTGACTACAGCTACCCACGCTTTCAGCCCATCCCAGAATTAGGCCGTGCAAGTACTCCAGTAGCAAGCCTGCCCACAGACACCACCAATCTGCCTACGCAGAATCTGTGGACAGGCTGAGTGATGAAGGGTTCTATCTGTTGAAGCCAGTCTGCAGAGACTGGAAGAAGTCCCAATGTCCTCAAATGTGCAGACATCAACACAAGGCCAATATCATGAATAATCAAGGAAACATGACATCACCAAAGGAAACTAATAAAATCAGTGACTGTAAAAAAAATAAAGATTTTTGAATTGTCTGACAAAGAATTCAGAAGAATTCTCTTAAAGAAACTTGGTGAACTACAAGAAAACACAGACAACTAAATGAAAAACAATGCATCAATAAAACACAAAGTTCCACCAAAAAATAAATCATTAAATGAGCAGAAATCTGAGAGCTGAAGACTAATAATGATTGAACCAAAAGACTTAATAGAGGTCTTAAAAAGCAGACTTGACTAAGCAGAAGTAACAGTGAACTAGAAGAGAGGCCATTTGAAATTACATAATTAGAGAAACTATAAGATAACATTTAAAGAAGCAATCTATGCAGTCTTAGAGTCTCAGAAGGGCAAGAGAAAGAGAGAGAAAGGAGCAGAAACCTCATTTAAAGAAATAATGGCTGAGAACGTCCCAAATCTGAGGGAGATTTAGATACCCAAGTTCATGAAGCTAATAGGTCAAAATTTCAACCCAGTGATCTTCTCCAAGACATAATAAAACTGTCTAATATCAAAGAAAAAGAGAACATTTTAAAAGCAACAAGAGAAAAACATATTCTCACATGAAAGATATAGAAAACAAAAGTCAACTGAGTAAATTTGAGGATCTAATTGGTTTTATTAAATGATACATGAATTGGGCAGCATCCCATCCAGCAAGTAGAGGGGAGCTCCAAGCACTTGTACAAAATGAAAGATTTTTATAGGAAGGAGGGTAGGGCAAGAAAGTTATTAGTAAAAGAAAAGGATTGTTTCAGGCAAGGTTACATTTCATTAAAGGGAAGAACAGGAGATTTTATCATGTAGATTACCTCATCCTCCTTTGGGAAATTGAGAAGGCCCATGTGACAGACTCATTGGTGCCCATCAGAAAATTCCTAACTGACAGGTTAAGACTACATTTCTGGGGAGGTTGAACTGCAATTAGATTAGGTACTAAGTCCTGGTTTGGGGACTCAGCCTAAGTGATGCCATTTTAGTTCTGTGGTTTTCTTTTTAACAAAGGAAATCCCCATAAGGCTGTCAGTGGGTTTCTCAGCAGAAACCTTTCAGGCTAGGAGAGTGAGATGATATATTCAAAGTGCTGAAAGAAAAAGACTGCCAACCAAAAATATTTTACCCAACAAAGTCATCTTTCAGAAATGAGGAAGAGATAAAGATTTTTCTAAACAAAAGCAGAAAGAGTTCATCACACCTTGACTTGCTTTATAAGAAGTGCTGAAAGGAGTTCTTCAAGATGAAATGAAAGGATGCTGATTAGTAGCAAGGAAATATATGAAAATCTATTATGCTGATAAAGGTAAGTACATAGTCAAATTCAGAATATTTTAATACTATGAAAAGGTGATGAATTAATCAGTTAACTCTAGTATAAAGATTTAAAGGGAAAATATTAAAAATATGGTAGCTACAATAATTTTTAAATGGATACAAAATATAAAAATAGGTAAATTATGACATCAAAATATAAATTATGTGGGGGACTAAAAGGGTAAAGTTTTGTATATGATTTAAGTTTGTATTAGCTTAAAATAGACTGTTATATCTGAAGATGTTTTATATAAGCCTCATGGTAACTGCAAAGTAAAAACCTATAGTGGATACTCATAAGATAAAGAGATGGGAATCAAGGCACATCATTACAAAAAATCATCAACTCAGAAAGAAAGCAAAGTAAGAGGAAAGGAATAAAGGAACTACAAAAAGCAAGAAAAAAATAAGATGGCATTAGTAAGCCTTACCTGTCAATAATTACTTTAAATGTAAATGGATTAAATTCTTTAATTAAAAGGCATTTCAGCTCTAAGGACACAGGCTTATAATGAAGGGATGGAAAAAAGATATCCTTGCAAATGGAAAACAAAATGGAGCAAGAGTAGCCATACTTAGACCAGAAAAAATAGACTTTAAGTCAAAAACTGTATCAAGAGACAAAGAAGTTTTTCTATAATGATGAAGTGATCAATTTATCAAGAATATGTAACAATGGTAAATATATGCAGCCAGCATCAGAGCAAATACGTTGAGCAAGTGCTAACAGATTTGAAGGGAGAAATAGACAAAAATACAATAATAGGAGGATTCAGTACCCCAATTTCAACAATAAATAGATCATCCAGAGAGAAAATCAATAAGGAAATACTGGACTTGAACCATACTTTAGACCAAATGTACCTAACAGACATATACAAAGCATTCCACCCAACAGAAGCAGAATACACATTCTTCTCAAGTAAACATGGAATATTCTCCAGAATAGATCATATGTTAAGTCACAAAATAAGTCTTAGCAAATGTAAGAAGACTGAAATAATACCAAGTATCTTTTCTGACCAAGATTAATAACTAGAAATCGGAAACAGGAGGAAAGCTGGAAAATTTACAAATGTGTGGAAATCAAAAGAGAAAAAAAATCTTGAAACAAAAGAAGATGGATGTACAATATACCAAAACTTATGGGATGCACCCAAAGCCATCTATATATACAGTGCAATCCCTATCAAAATTCCAATGATCTGTATCACAGAAATAGAAAAAAAAAATCCTAAAATTTGTATGTAACTACAAAAGACTCCAATAGACAAAGTAATCCTGAGAAAGAAGAACAAAGCTGGAGGCATCACACTTCCTGCTTTGCAGGAAAGCTTCAAAACTACATGGTACTAGCATAAAAACAGACACATAAATCAATGGAACAGAATAGAGAGAGAGCCAAGAAATAAACCCACACATATATAGTCAACTAATACTTGGCCACAGAGCCGAAAACCCTCAATGAGGAAAACGTAGTCTTTTTTAATGTGTTGGGAAAACTGAATAACCACATGCCAAAGAATAAAACTAGATGCCTACCTTACATCCCTTACAAAAATTAATTTGAAATAGATTAAATACTTAAATGTAAGAACTATAACTGTAAAGCTATTAGAAAAAAAAAAACAGGGGAAATGTTCCTTGACATTGGTCTTGGCAAAGGTTTTTTTTTTTTTGGATATGACACTAAAAGTGTAAGCAACAAAAGCAAAAGTAAACAAGTGTGACTATATCAAGTTAAAAAGCTTCTGCATAGCAAAAGAAACTATCAGCAAAATAAAAGGCAATCTACATAATGGGAAAAATATTTAGAAACTGTGTATCAGATAAGGATTTAATATGCAAAATACATAAGGAACTCCTCCTATAACTCCATAGGGAAAAACCAACAATCTAGTTTAAAAATGGGCAAAGGCCTCTTTCTGCCATCATGGAGCCTGTGGAGGCCTGCTGGGAACAGGACTCCTAAAATGACAAATATGTCTGGAAGGCTGTGGTCCAAGGCCATTTTTTGCTGACTATATGAGGGGTCTCCAGAACCAGAGGGAGCACACAGCTTTTCTTAAAATTGAAAATGTTTATGCTCAAGATGAAACTGAATTCCCTTTAGGCAAGAGATGTGCTTATGTGTACAAAGCAAAGAACAACACAGTTACTCCTGGTGGCAAACTGAACAAAACCAGAGTAATCTGGGGAAAAGTAACTCAAGCTCATGGAAACAGTGGCATGGTTTGTGCCAAGTTCCAAAGGAACCTTCTTCCTGAAGCCATTGGCCACAGAATCTGTGTGGTGCTCTACCCCTCAAGGATTTAAACCTAGTGAAAAGTAAATAGATAAAAGTGCAGATTTGTAAAAAAAAAAAAAAAAAAAGGCAAAGGACTTGAAAAGGCAGTTTTTCCAAAGAAGACATACAATGGCCAATAGGTACATGAAAAGAAAGCTGGACATCACTGATCCTCGTGGAAATGCAAATCAAAACCATAATGATATCTCACCTCATACTAGTTAGAATGGCTAAAATCAAAAAGACAAGAGACAACAAGTGTTGGCAAGGCTATGGAGAAAAGGAAATGGTTGCGCACTGTTGGTGGAAATGCAAATAAATATAGCCACCATGGAAAACAGTATGTAGGTTCCTCAAAAAGTTAGACATAGAACTACCATTAGATCCAGTACTCCCACTTGTAGACATCCCAGAGGGATGAAAACACTATCTTGGAGAGATATCTGTACTCCCATGTTTAATGTAGCATGATTTTTAATAGACAAGATGTGGAAACTACCTAACTATGTATCAACGGATGAACGGATAAAGAAATGTAGTATGTATACATAAACAATGAAATATTCAGCCATAAGAAAGAAGGAAATCCCGCTTTTCGAGACAACATGGGTGGGGCTTGAGAGCATTTATGCCAGTGGAATAAGTCAGACAGAAAGAGGTAAATACTGTATATTCTCACTTAATATGTGGAATCCAAGAAAGCTGAACCAATAGAAATAATGTAATGGT
The DNA here is from genome assembly GCF_009762305.2 of Zalophus californianus. Classification (NCBI taxonomy): domain Eukaryota; kingdom Metazoa; phylum Chordata; class Mammalia; order Carnivora; family Otariidae; genus Zalophus; species Zalophus californianus. Next base: position 46,804,926 of record NC_045605.1, read on the forward strand.
GATTGTCAGGGGCTGAAGGGTAGGGAAAATGAGCAGGTATTGGTCAAAGGGTACAGACTCCTATTTATTAGATGTTAAGTCCTGGGGATCTAATGTGTAGCATGGTGATTATAATGAACAATACTACATTATATACTTAGAAGTTTTTAAGAGAGCAGGTCTTAAATTTTTTTTTTTACCGCAAAAAGAAATGGTAATTAATTATATGAAGGGATAGAAGTGTTAACTAACTTCATTGTGATAATCATTTTGCAATATATACATGTATCAAATCATTATATTGTATACCTTAAACTTACATATGACAATAATATCTCAGTAAAGTTGGGAAAAAAGTACATTGAAAAAAAACACCAAGAAAGATTAACTTTACAAATGCAGTAGGGATTACTATTAGTAAATCTATTTGTGTAACATATCTCTAATGGCCCAAAGAAAATAAAAGATACAACAGTGATAGAGTAATAATACTAGCTCACGTTTTCTGAATCCTATAGTGAGCTATGGTCTAGGTACTGTTTTAAGTGACATCTGTGTATCTATATATATGCACGCACATATATGTACATATACACATGAACACACAATTAGTTTATATAAAAATTTCATGAGGTAGATAATATTTTAGTCTTCATTTTAGATGAGAAAAACTGAAACATAGAAAAGTTTAGTAATTTGCTTAAGTTCACACAGTTACTATGTGTAAGAGTTAAGATATGAGCCAAGGAAGAACCTGTAATGTTAAGCCACTATGCTAGGTTGCCTCTCAATATATAAAAATAACAATGCTATAAGATTTATAATTTGCTAACATTTATCAGGTGGTTATTATGTGCCAGATACTACTCTAAGCACTTTGAGTTAACTCATCCTCACTATAGCAATATGATGCAGATATTTTTATTATTATTTTTATTTTACAGATTAGTGAGGTAGAGAAGGAAGGGTTAACTCCTGAAGATTACTTCTCTACTGCCCTACTAAGTGTTGAGTTAGGATTTGGATCCATGTAATCTACCTTCAGAGCAGATGCTGTACTGCCTCCAAAACATTTGAGCATTCATTCCTGATAATAAACAAAAGAAAACAATGCAAAATCAACCACCAACCAACCAGAATCTATGTTCTTAAACTAAATTAAAAGGATGCTTCCTTAAAATTATTTTTAAAAATCTATCTAAAATTCCATTGTATATCATGCTTCATGAAGTTTTTAAACACTAAATATATTACCATTAAATTTAGTAACAGGGTATGCTGCATTAAATCAACACGATTTATTTAATTAAAAATTATTTATTTAAGAGAGAGAGCAAGCGTGTGCGGGTGGAGGGGCAGAGGGAGATAGAGAGCAAGAGAATCTCAAGCCAACTTCCTGCTGAGTTTGGAGTCAGACTCTGGGCTCCATCTCATGACCCCTGAGATCATGACTTGAGCTGAAATCAAGAGTCAGACGCTTAACGGACTAAGCCACCCAGGCACCCCTAAATCAACACTATTTAAAAAAAAAAACAAACCGTTTTTGGAGATACAGTATAAAAGATATGAAAAAGTTTGATGAAAAAAATGAAACCACACCAATACATAATTGAGATGAAGTCATGAATAGGGAATTCACAAAAATATAATTATAAGTTGGTGATCAAAAAAGAAGGGCAGTGAAGAAGTAAGAAAGTGAAGGTGAGATACTCAGTAAAGGGTGCATTGTCAAACTAGTAAAATAACCTTACTAGGGAACTCCAGGAGTCAGTGTAGAATCAGCCAGCCTCAGTTAATCTCTGTTACCTCCAGTGACAGAAGGAGCTAGAGTATTTACATACCATCCTCTGTTGCTCAGGACAAGTTAAGTGTTACTCCTTGAAGAGAGAGGATGTTTGTTGATTTTCTGGCACTTCCAGCCAGCCCAGCACACTGAGAGGGTTTCTAGCTCCAGAAAAAGCTCCAAGGCAGTTGGAAGTCTGGCTTGCATCATAGTGGTGAGGCCTGGGGCTGGGGTATTGACTGTGTACTGCAACATCATAACAACACCTTTTTGAATACTGATACTGACATCCACACTTTTCAGGAGTTAATATTTTTTTTTCTATAAGTAGAATGACAAGAACAGAATCTCATTGTAATACCTATATGTTCAGGAGAATTTGGAAAAAGCAGCTTAGCTGGACCTCAACTAAGGAGCTTATTTATTGAAGAAATGAAAAAACCTTGCTGTTACCCAGTTCATCTCTAAAATATTGGTGCTCAGAAACAAGTGCTAATACAATTATACCTGTTTGTTGGCAAGTCTTCTATTAATAAAAGAGAACATGATTTCTGTTTTAAGATCAGAAGGGACTAGACTTATTTTAATCCTGTGAACCAATCATCTTGCAAACTGTATGAGAAATGATGCTGTCACCTTGCAATATACAAACTATAATTTTCTTCCATTGCATGGGAAGAGAGACTCTGAATTTATCTTCAATTACAATTGTTATATTCTGACAACCGTATGAAAAGATTAATGAACATTTCCAGGTCTTATAAGCATTAAAATACCAAAGCTCTTAAAAATTGTTCCAAATGGCTAGATCCTAGCATGGTGTCTGATACATAGTAGATACTTAAAAGATATTTTTTGAGACTCAATTACCATTAGTACTAAACTTTCTGGATTAGTTTGATCCATTCTTTTATTTATTCTGCATTGAGTATCTACACCACATCAGACACAGTGCTAATTTAGAATTTTACCTAGATGGATCTATATATTATTTGGCAGAGAAAAATAACTTGAGTCTCTTAGTAATGTTATTTATATATTTAACCTTAGAACTGTTCCCATACACAGAGGAAATCTTTACCCTTAATGCAAATTTTAGAGACTTGTTTGTCTTTCTAAAACTTCCTATATCTGTTTAAGTCTTTCTCTCCATTGCCATTTCTTATTCTAGCTGTTTGACAGCTTCTTTTATAGAACAGCTCACTAAAAACTCCTGAGAACTTTACAGACCATTACATAGAGAAGTAGTCTCCCCATTTCCTGCCTTCTTAGTAGAACATTGCATTTAATTGATAGATCAGTTTGAGGCTAGTGAGTACCGTCATGGTTTCACACATTCTTTAGATGTTCTGAAATTGTTGATCAGTAGTAATTTTATGCTTGCTAAGGACTCCTAACCCCACTGCTCTGGAAATCACTAAGTTCTTGTGTTCCCTAATTGTTTTAGGTTTCAGTTTAGTCACCTCTGAAATTTTGTATCTTCTGTGACAGTTTTCTAATTCATAGAAAAGAAGAAAGTGATTCTTTTTTCCTAGAGTTGTGAAAATACAATGAGATACTATAGGAAAGAGCTTTGTAGACAATAAGGCATTCTAGGTATGTAAGCTATTATTACTGCTACCACAGTTACTACCACCACCATAGTCATTTAAGAGTTGATGGACCTTCGCTAAGTTACTTTTCTGAGCTTCCATGTTCTCATTTATATGAAGACGGCCTCTGTGTTCAATTCTGCCTCAGCATCAAGAGAGGTTTTACTGAGGAAGGCATCCTGGAAGAGAATTTTGAAAGATGAGTCATTCTTAGCTTTCGAGAAAGGGAAGACAGACATTTCAGGTAAAGTTAGCAGTGTGAGCAAAGCTGAAATAGTCTGGTGATTTGAAACTGCAAACAATTTGGCAGGAGCTTCTCTGCAGTGACTCTTTTTTTAAAAAATTTTTTTATTGTTATGTTAATCACCATACATTACATCATTAGTTTTTGAGTAGTGTTCCATAATTCATTGTTTGTGCATAACACCCAGTGCTCCACGCACAATATGCCCTCTTTAATACCCATCACCAGGCTAACCCATTCCCCCACCTCCTCCCCTTTAGAACCCTCAGTTTGTTTTTCAGAGTCCGTTGTCTCTCATGGTTCCTCTCCCTCTCTGACTTACTCCCCTTCAGTCTTCCCCTCCTGCTGTCTTTGTCTTTGTCTTTTTCTTTTTTCTTAACATATGTTGCATTATTTGTTTCAGAAGTACAGATCTGTGATTCAACAGTCTTGCACAATTCACAGCGCTCACAATAGCACATACCCTACCCACTGTATATCACCCAGCCACCCCATCCCTTCCACCCCCACTACTCCAGCAACCCTCAGTTTGTTTCCTGAGACTAAGAATTCCTCATATCAGTGAGGTCATATGATAAATGTCTTTCTCTGATTGGCTTATTTCACTCAGCATAACACCCTCCAGTTCCATCCACGACTTTGCAAATGGCAAGATCTCATTCCTTTTGATGGCTGCATAATATTCCATTGTGTATATATACCACCTCTTCTTTATCCATTCATCTGTTGATGGACATCTTGGCTCTTTCCACAGTTTGGCTATGGTGGACATTGCTGCTATAAACATTGGGGTGCATGTACCCCTTCGGATCCCTACATTTGTATCTTTGTGGTAAATACCCAGTAGTGCAATTGCTGGATTGTATGGTAGCAATATTTTCAACTGTTTGAGGAACCTCCATACTGTTTTCCAGAGTGGTTGCACCAGCTTGCATTCCCACCAACAGTATAGGAGGGTTCCCCTTTCTCCGCATCCCCGCCAACATCTGTCGTTCCCTGACTTGTTCATTTTAGCCATTCTGACTGGTGTGAGGTGGTATCTCATTGAGGTTTTGATTTGGATTTCCCTGATGCCGAGCGATGTTGAGCACTTTTTCATGTGTCTGTTGGCCATTTGGATGTCTTCTTTGGAAAAATATCTGTTCACGTATTCTGCCCATTTCTTGATTGGATCATTTGTTCTTTGGGTGTTGAGTTTGATAAGTTCTTTATAGATTTTGGATACTAGCCCTTTATCTGATATGTCATTTGCAAATATTTTCTCCCATTCTGTCGGTTGTCTTTTGGTTTTGTGGACTGTTTCTTTTGCTGTGCAAAAGCTTTTTATCTTGATGAAATCCCAATAGTTCATTTTTGCCCTTGCTTCCCTTGCCTTTGGCGATGTTTCTAGGAAGTAGTTGCTGCGGCTGAGGTCGAAGAGGTTGCTACTTGTGTTCTCCTTTAAGATTTTGATGGACTCCTGTCTCACGTTTAGGTCTTTCAACCATTTGGAGTCTATTTTTGTGTGTGGTATAAGGAAATGGTCCAGTTTTCCCAAAACCATTTGTTGAAGAGACTATCTTTTTTCCATTGGACATTCTTTCCTGCTTTGTCAAAGATGAGTTGACCATAGAGTTGAGGGTCCATTTCTGGGCTCTCGATTCCGTTCCATTGATCTATGTGTCTGTTTTTGTGCCAGTACCATACTGTCTTGATGATGACAGCTTTGTAATAGAGCTGGAAGTCCGGAATTGTGATGCCGCCAGCTTTGCTTTTCTTTTTCAGTATTCCTCTGGCTATTCTGGGTCTCTTCTGGTTCCATACAAATTTGAGGATTATTTGTTCCATTTCTTTGAAAAAAGTGGATGGTATTTTGATGGGGATTGCATTGAATGTGTAGATTGCTCTAGGTAGCATTGACATCTTCACAATGTTCTTCCAATCCATGAGCATGGAACGTTTTTCCATTTCTTTGTGTCTTCTTCAATTTCTTTCATGAGTATTTTATAGTTTTCTGAATACAGATCCTTTGCCTCTTTGGTTAGATTTATTCCTAGGTATCTTATGGTTTTGGGTGCAGTTGTAAATGGGATCAACTCCTTGATTTGTCTCTCCTTTGTCTTGTTGTTGGTGTATAGGAATGCCACTGATTTCCGTGCATTGATTTTATATCCTGCTACTTTACTGAATTCCTGTATGAATTCTAGCAGTTTTGGGGTGGAGTCTTTTGGGTTTTCCACATACAGTATCATATCATCTGCAAAGAGGGAGAGTTTGACTTCCTCTTTGCCGATTTGGATGCCTTTGATTTCTTTTTGTTGTCTGATTGCTGTGCCTAGGACTTCTAATACTATGTTGAATAGCAGTGGTGATAGTGGACATCCCTGCTGCGTTCCTGACCTTAGGGGGAAAGCTCTCAGCTTTTCCCCATTGAGAATGATATTTGCTGTAGGTTTTTCATAGATGGCTTTTATGATATTGAGGTATGTACCCTCTATCCCTATCATCTGAAGAGTTTTGATCAAGAAAGGATGCTGTACTTTGTCAAATGCTTTTTCTGCATCTATTGAGACGATCATATGATTCTTGTTCTTTCTTTTGTTAATATACTGTATCATGTTGATTGATTTGCGGATGTTGAACCAGGCTTGCGGCCCAGGGATAAATCCCACTTGGTCATGGTGAATAATCCTTTTAATGTACTGTTGGATCCTATTGGCTAGTATTTTGGTGAGAATTTTTGCATCCATGTTCATCAAGGATATTGGTCTGTAGTTCTCCTTTTTGATGGGGCCTTTGTCTGGTTTTGGGATCAAGGTAATGCTGGCCTCATAAAATGAGTTTGGAAGTTTCCCTTCCATTTCTATTTTTTGGAACAGTTTCAGGAGAATAGGTATTAATTCTTCTTTAAATGTCTGATAGAATTCCCCTGGGAAGCCATCTGGCCCTGGGCTTCTGTTTTTTGGGAGAGTTTTGATGACTGCTTCAATTTCCTTAGTGGTTAGAGGTCTGTTCAGGTTTTCTATTTCTTCCTGGTTCAATTTTGGTAGTTGATACATCTCTAGGAATGCACCCATTTCTTCCAGATATATACTTTGCTGGCGTAGAGTTGCTCATAATATGTTCTTATAATTGTTTGTATTTTTTGGGTGTTGGTTGTGATCTCTCCTCTTTCATTCATGATTTTGTTGATTTGGGTCATTTCTCTTTTCTTTTTGATAAGTCTGGCCAGGGATTTATCAATCTTATTAATTCTTTTAAAGAACCAGCTCTTAGTTTCGTTGATCTGTTCTACTGTTCTTTTGGTTTCTATTTCATTGATTTCTGCTCTGTTCTTTATGATTTCTCTTTTCCTGCTGGGTTTAGACTTTATTTGCTGTTCTTTCTCCAGCTCCTTTAGGTGTAGGGTTAGGTTGTGTATTTGAGACCTTTATTGTTTCTTGGGAAAAGCTTGTATTGCTATATACTTTCCTCTCAGGACTGCCTGTGCTGTATCCCAAAGATTTTGGACAGTTGTGTTTTCATTTTCATTGGTTTCCATGAATTTTTTTAATTCTTCTTTAATTTCCTGGTTGTCCCATTCATTCTTTAGTAGGATGCTCTTTAGCCTCCATGTATTTGAGTTCTTTCAGACTTTCCTCCTGTGATTGAGTTCTAGTTTCAAAGCATTGTGGTCTGAAAAGATGCAGGGAATAATCCCAGTCTTTTGGTACCAGTTGAGACCTGATTTGTGACCTAGGATGTGATCTATTCTGGAGAATGTTCCATGGGCACTAGAGAAGAATGTGTATTCCCTTGCTTTGGGATGGAATGTTCTGAATTTGTCTGTGAAGTCCATTTGGTCCAGTGTTTCATTTAAAGTCTTTATTTCCTTGTTGATCTTTTGCTTAGATGATCTGTCCATTTCAGTCTGGGGGGTGTTAAAGTCCTCCACTATTATTGTATTGTTGTCAATGTGTTTCTTTGCTTTTGTTATTAATTGGCTTATATAATAGGCTGCTCCCATGTTAGGGGCATAGATATTTACAATTGTTAGATATTCTTTTCTTTTTTTAAAGATTTTATTTATTTATTTGAGAGAGCAAGAGAACGAGAGATAGAAAGCACGAGAGGGAAGAGGGTCAGAGGGAGAAGCAGACTCCCCGCTGAGCAAGAAGCCCGATGTGGGACTCGATCCTGGGACTCCAGGATCATGACCTGAGCCGAAGGCAGTCGCTTAACCAACTGAGCCACCCAGGCGCCCCTACAATTATTAGATCTTCTTGTTGGATAGACCCTTTAAGTAGGATATAGTGTCCTTCTTCATCTCTTATTACTGTCTTTGTTTTAAAATATAATTTGTCTGATATAAGAATTGCCACCTCAGCTTTCTTTTGGTGTCCATTAGCATGGTAAATGGTTTTCCACCCCTTCACTTTCAATCTGGGGGTGTCTTTGGGTCTAAATGAGTCTCTTGCAGACAGCATATTGATGGGTCTTGTTTTTTAATCCAAGCTGACAGCCTGTGTCTTTTGATTGGGGCATTTAGCCCATTTACATTCAGGGTAACTATTGAAAGTATGAATTTAGTGCCATTGTATTGCCTGTAAGGTGACTGTGACTGTATATTGTCTGTGTTCCTTTCTGATTTATGCTGCTTTTAGGCTCTCTCTTTGTTTAGAGGACCCCTTTCAATATTTCTTGTAGGGCTGGTTTCGTGTTTGCAAATTCCTTTAGTTTTTGTTTGTCCTGGAAGCTTTTTATCTCTCCTTCAATTTTCAATGAGAGCCTTGCTGGATATAGTATTCTTGGCTGCATATTTTTCTCGTTTAGTGCTCTGAAGATATCTTGCCAGTCCTTTCTGGCCTGCCAGGTCTGTGGATAGGTCTGTTGCCAATCTACTGTTTCTACCATTGTAGGTTACCTATCTCTTCTCCTGAGCTGCTTTCAGGATTTTCTCTTTGTCTCTGAGACTCGTAAGTTTTACTAGTAGATGTCGGGGTGTTGACATATTTTTATTGATTTTGAGAGGGGTTCTCTGTGCCTCCTGGATTTTGATGCCTGTTTCCTTCCTCACATTAGGGAAGTTCTCTGTTATAATTTGCACCAATATACCTTCTGCCCCTCTCTCTCTTTTTTCTTCTTCTGGGATCCCAATTATTCTAATGTTGTTTCATCTTATTGTAATGCTTATCTCTCGAGATCTGCCTTCGTGATCCTGTAGTTGTTTCTCTCTCTTTTTCTCAGCCTCTTTATTTTCCATCATTTGGTCTTCTATATCACTGATTCTCTTTTCTGCCTCACTTATCCTAGCAGTTAGTGCCCCCATTTTTGATTGCACCTCACTAATAGCCTTTTTGATTTCGACTTGGTTAGATTTTAGTTCTTTTATTTCTCCAGAAAGCGTTTCTCTAATAACTTTGATGCTTTTTTCAAGCCCAGCTAGTATCTTTAAAGTCATGATCTGAACTCTAGGTCTGACATCGTACAAATGTCCGTATTGAGTAGGTCCCTGGCTGACGGTACTACATCTTGTTCTTTTTGCTGAGTTGATTTTTTTCATCTTGTCATTTTGTCCAGAGGAGAATAGATGAATGAGAGAACAAAATGCTAACAGGTTAACAATGTCTCCAGCAAATATACTCTATACAAATCAGAAAAGACCTGAAACCAGGGGAAAAGAAAGGGAAAGAAAGAAAAAAGAAAGAGAAAAAAAACACAAAAAGAAAAAGATAAAAACAAAAAAGAACAAATAAAAAAAAAACCAGAATATGATCAAATATGATCAGGTTATTGCATAGATCAGTGCCACACACTAGATTTTGTGTGTATTTTGGTCTGTTAGAAAAAAGTGCCTCCTAAAATTTTAAAGGAAGAAAGAGTTATATGTACAAAATAAGGGTTGATACAATGAAGGGATGGAAGATGACTGTAAAGATAAAAATTATAAAAGATTTTATAAAAGGAATTGATAAGATAAGAAGTTGTTTGAAAAAGGAAAGAAGATTAAAAAAAAAGGAAAAAAAAGGGAGAGAATGTAATCAGGCAGGTAAGTAGAACAAAGCCATACACTAGTGATTTAGTGCATGTTTTGATCTGTTAGAAGAAACTCTATCTTAAAATTTTAAAGAGAGAACAACTTATATATATATGCCAAAAATAAGGGTAAGTACTATGAAGGGATAAAATATGACTCTAAAAATGAAAAGTAAAAAATGTTTTTTTAAAAAAGGGATTGATAAGATGTTGGTTGAAAAAGGGAAAAAGAAAAAATAAAAAAAAACAGTTAAAAAATTAACTTTGAAAAACTCTGAATCATAGTAAAAAAAGCCATGAATTCTATGTGCAGTATTCCCCTAGCGCTGGAGTTCTCCCATTCTCCCTGATGGGTAAACTTGGTCTTGGCTTGCTGGCTGTTGGTGCTGATCTTCTGGGGGAGGGTCCTGTTGCTGTGGTTCCCAAATGTCTTTGCCAGAGGTGGAATTGCCCCGCCCTTGTCGGTCTGGGCTAAGCAAGCTGCTCGGGTTTGCTCTCAGGAGCTTTTGTTCCCTGCAAGTTCTCGGTACAGCTTTGGAGGACCAGGGTGATAATGGTGGCTTCTGAATCTTCACCTGGAGGAGCTGAGAACTTGGGGCCCCGCTCCTCAGTGCGCCCCCAGAGAAAAGCAGTCACTCCCGTCTTCCTGGTCTCCGGCCGCACTCCGTGCTCACCTGGCCTGTGACTGAGCATTTCTATCTCTGGCACCCAACCCCGTGTGGAGTCTCCAAACCTAGCAGATCCCTGCGGTGCACTCCCACGCCGCTCCTCCCCGGGGAGGAAGGGGAGTCTCCCCAGCTCTGCCACTTGTTGGGTCCCTGCTGCAGGAGTAGTGGCCCGACTGGGCCGCAGATCACAGTTTATGGCAACCCCGAGCTGAGAGCCCGCACCTCGGCTCCGTCTCTGCAGTTGGCTTTCCCGCTCCAATACCTGGGAGCTCTGCTGCAGTCAGGCACACCCAGTTTTTCTGTGACCCCGAGGGTCCTGAGACCACACTGTCCTGCGAGGGATCCACCCCCCGCTTAGCCACTGGAGCGACATCCCTCAGCGGAGCTGACTTCTAAAAATTCTGATTTTGTGCTCCGCGGCTCTATCACTTGCCAGAAGCGGCCAACGGAGGCCCCCTCCCCCGCCGTCTGTCTTCCCAAATATCGCCTCAGATTCACTTCTCCGCATGTCCTGCCTTCCAGTAAGTGGTCGCTTCTCTGTTCAGAGTTGTTGCTACTCTCTTCTTCGATCTCCTGTTGAGTTCGTAGGTGTTGAGAATGGTTTGATCCCTATTGAGCTGAAATCCTGAGACCAGGCGAAATCCAGGTCTCCTACTCCTCTGCCATCTTGCTTCGCACCCCCTCTGCACTGACTCTTAATGATAAGGATCCACAGGGAGGATCAGGCCAAAGCAAGCAGTTAAGACTGTATTCCTTAGTAATGTGGTGGCCCTGAATGATTTGAAGCAAAAATAAGAATCATAACTACAAGAAGGGTGGACCACGTCATGGGAAAATAGTAGTGAAGGTAAGACCCAACTAATAACAGTATTTACTGTGTACTAAATATTTATTTGACATTGTTTTGAGCATTTTACATGTATTATGTCATTCAATCCTAAGAACAACTATGAAAGTTAGGTCCTCATATTACCTCCATTTTACAGATGAGGAAATAGAAGCTCAAAAAAGTTATACACGTAGTCAGTGGCAGAATGTAATTCTTTCAGACTTCGCAATCTACATTCTTAATTGCTGCACTGTACTGCATAATTTTATTCTAAAGTTCTTATTTCCTGAACTTATATGGAGGCTGTTAAAAACTGTGTTAAAAATTAGATCACAGGCTCTTTGAGTTGGAGGATATTTTGTCCATGTAACATAATCGTCTGTCCAGTGCAGTGATCCCCTGTCATCCATGCATGCCCTATGAGTGATGCCCTGTGAATAGTCTTGCTCTGCTTCAGCACATGCTCTGTGATAGAAGCTCAGATAGAAAGAATGGGTCCCTAATAATTGTCCTCATTTTGAGCTGAAGCGTCTGTTTTTATCTGTTGTTGTCATGGTCTCAATGAATTGAATTGAAGATCTCTTTTAACTTAAGAATTTTCGGTCAGATCTTTCATTTCTTCAATCAGTATTATTATTATTTTTATTTTTTAGTAAACAAAAGCAAATCCAGATTTCTCCCGTAATCTCTGTAGGCTATTCACTCTCCTTATACATGTATGTTCAGTTATGAATTGCCAGCCATCTGAGAAAGACAGTATATCTGACAATTAAGAGTGTCGGCTTTGGAGCCACATAACATTGAGTCAGACAATCCAAGTGACAATCAGGTATTTTTTTTTTCTTCTGTGCTTCAGTTTCCTCATCTATAAGATTAGCTGAGATTAGCATGTAATAGATATGTAAACATGCTAGTCAACCAACATTTCCTTCTAATTAATGTGTTATTAGTTCTTCTTTTATAAAGTTTAATACAATAGTCATTATGGTAGATTGTTGCAATGATAGTGTACTAATGTTATAAAGTTTTTATAATATGTTGAATTGTTTGCAATGGGAAAGTGGTCTTTAGGATGGAATCCAAAATTCTTTCTATGGTATTGCACACTTACCAATTTAAATTTGACCTTGTTCCCTCTTGACCCTCAATGTTTTTTGTGCCTCTCTGTCACTGCTCCTATAGTTCCTTGTCTTGTGATGGCTCCTTCCACCATATCTGTTTATATAAATTCTATTATTATAAAGTTCAATTCAATGCTGTATCCCCTCTGAGATCTTTCTCATTGCTCTTCTTTATGACCCCCTGTGCTGATAATCACTTTCCATTTTTCACATTATTTATTTATTTTTTAATTTAATTTTATTATGTTATGTTAGTCACCATACAATACATCATTAGTTTTTGATGTGGTGACCCATGCTTCATTGTTTTCATATAACACCCAGTGCTCCATGCAGTATGTATCCTCCTTAATACCCATCACTGGGCTAACGCATCCCCCAAGCCCCCTCGCCTCTAAAACCCTCAGTTTGTTTCTCAGAGTTCATAGTCTCTCATGGTTCATCTCTCCCTCCGATTTCCCCCCCTTCATTTTTCCCTTCCTTCTTCTAATGTCCTCCCTGCTATTCCTTATGTTCCACAAATAAGGGAAACCATATGATAATTGACTTTCTCTGCTTGACTTATTTCACTTAGCATAATCTCCTCCAGCCCCATCCATGTGGATGTAAAAGTTGGGTATTCATCCTTTCTGATGGCTGAGTCATATTCCATGGTATATATGGACCACATCTTCTTTATCCATTCATCTGTTGAAGGGCATCTCGGCTCTTTCCACAGTTTGGCTATTGCGGACATTGCTGCTATGAACACTGGGGTGCATATGGCCCTTCTTTTCACTACATCTGTGTCTTTGGGGTAAATACCCAGTAGTGCAATTGCTGGGTCATAGGGTAGCTCTATTTTTAAATTTTTGAGGACCTCCACACTGTTTTCCAAAGTGGCTGTACCAACTTGCATTCCCATCAACAGTGTAAGAGGGTTCCCTTTCTCCGCAACCTCTCCAACATTCGTTGTCTCTTGCCTTGTCAATTTTTGCCATTCTAACTGGTGTAAGGTGGTATCTCAATGTGGTTTTGATTTGAATTTCCCTGATGGCTAATGATGATGAACATTTTTTCATGTGTCTGTTAGCCATTTGTATGTCTTCTTCAGAGAAGTGTCTGTTCATGTCTTCTGCCCATTTGTTGACTTGATTATTTGTTTTTGGGTGTTGAGGTTGAGAAGTTCTTTATAGATCTTGGATACCAGCCCTTTATCTGTAGTGTCATTTGCCCATTTTGCACATTAAGTAATAATAATGCAGCTCAGTAGAGACTTCTATAAAGTCCATGGAATGGAATAACTTGAATCAACAACCTCTACCTCCAATTCTACTGCTTCTTAGAACTCATCTCCTACCTTTCCTTTCTACGTCACTGCTTTTTGACTACTCTGTTTTTTTTTTCCCCCTCTTCCTTGAATATGCCAAGTATTCTTAAGGCTCAAGGCTTTTTTACTTGTTATTTTACTTGCAGAAGACTTTTCCTTCAGATATCCTTTGACTTGCTCCTTCATTTTATTTGGGGCTTTCACTAAGTGTTACTTGTCAGAGAATACCATCTTCTCTGACTACTCTATCAAAATAGCAGCCCCAGCTTCACTCTCAAATTTTTACTCTGTTTTTTAAAAAAAATCATAGTCTCATATTATGCCATATATTAATGCATTTGTATTTCTGTTATCTGTCTCACAAATAGAATGTAAGATTCAAGAGGATAAGGATGTTATTTGTTTTGTTTATAGCTAAATTCTTCTTTTTGAGGAGAGTGTGTGATATTTAGTATGTGTTCAATAAAAATTTTCTGAATGAATGAACGATGAGTGAATAAATAGAATTGCTTTTGCTAACATAGTTTCCTACCTCCCCACTATCCTGGGAACATTAGAAATAGGATCTCAGTTGGGTTCTCAATTCTCTTATCAGTGCCTTTATTAAAATATAAATTTGGCAAGGGAAACAAAAGCAAAAATGAACTTTTGGGACTTCAGCAAGATAAAAAGCTTTTGCACAACAAAGGAAACAGTCAACAAAACTAAGAAGCAACCCACAGAATGGGAGAAGATATTTGCAAGTACAAATCAAAACCACAATGAGATACCACCTTACACCAGTTAGAATGGTGACAATTAACAAGACAGGAAACAACAAATGTTCATGAGGATGTGGAGAAAGAGGCACCATCCTACACTGTTGGTGAGAATGTAAGCTGGTACAGCCACTCTGGAACACAGTATGGAGGTTCCTCAAGACATTAAAAATAGAGCTACCCTATGACCCAACAATTTCACTACAGGTATTTACCCCAAAGATACAGATGTAGTGAAAAGAAGGGGCACATGCACCCAATGTTAGCAGCAGTGTCCACAATAGCTAAGCTGTGGAAGGAGCCGAGATGTCCTTCAACAGATGAATAGATAAAGAAGATGTGGTTCATATATACAATGGGATATTACTCAGCCATCAGAAAAGATGAATACCTACCATTTGCATTGACATGGATGGAACTGGAGTGAATTATGCTAAGTGAAATAAGTCAAGCAGAGAAAGATAATTATCATATGGTTTCACTCATATGTGTCACATAAGGACTAGTGTGGAGGACCGTAGGGGAAGGGAGGGAAAACTGAAGGGGGAAGAAATCAGAGAGGGAGACAAACCATGAGAGTTTCTGGACTCTGGGAAACAACCTGAGGGTTACATAAGAGAAGGGGTGGGGGATTGGGTAACTGGGTGATAGGTATTGTGATGAGCACTGGGTGTTATATACAACTAATGAATCATTGAACACTACATCAAAAACTAATGATGTATTATATGTTGGCTAACTGAACATAATAAAAAAAAATTCCACTAATCAAAATAAATAAATAAATAAATAAATAAAAATCGTACCACTAAGTGAATTCTACCTTAATGTAAAAACAAAACAAAACAAAAAACCCCATAAATTTAATGAACAGAAAAAATACATATGAAAACTGATAGTAGTATTTTTAAGTGAAAAACTAAACATAGAAACGATTCCTTCTTCTCTACAAATCCAACTCTGCTGGATGTCCTTCTCATACTAACATAACAGTTAAAGCATAACAGAATCCTTAGTGCTCCTGTCATTGTCAGTTCATGTTCAACAGCCATCACCTTGTGACTCTGAAGAACTGCCCTCAGCTGCTGGAAACATCCCACCTCTGCTCCCAGTTTCCACTGTGGGCAGCTCTTAACCAATGACTAAGGGGCATGGAAATATAAATACTCCATCCCCCTGGTCCTCTTATAGGGACTTCTTCCATGTTTTCTGTACTGTATTCAGAGCACCAGGTGGATTTCAACTAAAGATATCCTCTGTCAGATTGTGCTAAACACTGCATGCACCTTTGCTTGGCCCTTTCAAGTCCTACTTTCTACTCCTCTACTATTTTTCTCTAGGAACACACTTTCTAGTACATAACTTTCACATGAATCCTATTCTCAGGGTCTACTTCTAGGAAATCCAAACTGAAGCTAAGAGAGTGGGTGTCTGTATTTAGTCGGTCTCCCCAGTGACCTGTGCTGTGGGTCAGCTAGCACAGAGCCTTGACTCTCTTATCTTCCCTGAGAGTTCAGTTGTGGGTATCATCTATGGTTCTTCTAGGACCCACAGGCCCCTGGGTGTATCCTTGTCACATACTATCTCTCTAGATAAATTTGAAATCTTCTACTTTGCCTATAAACTTAATAGGGGAAAGGAGGAGAAAATGAAGTTTTGTGTGTGTTTCTAGGGGGAATAGGGCACACCTTTTCCTTTTTGGTTCTGTAATTACTCTATTTCTCTGTATTACTGTCCCCACCCTGACCCAGTTCAAAAGTCATTAGAGTTTCTAATTCTGTTCATTTTGTTTCTCTCTCCCTTATAATATTTCCTCTGTCATATTATGTCCTTTATTAGTGAAGAGTATTGTTTAAGCTGTCAGCTCTCTAATTACAGTACAGCATAATTACAACTATGTTAAGCAGTTATTTGTTGTGCATGTCACCTCTAGTTGATTATGAGGTGCTTAAGGGCAGGGTCCATGTCTTATTGATCATGTTTTTTCCCACAGTGCTCAGCACAGCACTGTGCATACATTAGACATGTGATTAAATATGTCCTGAAAAAATTATGTTGTTCAGATATTGAAAGGGCATAGATTTTGGTATTTTTTTCTAATCTCATCTTGCTCTCATCTCTGAGAAGAATAATTATTTTTCTCTTTGAAGACTTGTGGTTTGTTTTGTTAATTGCTTGTTAAAAAGTAGGTTAAATTAATCTGCTTATACTTGGGTACTTGGTGAAATTTTATAGGATGGAAAGTCATTTATTGAGTGAAGAGGATTCTTTCTGTTCATCTAATGCTAATTACCACCCATCATTGAAGTATCTAGAGCTTGAAGATTTATTTTTTAAAGAGATTCTAAAGTGAACCTCACTCATTGGGACATCAGGTTAAAAACCAACTTAATGAGACTGTGTAAATTATTAGTGTGATTAACAACGCCTTTCACAGTCTGAAGAAGATCGGTGTTTCATCTGCTTCTCACTAAATAACTTGCTGAAATTGCATTCCTGGAGGTTGTTTAAATTTTTGATTCTTATATGAACAAATGGCAAATCTAGTATAAATTTCAGATAAAGTGCAGAGTAGTGAGTTCTGAAGCAAAAACTGAGATAAGGAAAAGGAAAAAAGTGATTAGCTATGAGAAAATAGATGCCATTTTTAAAAAATGAGGAAGCATACAAGAAGTGAATATTCTACCATCATCTTACAAGGAGAAAGGAAGTCCCTCCTAAAGTACATCTGTGTACATTCAATTAACAATTGATCAAATATCTATTAAGTAAGGGCCACACTATGCTGAGTCTTTGAAAGAATTGAAGATCCAGTGTCTGGTCCCAGCTGGGAGTTTACAATTTGGTTAGGAAAACATTACTGATACACTTGAAGCAATAGTGAACTTTGTAATACAGTACATAGAACCTGCTACATTGTATTGCTCTGATCTACAGCCTTTTCCTTGATCATTTGAACATACTGTTTCTTTAACTTTCTTGGTTCAGCACTTCATTGTCTCTTGCTTTGAATATTGTGATAATATTTAAGCTTGGAGTATAGTTAGTGCTCATTTATTTGTCCTCTGAGTAAGTAAGCAAATGGCTCAGAATCTGAAGATTATAAAGAATTAGAGGGGAAGAAAGGGTTCTGGAGTAGTCAGTGTAAAGATTGCCTATAGAAGATATTACTTAAATTAAAAGCCAAAAACCAGATAATCCAGTTAAGACATGGGCAGAAGATATGAATAGACATTTTTCCAAAGAAAACATCCAGATGGCTAACAGACACTTGAAAAGATGCTCAACATCACTTATCATTGGGGAAATACAAATCAAAACTACAATGAGATATTACCTCACACCTGTCAGAATGGCTAAAATTAACAACACTGGAAACAACAGATGTTGGCAAGGGTACAGAGAAATGGGAACCCTCTTACACTGTTGGTGGGAATGCAAACTGCTGTAGCCACTCTGGAAAACAGTATGGAGGTTCCTCAAGGAGTTTAAAATAGAACTATCCTATAATCCAACAGTTGCATTACTGGGTGTTTACCCAAAAGATACAAAGATACTGATTTGAGGGGATACATGCACCTTGCTGCTTATAGCAGCATGATCAACAATAACCAAATTACTTGGAAATAGCCCAAATGTCCATCAATTGTTGAATGGGTAAAGAAGCTGTGGTGTGTATATATCTAATGGAATATTGCTCAGACATCAAAAAGGATGAAATCTTGCCATTTGCAACAATGTGAATGCAGCTAGAGTGTATTATGCTAGGTGAAATAAGTCAGAGAAAGACAAACACCACGTGATTTCACAAATATATGGAATTTAAGAAACAAAACAGATGAATATAGGGAGAAAAGGGGGGAAGAGAGGGAGGCAAACCATAAAACAGACTCTTAACTCTTGAGAACCAACTGAGGGTTGCTGGAGGGGAGGTGGGTGGGGGATGGGCTAGATCGATTATGGGTATTAAGAAAGGCACTTGTGATGAGCACTGGGTGTGATATGTAAATGATGAATCACCAAATTCTACTCCTGAAACTAATAATATGCTATATATTAACTAACTAGGATTTAAATGAAAAACTTGAGACAAACAAAAAAATAAACAAACAAAAGCTGCATGGGAAACCTGGTAGAAAGAGGGCAAACACAGTGAGGGAGCTGGGGCTGTCTGTCAAAATTCTCAGAACTGGATGACTACATATAATAAAGAAATATTTGTTTTGGTTTTAGAGATTTTTCTGAAGTATGAAGTTCATAGAGAGCCAGGCTAAAGTTTCCATCAGAGAGGAGATGTTTAGCTAACCACTAGAAAGCTGTTTTACTCAAATGATCTGAAAAACACTGTGAGCTATATGCTGATTTCAAATAATTCTAGTATATTTATTAAAAATGTCTATTTATGATTGTTAACCTTTTCAGTTACACAGATATGAAAATAATAAACACCTTATTTTCTTTAAAATATTCTCTAAGATGTTTAATTCATTTAGTCTGATAACCCCTAAATTTCAGTTATCCTGTAACTTGAATAGTTTTTGTAAAGCAAAAACCTGATCAAGTTATTCCTTTGCTTAAAAACCCTTATTGGCTCCCTATGATTTTAGGGTAAAGTTTGAAGTCCTTAGAGGCATGAGGAAGTAAGATTATGGTGCT
Organism: Zalophus californianus; assembly: GCF_009762305.2. Taxonomy (NCBI): domain Eukaryota; kingdom Metazoa; phylum Chordata; class Mammalia; order Carnivora; family Otariidae; genus Zalophus; species Zalophus californianus. The sequence goes on from NC_045605.1 coordinate 46,823,859, forward strand.
TACTGAGTGCCAGGCACCATCCTAAGTGCTTTACATAAGTTATACAATTTCATATATATGTTAATATATGATTATGTTTAATGATTCTTACAACATCCTTATGTGGTATATACCATCATTATTTCCATATTGTATGGAGGAAAGTTAAGGTTACCTTGATAACATAATCAATCATATGAGTAATATGTGGTAAAACTGGTATCCAGATCTAGGCAGTTAAACTCCAGAGATCAAGGTCTTAACCACTATATTCCACTGACTCCTTAAAGGAGACAAATGTCTAATGGCATTAGGCTAAAATGGCTTGATACATCCATCATGTCATATGAAGATCATCTAAGCAAAGTAAAAATTGGTGGTTACCAGTATTTACTTCTGTGATTTCTTTTTAGAATATTTCCTTATCTAATGACCTTCATTCTCATCATTGAAAAAAAAATTTATAGTCAATTGCCATGGTCTAGAAGTTGTTTCTTCCCTCCTTCCCTTATTTCCTTCCTTTATTTCTTCTTTTGTAGGTGATTTTTCATATCTCTTTCTGATTCATTCATTTCCATTTTAGAGTTTAATATTCAGAGGCTTATTTTTTCCTTTATTTCTAATTTCTTGGAGGTAACCTTTAGTGTAGTAGCTAAGAAGATAGATAAAATTTTGAGCTAGATTGTCTGGTTGAATCCTAACATCCCAATTTGCTGGCTTTTGAACCATGGGTCTTTCTATGCCTCAATATCTTCCTCTGTAAATTGGGGTGGTGATGGTAATAATACTAACCTCCCAGGGTTGCTGTGAGGATCAATGAAATAATATTTATCTATCTATCTATCTATCATCTATTTATTTATTTTTATTATTATGTTATGTTAATCACCATACATCATTAGTTGTTGATGTAGTGTTCCTTGATTCATTGTTTGCATATAAGACCCAGTGCTCCATGCAGAACGTGCCCTCTTTAATACCCATCACCAGGCTAACCCATCCCCACACCCACCTCCCCTCTAGATCCCTCAGTTTGTTTCTCAGAGTCCACAGTGTCTCATGGTTCATCTCCCCTTCCGATTTCACCCCCTTCATTCTTCCCCTCCTGCTATCTTCTTCTTCTTTTTTTAATACATATAATACATATAATGTATTATTTGTTTCAGAGGTACAGGTCTGTGATTCAACAGTCTTACACAATTCAGAATGCTCGCCATAGCGTATACCCTCCCCAGTGTCTATCAACCAGCCACTCCATCCCTTCCACCCCCCACCACTCTAGCAACCCTCAGTTTGTTTCCTGAGATTAAGAATTCCTCATATCAGTGAGGTCATATGATACATGTCTTTCTCTGACTGACTTATTTTGCTCAGCATAATACCCCCCAGTTCATCCACGTCGTTGAAATTTTTCAAAGGAGACTGAAGCCTAATTAAGTTCTACAGATTGCCAAGTATTATACTTAGGAATTTTAAACTTAGGTTAAAACCTAACCCAGAAAATAACCCCGTTTCCTAAGTTCCTAGGCACATTCTGGAGCCACACTCTTCAGGAATGGGTAAGGAGAGTGAATGAAATTTTACTGGATAAGATGAAGATATATATCTATATATATATACACTTTTGTTTTCAAAAATATTTCAAGTGCCTTGGTGAAGGAATATACATTCAGTGAATTTTTATTTAGGGGCCACCATGTGCTAGGCACTACTCTAGATGTAGGACACCTCATAATAAGCAATACAGCAGTACCCCTCTTATTTGTCATTTTACTTTACATGGTTTCACTTACCTGCAGTCAACTGCAGTCTGGGACCAGATGATCCTCCTTCGGACTTCTCTCAGAAGGTTGGTAGTAGCATAACAATATGTCTCAGTGACTATGCCATTCACCTCACTTCATCTCATTAGGTAGGCATTTTATCATCTCACATCATCTCCAGAAGAACAGTGAGTATGGAATAATAAGATACTTAGAGAGAGACCACATTCACATAACTTTTATTACAGTATATTGTTATAATTGTTCTAATTTATTATTAAATATTGTTAATATCTTCCTGTTCCTAATTTATAAATTAAACGTTGTCATAGATATGTATGTATAGTGTATATGAGGTTTGATACTATCTGCAGTTTCAGGCATCCACTGGTGGTCTTGGAACGTATTCCCCACAGATAAGGGGGGACCACTGTAGGCACAATTCCTGCCCTCCAGGAGCTCATGGACACAGAAGAAAGAATGCTATCACTTTTGTAAATATAAATAAAAGCTTGAGATTATTGATTGATTACTAGGACATGCTCAAGGAATAAATTGCTCCTATAGAACATTTTTTTTGTCATGAATAAACAATTTGTGATTCTCTTGTTCTGAATGGCTCACTATAATAGGTCTACTTCAGACTTACCAAATTGTGCCTTTGTCTCATAATACTTCCATAGATATTTCTTTGTTTTCTGGGAGCTTATATTCTCTTCTTCTTTTTTTCTTTTTATAATCTCTTCCTGAATTCTCATCTATCAGTATCAAGTATGATTCCCTTTATCAGTATGTTAAAAAAAAGGACAAATTCTGTTACTCCACAGTCTGAAGCAATTCAAACTATAAAGTATCATACTGTGTTAATGGAAAAAACACTTCTGAAGGGGAAAAATTATTCAGCAAGGCATTGTATAGACAAGAGCAAAAAAGAATTTGGAATTACGATGAGCTACAGCAGACGAAGACAAAGAGAACTCTGTGTATTTATACCATAGTTTCCCAGGGAAAGAATTCAGTGGGGAATTTATGCCTCTCCTACCTCTTTTTCTTATAATTTGTTTGCAATATAAATGGCTTTTCTATGACTAAGCAGTTCAGGCAGTTTTAATGAAATTCAGATTCTTTCATATCTAATTGTCTGGTTCTAAAGTGCCAAAGCTATTACTCTCTGGTGGGTGTTTGGTGATTTTTGCAAGATGGGTCACAGCCCAGCTTCTCAAAAACATAGATTAGTAAAAAGCTGATATATGTTAAGAAAGTAGAGTCTTATTAGCTAGATCATTAACAATTTTGTTTTTAGAGAAACCCCAGGGTCACTTAACACGGAGATGACACTCTCAGTCTTGGACGGCTGAGAGGGCCACATTAACAAGACATCATGGGAAATTTTTATGCTACTACTGCCTTAGTTGGGGCATGGGATGGGCTGATATTGTATTATCTAGAAACTTTCATAAACATTTCATTAAAAAGGAAAAAATAGGCTTTTTTTCTTTATCTTTAAAGCACATGCTTCAAACAGAAGTACAGCTTTTCCCTTATGGTTAAACACATAAATCTCATCAGCATGTCCCAGGAGAAAAGCTATTTTTATTGCATCAGTAACAAAGCTGTTCTGGGAAACCTAGTATAATTTAAAGTTGGTTAGACCAGTTATTTCTTTTGAACATGAGCAACAAACTATTCAAAATTTAGAAGGAATCTCGATAAATACTCTTTAATATATTAAATTCACAAGGATTATATTTGACTATCACTTTTCAAAGGTATTTTGGAAAAAAACCAAAATAGTAAAGAAAAATAAAAGGCAAAAAATTCAAAATAACCCCCACTTGATTCCAAAATGTTTTATTTATTTTTTATTTTTAAAGATTTTATTTATTTATTTGACAGAGAGAGACAGAGCGAGAGAGGGAACACAAATGGGGGAGTGGGAGAGGGAGAGGCAGGCTTCCCACTGAGCAGGGAGCCCAATGTGGGGCTCAATCCCAGGACCCTGGGATCATGACCTGAGCTGAAGGCAGATGCTTAATGACTGAGCCACTCAGGTGCCCCCCAAAATGTTTTAAATTGAATGATCATTTTCCATATATTGGATTGTAATTTCAATGAAGTATTGATCAAATCTTCAATGCCTAAAAAAAATACCTTTGATGTAATAGAAATAGTCATTCTTCCACTTAATAAGTGTTTAATAAGTATCTCCTATGTTTTGAGTACTGAAATTTTGGTATATGTTGCATACATACACAAAAATGTAATGTATAATATTAAAAAGCCTCATTTATTTAATAGTGGATGGTGAGCAGAAAACATGTTCTCAAAATCTCTGTGCAAAAACCAGAATAGGTAGCATGATGTAGATTGCTAGACTGAGAGTTCAGAGCCCTGGATTATAATACTTGGGCAAAAAATTTCATCTCTCTGTTTGTTTTTCACATTTGTTAAAGGAAGGAACAGGAGTTAATTATCTCTCAGTTTTGTAGTGGCCTTTGTTCCAAGACATCTGTGAAATGTGGGAGAGACTGGCTAAAATTATTTGAGGAATGAATATTCACAAGCATGTGTGTGTGTGTGTGTGTGTGTGTGTGTGTGTGTGTGTCTGTGTGTGTGTGTGTGTGTGTGTGTGTGTGTGAGAGAGAGAGAGAGAGAAAGAGAGAGACAGACAGACATGGAAACAGTGACCCTGAACCAGTCAAATTTGGCAGCTCCTTGGAATGATTTAGCAGTTACTAAACAAAGTGCCAGCATACCAATAGCCAAAGACCAAGATGATCTTCAAACCTTGGAGTAATTAGACCCAAGTCAGATAATGAATCTGTCACATGGCTGTCATGAAAGCAAAATGTATTGGTGCCTCCATGAGATGAAACCCAGGAATTATAAAAGCTAGAGACATGGAATGCCCCTATGGAACTAAAGAAAAGAAATAATGACTTTATGAGAAGGTGATGCTATGGAGATTTTAGAACTCCCTTTTATTCTCTTCATGTAGGAGAGTGGCCTTCATATATCTGGGTTTTTAGTAATTACATATACAAATAAATGGGTAATATCTGATTAATGTGGTTGATATATAGGAATTAGTAAACAAATAATTTCATTAAGTTAGTTTTAATTTATATCTGTTTTTACTTTGTGTCTTAGAATAATTTTCTCAGACATGAGGTTACTTCGCCCTTAAAGTTCTGATAGTAAGACATTAAAAGCTGGGAATCAGTTTTCTTTCTCCTTCATTTTTTGGGCCTATTAGGATAGTGGGCAGAGAAGAAAAGGAAAAAAGGAATAAAAGGAGAGCACCTAAGCAGATCTCTGATTCCTGCAAGTGAAATAATTATTATGATTTAGTTTTTTAAGTTACAATGCACAAGCAATTTTTTTGTTATGGATTTAGATATATAGTTGTTTCTGTCAATCATTTTAAATTTATTTTTTACCTATACATTCTGAGTTATAATATGTGTAGTTTAATGATTCAGATATTTCTGCAAGTGCAGGTCTTTAGCGATCTTTTGATGCTTCTTGCCTTCTTTTGCTCCACAGAAGTAGCCAGTTTCAATTCTGATAGCTGATTCTTTTAATTTTTGTACATGTCTATCACTCAGTAACACTTATACATCTACCTATTATTTTTTTGTGTATTTTAAAAGGATTATTTATTAACTTCCTATGCTGAAATATCTTCCTATGGAGATATTGGACCTTGATAGGAACTCCCATCAACCCCAAACATATGAGCTCATTTTTGCTTTCTGTCCTCTTCTGAAAAAGGATATATTATAAATTTGGTTAGATCAATATTGTGTGTGTGTGTGTGTGTGTGTGTGTATCTGTATGTATGTGTGTAATGCAACTATATAAACATTATACACAGCTAAACTATGTAGTATAATCTAATTATTATTTTTTCAAAAAAGATTTTATTTTATGTCATCTCTACACCCAATGTGGGGCTTGAATTTACAACCCTGAGATCACGTCACATGCTCTACCAACTGAGCCAGCCAGGTACCCCTAATCTAATTGTTCTTAATATTCCCACTGATGTTTTCCTTTTCCCCATTATTAATTCTTGACTTTTTTTCATTTGCTTATTTTTTAATGTACCAAGTGCTAATTTAATTTTAAAGTCTCTGACAGCATGAAATTCATCTCAATACATTCAAAATCATCAGATATTCTGTCAATTTTATCTGCTTGATGAAATCTTAATAGCTTTCTAATCTGTTTCAATGTAGACTGGTTGTTCTTTATCCCTGTTGTCCAGTTCTTCTCTTGGGATCTTTCTTTACCATCATCTTGGGGATTCTCTTTACCTGTCTCTTGGGTTGGAGCTCTTATTTCCTGTATATTATCTCCTCTCCCTTATTAGTTTATTCCTATATTTGGTGGGGCATCCAGTAACTTTTAAAAAAAGATTTATTTTTTTAGAGAGAGAGAGAAAGTGGCGTGAGGGCGATTGCACGAGTTGTGGGGGGTGCAGAGGGAGAGAAAGAGACTCTTAAGCAGACTCCCCACTGAACACAGAGCCCAAAACAGGGCTCCATCCACAACCCAGAGATCATGACGTTAACTGAAATCAAGAGTTGGACACTAAATGGATGGAGCCACTCAGGCGCCGCACTAGTAACTTCTTTTTGAGATTCACATGAAATACATTCCATGAGATTTTTTATGTCTGAAAACGACTCCACACTTGCTTAATAGTTTGGCTGGATCTACAATTGTAGGTTTTGAAAGTATTTTTCCTGCAAAATTTGAAGGCATTTCCCATTGTTTCTATCTTTAAATATTGCTGTTGAGTTCAGTGTTATTATCATTTCTGATTCTTGTATTGTGAACTGTCTCTGACCATCTTTCACTTTTCCTCCAGAAAGCTTGTAAAATATTAGCTTATCATCAGTATTCTAGAATTTTATGAGGATGTTTTTTTGATACGTATATTTATCCATTGGCTGAGCACTTGATGAGGTCTTTAAGTCTGGAAACACATGCCTTTGGAAAAGTGCCTTAAATTATTTTGTTAATGATCTATTTTCATCTATTTTCTCTGATCTACCTTTCTAGAAATACTATTGCCCAGATATTGGACCTGCTGAATGGGTCATCTAATTTCCTTGGGTTTTCTCTCTATATCCCATCTCTGTCTTTTTGCTCTAATTTTTGAGTGGTTTTCTTACTTCATCTTACAATCTTTCTACTCAGCTTGTCATTTTTGCCATCATATTTTAGATCACTTTTGTTCTTTGAACTTAATTTACATCTTCTTCATTAATGCAATATTTTCTCATCTGAGGCTACTAATTAGTTTTTGGAGTTTTCTTTTCCCTATCCTATCCCTGCTTCATCCAAGTTTGTGTTTATTTTGTACTTTATCTTTTAGAAACATTCATCAGATGCGTGGGGATCTTTGATCTTTGGTTGTTTGCTCAAATTTAAATTTGGGACATTAAAACCTTGGTAGAGACCTCGAATGGGATTTGCCAGTCATGGGCTTCACAGTAAGGTGACTTGGCTGTTGTTTAATTGGGGAAACTGCAGTGTCTGCATCTTCTGATTGTTTTTTGGAGCTGATGAAGCTGCACAGAGGACTTTCCAGTATTTTTCTTGTCTAGTGTTCTTGTAGTTAAGTTGGGCAAGAAGACTGAGGTATACAAATGTTTATTTAATTGCTATATTTTACCTAATGGGATCTTCCTCTCACATCTCTCTGTATCCCCTAGTCCAGAAACCCATAGTTTCCCTGCAGAGAAGAAATCTCCAATTTTCTGCTGAGGGAAGGATAGTCTTTTGGTACACAGTGTGGGAGATCTAAGTTTCTGAATACTTCTTGGATAGATTTTCAACAAGGTTCTCCTATTTCTGCCCATATCGACCCTTACTTCAAGAGGTACCTAGTGCTGCAATTTTTGATGCTTTTGGAAGTTCTGTAAAGTAAATTGGGTTGTTTTTTTACTTTGTCCCTTCATTAAGTCTTCTAGATCAGTTACTGTTTATCTGAGGTGCTTTCTGGCATCTACAATTTTGTATCTCTTGCTTTATTTCCCACTCTCTTTGTCTCTGAATTTATGGGTTTTGTAAAACTCATTGCCAGTGTCTTACTTTAGAAAGGAGTGAAATTAAATGCATGTCTTATTTTCCCACAGAAGTACCATTGACTCTTTAAACTAGAGTTCAGCTCACAAGCAATATAATTAATTTGATCATAGTCCAGTCAGCTATGGGGGGAGGGGAATCTTTCCTCATATAAGCCTTTAAAATTCAACTGCATAGGCCTCCTCTCTCAGCCTCCATCAGTGTTTTTTTCCTACAGTTCACACAGTGCATTGCTACCTTTTTCCCTTTTTTTCCTTTATTTTTCCATATCTTTGATGCGGAACCTTAAATAGCCTAATCGTCTGAGCCTGGCATTTGTAGCTCTCAATAATATGTGGCTTTGCCTTTTTTTTTTCTCTCCCTAGTATAAATTCTCTTCTCTAGTTAGTCTGGCTTCCCTCTTTTCCCTCTTCCTTTCATTTCCTTCCAATTATTTCTTTGTTTACCAAACATCTATAAAACCCGTGTTATATGTCCAGTTGTTAAAGATTCAAAAATGGATAATATCCCTTTCTTTGAGATACTTGTAATCTAATGAGAGACAAGATGTAAACAATTTAATGCTCCGACATTGTACATGTGCTGTAAGTTCTGTCAGAATACTGTGGGGCCATTTGGGGAGGTGGGAGAATTCTATGTGGGGAGGTAAGAAAAGGCCTCACTAATGAGAGAAATTTAGCTTAAGTCTTAGAAGGTGGTCTCAAGGAGGCCCTAAAGCTAGGAACTGGTGAGAGGACAGACGTTCCATGTATTGCTTGAGGAATGAAGGGGCATGTGCAAAAGATCTTGGTGCATTAGGGGAAATGCAGGAGTAATGAGGATGGAAAGTGAAGGGTAGGTCCAAGGAGGTGGATATGTGTTCTTTAGAAACATCACTTCTGTAGCAATGAGGCAGGCGGTTGGCATGGCCACTCCTTCCAATCAGTATGCCATCTTCATGAGTTCTCATGGAATGCCCATATCATTCCTCTTTCTCATTACAAATCTGGCTTACTCTTTGAGTTCCAACTCAAGTCCCATCCTTTTTTTTTTTTTTTAAGATTTTATTTATTTATTTTGAGAGTGAGAGCACAAGCAGGGGGTGGTGGTGCAGAGATGGAGGGAGAGAGAGAATCTCAAGTAGACACCCCGCTGAGCATGGAGCCTCACACGGAGCTAGATCCCATGACCCTGAGATCATGACCTGAGCTGAAATCAAGAGTCGGATGCTCAACTGACTGAGCCACCCAGGTGCCCCAAGTCCCCTCCTTTTTATGAAGGCCTTCTCATCTGTTCTAGCATGTGAGCTCATCTCTTTTAACTTGGACTCTTAAAATATGAATTATTTAATGTAGTACTTGATTACATATAATTGCAAACTTGATACTATTCGTGTGTGTGTGTGTACTGCATCTATCTCTTTAACAAATATACAGGTTCCTAGAGGACCAGCATAGTCCTGTGTATAGTGTGTTCCAATAGATATTTGCTTTTTTACAATATTGGTTAAACAAATATGTAGTGAGCTACCACTATATGCCAAGCCTGGATTCTAGAAATTGATAGTGGATAAGTGAGAGGGCAGAATTCAATTTTTTAAATATATCTAAAATTAAATTTACTAGTTATATCTTTAATAACCACAACCAGATTCTGATTTACTTATTCCCTTTCCACAATTCAAGGCAGTTATCAGAACAATGATCCTTTAAGCTTTTATTTATCCATCAGTTGAAGCTCTGGTGAATGTCTTGATACTGCCTTTCCTTGAGGCATTATTTAAGTTAATAGTCCTTTTAATTTGAATTTTTGGACACAGAGGTTACAAATGAGTGCAAGAATTTTTAAACTACATTTATTTATGAACCAAAAGAGTCACAGAATATTTTACTATTTTTTAATCTATTTTTTAAAGCTGGTTCAAACTTGGCAATAAAGAAGATCTATTTTCAATGTAACTGTAAATATAGAAGAACTATGAATAGAAATTGTAAGTACATTCTAGGATAGAAATGTGGTTATTTAATCCCTGAGGTGCAGTAGCAAGCTTTATCTTGATAAAGTACAATAAAGTACAATCATGATTTCAAATTCACTTAAATTCCTCTTTTTCTTTTCAGTTTATCAGAGTTTAGAATTTGTTTTATATTTCCAAGACGAAACCTCTTTTAGGAAGCCCATATATCACATTAATTTATGTAGAAATAAATGGAAATACATTATGGGTAACATTTAACTTTTCAGGTGTAGAGGACAATAGAGAAGAAAGACATCCTTTACTATGAACATTATTGTATTCATTCACATGTATTCAAAGTATCACTTAAACTGAAATGTTATTTGATTATGTATCTAGTTAGAGCTAACAAAAACTAATTTCTTTTTAGCAGAAACTAAAAACTTAGTTAAGGGGTTTTATTCTTTTATTAGTTGAGACTTGATTGATTATTGTTTGATCAACATTGGCTAATATTTGTTGAGTATCTGCTGGATACATAAAGATTTGAAAATCTGATGAAGTACAATCAGAAATAAAAAGTGGATGACTATTGGTGCTCCACAAAGAACATCACAGAATTCTTTTAATAGTTTGGTTGCTGTGTCCGTCTCATGTCTGATGCAGATTCAGTGAGCTTATGTCTCACACTTGCAAACTTTTCAGGACCATTAGACTTCGGCCACACCCAAGCAGCTTCAACTTGAAGCACTGCTACCATCACCTGTAGGCTTGATAGGGTTTTAAAGGGTCTTCACCTGAATCCAACATGTTCTTGCATAGTGTGTTGTTTCCCTGACTCTCCCACTGGTTACTCCTGAAAGTACTTCCTCAATGAATTGCATGCATACTCATCCTCATCTTGGGTTCTGCTTCTAAAGAACCTGACGTGTAATGTGGATATTTGAAAAAATAAATGGTGGTTATATTAAACGTTGAAGAAAGCAGGTCTTGTATTGGAAAAGATGACCCAAGATTTCAGAGAAGGGCTTGGGGAGAATCAAAAACTAGGAGCTTTTTGCAGAAAATACATTGTTATTAGAGCAACTATCAGGGCCATGTTTCCTAATATTCCTAAGTTAGCTAAGTTTCTAAGGTCCCTAAATTTTCTAAGTCTTCTCATTCTAGAAGGGTATGGTTATCTTCCCAGAGGGAAGAATTTAGCACACTGTACACTGAAGATGGTTTGTAGCAACTTTCTCCATGTAGTTGTTTGTGGATAGTTGAAATTGCTGTCTAGCATTACTTTCCATGTTTAGTTTGGGTAGAAATTGATACAACAAGTATGTTGAGGCAGTAATAATCAATATGCATGAAAAGAAATTCCCAGGATGACAGAGCTGTATTGGCTGGAGTAGGGACTGAGGATTGGTTAAAGGGATTCTCTAGGAATCCTTCCCAAGGATTTCTGAAAGCAGTCACCCAGGAAAGTAGTACTGCCCCCTAGAGTGCTTTACTGAGTCACATGTGCATGTGGTTATTTTAACTGTGGGATGTAGCTTAACCTTTGGCAGTTATTTTCACCTGAAGAAATGGAGACTCTGACAGGTTAAGTGATTTGGTATTAAAAATGAGAAAACTAGGACCTCGTTTCAGATTTTTTCAGTCATTCATTTATTCAAATTTATTCAAATACTTATTATATTTTGATAAGAGCAGTGTATGATACAGCTAAGCACAGGTATTACTTAAGGGATATGAATTATAAAGGATGAGCAGAAAGGGTAGTTGGAGTTGGCATGACATTTAAAGGGATATGGATAAGGGACAATATACTGGGCCCAAGGAAGTACAAATAATTTGGTGTGAGGGTGCCTGGGTGGCTCAGTTGGTTAAGCGACTGCCTTCGGCTCAGGTCATGATCCTGGAGTCCTGGGATCGAGTCCCACATCACGTTCCCTGCTCAGCAGGTAGTCTGCTTCTCCCTCTGACCCTCCCCCTCTCATGTGCTCTCTCTCTTTCTTTCATTCTCTCTCTCAAATAAATAAATAAAATCTTTAAAAAAATAATTTGATATGACTGCATTGTAGTTGTGTCTTTGTGGTCAGAGATGAGGCTAAGTTGCAAAGTAGAAACTAGATGATGGAGGACCTTGTACATCATATTCAGAAGTTGTAATTTTATCTTGAAAGGGATGTTAAGTGACTAAAGGATTTTAAACAGGGAAGTAAATGGATCAGATTTGCATGTTAGAAACAACACTGTCAGCAGTGTGGAGGCATTATAATAATTCAAAGGAAAAATAATGAGAGCCTAAATCAAGATGTATTAATGGGGATATAGATGAGGGAAAGACTGGAGAAATGCTTAGAGATAGAATTTGAAAGGACATAGTGATTGACTGGATATAAATCAGAGAGAGAAAAGGGTCTGGAATGACTCCTACATTTCTGGCTTGGGTTACTCAAGAATGGTCATTTTGTCTCCAAGAGAAGGAAAGTATAGGAGGAATAGGTTGCTGCAATGGGGAAGTCCTGGAGGAGAGTAAAAAGATAATAACTTCAGTTTTGGACATGTTGAAATTAAAATACTAGTTGGACAGTCAAATGCCTTGATACAGCCTCCTGATCATAAATTCAGATTGCTTCTTACTATGATATACCACTGATGGAAAAAACCATTAGTGGCAGAGTATGTAAATAATTTATAAATATACCTATTATTTCTTTATTTTAAGAATGTTCATTTTGGGGTGAGCCGTGATGATTTGAAATCCCTTTTTATGTGTGGTGGTATTTTATTAAAAATAATTTCCTTCCAATGGCACTTCTATGATCATTTTCTCCATTTCTGTAAAGTCCTCTTGGTTAGAGCTGCCATATTTTCTGGGCTCTGTCTTCTTGCCTTTACCACCTTTCTACAAATTCCTGCCCTTCAGCCTGACTTCTCCATTTACTATCTACTTTCTGCCTCCAGCTTGTTAAGGAATGGCAGCCTCACCCCCATTTGTTCTCTCTTTGTGATGTCCCTTACTGTTTTTGATATCTTATTGCAGTCCCATAAATCTTATCTATGCAGTCATTTAAACCAAATTAAATATTTTTTTAAAGCAGTAGTTTACAATGTGTGATCAACTAACTTTTGCTATGAAGAAAGCACCACAGAGGCAAGCAATCCTTGCCCTTTAGGGTAACAAATCTCAATGCCCTTCTTTCTAAAGCCTTTGTCTTCTGATTCTATCATCAGGTTAGTGGAGGTAAGAATTTCAGGTGAACAGAAGGAGGGATGGAAGAGGGATAGTTGCTGCTTCTTGGAGAGACCTGTTGTAATATTTTATGGGAATAAGAGTCTTGTAGCAAATACATCATGACCTGTGAAGGGAGCATAGCCTTATCATATGGACCTGGTTTGAATCCTGGTTCTATTTCTTTTAGCTGTAGGATCCTGGGAAAATTACTTAACTTCTTCATGCCTCAATTTTCTCAAAGAGGGTCACTGTGAAATTTAAATAATATATGAAAAAATATGTACAACTTGACATCTAGTAGTAGTTACAAAACATGTGAACTTCCTTTTCTCTTTGAAGTCTCTCTCAGGTGACACCCTATGTATCTGTCTGTTATTTTGAATTGTGGGGAATCTTCCCTTGTACCCTAATGGTCACGGACCATTAGCATGCCAGTATTTGTGCAAAGCCCAGTGATTACTGTAAATGTTTTTATAAAGAATCACTCTTCAGAAGCTTCTGAGAATTTTGTCAATGTTTAGAATAATATATAACTAGAATAAAAAGACCATTGCATGATGATTTGAAATAGTCTTTTTCTACAGTGTTATCATCCAGCCTGATCTCTAAAGTGTTTAAGGATATGTGCCCTTGGTACTTCAACTCTGAGTGTGCTGCTATCCTCTTGATATAATAGAAGACAATGGATTTGCAGGCCACTTTGTGGAACAAAGAAATGACTATATTGAATTTTTATTTAAGTACAGTCTTTTTCATTACTGTTTATTCTTTTGGTTTTAAATCATGTATCTATTTTGTACTTCATTACCATGTTTAGAACAGTATATAGCATGCAGTGTTCCCATCAGTTTTTTAAAATTTTCTCTAGGATTTATTTTTATTATTTATTAATTAATTTTATTTTATTTTTTGATGTAGTGTTCCATGATTCATTGTTTGTGCATAACACCCAGTGCTCCATGCAGAAAGTGCCCTCTTTAATACCTATCACAGGGCTAACCCATCCTCCCGCACCCTCTCCTCTAGAACCCTGAGTTTGTTTTTCAGAGTCCATCATATCTCATGGTTCGTCTCCCCCTCCAGTTTCCCCCCCTTCATTCTTCCCCTTCTGATATCTTCTTTTTTTTTTCTTAACATATATTACATTATTTGTTACAGAGGTACAGATCTATGATTCAACAGCCTTGCACAATTCACAGCACTCACCATAGCACATACCCTCCCCAATGTCTATCACCCAGCCACCCCAGCCATCCCACCCCACCCCCACTCCAACAACCCTCAGTTTGTTTCCTGAGATTAAGAATTCCCCATATCAGTGAGGTCATATGATACATGTCTTTCTCTGATTGACTTATTTCACTCAGCGTAACACCCTCCAGTTCCAGCCACGTCGTTGCAAATGGCAAGATCTCATTCCTTTTGATGGCTGCATAATATTTCATTGTGTATATATACCACTTCTTCTTTTTTTTTTAATTTTTTATTGTTATGTTAATCACCATATATTACATCATTAGTTTTTGGTGCAGTGTTCCATGATTCATTGTTTGTTCATAACACCCAGTGCTCCATGCAGAACGTGCCCTCCTCAATACCCATCACCAGGCTAACCCATCCCCCCACCCCCCTCCCCTCCAGAACCCTCAGTTTGTTTTTCAGAGTCCATCATCTCTCATGGTTCGTCTCCCCCTCTGACATACTCCCCTTTTCTTCCTCTCCTGTTATCTTCTTCTTTTTCTTTTTTCTTAAAATATGTTGCGTTATTTGTTTCAGAAGTACAGATCTGTGATTCAACAGTCTTGCACAATTCAGAGCGCTCACCGTAGCACATACCCTCCCCAATGTCAATCACCCAGCCACCCCATCCCTCCCAACCCCAACCACTCCAGTAACACTCAGTTTCTTTCCTGAGATTAAGAATTCCTCATATCAGTGAGGTCATGTGATACATGTCTTTCTCTGATTGACTTATTTCACTCAGCATAACACCCTCCAGTTCCATCCACGTCGTTGCAAATGGCAAGATCTCATTCCTTTTGATGGCTGCATAATATTCCATTGTGTATATATACCACCTCTTCTTTATCCATTCATCTGTCGATGGGCATCTTGGCTCTTTCCACAGTTTGGCTATGGTGGACATTGCTGCTATAAACATTGGGGTACACGTACCCCTTCGGGTCCCTACATTTGTATCTTTGTGGTAAATACCCAGTAGTGCAATTGCTGGATCAAACAGTAGCTCTAATTTCAACTGTTTGAGGAACCTCCATACTGTTTTCCAGAGTGGTTGCACCAGCTTGCATTCCCACCAACAGTGTAGGAGGGTTCCCCTTTCTCCACATCCCCGCCAACATCTGTCGTTCCCTGACTTGTTAATTTTAGCCATTCTGACGGGTGTGAGGTGGTATCTCATTGAGGTTTTGATTTGGATTTCCCTGATGCCAAGCGATGTTGAGCACTTTTTCATGTGCCTGTTGGCCATTTGGATGTCTTCTTTAGAGAAATGTCTGTTCATGTCTTCTGCCCATTTCTTGATTGGATCATTTGTTCTTTGGGTGTTGAGTTTGATAAGTTCTTTATAGATTTTGGATACTAGCCCTTTATCTGATATGTCATTTGCAAATATTTTCTCCCATTCTGTCGGTTGTCTTTTGGTTTTGTGGACTGTTTCTTTTGCTGTGCAGAAGCTTTTTATCTTGATGAAATCCCAATAGTTCATTTTTGCCCTGGCTTCCCGTGCCTTTGGCGATGTTTCTAGGAAGAAGTTGCTGTGGCTAAGGTCGAAAAGGTTGCTACCTGTGTTCTCCTTTAGGATTTGGACGGACTCCTGTCTCACGTTTAGGTCTTTCAACTATTTGGAGTCTATTTTTGTGTGTGGTGTAAGGAAATGGTCCAGTTTCATTCTTCTGCATGTGGCTGTCCAATTTTCCCAACAGCATTTGTTGAAGAGACTGTCTTTTTGCCATTGGACATTCTTTCCTGCTTTGTCAAAAATAAGTTGACCATAGAGTTGAGGGTCCATTTCTGGGCTCTCGATTCCGTTCCATTGATCTATGTGTCTGTTTTTGTGCCAGTACCATACTGTCTTGATGATGACAGCTTTGTAATAGAGCTGGAAGTCCGGAATTGTGATGCCGCCAGCTTTGCTTTTCTTTTTCAGTATTCCTCTGGCTATTCTGGGTCTCTTCTGGTTCCATACAAATTTGAGGATTATTTGTTCCATTTCTTTGAAAAAAGTGGATGGTATTTTGATGGGGATTGCATTGAATGTGTAGATTGCTCTAGGTAGCATTGACATCTTCACAATGTTGGTTCTCCCAATCCATGAGCATGGAACGTTTTTCCATTTCTTTGTGTCTTCTTCAATTTCTTTCCTGAGTATTTTATAGTTTTCTGAGTACAGATCCTTTGCCTCTTTGGTTAGATTTATTCCTAGGTATCTAATGGTTTTGGGTGCAATTGTAAATGGGATCGACTCCTTGATTTGTCTCTCTTCTGTCTTGTTGTTGGTGTATAGGAATGCCACTGATTTCTGTGCATTGATTTTATATCCTGCTACTTTACTGAATTCCTGTATGAGTTCTAGCAGTTTTGGGGTGGAGTCTTTTGGGTTTTCCACATACAGTATCATATCATCTGCAAAGAGTGAGAGTTTGACTTCCTCTTTGCCGATTTGGATGCCTTTGATTTCTTTTTGTTGTCTGATTGCTGTGGCTAGGACTTCTAATACTATGTTGAATAGCAGTGGTGATAGTGGACATTCCTGCCGCATTCCTGACCTTAGGGGAAAAGCTCTCAGCCTTTCCCCATTGAGAATGATATTCGCGGTAGGTTTTTCATAGATGGCTTTTATGATATTGAGGTATGTACCCTCTATCCCTATACTCTGAAGAGTTTTGATCAAGAAAGGATGTTGTACTTTGTCAAATGCTTTTTCTGGATCTATTGAGAGGATCATATCATTCTTGTTCTTTCTTTTGTTAATGTATTGTATCACGTTGATTGATTTGCGGATGTTGAACCAGCCTTGCAGCCCAGGAATAAATCCCACTTGGTCGTGGTGAATAATCCTTTTAATGTACTGTTGGATCCTATTGGCTAATATTTTGGTGAGAATTTTTGCATCCATGTTCATCAAGGATATTGGTCTGTAATTCTCTTTTTTGATGGGGTCTTTGTCTGGTTTTGGGATCAAGGTAATGCTGGCCTCATAAAATGAGTTTGGAAGTTTCCCTTCCATTTCTATTTTTTGGAACAGTTTCAGGAGAATAGGTATTAATTCTTCTTTAAATGTCTGATAGAATTCCCCTGGGAAGCCATCTGGCCCTGGGCTTTTGTTTCTTGGGAGATTTTTGATGACTGTTTCAATTTCCTTAGTGGTTATAGGTCTGTTCAGGTTTTCTATTTCTTCCTGGTTCAATTTTGGTAGTTGATACATCTCTAGGAATGCACCCATTTCTTCCAGGTTATCTAATTTGCTGGCATAGAGTTGCTCATAATATGTTCTTATAATTGTTTGTATTTCTTTGGTGTTGCTTGTGATCTCTCCTCTTTCATTCATGATTTTGTTGATTTGGGTCATTTCTCTTTTCTTTTTGATCAGTCTGGCCAGGGGTTTATCAATCTTGTTAATTCTTTCGAAGAACCAGCTCCTAGTTTCGTTGATCTGTTCTACTGTTCTTTTGGTTTCTAGTTCATTGATTTCTGCTCTGATCTTTATGATTTCTCTTCTCCTGCTGGGTTTAGGCTTTATTTGCTGTTCTTTCTCCAGCTCCTTTAGGTGTAGGGTTAGGTTGTGTATTTGAGACCTTTCTTGTTTCTTGAGAAAGGCTTGTATTGCTATATACTTTCCTCTCAGGACTGCCTTTGCTGTATCCCAAAGATTTTGAACAGTTGTGTTTTCATTTTAATTTGTTTCCATGAATTTTTTTAATTCTTCTTTAATTTCTTGGTTGACCCATTCATTCTTTAGTAGGATGCTCTTTAGCCTCCATGTATTTGAGTTCTTTCCGACTTTCCTCTTGTGGTTGAGTTCTAGTTTCAAAGCATTGTGGTCTGAAAATATGCAGGGAATGATCCCAATCTTTTGGTACCGATTGAGACCTGATTTGTGACCTAGGATGTGATCAATTCTGGAGAATGTTCCATGGGCACTAGAGAAGAATGTGTATTCCGTTGCTTTGGGATGGAATGTTCTGAATATGTCTGTGAAGTCCATTTGGTCCAGTGTGTCATTTAAAGTCTTTATTTCCTTGTTGATCTTTTGCTTAGATGATCTGTCCATTTCAGTCAGGGGGGTGTTAAAGTCCCCCACTATTATTGTATTGTTGTCAATGTGTTTCTTTGCTTTTGTTATTAATTGTCTTATATAATTGGCTGCTCCCATGTTAGGGGCATAGATATTTACAATTGTTAGATCTTCTTGTTGGATAGACCGTTTAAGTAGGATATAGTGTCCTTCCTCATCTCTTATTACAGTCTTTGTTTTAAAATCTAGTTTGTCTGATATAAGGATTGCCACCCCAGCTTTCTTTTGGTGTCCATTAGCATGGTAAATGGTTTTCCACCCCCTCACTTTCAATCTGGGGGTGTCTTTGGGTGTAAAATGAGTCTCTTGCAGACAGCATATCGATGGGTCTTATTTTTTAATCCAATCTGATAGCCTGTGTCTTTTGATTGGGGCATTTAGCCCATTTACATTCAGGGTAACTATTGAAAGGTATGAATTTAGTGCCATTGTATTACCTGTAAGGTGACTGTTAACTGTCTGTTGTCTGTGTTCGTTTCTGCTCTTTTCTGCTTTTAGGTTCTCTCTTTGCTTAGAGGACCCCTCTCAATATTTCTTGGAGGGCTGGTTTCGTGTTTGCAAATTCCTTTAGTTTTTGTTTGTTCTGGAAGCTTTTTATCTCTCCTTCTATTTTCAATGATAGCCTAGCTGGATATAGTATTCTTGGCTGCATATTTTTCTCGTTTAGTGCTCTGAAGATATCATGCCAGTCCTTTCTGGCCTGCCAGGTCTCTGTGGATAAGTCTGTTGCCAATCTAATGTTTCTACCATTGTAGGTTACATATCTCTTCTCCCGAGCTGCTTTCAGGATTTTCTCTTTGTCTCTGAGTCTCGTAAGTTTTACTATTAGATGTCGGGGTGTTGACCTATTATTATTGATTTTGAGAGGGGTTCTCTGTGCCTCCTCGATTTTAATGCCTGTTTTCTTCCTCACATTAGGGAAGTTCTCTGCTATAATTTGCTCCAATATACCTTCTGCCCCCCTCTCTCTCTCTTCTTCTTCTGGGATCCCAATTATTCTAATGTTGTTTCGTCTTATCGTATCACTTATCTCTCGAATTCTGCCCTCGTGATCCTGTAGTTGTTTCTCTCTCTTTTTCTCAGCCTCTTTACTTTCCATCATTTGGTCTTCTATATCGCTGATTCTCTCTTCTGCCTCATTTATCCTAGCATTTAGTGCCCCCATTTTTGATTGCACCTCATCAATAGCCTTTTTGATTTCGATTTGGTTAGATTTTAGTTCTTTTATTTCACCAGAAAGGGTTTCTCTAATAACTTCCACGCTTTTTTCAAGCGCAGCTAGTATCTTTAAAGTCATGATTCTGAACTCTAGGTCGGACATCGTACTAATGTCCGTATTGATTAGGTCCCTGGCTGACGGTACTACCTCTTGTTCTTTTTGCTGAGGTGATTTCTTTCGTCTTGTCATTTTGTCCAGAGGAGAATAGATGAATGAGAGAACAAAAGGCTAACAGGTTTACAACGTCCCCAGCAAATATATTGTATACAAATCAGAAAAGACCTGAAACCAGGGGAAAAGAAAGGGAAAGAAAGAAAAAAGAAAGAGAAAAAGAAAAAAAAAGAAAAAAAAGATAAAAACAAAAACAAAACAATTCAAAAAAGGAGAATATGATCAAATATGATCAGGCTAGTGCATAGATCAGTGCCACACACTAGATTTTGGGCGTATTTTGGTCTGTTAGAAAAAAGTGCCTCCTAAAATTTTAAAGGAAGAAAGACATATATGTACAAAATAAGGGTTGATACAATGAAGGGATGGAAGACGAGTGTAAAGATGAAAATTATAAAAGATTTTATAAAAGGTCTTGGTAAGATAAGTTGTTTGAAAAAAGAAAGAAGATTTAAGGAAAAAAAAAGGAAAAAGGGAGAGAATGTGATCAGGCAGGAGACTAGGACAAAGCCATACACTAGTGATTTAGGGTATATTTTGAGTTGTTAGAAGAAACTGTACCTCAAGATTTTAAAGAGAGAACAACTTATATATATATGCCAAAAACAAGGGTAACTACTATGAAGGGATAAAATATGACTCTAAAAATGAAAAAAAAAATGTTTTTTTTTTAAAAAAAGGGATTTATAAGATGTTGGTTGAAAAAGGAAAAAGAAAAATAAAAAAAAGTCAACAAAAATTAACTTTGATGAAATAATGAATCATGGTAAAAAAAAAAAAAAAAAGCCATGAAACTATGTGCAGTATTCCCCTAGCGCTGGAGTTCTCCTATTCTCCTTGATCGATCAACTTGGTCTTGGCTTGCTGGCTGTTTGTGCTGATCTCTGGGGGAGGGGCCTGTTGCTGTGGTTTCCAAATGTCTTTGCCGGAGGCGGAATTGCCCCGCCCTTGTCGGTCCGGGCTAAGGAAGCTGCTCCGGTTTGCTCTCGGGAGCTTTTGTTCCCTGCAAGCTCTCGGTACAGCTTTGGAGGACCAGGGCAGAAATGGTGGCCTCCCAATCCCCACTCGGAGGAGCTGAGAACTCAGGGCCCCGCTCCTCAGTGTGCCCCCAGAGAAAAGCAGTCACTTCCGTGTCCCCGGTCTCCGGCCACACTCCGTGCTCACCCGGCCTGTGACCGAGCGTTGCTATCTCTGGCACCCGACCCCGCTCGGAGTCTCCCAACCCAGCAGATCCCTGCAGTGCGTTCCTGCACCGCTCCTCCCCGGGAAGGAAGGGGAGTCTCCCCGGATCTGCTGCTTGTTGGGTCCCTGCTGGGGGAGCCGTGCCCCGACTGGGCCGCAGATCACAGTTTATGGCAACCCCGAGCTGAGAGCCCGCGACTCTGCTCCGTCTCTGCAGCCGGCTTCCCTGCTCTGATACCTGGGAGCTCTGGCGCACTCAGGCACCCCCGGGCTCTCTGTGACCCCAAGGGTCCTGAGACCACACTGTCCCGGGAGGATTCCACCCCCCCGCTTAGCCACTGCAGCGACGTCCCTCCGCCGAGCCAACTTCTAAAAGGTCCGATTTTGTGCTCCGTGGCTCTATCACTTGCCAGAAGCGGCCGGCGGAGGCCCCTCCCCCGCCGTCTATCCTCCCGAATATCGCCTCGGATTCACTTCTCCGCACGCCCTACCTTCCAGTAAGTGGTCGCTTCTCTGTTCAGAGAGTTGTTGCTACTCTCCTGTTCGATCTCCTGTTGAGTTCGTAGGTGTTCAGAATGGTTTGATCCCTATTCAGCTGATTTCCTGAGACCAGACCATACCACTTCTTCTTTATCCATTCATCTGTCGATGGACATCTTGGCTCTTTCCACAGTTTGGCTATTGTGGACATTGCTGCTATAAACATTGGGGTGCACGTACCCCTTCGGATCCCTACATTTGTATCTCTGTGGTAAATACCCAGTAGTGCAATTGCTGGATCATATGGTAGCTCTATTTTCAACTGTTTGAGGAACCTCCATACTTTTTTCCAGAGTGGCTGCACCAGCTTGCATTCCCACCAAAAGTGTAGGAGGGTTCCCCTTTCTCCACATCCCCGCCAGCATCTGTCGTTTCCTGACTTGTTAATTTTAGCCATTTTCACGGGTGTGAGGTGGTATCTCATTGAGGTTTTGATTTGCATTTCCCTGATGCCGAGCGATGTTGAGCACTTTTTCATGTGTCTGTTGGCCATTTGGATGTCTTCTTTGGAAAAATGTCTGTTCATGCCTTCTGCCCATTTCGTGATTGGATCATTTGTTCTTTGGGTGTTGAGTTTGATAAGTTCTTTATAGATTTTGGATACTAGCCCTTTATCTGATATGTCATTTGCAAATATCTTCTCCCATTTTGTCGGTTGTCTTTTGGTTAGGTTGACTGTTTCTTTTGCTGTGCAAAAGCTTTTTATCTTGATAAGGTCCCAATAGTTCATTTTTGCCCTTGCTTCCCTTGCCTTTGGCGATATTTCTAGGAAGAAGTTGCTGCGCCTGAATTCGAAGAGGGTGCTCCCTGTGTTCTCCTTTAGGATTTTGATGGACTCCTGTCTCACATTGAGGTCTTTCAACTATTTGGAGTCTATTTTTGTGTGTGGTGTCAGGAAATGGTCCAGTTTCATTCTTCTGCATGTGGCTGTCCAATTATCCCAACACCATTTGTTGAAGAGACTGTCTTTTTTTCCATTGGACATTCTTTCCTGCTTTGTCAAAGATTAGTTGACCATAGAGTTGAGGGTCCATTTCTGGGCTCTCTATTCTGTTCCATTGATCTATGTGTCTGTTTTTGTGCCAGTACCATACTGTCTTGATGATGACAGCTTTGTAATAGAGCTTGAAGTACAGAATTTTGATGCCACCAGCTTTGTTTTTCTTTTTCAACATTCCTCTGGCTATTTGGGGTCTCCTCTGGGTTCCATACATATTTGAGGATTATTTGTTCCATTTCTTTGAAAAAAGTGGATGGTATTTTGATGGGGATTGCATTGAATGTGTAGATTGCTCTAGGTAGCATTGACATCTTCACAGTATTTGTTCTTCCAGTCCATGAGCATGGAATGTTTTTCCATTTCTTTGTGTCTTCCTCAATTTCTTTCATGAGTATTTTATAGTTTTCTGAGTACAGATCCTAGGCCTCTTTGGTTAAATTTATTCCTAGGTATCTTATGGTTTGGGGTGCAATTGTAAATGGGATCAAGTCCTTAATTTCTCTCCTGTCTTGTTGTTGGTGTATATGAATGCCACTGATTTCTGTGCATTGATTTTATATCCTGCCACTTTACTAAATTCCTGTATGAGTTCTAGCAGTTTTGGGGTGGAGTCTTTTGGGTTTTCCACATAAAGTATCATGTCATCTGCAAACAGTGAGAGTTTGACTTCTTTGCCGATTTGGATGCCTTTGATTTCTTTTTGTTGTCTGATTGCTGTGGCTAGGACTTCTAACACTATGTTGAATAGCAGTGGTGATAGTGGACATCTCTGCCGCATTCCTGACATTAGGGAGAAAGCTCTCAGCTTTCCCCATTGAGAATGATATTCGCGGTAGGTTTTTCATAGATAGCTTTTATGATATTGAGGTATGTACTCTCTATCCCTAACCTCTTAAGAGTTTTGATCAAGAAAAGATGCTTTACTTTGTCAAATGCTTTTTCTGCATCTATTGAGAGGATCATATGATTCTTGTTCTTTCTTTTGTTAATGTATTGTATCACGTTGATTGATTTGTGGATGTTGAACCAACCTTGCAGCCCAGGGATAAATCCCACTGGGTCATGGTGAATAATCCTTTTAATGTACTGTTGGATCCTATTGGCTAGTATTTTGGTGAGAATTTTTGCATCCATGTTCATCAAGGATATTGGTCTGTCATTCTCCTTTTTGATGGGGTCTTTATCTGGTTTTGGGATCTAGGTAATGGTGGCCTCCTAAAACGAGTTTGGAAGTTTTCCTTCTATTTCTATTTTTTGGAACAGTTTCGGGAGAATACGTATTAATTCTTCTTTATATGTTTGGTAGAATTCCCCTGGGAGGGTATCTGGCCCTGGACTTTCGTTTGTTGGGAGATTTTTGATGACTGCTTCAATTTCCTTAGTGGTTATAAGTCTGTTCAGGTTTTCTGTTTCTTCCTGGTTCAGTTTTGGTAGTTGATACATCTCTAGGAATGCATCCATTTCTTCCAAGTTATCTAATTTGCTGACATAGAGTTGCTCATAATATGTTCTTATAATTGTTTGTATTTCTTGGGTTTTTGTTGTGATCTCTCCTCTTTCATTCATGATTTTGTTGATTTGGGTCATTTCTCTTTTCTTTCTGATAAGTCTGGCCAGGGGTTCATCAATCTTGTTAATTCGTTCAAAGAACCAGCTCCTAGTTTCGTTGATCTGTTCTACTGTTCTTTTGGTTTCTATTTCATTGATTTCTGCTCTGATCTTTATTATTTCTCTTCTCCTGCTGGGTTTAGGCTTTATTTGCTGTTTTTTCTCTATCTCCTTTAGGTGTATGGTTGTGTATTTGAGACCTTTCTTGTTTCTTGAGAAAGGCTTTTATTGCTATATACTTTCCTCTCAGGACTGCCTTTGCTGCATCCCAAAAATTTTGAACAATTGTGTTTTCATTTCCATTGGTTTCCATGAATTTTTTTAATTCTTCTTTAATTTCCTGGTTGACCCATTCATTCTTTAGTAGGATGCTCTTTAGCCTCCATGTATTTGAGTTCTTTCCGACCTTCCTCTTGTGACTGAGTTCTAGTTTCAAAGCACTGTGGTCTGAAAATATGCAGGGAATAATCCCCATCTTTGGTACCAATTGAGACCTGATTTGTGACCTAGGATGTGATCAATTCTGGAGAATGTTCCATGGGCACTAGAGAAGAATGTGTATTCCGTTGCTTTGGGATGGAATGATCTGAATATGTCTGTGAAGTCCATTTGGTCCAGTGTTTCATTTAAAGTCTTTACTTCCTTGTTGATCTTTTGCTTAGATGATCTTCCATTTCAGTCAGGGGGGTTTTAAGGTCCCCCACTATTATTGTATTGTTGTCGATGTGTTTCTTTACTTTTGTTATTAATTGGCTTATATAATTGGCTGCTCCCATGTTAGGGGCATAGATATTTACAATTGTTAGATCTTCTTGTTGGATAGACCCTTTAAGTAGGATATAGTGTCCTTTCTCATCTCTTATTACAGTCTTTGTTTTAAAATTTAATTTGTCTGATATAAGGATTGCCACCCCAGCCTTCTTTTTGTGTCCATTAGCATGGTAAATGGTTTTCCACCCCCTCACTTTCAATGTGGGGGTGTCTTTGGGTCTAAAATGAGTCTCTTGCAGACAGGATATCGATGGGTCTTGTTTTTTTAATCCAAGCTGATAGCCTGTGTCTTTTGATTGGGACATTTAACCCATTTACATTCAGGGTAACTATTGAAAGATATGAATTTAGTGCCATTGTATTGCCTGTAAGGTGACTGTTACTGTATATTGTCTGTATTCCTTTCTGGTCTATGCTGCTTTTAGGCTCTCTTTGCTTAGCGGACCCCTTTATTATTTCTTGTAGGGCTGGTTTCGTGTTTGCAAATTCCTTTAGTTTTTGTTTGTCCTGGAAGTTTTTATCTCTCCTATTTTCAATGACAGCCTAGCTGGATATAGTATTCTTGGCTGCATATTTTTCTCGTTTAGTGCTCTGAAGATATCATGCCAGTCCTTTCTGGCCTGCCAGGTCCCTGGGATAAGTCTGTTGCCAATCTAATGTTTCTACTATTGTAGGTTACAGATCTCTTCCCCCAAGCTGCTCTCAAGGTTTTCTCTTTCTCTTTGAGATTTGTAAGTTTTACTATTAGATATCGGGGTGTTGACCTATTTTTATTGATTTTTGAGGGGTTCTCTGTGCCTCCTGGATTTTGATGTCTGTTTCCTTCCCCCGTTAGGGAAGTTCTCTGCTATAATTTGCTCCAATATACCTTCTGACCCCCTCTCTCTTCTTCTTCTGGGATCCGAATTATTCTAATGTTGCTTCAACTTATTGTATTGCTTATCTCTATAATTCTTCCCTCGTAATCCAGTATTTTTTTATCTTTTTCGTAGCTTCTTTTTTTTCCATCATTTGGTCTTCTATAACACTATTCTCTCTTCTGCCTCGTTTATCCTAGCAGTTAGTGCCCCCGTTTTTTATTGCACCTCATTAATAACCTTTTTGATTTTAACTTGGTTAGTTTTTAGTTCTTTTATTTCTCCAGGAAGGGTTTCTCTAATAACTTTGATGCTTTTTTCAAGCCCAGCTTATATCTTTAAAATCATGATTCTGAACTCTAGGTCCGACATCGTACTAATGTCCGTATTGAGTAGGTCCCTGGCAGACGGTACTACCTCATGTTCTTTTTTTTGAGGTGATTTTTTTTGTCTTGTCAGTTTGTCCAGAGGAGAATAGATGAATGAGAGAACAAAATGCTAACAGGTTAACAACGTCCCCAGAAATTATACTCTAAGCAAATCAGAAAAGACCTGAAAGCAGAGGAAAAGAAAGGGAAAGAAAGAAAAAAGTAAGAGAAAAAAAAAAACAAAAAGAAAAAGATAAAAACAAAAACAGAACAAAACAAAAAAAAAACAGAATATGATCAAATATGATCAGGCTAGTGCATAGATCAGTGCCACACACTAGATTTTGGGCGTATTTTGGTCTGTTAGAAGAAAGTACCTCCTACAATTTTAAAGAAAGACATATATGTACAAAATAAGGGTTGATACAATGAAGGGATGGAATATGAGTGTAAATATGAAAATTATAAAAAAATTTAAAGGAGGGATTGATAAGGTGCTTGGAAAAAGAAAGAAGAGGATTAAAAAAAAGAAAGAAAGAAAGAAAGAAAAAGGGGGAGAGAATGTGATCAGGCAGGAGAGTAGAACAAGCCACACACTAGAGATTTAGGGTATATTTTGATATGTTAGAGGAAACTGTATTTCAAAATTTTTAAAGAGAGAACAACTTATATATATAATCCAAAAATTAGAGTAACTACTACGAAGGGATAGAATATGACTCTCAAAATGAAAAATGAAAAAAATATTTTAAAGGGATTGATAAGATGTTGGCTGAAAAAGGGAAAAAGAAATCTTAAAAAAAAACAGTTAAAAAAATTAACTTTGAAAGAGTAATGAATCATGGTAAAAAAGCCGTGAATTCTATGTACAATATTCCCCTAGCGCTGGAGTTCTGCTGTTCTCATTGATTGGTATACTTGGTCTTGGCTGGCTGTTCTTGCTGATCTTCTGGGGGAGGGGCCTGTTGCTGTGGTTCCCAGATGTCTTTGCTGGAGGTGGAATTGCCCTGCCCTTGCCGGTCCGGGTTAAGTAATCTGCTTGGGTTTGCTCTTGGGAGCTTTTGTTCCCTGCAAGCTTTCCGTACAGCTTTGGAGCACGAGAGTCAAAATGGCGGCCTCCTAATCTCCACCTGGGAGGAGCTGAGAACTCGGCCCCCTGCCTCAGTGTGCCTCCAGAGAAAGGCAGTCAGTCACTCCCATCTCTTCGGTCTCCGGCCGCACTCTGTGCTCACCCGGCCTGTGACCGAGCATTTTTATCTCTGGCACCTGACCCCGTGTGGAGTCTCCAAACCCAGCAGATCCCTGCAGTGCACTCCCTTGACTTCACCATTTTAATGGTAAGGACATATTGACTTTATATTATAATTTACTATTTTTTTCTTCAGAATTAAATCAATGCTGAAAAAATTCTTTGAAAAAGTTAATATTTTTGTCAATTTCTGCTGTGCAATTAAATGATTTCTAATTGAAAAATTTTATCTTTATATACCAAATTTTTTTTTTATCAAAATCATTTCTTTTTACTTAATCTTTATGAAGAAGTTTGCATTACAAATCTGGGCTTTTCTTCTCCCTCATGAGCTTTTTTTTTTTTTTTAAAGATTTTATTTATTTATTTGAGAGAGAGAATGAGAGATAGAGAGCACGAGAGGGAAGCGGGTCAGAGGGAGAAGCAAACTCCCTGCTGAGCAGGGAGCCCGATGTGGGACTCGATCCCGGGACTCCAGGATCATGACCTGAGCCGAAGGCAGTCGCTTAACCAACTGAGCCACCCAGGTGCCCTCCCGCATGACTTTTTATGTTCAGTTGTGAACTTTCCTTTGGGGCCGTTATTTCTAACAGGCACATTTTACCGACTTCAAATTTTTCAATCAAATAATTACCACTTGCAGTCCAGCCATTGTCAATTTTTTCTATGAATTATTATCAGTAATAATACTGGATAAATTGAATTAGAAAATAAGTTATACTTGTATCTTAGTCAAATCTTGAGAAAAGAAATAATGAATTTCCTTTAGTTATTTCAGAATTACTTAGTTTTCCAGGTTTGTTTTATTGCTAATACGGTTCTCCCATATTCTTCTAATTAGTTTGTGTTCCTTACACTAAGTGCTTAATGTAGTAAGTTAAAATGGTAGGATGAAACAATATAGTGAAAATGGTGGCCCAGAACGTCCTGCTTAGACAAGTTTCATACTGTTTTCAGCGAGTATTTGTGACAGAGACTAGTTGGGAATTTGGTTGATAAAGGCAACCTAAGTTATTAGTGTCATAGCTAGGGGCTGAATATTATGTGTAGGGAAAACTTTTGTGTGTGTGTGTGTGTGTGTGTGTGTGTGTGTGTGTGTGTGTAGGGAAAGCTTTTAATTCTTTTTCAGAAAGTGGAAAAATATTCTCTAAGGATGGCAAAGAGTAAGAAAAAGCCAAAATATTAGGGGAAAGAAATATATCTTCTTAGTATAAAGCCCCCGGAATGGCTAGCCCAGACACTCTCTTTATTGAGTTTAATCAGCATAAGCAAATGGACTTAGAGAAACTGCCAACACCTGAAATAATGTTTTTGTTGAAGAGACTAAAGTTCTAGAGACAGGATTTCCTGAATCATCTAGAATATTTGCTAAAAATGTAAAATCTTGAGTCTTACACCCAAGAATTCAGTAACTTTGATGTTGATCCCAGGAAATTGCCTTTTATAATAAGGACCTAGGTGACTCTAATGAAGACTGAACTTGAGAATCATTACCAAGAGTGTGTATATCAGATCAAAGTTGAAATTTCTCCAAGAGAAGAATTCAGAGTGACATAGATATATTTTAATTACATTTGGAAATATTAAAATTAATATAAATTAAGCTTCAGATATTAATAGTTTAGGCTAATATATCTTATTCACTTAAGTGTCCTAGGCTTTGGGACTTCTTTTCTAATCTTATTCAACTCCTCAAGTTTTTGTTCAGTTGATTTAGTGAAGAGCTCTATTTTTGCCCTTTATTTATTTGTGAATTTTAAGAAAGGATCTGAATAAAAGTTTATATGTCACACTAGGCAAATCATGACTATAGTTGAAGCCAGTATTTCTTAAAGCCTATAAATGAACACTAGTGTCATATATGATCTTAATAGGTGGCAGATGAGAACATGGCTTCATCATTAAATATATCTGTGAAATGGTGGGTTCAATAAAGTTAAAAGTTTTATTGTGTTCAGAATCTTTATTTTTATTTTTTATTTTATTTTTTTAAAGATTTTTTATTTTATTATTTATCTGATAGAGAGACAGCGAGCGAGGGAATACAAGCAGGGGAAGTGGGAGAGGGAGAATTAGGCTCCCTGCAGAGCAGGGAGCCCAAAGGGGTCTCTATCCCAGGACCCTGGGATCATGACCTCAGTGAAGGCAGATGCTTAATGACTGAGCCACCCAGGCGTCCCGTGTTCAGAATTTTTAAAAGTGAATATGTATTGTTATTCTCCAAGAGGTATGTATATTAAGCATTTCTTAAAAAATTTTTTTAACCAGGAAACTCTTTTTGAATGGGACATCTATTAATATACTTGGAGATATTAGTCTTCTCAGGAAAACAATTTGTGTCCTCTTGTTGAAACCTCTGCCACATATCCATAGGCATGGCAATATATTAAAAAAATCAGGTTCAGATCTGTAGAAAACTGAATGTATAAGCAGGAACAAAGTGAAGTGAGTGCCAACTTTATGGGTTTATTTTTGTTCTTATGTGTATTTTTAAATCTTACATGTGTTTTGTAAACAGACAGGCATCATATCTTGGTAAATAACATGTTTTATCCTTCTTGCATGTCAAAGCGTGCTGTTTTGAGTGTAATAATAATACTCATTATACATAGAAGGTAGCAGTAATCACTTCTATGTTGTTGAGAACTACCAGATGGAAGTAGGAGTTTGTGTTTAAGAATTTGAATAAAGTAGGACAAAGGAAAAAATTTCTTCTTGTCTTACTTTTTTCCTTCTTCAGGCATGCCATTTTTCAATTACTTACAAATCATTTCTCTCTGTCCTCCATTCTTCAGAAATATAGCAGAGCTCAATGCTCTATATGTGGCTTTTTCCTCTAAGCGGCACTTTTGAGATCTGTTTTAAAACTGCTAAAGATGAACAACTTTCAGAAAAATCTAGATTTTAGCTGTAATTTTATTTAGTAAATGGAGGTGAAGTTCTGAAAGTTTAAAGATAATAGTGTACCAATAATCAGGTGTTTAGATTATTTCATTGTATCCTCAATTTTGGTTGAAAGTATTGAAGATAAAATAGGTATTAAATGCAACTCAATGTATACATACTGAGTGTCCACTGTGTAATAAGAACTAGGGATGTAATGGTGATTGGAATATAGAGATACCCCCATGGAGCTCACAGTCTAGCAGGTAAGAGAGACATTTAAGAAATAATTGTATGTGCAACAAATACTTTGAAGATGAAGTACAAGGTGTTAACCTATTTTGGCTGGTTAGGAAAGGGATCCTTTGGAGTTGATATTTCAGCTGACTATATTTTAGGAGATTGTTAATGATGGTGATGGTGGGGAGAGGGTATAATGCTAATATTAGGTCAAAGGCCTATAGGCAAAGAGAGAGAGATAGGTTTCCTGTAGCTACTGACAGGGTCCAATATGATATAGAGTAAAAGGGGATAGTGGTAGGTAAAAGTAATAAATTACTGGGGGCCTTATAGGCCATACTACAAATTTTTGACTTTATTTGAAATGCAATGGACAGTAATTAAAAGGTTAAATTAAGGAGGTGTCTGTGTGCCATGATCAAACTTACAATTTTGCAAGATCATTCTGGCTAGAGTGTAGGAGCAGAAAGCCAAGGCTCCTGTTGGTCATGCAGATGCAAGATGTTGGTTACTTGGATTTGGTTAGTGACAGTGGGAATGGAAAGAAATGTATAAATCAAGAGATATTTATTATGTCAAATCTATAGATTTGGTAATTGATTGGAATTCAGAAATTTACTATTTCAAAAGAATAAGAAGGGCAAGTAGTGGGGTTAAGTTGGGGCTTTGAATTTTTTTTTGATTGCTTATTTGTTGTTAACAAATTGGAGAGTGGACATTTTTAAAAATTTCCATTGTGGAAAATGGGAACACAATCTGGACAGGGAAATATTACCAGGTTGAGGGTCTACCTGAGCTAATAGCTAATCTATAGTAATGCAAATCTTTCCTGTTGTGTGATTTTACTTAAACTGTGTTCAGTAGCCAAGATGCTGGTATAGGTTAGGCAAATAATTTTTATCCAGTGTTGGGAGATTTTCTCCACTTGATAATGAGGGAAAGGAATTTATGATCTCATAGACAAGAAAGTGATTGAAGTGATGAACCAAGGAATAGAAGCTGGATGGAGAGGAAAGTTAATATAAAGTAAATACAAAAAGGGGCTTAAGGGCGTCAGTGAAGTAGAGGAATCAGGCACTACAGGTGCCCACGGAGTCAAAGTACAGATATATTGTGACCAGAGGATAGAGTGTATCTATTTTTGACACAATAGAGCATTTTTGGGGGATGACAGGGTTTGGGGACTGAGTACAGAGATGGAGTGGAGGAAGATATTGTTGAATATAAAGAGGTGAAATATAATGGAAAATAGAGAAGTACTGCTATACTTGGTTTGTTTTTGTAATCTTGATATTATCTCTTCTTTTTTTAAAAAAATATCTTCTTTAATCCCTTTTCTTCTCTCATTTCTCTCACTCCTTCAATATCGTTTTTCTGCTTTCCTTTATTCAAAACTCATGAAAAGAATTATATGAACTTACCGTCTATACCTTCTCTCCTATAATCCCTCTCTTGAGCTCAGTCTTCTTGCCTACCACTCCACTGCACCTGTCCTGTCAGGATCCCGTCTGTGTCACCAATGACCATGCATTGACCTTGTCCTAGACCTCATGGTACTTGACTTTTCAGTAGTCTTTGACATACATGGTGAATCCCTTCTTCCTCCTTGAAACACTTAACTCCACTTGGCTTCCAGGATGCCACAGCCTTCTGATTTGCCTCTCACCACACTAGTTTATTCTTAGTTATCTTAGCTAGATCTTTCTTTTTTTTCTCTCATATCTAAATATTGGGGTGTCCCAGTACTTAAGCCTCTAGTCTTGCTCATCCCATTCCTTCTGCACCCTATTATTCTCATCTTTTCTGTCTATATATACTCCTTAGATTATATTGTTCAGTCCTATAGCTTAACTTATATAACTCCAACTTTGAAATTTATATCTCTAGCCATGACTTTTCCTTTGAACTCTAGACTTACAAAACCAAATACTACCCAATATTTACCATAGGATATCTAAGAAACATTTCAAATTCACCACATGCCATACTGAACTCTGCGCTGTGCTCCAAGCCTGCTTCTCCTGCTATCTTCTCCATTTTAATAAATAGCAACTCCATTTTTTCAATTGTTTAAGCTAAAAAACAACTTGATTTTTTTTCTGATAGCCTTCATTTCGTACATCAGCAAAATCTCTTGCTTTCAAAATACATCCAACAATTTCTTGTGACCTTGTTTATTATTACCTTAATTTAAGCCACTATTATCTCTTGCCTCAAGTGTTCAATAGCTTCCTACTTTCCACACAGTGGCCAGAAGGAAACTTTAAAATGGAGTTAAATTGGGGTGCCTGGGTGGCTCAGTCATTGGGTGTCTGCCTTCCGCTTGGGTCATGATCCCAGGGTCCTGAGATTGAGTCCCACATCAGGCTCCCTCCTCCGCGGGGAGCATGCTTCTCCCTCTCCCACTCCCCCGCTTGTGTTCCCTCTCTTGCTGTGTCTCTTTCTGTCAAATAAATAAATGAATCTTAAAAAAAATAAAATGGAGTTAAATCATGATATTTATCTACTCAAAACCTTCTAGTGACTTCTCTGTCTCTAAAAAAAAAGCCAAAGTCCTAAATAATATGCCCCACACTATGTTTTCAACCTCATCTTCTATCACAATTCACCCTTGTTCACTCTGCTCAGGCCTCTCTGGCTTTTTTGCTGATTCTTAAACATGCATAGTACATTCCTCCCTTAAGACATTTTTAAACTTTCTATTCTCTTTTCCTGGAATACTTTATCCATGGATAAATACATGGCTTGCTCTATCCCTTTTTTCAGGTGTCTGCCTAAGTTTCACCTCACTACTGACTACTTGATATAAAATAATGTCTTTCTTTACTCTTTATCCCTTTACCCTACTTAATTTTTCTCCACAGTACTTATCATCACCTGACATAGATCATATATTTATTTTTGTGTAATTTTTGTTTTTTCCCTGACACTTGAATGTAAGATCCATTAGAATTGGAATTCCATCTATTATTTTTCATTCACTGCTATAATCCCTGTGCTTCTTAATAAATTTTTGTTGCATGGATAAATGTCTCTTTTTTATTGAGAGGCTGTATCATATCAAAGTAAAAATCCTGAACCCAAAGTAAGATGGACATGAATTCTCAGCCCAGCTCTGGTATTAATAGACTCTGGAAATTTAGGTAAGCCATTTAATTTCTCTGAGCTTCAGCTTTGTTATCTGTAAAACATGGCAGCTAGACTATATGAATTCTAAGGACTTTTATATCCCTGAACAATAGCCCATAAATGTTTTCTTTGGGCTCTTTCATAGATGTTTTGGTTATAGCATGATCCTATAAATCTTTTCTTTGGGCTCTTTCATAGATGTTTTGGTTATAGCGTATGGTAAGATGTTTGCAGGATGATGTTAAGGAGGCACTCTGTTAGGTGGCATGTGCTGGTAATGCACAGCTTCTTTGTTCAGGCATCTGTAAAATACATGAGGAGCTCTCAGAACATGGTTTAAAAACTTTTTGTACCTATATCAATGTCATGGGTTTTTCCTGATATGAAGGAATGAAACATGATTGAATATCCAAAAATGATACCTTTTTTTATTTTACAACTAATATTGCCAAGCTATGAACTTTGATTTAGGAATGATTTAAAATTACAACTACTTATAAATAAACAAAATTGATAGTGTAAATTCTCTAGATTTCAAGCCACGGTTGAGGTCCTCAAAGGCGTCTATTTTAAAACCCTAACACCTGAAGAGCTAGAGAACGCAAATAGTGTTAAACTGTGTTGAATATGTTATTTAATCCACATTGGACTTTCTCCAAGGATGGTGCCTCAGTGAACTCCCCTGGCAGGCTGGTTGCTTCTTCTTTAATAATTTTCAAGCCACTCAGATACTGTGTTCCATTTCTCTTGTCTACAGCACTTTATAGATAATATCTTCTTACAACATGAGCTTCCTAATTCAATACAAATTGCTGAAACTGCACCTTAAAATCATTTTTTTTGAGATTCAAAGGATAGTGTTTAAATAGATTGTATCTTGTAGCCCTAATAAAAACATTTATATAGCAACTGTCCCAGAATTATTGAATAAATATTTGTACTATTATAAAGCAGTGGAGAAAATCACAATGAAGGAAGCATTTATTAGAACGTTTCATAAAGTTAATGGCCCATAAGAATATGCTTCAAGTTCACTGTTGTTAAAACTTCAATATTAACAGTTTCAGATGGGTTTGGATGAGAAATTGCTATTTCCAACTTAGTTTTGGTAAAAGGAAAGACCTTAAGACATTCTTGATTTTTTTTTTCATTACTCTTTAAAGTTATAAGCCTTTGTGTTTTGGGACTATTAAGAAATAACATTATATGGTTTTATTTTGGGCTTAAAGGGATTGCTTAGCTGTGCATTATCCTCAAATAGAGATGTATAAAAAGAAACAGATTATTAAGTTTCAGATAGAATTATTTAAAAAATAACTTTTATTTAAAAATTAAAATGTAATTAGTCGTTTGAGATGTTCCTTGTTCAAAATAACTTGTTACCCTCTATAGAATGGTGGAGGTTAGCTTATATTGCTTTTGTTCATGCTAGCTTTATTTGTGGGTAAAATAAACAGTGTTAAATGATTATGTAATCATTTGCATAATGTGATAAGCCTTAGTATCTTGAATCTGAAGTTGTCATGGGTTCTTAACCTCAACAGTGTGCTTAATTGGTAGAAGGCGTTAGAGGGTTGCCAGACGGGGTGGTGGGTGTGGGAGGAAAGGGGGATGGGAGAGAGGTGGAAGGTAAAGATATTGCAACAGTGTTCAACTTTGATGTTTTCTTATGGTCTCCCCTTACCTTCTGAATCTTGAAATTATTTTTCTTAGAAATTTTTCTTCCATTTGCTTTCTGTCAGAATTCCTCCTTCTCTAGTTTTTTCTAGTCCAGTTGATTTCATATTTAGCCACCTTTTCTTTGTTCTTGTATCTCAACCAAGAATAGACTTCATATTTAGCCCCCTTTTCTTTCTTCTTGTATCTCAACCAAGAAAGGTTCATCCTTTTAGGAAACATTTTATCAGCTCAGAGATGATGAAAAGTGATAACTTGGCCAAGGTAAGGCTGCCCAACTTCTGTGCTGTTATTCCAATGTATCCAGAATGTGCTTCCATCCTTTCCCTAGTTATTGGCATTGTGAACTATTTATATCACAAGTCTATTGGGCTTCTGGTGCTTGATTATGTGTTGTGTGTGTGTCTGTGTGTGTGTGTGTCTGTATGTTTGTTTTAAGCACTTGATAAATTTTGATCAGGAGCCTCTGGTTCTCAAACTATAATTTTGGGGGATTGATTTGGTTACCCTGGAAAACTGCATTAGCTTTTTAGTCTACTAGGACTCTACTTAGCATGGAAAGAATTAGTTTTATGATTCAGTGATCATTTAGGGTTGCCAACATGCTGGCTTAGTTCATATGATCTTAAAACTATACATTTAAAGAAACTGGCAAGGGCACCTGGGTGGCTCAGTCATTAAGCGTCTGCCTTCAGCTCAGGTCATGATCCCAGGGTGCTGGGATCGAGTCCCACATCAGGCTCCCTGCCTGGCAGGAAGCCTGCTTCTCCCTCTCCCACTCCCCCTGCTTGTGTTCCCTCTCTTGCTATCTCTGTCTCTTTCAAATAAATAAATAAAGGCTTTAAAAAAAAAGAAACTGGCAAGTTATTGATAATCCATTTGAATTAAATCATGCTTCACTATTGTTTACTTACTTACTTTACTTACTTGCTTTACTTACTCAAAATTTGTTGAGTCTGCTTCCTAAATGTGCAATCCTCCCCCTGCAAGAAGAAAAAGGAAGAAAGAGAAGAGACTATATTTTCATAGCATCCACTACATACCACTATTTTTGCAACCCCAACATTTTCTTCAAATAAGAGCCTATCTTTACCAGCAGGCCATGAAATCCTTGAGAGCAGATCCTTGAATTCTCCTTCACTCATTTTTCTTCTAATCCAGGGCCTGCTACACACTAAAGAAACAAATATTTTTAAAGCACAAAACTATATCATCAGTCTTGCTTCAATGCTATAATCCTCTCTACCTCCTGACATGGGGCTGCTAAGATTTATTTTAGAAGTTTTGTGGATGGTGATCCTTGTCAGTTCTTGGTAGTACCTATAATTCAAAAGTGGAGAAAGTGGGATATTTGCTCAGTGATTTTTAGTTAGAGTAAAGGATTAATACTGAACCCTTTCATTGGCTTTACATAATTTCACAATAAAGACCAAAATGTGGCTCCTTCTACTTCTGCAGCTTTTATCTCCATGCTCTTCTAACTTGCTGTTAGGTCACTGGCCTTCTTTTGAGTCCTCAAACAAACCATGTGCCTTCTTCCCTCAGAGCCTTTGTATTTGCTGTTTCCCCTGCCTGGAATATAATTCTTCTGTGTTCCCTTTCCCCATCCTGCTATCCTTTACCTTGATAACTGACATTCATTGTCTGGATCTCATCTGGGAACAGGGAAGCCTTTCCTGATGGCCCAGAAGAGGTTGTGTTCCCTAGTTGTTCTGTTTTATCTTTTCTTCATTGTACTTACTGTGGTTTTTATTTATTTACATATGTATTTGATAATTTTTGTTTCTCCCACAAGACTTTAAGTTCCAGGTAGGTGAGGACTATGGTTTATTTTATCACTGTATCCTCTGTGTCTTGCTTAGTCTCTGGTCCAGGGGAAACTCTTACCAAATTTGTTGAAAAAATAAAATCTGTTCTGGTCTACCTGTTTTGTCTTGTTTTTGTTTTGTTTTGTTTTTCCTGGAAAAACAGATTTTGTACTTTTCACACAAGTAGTGGGGAAGCCTTCTCTAAAGACAGAGCTGAATTCATTCCAGCCACTCTGTCCAAATCCCCAGCTGTATCTGCTTTAATCTTTGCATGTCAGAGACAATGACTTCAAACAGCAAATAGGCACGGGAAGAAGAAATATTTTTTTCTTCCTTATTTATTGCATCATCTATAATTTTCACTTACTCTTCTTTCTTGTTATCTGCTGTCTACTATAAACTATCCTACTCTGCCCCATAATTATGCCACTTTGAGGTTTCAAGTTAATGTCTCAACGCCAGTATTGCTCCCCCCGGTGGGAGACATTACCAGATATTTTGATATTGAAGTCTTGCAATTCTGACCACTTCAAGCGCAAATAAATGAACATCAGGATAGTTCAAAAAATTTTTAAGATTATTTATTTATTTATTTGACAGAGAGAGAGAGAGAGCACAAGCAAGGGGATTGGCAGGCAGAGGGAGAGGGAGAAGCAGGCTTCCTGCTGAGCAAGGAGCCTGACTCGGGGCTTGATCCCAGGACCCTGGGATCATGACCTGAGCCAAAGGCAGACACTTAACTGACTGAGCCACCACACACCCTGGGATAGCTCAAATTTTTACTTAGACTTTATTTTTAAAA
Organism: Zalophus californianus; assembly: GCF_009762305.2. Classification (NCBI taxonomy): domain Eukaryota; kingdom Metazoa; phylum Chordata; class Mammalia; order Carnivora; family Otariidae; genus Zalophus; species Zalophus californianus. The sequence continues at coordinate 46,861,680 of NC_045605.1, forward strand.
AAATTTTTATGGTGTAACTATTAAATATTTAACATGTAAATATTAAACAACACACTACTGGATGAAGAATGGGCCAAATTAGAAATCAAATGGCAAATCAAAAGAAAAAGAAAACACATTATTACAGAACCTATGGGATGCAGAAAAGCAGATGTTAGAATAACATTTATGTTATAAATTCTTGTATTAAGAAAAAAAAGTTCAAATAAACAACACCACACCACAAGGAACCAGAAAAAGAAGAAACTTAGCTGAAGTTTAGTAGAGGAAAGAAACAACAATGAAAAATCAGAAATAAATAAAATAGCGCCTAGAATCAACAATAACATAACATTTAAAGTAGTAATCACTTTTTCTAAAAATAATAAACAAAATTGGTAATGTTTTAACTACATTTACTAAGAAAAAAAAAGAGAAGACTCAAAAACCAAAATGAGAAATGGAAGAGAAAACAGTATAACAGATAACCACAGAAATACATAGTGATAACAGATAACTATAAACAGTTACATACTAACAAATCAGATAACTTAGGAAAAAATCTAGATAATTTCTAAAAATGCACAAGTTACCAAGAATGAATTATGAATCTTGAATCCAAGAAGTAGGATTCGTTCATTTCACAAGAATGAAAGCTGAATTAAGAATCAAAAATCTCCCAGCACAGAAAAGTCGAAGACAACATGATTTCATTGGCAAACCACACCAAACATTAAAAAAATTATGATAATCTTTATCAAAATCTTACAAATAATAGAAGAGAGGGAATGCATTCAAAAATGTTCCATGAGGTCAGTACTGCCCTGATACCAAAGCAGGACTAAAACAATATAAGAACAAAAAAGTCTAGTTTGTCCGATAAGTATTGCTACTCCAACTTTCTTTTGACATCCATTTTTATGATAAATGTTTCTCTACCCCTTCACTTTCAATCTGCAGGGGTCTTTAGGTCTAAAATGAGTCTCTTGTAGGCAGCATATAGATGGGTCTTGTATTTTTTTTTTTAATCCATTCTGGCACCCATGTCTTTTGATTGGAGCATTTAGTACATTTACATTCAAAGTAATTATTGGTAGATACATATTGATTGCCATTTTATTGCTTGTTTTGTCCTTGTTTCTGGAGATTTTCTCTGATCCTTTGTTACTTTTGTTCTGTCCTTTGCACTCAAAGAGTCCCCTTTATTTCTTTCAGGGCTGGGTTAGTGGTCATAAACTTTAGTTTTTGTTTGGGAAGCTTTTTATCTTTCCTTCTATTCTGAATGATAGCCTTGCTAGATAGAGTATCTTTGCTGCAGATTTTTCCCATTCAGCACTTTGAATATATTGTGCCACTCCTATCTGGCTTGCCAGGTTTCTGTTGAGAAATCTCAAGCTAGCCTTATGGGTTTTTCCTTGTAAGTTAAGGATTTCTTTTGTCTTGCTGCTTTTAAGACTTTTTCTTTATCACCATATTTTGCACATTTAACTATATCATGTCTTGGTGTTAGCCTGTTTTTGGTGATTTTGATGGGAGTTCTCTGTGCCTTCTGGATCTGGATATTTGTTTCCTTCACTAGTTCAGGGAGGTTTTCTGCTATTAATTTCTTGAAATAAATTTTCTACCACCTTTTCTTTCTTTTCTTCTTCTGGGACTTCTATAATACAAATGTTACTATGTTTGATGGAGTCACTGAGTTCCCTAAGTCTATTCTAGTGCTGCATAATTCTTTCTTTTTTTTGTTCAGCTTCATTGTTTTATCTTCTAGATCACTAATTCATTCCTTTGCTTTTTCCAGCCTACTGTTCATTGCATCAGGACTGTTTCCAATTCGCTTATTGCATTCTTCATCTCTGACCGATTCTTTTTTAACTCCTTTTTCACTGTTGTGAGGGTCTCCTTGATATCTTCCATTCTTTTCTCAAGCCCAGTGAATATCCTTATGATTGTTGCTTTAAATTCTCCATCAGGCATGTTACTTTTATCTGCTTCACTTAGATCTCTTGTCGTGGCCTTATGTTATTCCTTCATTTGGGAGAAATTCCTCCATCTTGACATTTTGTCCAATTCTCTGCCTTCTTTTCTGTGTTAGAAAAGCCTGTTATGTTTCCTGTTCCTGAAAGTAATGGCCTTATGAAGAAGAGGTCATGTAGTGGCCAGGGTCTGGCACTTCAGGGAGTGTCTCTGCTGTGTGCTGCATGTGCTCTGCTATTGTGTTTTGGCTGCTCTATCCCTCAGGCCAGTCATCTGCAGAGGCTTTTGCCTACTATGAACAGTGTTTGGTCACTGGCCTATATGTGGTGACTTTTAAGTAGGTGTGCTCTGGTCTGCTTGTAAAATGAGACCTGACATCCAACTCCATGAGAACTGAGGCCCTGCAGAACTCTCTGGTCAGGAGACATGGTATGGGCAGAGGTTTCTGCTGATCTTCTGGGAGAGGGTCTTGCTGCCTTGGGACTGAGACAAACTTGATGGAGAAGTGCAGTCCTGGTAGAGCACAGGGGGATGGGGCTTGGTGTAAGCAAGTTACAGTGTCTGCACTGAGCTGCTTCCCTCAGGGGGCTCTGTATTTATGTTGAGGGGTAGGGGAGTGTACTTAGATTTTAGAAGTCAACCCTTCCAGTTTATGAAGAACTATTTGTGAATAGAAGTGACATTGAATTAACTGTACTAGTGAACTGAGAATGGCCATTTTACAACAAAGATTCAAATAATAAGAAATAATTATATGATATTAATAGTTTTAAAAAATTTATTTATAGGTGTTTCTGACTGGATTCACAGACTTTTTTTTTTTTTTTAAATATGCCCTTTCTTGTTGGACCTATTCATAGCTCTAGCCAAGCTAATAAGTGATGAATAATAACTTGATACTTTATTTAAAAGATTTTCCTTTGGAGAAATTTGGGCCAAACATTTCTTGGAGAAGGAAGGGACACGGCATTGACAGAAAAGTCAAGTAGGGTATAAGCTGAAGAGAAGCAGGAGAACCTTCCACTCTGTGACTGGGAACATTTTATTAGCCCCTATGTTTTTACAAGTCTGGCACTGCTCTTCTGATTGTGGAAGGAGCCAGTTTGCAAATGTTCTGCATGGCCTCCTGGAGGAAATAGGAAACAAAGTAGCCTCACCCTTCTGTGGACTGAGGCTTAGAGAATTGGCACCCTAATAAGGTAGCTATAGAGCAAGAAGCTCAGTTAGGCAATTTTGGTTTTAAAGAAACATGAGAGCTGCCTTAGGGAGGTGTCTTTCCCTATTTTGGATTAAGATGCTGACATCTCTTTTGCTGTGGCCTGATGTATGGTGCTCCCTGTTGGTCCCTGTGTTGGAGGCTGAGCCTATATTACTGTAGTGCACAAGAATATGAAGTGGCCTATTGTAGTCTTTCCTCAGGTTGTTAAGACTCCAGGGTCATGGCACTACTGAGTCCTTTTACTGACCCTATTCCTAATATTCAGCAGAGCAGAGCCTTTTATTATGCTATCTCAGAATTGATTGTACCTAGGCAGTCATCACAGCTGGAGTGATTTACCAACCTGACCAAAGATGCTGTGAGACACAGCAGGGTGATGTTAAGACAGGGTTGGATGAGGAAAGACTTGACACATGCTAAAACAGGTGAAGCTAGAAATAGGCAGAATCAGTGCTGCTGTTTTTTTCTGGCCTTTATGTTGACTGTTCTTAGGTCTCAAACCTGTAGACTTTCTACTGGAATTTATGCCACTGACTCACTTGGTACTCAGGCCTTAAGACTCTGACTGGAATTACACCATTAGCTCTTCTTGGTTTCCAGCTTATTCACTATGGATCTTGGGACTTCTCAGCCATCATGATTAATGATTTAAGATGGTCTTTGAGTGGGAGCTTGGGAAGATGATAAAGGAAGATCCTGAGTTGGGGCATCCACAGTCAGCAGGAAGTCTACTTAAGATTCTCTCCCTCTCCCTCTGTCTCTCCCCCTCCTCATAGTCTCTCTCCTGTCAGATAAATAAATCTTAACAATTTTTTAAAAAAATGAGCAGAAGCCATGAACAAACATTTCTCCAGAGAAGTGGTACAGATGGCCAACAGACACATGAAAAGATACTCAATATCACTCATCATCAGGGAAATGGGAATCAAAGCTACAATCAGGGGCACCTGGGTGGCTCAGTCAATTGATCTCAGTTCAGGTTTCCCTCTCAGGATCATGAGTTCAAGTTCCACATTTTGCTCCATGCTGGGTGTGGAGCCTACTTACAAAAAAAAAAAAAAAAAAAAAAAACTACAATAAACTACCTTACAACTGTCAGAATGGTAAAAATCAACAACAGAAGAAGCAACAGGTGTTGGTGAGGTGTAGAAAAAAAGAAACACTTGTGCAGTGTTGGTGGGAATGTAAATTGGTACAGTCACTGTGGAAAACAGTATGAACTTTCTTAAAAAAGTTAAAAACAGAACTACTTTATGGCCTAAAAATCATATTCGTGGCTATTTACCCAAAGAATACAAGAACACTAATTCAAAGGAATACATGCACCCCTATGTTTATAGCAGCAGTATTTACAATAGCCAAGATATGGAAGCAGCCCAATTGTCCATTGTTAGATGAATGGATAAATAATATATCTCACACACACACACACACACACACACACACACACACACACGTATATATACACACACACAATGGAATATTATTCAGCCATAAAGAGAGAATGAAATCTTGGTATTTGCAATAACATGATTGGAGCTAGAAAGTATAATGTTCTGTGAAATAAATCAAAGACAAATACCATATGATTTTGTTTATATGAGGAATTTAAGAAACGAAACAAAAAGGGAGAAAATAAGACAGAGAGACAAATCAAGAAACAGACTCATAATTATATAGAACAAACTGATGATTACTAGAGGGGAGGTGTGTAGGGGGATGAGTGAAATAGGTGATGGGGATTAAGGAGTACACTTGTTGTGATGAGCACAGCATGATGTATGGACGTGTTGAATTACTATATTGTATACCTGAAACCAATATGACACTGTATTAAATAAATAATTAAATAAAAACTTAAGAAAAAATAGTGCTTCTGTGGGATACTTTTGGAGTAGTGGAAAACACTGAAAGGTGGTAGCTCAGTGATAGTGCTATCAGGGACTTGTTTTATTGCCAGTAATAAATTACTCTCACTCCCCTATCTTTTCCAGGTTGGAAGTCTTCGTTTTTGCATGTTTTATCCATACACTTTATATATGCCTCAAATCCTCACAACAACACTAAAAGCATGTAACCCCAGACCTACATGTCTGTAATCCTCATGTGCCAATCCCGAGTACCCTTAGTTACCTCTCACTTCCCAGGCCTAGATGAAATGACACAGAGGGAGTTTGGGATATGGCTTCTGAAGTAACCACTAGGGACCAAAGTATGGGGGAATTAGTTCCACATGAGAGTGAGATGGGAGATGGTACAAGGTAGACACTGTGGTTTTCCTTTTTCCCCTCCATGAACTGATTCAGGGATAGTTTCTCCTTGCAAACCTTCCAAACAAGGAAATGCTGAGAGACCTACCGGAGCTCTTCATTGCTTTTCATGAAGCTAGTATAATTATACATTGCATGCATTGCTTAGCATATTTATTTATTTATTTTTTAAATAACTTTTTATTGTTAATCACCATACATTACATCATTAGTTTTTGATGTAGTGTTCCATGATTCATTGTTTGTGCATAACACCCAGTGCTCCATGCAGAATGTGCCCTCTTTAATACCCATCACCTGGCTAACTCATTCCCCCACCCCCTCCCCTCTGAAACCTTAGTTTGTTTTTCAGAGTCCATCGTCTCTCATATTTTGTCTCCCCCTCTGACTTACTCCCCTTCATTCTTCCCCTCCTGCTATCTTCTTCTTCTTTTTTTTTCTTAACAATTAATGCATTATTTGTTTCAGAAGTACAGATCCATGATTCATCAGTCTTGTACTATTCACAGTGCTCACCATAGCACATACCCTCCCCAGTGTCTATCACCCAGCCACCCAATCCCTCCCACCCCCCACCACTCCAGCAACCCTCAGTTTGTTTCCTGAGATTAAGAATTCCTCATATCAGTGAGGTCATATGATACATGTCTTTCTCTGATTGACTTATTCCACTCAGCATAACACCCTCCAGTTCCATCGATGTCATTGCAAATGGCAAGATCTCATTCCTTTTGATGGCTGCATAATATTCCATTGTGTATATATACCACCTCTTCTTTATCAATTCATCTGTCGATGGACATCTTGGCTCTTTCCACAGTTTGGCTATTGTGGACATTGCTGCTATAAACATTGGGGTGCACGTACCCCTTCAGATCCCTACATTTGTATCTTTGGGGTAAATACCCAGTAGTGCAATTGCTGGATCGTATGGTAGCTCTATTTTCAAATGTTTGAGGAACCTCCATACTGTTTTCCAGAGGGGTTGCACCAGCTTGCATTCCCACCAACAGTGTAGGAGGGTTCCCCTTTCTCCGCATCCCCTCCAACATCTGTCGTTTCCTGACTTGTTAATTTTAGCCATTTTCACGGGTGTGAGGTGGTATCTCATTGAGGTTTTGATTTGCATTTCCCTGATGCCGAGCGATGTTGAGCACTTTTTCATGTGTCTGTTGGCCATTTGGATGTCTTCTTTGGAAAAATGTCTGTTCATGTCTTCTGCCCATTTCTTGATTGGATTATTTGTTCTTTGGTGTTGAGTTTGATAAGTTATTTATAGATTTTGGATACTAGCCCTTTATTGGATATGTCATTTGCAATTATTTTCTCCCAGTCTGTCGTTGTCTTGTGGTTTTGTGGACTGTCTCTTTTGCTGTGCAAAAGCTTTTTATCTTGATGAAATCCCAATAGTTCATTTTTGCCCTGGCTTCCCTTGCCTTTCGCGATGTCTCCAGGAAGAAGTTGCTGTGGCTGAGGTGGAAGAGGTTGCTGCCTGTGTTCTTCTTTAGGATTTGGATGGACTCCTGTCTCACAGTTAGGTCATTCAAGCATTTGGAGTCTATTTTTGTGTGTGGTGTAAGGAAATGGTCCAGTTTCATTCTTCTGCATGTGGCTGTCCAATTTTCCCAACACCATTTGTTGAAGGGACTGTCGTTTTTCCATTGGACATTCTTTCCTGCTTTGTCAAAGACTAGTTGACCATAGAGTTGAGGGTCCATTTCTGGGCTCTCTATTCTGTTCCATTGATCTATGTGTCTGTTTTTGTGCCAGTACCATACTGTCTTGATGATGACAGCTTTGTAATAGAGCTGGAAGTCTGGAATTGTGATGCCGCCAGCTTTGCTTTTCTTTTTCAATATTCCTCTGGCTATTCGGGGTCTCTTCTGGTTCCATACAAATTTTAGGATTATTTGTTCCATTTCTTTGTAAAAGATGGATGGTATTTTGATGGGGATTGCATTGAATGTGTAGATTGCTCTAGGTAGCACTGACTTTTTCACAATGTTTGTTCTTCCAATCCATGAGCATGGAAAGTTTTTCCATTTCTTTGTGTCTTCTTCAGTTTCTTTCATGAGTATTTTACAGTTTCTGAGTACAGATCTTTTGCCTCTGGTTAAATTTATTCCTAGGGATCTTATGGTTTTGGGTGCAATTGTAAATGGGATCAACTCCTTGATTTATCCCTCTTCTGTCTTGTTGTTCGTGTATAGGAATGCCACTGATTTCTGTGCATTGATTTTATATCCTGCTACTTTACTGAATTCGTGTATGAGTTCTAGCAGTTTTGGGGTGGAGACTTTTGGGTTTTCCACATACAGTATCATATCATCTGCAAAGAGTGAGAGTTTGACTTCCTCTTTACCGATTTGGATGCCTTTGATTTCTTTTTGTTGTCTGATTGCTGTGGCTAGGACTTCTAATACTATGTTGAATAGCAGTGGTGATAGTAGATATCCCTGCCGCATTCCTGACCTTAGGGGAAAAGCTCTCAGATTTTCCCCATTGAGAATGATATTTGCTGTAGGATTTTCATAGATGGCTTTTATGATATTGAGGTATGTACCCTCTATCCCTATCCTCTGAAGAGTTTTGATCAAGAAAGGATGCTATACTTTGTCAAATGCTTTTTCTGCATCTATTGAGAGGATCACATGATTCTTGTTCTTTCTTTTGTTAATGTATTGTATCACATTGATTGATTTGCGGATGTTGAACCAGGCTTGCGGCCCAGGGATAAATCCCACTTGGTCATGGTGAATAATCCTTTTAATGTACTGTTGGATCCTATTGGCTAGTATTTTGGTGAGAATTTTTGCATCCATATTCATCAAGGATATTGGTCTGTCATTCTCCTTTTTGATGGGGTCTTTGTCTGGTTTTGGGATCAAGGTAATGGTGGCCTCGTAAAATGAGTTTGGAAGTTTTCCTTCCATTTCTATTTTTTGGAACAGTTTCAGGAGAATAGGTATTAATTCTTCTTTAAATGTCTGATAGAATTCCCCTGGGAAGCCATCTGTCCCTGGGCTTCTGTTTGTTGGGAGATTTTTGATGACTGCTTCAATTTCCTTAGTGGTTATAGGTCTGTTCAGGTTTTCTATTTCTTCCTGGTTCAGTTTTGGCAGTTGATACATCTCTAGGAATGCACCCATTTCTTCCAGATATCTACTTTGCTGGCATAGAGTTGCTCATAATATGTTCTTATAATTGTTTGTATTTCTTGGGTGTTGGTTGTGATCTCTCCTCTTTCATTCATGATTTTGTTGATTTGGGTCATTTCTCTTTTCTTTTTGATCAGTCTGGCCAGGGGTTTATCAATCTTGTTAATTCTTTCAAAGAACCAGCTCCTAGTTTCGTTGATCTGTTCTACTGTTCTTTTGGTTTCTATTTCATTGATTTCTGCTCTGATCTTTATTATTTCTCTTCTTCTGCTGGGTTTAGGCTTTATTTGCTGTTCTTTCTCCAGCTCCTTTAGGTGTAGGGTTAGGTTGTGTATTTGAGACCTTTCTTTTTTCTTGAGAAAAGCTTGTATTGCTATATACTTTCCTCTCAGGACTGCCTTTGCATATCCAAAAGATTTCGAACAGTTGTGTTTTCATTTTCATTGGTTTCCATGAATTTTTTTAATTCTTCTTTAATTTCCTGGTTGTCCCATTCATTCTTTAGTAGGATGCTCTTTAGCCTCCATGTATTTGAGTTCTTTCCGACTTTCCTCTTGTGATTGAGTTCTAGTTTCAAAGGATTGTGGTCTGAAAATATGCTGGGAATAATCCCAATCTTTTGGTACCAGTTGAGACCTGATTTGTGACCTAGGATGTGATCAATTTTGGAGAATGTTCCATGGGCACTAGAGAAGAATGTCTATTCCGTTGCTTTGGGATGGAATAATCTGAATATGTCTGTAAAGTCCATTTGGTCCAGTGTTTCATTTAAAGTCTTTACTTCCTTGTTGATCTTTTGCTTAGATGATCTTCCATTTCAGTCACGGGGGTGTTAAAGTCCCCCACTATTATTGTATTGTTGTCAATGTGTTTCTTTGCTTTTGTTATTAATTGGCTTATATAATTGGCTTCTTCCATGTTAGGGGCATAGATATTTACAATTGTTAGATCTTCTTGTTGGATAGACCCTTTAAGTAGGATATAGTGTCCTTCTTCACCTTTTATTACAGTCTTTGTTTTAAAATCTAATTTGTCTGATATAAGGATTGCCACCCCAGCTTTCTTTTGTTGTCCATTAGCATGGTAAATGGTTTTCCACCCCTTCACTTTCAATCTGGGGGTGTCTTTGGGTCTAAAATGAGTCTCTTGCAGACAGCATAACAATGGGTCTTGTTTTTTAATCCAATCTGATAGCCTGTGTCTTTTGATTGGGGCATTGAGCCCATTTACATTCAGGATAACTATTGAAAGATATGAATTTAGTGCCATTGTATTGCCTGTAAGGTGACTGTCACTGTATATTGTCTGTGTTCCTTTCTGATCTATGCTGCTTTTAGGCTCTCTTTGCTTAGAGGACCCCTTTCAATATTTCTTGTAGGGCTGGTTTCGTGTTTGCAAATTCCTTTAGTTTTTGTTTGTCCTGGAAGCTTTTTATCTCTCCTTCTATTTTCAATGATAGTCTAGCTGGATATAGTATTCTTGGCTGCATATTTTTCTCGTTTAGTGTTCTGAAGATATCATGCCAGTCCTTTCTGGCCTGCCAGGTCTGTGGATAGGTTTATTGCCAATCTAATGTTTCTACCATTGTAGGTTACCTATCTCTTCTCCCGAGCTGCTTTCAGGATTTTCTCTTTGTCTCTGAGACTCGTAAGTTTTACTAGTAGATGGCGGGGTGTTGACCTATTTTTATTGATTATGAGTTGGGTTCTCTGTGCCTCCTGGATTTTGATGCCTGTTTCCTCCTTTACATTAGGGAAGTTCTCTGCTATAATTTGCTCCAATATACCTTCTGCCCTTCTCTCTCTTTCTTCTTCTTCTGGGATCCCAATTATTCTAATGTTGTTTCATCTTATCATATCACTTATCTCTCGAATTCTGCCCTTGTGATCCTGTAGTTGTTTATCTCTCTTCTCAGCCTCTTTATTTTCCATCATTTCGTCTTCTATATCGCTGATTCTTCTGCCTCATTTATCCTAGAAGTTAGTGCCCCCATTTTTGATTGTACCTCATTAATAGCCTTTTTGATTTCGACTTGGTTAGATTTTAGTTCTTTTATTTCTCCAGAAAGGGTTTCTCTAATAACTTTGATGCTTTTTTCAAGCCCAGCTAGTGTCTTTAAAGTCATGATTCTGAACTCTAGGTCCGACATTGTACTAATGTCTGTATTGAGTAGGTGCCTGGCAGACGGTACTACCTCTTGTTCTTTTTGCTGAGGTGATTTTTTTCGTCTTGTCATTTTGTCCAGAGGAGAAAAGATGAATGAGAGAACAGACTGCTAACAGGTTAAGAACGTCTCCAGCAAATATACTCTATACAAATCAAAAAAGACCTGAAACCAGGGGACAAGAAAGGGAAAGAAAGAAGAGAAAAAAAGAAAACGGAAAAAGAAAAAGATAAAAACAAACAAAAACAGAACAAAACAAAACAAAAAAAACAGAATATGATCAAATATGATCAGGCTAATGCATAGATCAGTGCCACACACTAGCTTTTGGGCATATTTTGGTCTGTTAGAAGAAAGTGCCTGCTAAAATTTTAAAGGAAGAAAGACTTATATATGTAGAAAATAAGGGTTGATACAATGAAGGGATGGAAGATGACTGTAAAGATGAAAATTATAAAAGATTTTATAAAAGGAATTGATAGATAAGAAGTTGTTTTTAAAAAGAAAGAAGATTTAAGAAGAAAAAGAGAAAAGAAAAAAAAAGGGAGAGAATGTGATCAGGCAGGAGACTAGAACAAAGCCATACACTAGTGATTTAGGGTATATTTTGATCTGTTAGAAGACGTTGTATCTCAAAATTTTAAAGAGAGAACAACTTATATATATACGCCAAAAATAAGGGTAACTACTATGTAGGGATAAAAATATGACTCTAAAAATGAAAAATAAAAAATATGTTTTTTTAAAAAAGGGATTGATAAAATATTTGAAAAAGGGAAAAAGAAAAATTAAAAAGAAACAGTTAAAAAAATTAACTTTGAAAAACTAATGAATTATGATAAAATAGCCATGAATTCTATGTGCAGTATTCCCCTAGCGCTGGAGTTCTCCCGTTCTCCTTGATCGGTAAACTTGGTCTTGGCTTGCTGGCTGTTCGTGCTGATCTTCTGGGGGAGGGGCCTGTTGCTGTGGTTCCCAAATGTCTTTGCTGGAGGCTAAATTGCCCCGCCCTTGTCGGTCCGGGCTAAGCAAGCTGCTCGGGTTTGATCTCAGGAGCGTTTCTTCCCTGCAAGCTCTTGGTACAGCTTTGGAGGACCAGAGTGAAAATGGTGGCCTCCCAATCTCTGCCCGGAGGAGCTTAGAACTTGGGGCCCCGCTCCTCAGTGTGCCCCCAGAGAAAAGCAGTCACTCCCTTGTCCCCGGTCTCCAGCCGCACTCCGTGCTCACCCGGCCTGTGATCGAGCGTTTCTATCTCTGGCACCCGACCCCGTGTGGAGTCTCCAAACCCAGCAGATCCCTGTGGTGCGCTTCCGCGCTGCTCCTCCCGGGGGAGGAAGGGGAGTCTCCCCGGCTCTGCCGCTTTTTGGGTCCCTGCTGGAGGAGCAGTAGCCCGACTGGACCGCGGATCACAGTTTATGGCAACCCCGAGCTGAGAGCCCGTTCCTTGGCTCCGTCTCTGCAGCTGGCTTCCCTCTTCTGATACCTGGGAGCTCTGTTGCACTCAGGCACCGCCGGTCTTTCTGTGACCCCAAGGGTCCTGAGACCACACTGTCCCGCGAGAGTTCCACCCCCCGCTTAGCCACTGGAGCGACGTCCCTCAGCGGAGCCGGCTTCTAAAAGTTCCGATTTTGTGCTCCGCAGCTCTATCACTTGCCAGAAGCGGCCGACAGAGGCCCCCTCCCCCGCCGTCTATCCCCCCGAATATCGCCTCGGATTCACTTCTCCGCACATCCTACTTTCCAGAAAGTGGTCGCTTTTCTGTTCAGAGAGTTGTTACTCTTATTATCTTCGATCTCCTGTTGAGTTCGTAGGTGTTCAGAATGGTTTGATCCCTATTCAGCTGAATTCCTGAGACCAGATGAAATCCAGGTCTCCTACTCCTCCCTGCTTAGCATATTTAATTAATAGAGCAGCCAAAAGAATCTAGAATTATAGAGAAAAAAATTTTCTTCCCTATAGCTTCTATCTTCTAAAAGAAAGTATGAGCACTTTAATTTTTCTCAAGCTTTGTTTTCTAGGGGACCTGAGCTAAGACATACCATCATTTAAAATTTGACAAAATTAAGATCTATATCTATGTTATATAAAGCATTTATATATAATAAATATTTTTAATGAAATATATAAAACATTTATATCTATAAAATCTAATGCCTTCTACTGTTGAATCTTTCCCTAGCTGACTTATTATTTTCTCCTTCATATAACATCTAATCCTACCCACAGTTTATTTATATTTCAAAAAAGGTGCTTTATTAACAATGAACTTGGAGTTTGCTGTATTTTTCTATCATGTAATGCACAAATATTTTAGACCAGAATACTGAAAGAAAAACAGTTAATTGCTTTGTGTTTTTATTTTTTTATACAATACTGGAAAAATAAGGAGCCAATTTTATAGCTTCGTGGTGCTTGTCACACCTAACACATCGTATGTTCTCAATAAATGTTTCTTGAATGAAGTAATGACAATAACATCAAGCCAGCAAATACTAGAAGCAACCTATTTTTCTTTTTTTCCTTTTGGTCAATTTCTTAAGTTTTCCACAAAGCTCCTCCTCATACACAGCTTTTGCTGTTGAAATTTTTAACCCAGAGGGAGTTGATTGCATTATTTAAGTTTTTCAAGAATTCTACTGACTTCTTGTTATAGATCAGATTGATTTTTAAATTACTTTGGAGAGACCCAATGAATTTTGCAATTGAGGTTCTATATTCTGAGAAAGGTATTAGCTCAGTAGGATCATAGTTATTGCTCAAGATTTTCTGCTTTTAAACATTTTTTAAAAAGACGTATCAGCACACCTATAACAACAAGAACCAAGAATTAAATTCTTTTAACTTCAGTGGTGCTGTAGTTTGCAACGAGGAGTCAGTAGAGTTATTCACATTTAAATGTTAGCTATTTAAGGGCTTTTGTAAAGATTACTTTACACTTATCTCAATGCAGCATCCTGTTGGGATGCTTGCTTGGAAGACAATGTAAACACCCTGACTATTTGATATAGACTTCTTTATTTTAGTCTCTCATTATACTTAAATGTCCATGATGAAATAGGGAGTTCTTGTTTGCTGGGAAATTGTGTAAGTTGATCTGCCCTTATATTAGTTAATACCAGCTGCTAGAGCAGACAAATCAAGGGCTTTACACAACAATTATTTACTTCTTATATACATCAAAGTCTAATGTTAATGTACATAGACAGTGGGTTTTCCCTCTAGTGGTGACATGAGAACTTAGGCTACTTAAATTTTGTGGTTCTGCTTTTTGCCATCTTCAACAGACAATTGTGGGGAGGCCCTCAAGGTCATCTGTTGGATTGTTTACAGCAAAAAGGGTACATGAAGAAGGGTATCACCTGTGAAAAGTTTTTATTGGCCAGGCCTAGATGTGACATACATTATTTCTGCCCCCATTCCACAAGCCAGAAGTCAGTTATATGACCACATCTAAATGAAAGGGAAGGTGGGAATTACAGCCTGGCTATGTGTCCAAAAGGTTTTTGGTGATGACTAGCAATCTCTGACATAGTTCCTAAATAGTGTTTTGATCCTAAAGGATTTGAGGGTAAGTTGCCTAGCTCAGTTGGTAGAACATGAGATCTTAAAGGACCTGAGGATATTTTTAAAAATGAATCATTTCTCAACATTTTTCTAATGTTATTCTTTCCAAGTCACATCCATCAGCCTAATGATAAAGGCATCCTGTTCTATAGAAAACAAAATGAGGTGAGTATCAGGCTGCATAGATAGAAAATAATTTTTAAAGGGTTCATGGACCTTGAGTGATTTTTTTTTCTTTTTGACTCTAAAATATTTGATTTTTCAGGATCCTAAGTAAGTGAAAACATACTTTTAAAAAGTGGATGGAGGGGACGCCTGGGTGGCTCAATAGACAAGTGTTTGTCTACAGCTCAGATCATGATCCCAGGGTCCTGGGATCCTGTCCAGCATTGGGCTCCTTGCTCAGCAGGGAGTCTGCTTCTCCTTCTGCTTACTGCTTCCCCTGCTTGTGTACTCACTAGCATGCTCTCTCTCTCTCTCTGACAAATAAATAAATAAAATCTTAAAAAAAAAAGTGGGTGGAGGCAAATTTGCCTTGGAGTTTTCTTGGTCAGAATTCTGTTTCCAGAGTCAAACTGCAACTTTAGGATCTGGGGTCTTAGGAATTTGGAAGTCTTTTCATGCTGTCAGCATGAGAAATTATATCTCAGTAAAAAAAAAAAAAACAAAAAAAAAAACTGAGCCTGGGTAACTCAGTCTGTTAAGTGTCTGACTTTTGGTTTCAGCTTAGGTCAAGATCTCAGGGTTGTGAGATAGGCCTCCACACTCAGTGGGGAGTCTGGTTGGGATTCCCTCTCCCACTCTCCCTCTGTCCCTCCCCTCCCTTATGGACCCTCTGTCTCTCTCGCAAATAAATAAATAAATCTTAAGAAAAAACAATGACCAGTATTAAATGTAATATTTATATCACCTAAAAGAATGTGACATATGATAAGTTTATAAATTATAATTACAGGTTTTACAAAGCCAAAAGATCTCATTTTTAGGGTTTCCTTGTATAGGTTTGACTTTAGCTGCCTAAATAACAGATGGTGGTATCACAAGATAGTGTATTATCCATTCTCTTTTTTTCTTTGTTGAGGTGTAACTGATAATAAAATTATAAGATATTTTAAAGTATACAATGTGATGATTTGATATACATATATATTTTGAAAGGATTTCACCTAAAAAGTTAATGAACACGTTCATCACTGTTTAAGTTCTACTCTCTTATCAAATTTCAATTATACAATGCAGTATTTTCAGTCATAGTCACCATGTTATAAATTAGATCCTTAGACCTTATTCATCTGATAACTGAAAGTTTATGGTATTATCCATTCTTGATTCATATTCTCACTCTATAAAAATGAATAAGACACAGTCTTTTAAGAAGTCCTAATTTTGTATATGAGACAGACAATAATACAATGTTGTGTGGCACATTTTGTTATAGAGGAATGAATAGAATGTAGTGAAAATACAGAGACAATTGAGTTTTGAAAGATGCTTAGAAGTTGGTCCATAAGAAAAAGGGAAAGAATATTTCCCATAGAAAAACAGAATAAGCAAAAGCCTAGGGTTATGAAAGAGAATGGTATTTAGTGAGTATGGACTAAGTGTATGTATCTAGAAAACAATAGAGATACTTGATATCTTACAGTTCTTGGTATCCCTTATCATACACTATGCTATAGCAATAACCAAGGAGTGTGACTAGGGTGGTGAGAGAGCTTTGAAATTCTGTTAAATGAAAAATGGTGAAGAGGGCTTAAAGAGTTCTTGAGGGATGTGTAGGAAAAAAATAAAGCTTTGGGAAAATATGAGCTATCTTGAAATATTTGAAGGGCATGTAATAAAGGTTGTAAATTTAGTTTGTGTGGTCCAGAGGAAACAGATAAGACTGAGGGATGAGAGTTATCTTGAGGTTTCATCTTAAAATCTGGAAGATTTCCAAATTTGGAGCTGTCCCATGATTGAAGACTTCACCTTATGTGGGTAACTGGAGACCAGATAATCCTTTGTCAGATTATTTTAAGGGTTTGATTGTTTAAGATGTTATGATACTGTTGATTTGGGGAAGTACTGTAACATGGACTCTTTAACTGGACTGTGTGTATTTGAATCCAGACTTCAGAACTTACTAGAGGTGTGGATATGGGCAAGATATTTCAACTTTCCACTTCTGTAAAGAAGGTTGTAATAGCACTGGCTTCAAAAGGTATTTGTGAAGGTTAACTGAGATAATCTATGTAAAATGCTTAGCATAGTTCCTGGCACATGGTAAACATGCTATAAATATTAATCTTCATCCTCATCATCATTATCAAATGCTAGATAATTTATCCTTCCTTATGATCTGAAATGGGCTACATTGATACAGAGCAAAGGTCAGCAATCATTTTCTGTAATGGGCATGAAAGTAAAGATAGGCTGTGTAGGTGATTGCATATTCTTCAATTTTTTTTGTATTTTTACAATGTTTTAGAAATGTAAAAACCATTCTTAGTTTGTATGCCATATAAAAACAGGATATAGGACAGATTTGGTCTATGAGCTGTAGTTTGCTGACCTCTGATATACATGAATAGAAAAATTAATCAAATAAATAAGCAGCATAGAATTAAGAGAAAGCAACTGTGTTCATTAAGATAACAAAGCTGATATTTACAGAACATACATATATGAATGGGACATTTCAGGTCCAGACTTGGAAGAGGAAAGGGGTGCTTAAATGTTGGCACTACTTAGATGGAAGGGGAAGAAAGTAGAATCACAAAAATGCCTATTATAGCATCAGATATAAATGTTATGTAAGAGCCCCAGAATAGCACGATGGCTGTAAACATGTCAGATATAAAAGCCAAGAGCCTAATTACAGTTCCCATCTAGTCTAATCCTGTTACCATTAGCAACAGGGAGGACGGCATCTGGGTTTGCTATTCCACTAGTCTGATTTTTCTAGTTCCTCTTATCCTGCCCCCCTCCCCCACCTTCTCCCAGCAGTTGCTGCCACTGTAGAGTACTATAGGGAAAGAGATATCCAAAGACATCTGCTGGTTAGTTTTAAGCCAGGTCTCCTGGGGTGAAGGGATAGTCCCTTGGTGGACTTTTATAGGTCAGGAATGGTTCTTTGCTTTGGAAATCCTACAATAAATTTTTAGTTCATTCAAAATATATTAACTTCTGGAAATAGACCCATGCTATCCTATTTCTATAAAGTTTGGTTGGCTCCAAAATAAGACATTGATTGTTTTCACTATTTTTTTTTGTCACTCCAGCCCTCATCCGGTTATTACTTCTACTCAAGAAACCAACTTAGACAGTGCAAGGTTGTTTGGTTAGCAAAGAATTAGTCAAAAGAGGATTAGATATTTTTGAGGAATATGGACCTGCAACTAAGGCAGCCTGATTGCCTCTTTGTACTCCAGGAATATTTGTATCAAGAATCAGGAATCAAAGTACCTTTCCTTCTAGATAGTACTAACTTAAGACTGGCAAACTATTACTCCCGAATCCCTTTTCTATTAGTCACCAAAGCATTATTTCCTCCAGTGCAACTGGATAGTTTATAGCTTTCTAAAATGATTGAAAATTTCAGAGCCTGCTATGTACTAGGTAGCATGTTATATCATGGGAATATGGTGATGAACAGAAAACAAATTATTGGCCCTCAGATAGCTCAGAGTTAAAATACAGTACTACAACTGCAATAGCTATGAGAGAGGTAAGCATAGGGAAGCACAGAACACAAAACAAGGGCACCCGACTTAGCATGCAAGAATTAGGGTAAAGTGATGTGGAGGGTGTAAGAAGTGGAAGAATTTCTCAGGGAGAGGGAACAGTAAGTGTAAAGGAATAGAAGTGAGAGCCTGTAGAGCATGCATAGCTAGTTGCAAATAATTTTGTGCAGCTCTAATGATGGGCAAGACCAGGGAGAATGTCATTTGGGAACATAAACCATAAGCAGGGGTCAGGTTATGAAGAACCTGGTAGATTATGGTAATGAATTCATATTTCATCTAAATGACAATTGGGAATCTTCTTTTGGATTATTACTACAGATTGATATTCTAATGGTTTATAACTCCGTTTTACTAGTGGCTGACTTTTATTGACCTTGTACTAAATTTTCTGAATAGAAAACCTCATTTGGAGCCGACAGTCATCTATATATGCAATTGGGATTATATGTTTGCTATTGCTAGAAATTGCTGCCTAACAAGGACATCCAAAAAATCGATGGTTTAAAATAATAATCTCTGGGGAGAAGCAGGATGGTGGAGAAGTAGGAAACCTAAATTTTGTCTGGTCCCACGAATTCAGCTAGTTATCAAACCACTCTGAACACCTACAATCCCAACAAGAGATCAAAGAGAAAAATAGTAGCAAACCTATGAACGAAAAGCAGCCACTTTCTGGAAAGTAGGATGTGTGGAGAAGTGAATCTGAGGCCATATTTGGGAAGATAGACCACGGGGGGAGGGAGCCTCTGTCAGTCAGAGCACAGATAGAGCAGTGGAGCAAAAAATCAGAACTTTTAGAAGTCTGTTCTGCTGAGGGACGTTGCTCCAGTGGCTAAGTGGGGGGTGGATCCCTCACTGGGACAGTGTAGTGTCAGGACCCTAAGGGTCACAGAAAGACCGGGGGTGACTGAGTGCAGCAGAGCTCCCAGGTATTGAAGCAGGGAAGCTGGCGGCAAAGACAGAGCCGAGGAGTGGGCTCTCAGCTCAGGGTTGCCATAAATCGTGATCTGTGGACCAGTTGGGCCACTACTCTCCTAGCAGGGATCCAACAAGCGGCAGATCTGGGGATGCTCCCCTTCCTACCCCAGGAGGAGCAGCATGGGAGTGCAATGCAGGAACATGCTGGGTTTGGAAACTCCAAATGGGGTCATGTGTCAGAGAGAAATGCTTGGTTACAGGCCAGGAGAGCATAGAGTGCAGCCAGAGACCAGGGAGACAGGAGTGATTGACTGCTTTTCTCTGAGGGCTCATTGAGGAGTGGGGCCCCAAGTTCTTGGCTTCTCCAGGGCCAGAGATTGGGAGGTCACCATTTTCATTCTCATCCTCTAAAGCTTTCAGGGAACAAAAGCTACCAAGAGCAAACCTGAGCAGATTACTTAGCCTCGGCCCTAGCAAGGGTGATGCAATTCCGCCTCAGGCAAAAACATTTGAGAATCACTGCAGCAGGCCCCTCCCCCAGAAGATCAGCAAGAACATCCAGTCAAGACCAAGTTTACTGATCAATGAGAACAGCAAAACTCCAGTGCTAGGGGAATACAGCACATAGAATTCATGGCTTTTTTCCCCATGATTCGTTAATCTTTCAAAGTTAATTTTTTAAATTTTCTTTTTTCTTTTTTCCATTTTTTGAATTTTTCTTCTTTCCTTTTTCACCAACATATTATTTTATCAATCCCTTTTTAAAAATCTTTTTTAATTTTAACTTTTACAGTCATATTCTATCCCTTCATTTTATTTAACCTTATTATATATATATTTATACACACACACACATACACACAAGTTTTTCTTCCTTTAAAATTTTGGGATACAGTTTCTTCTAACAGATCAAAATATACCCTAAATCTAGTGTATGACATTGTCCTAGTCTCCCGCTTGATCACATTCTCTCCTTTTTTTTAAAAAAATTTTCTTCGTTCTTTTTTCAACCAACTTCTTACTAATTCCTTTTTTAAAACCTTTTTTAATTTTCATCTTTACAGTCATATTCCATCCCTTCATCGTATTTACCCTTATTTTTGCATATATATATGTATTTCTTTCTTTAAAATTTTGGGAGGCAGTTTCTTCTAACAGACCAAAATATACCCAAAATCTAGTGTATGGCTCTGTTCTATTCACCAGCCCGATCATATTCTTTTTTTTTTTCCCCCTTTCTTTCCCCCAGTCTCTGGTCTCTTCTGACTTGTTTAGTGTATATTTTTCTGGGGTCGTTTACACCCTTTTAGCATTTTGTTCTCTCATTCATCTATTCTTTTGGGACAAAATGACAAAAGAAAAACCTCACCTCAAAACAAACAAACAAACAAACAAAAAAAAACAAGAGGGAGTACCAACTGCCAGGGACCTAATCAGTACAGACATTAGTAAGATGTCGGAATTGGAGTTCAGAATGACGATTATAAGGATACTACCTAGGCTTGAAAAAAGTATAGACGATACTAGAGAATCCCTTTCTGGAGGAATAAAAGAACTAAAATATAACCAAGTCGAAATCAAAAAGCCTATTTATGTGGTGCAGTAGTAAGGAGGATCTAACTGCTAGGATAAATGAGGCAGAAGAGAGAATTAGTGATATAGAAGACCAAATGATGGAAAATAAAGAAGCTGAGAAAAAGAGAGAGAAACAACTGCTGGTTCACAAGGACAAAATTCGAGAGATAAGTGATACCATAAGATGAAACAATATTAGAATAATTGGGATCCCAGAGAAGAAAGAGAGAGAGGGGCAGAAGGTATATTGGAGCAAATTATAGCAGAGAACTTCCCTAATTTGGGGAAGGAAACAGGCATCAGAATCCAGGAAGCACAGAGAACGCCCCTCGAAATCAATAAAAAGAGGTCAACACACCGACATCTAATAATAAAACTTACAAGTCTCAGAGATAAAGAGAAAATCCTGAAAGCAGCTAGGGACAAGAGGTCTGTAACCTAAAATGGTAGAAACGTTAGATTGGCAGCAGACCTATCCACAGAGACCTGGCAGGCCAGAAAGGACTGGCATGATATCTTCAGAGCACTAAAAGAGAAAACTATGCAGCCAAGAATACTATATCCAGCTAGGCTCTCATTGAAAATTGAAGGAGAGATAAAAAGTTTCCAGGACAAACAAAAACTAAAGGAATTTGCAAACACGAAACCAGCCCTACAAGAAATATTGAAAGGGGTCCTCTAAGCAAAGAGAGAACCTAAAAGTAACATAGACCAGAAGGAACAGAGACAATATACAGTTACAATCAACTTACAGGCAATACAATGGCACTAAATTCATATCTTTCAATAGTTGCCCTGAATGTAAATGGGCTAAATGCCCCAACCAAAAGACACAGGGTATCAGATAGGATAAAGAAACAAGACCCATCGAATGCTGTCTGCAAGAGACTCATTTTAGACCCAAAGACACCTCCAGATTGAAAGTGAGGGGGTGGAAAACTATTTACCATTCTAATGGACATCAAAAGAAAGCTGGGGTGGCAATCCCTATATCAGACAAATTAGATTTTAAACCAAAGACTATAATAAGAGATGAGGAAGGACACTATATCCTACTTAAAGTGTCCTTCCAACAATAAGATCTAATAATTATAAATATCTAGGCCCTAACATGGGAGCAGCTGATTATAAAAGCCAATTAAAAACAAAATCAAAGAAACAGATTGACAATAATAAAATAATAGTGGGGGACGTTTACACCCCCCTCAGTGAAATGGACAGATCATTTAAGCAAAAGATCTGCTAGGAAATAAAGGCTTTAAATGACACACTGGACCAAATGGACTTCACAGATCTATTCAGAACATTCCATCCCAAAGGAACAGAATACACATTCTTGTCTAGTGCCCACGGAACATTCTCCAGAATAGATCACATTCTGGGTCATAAACCAGGTATCAATGGTACCAAAAGATTGGAATCATTTCCTGCATATTTTCGGACCGCAGTGCTTGAAACTAGAACTCAATCACAAGAGGAAAATCGGGAAGACCTCAAATACATGGAGGCTAAAGAGCATCCTACTAAAGAATGAATGGGTCAACCAGGAAATTAAAGAAGAATTTAAAACATTCATGGAAACCAATGAAAATGAAAACACAACTGTTCAAAATCTTTGGAATGCAGCAAAGGCGGTCCTAAGAGGAAGGTATATAGCAATACAAGCCTCTCTCAAGAACAAAAGGTCTCAAATACACAACCTAACCCTACATCTAAAGGAGCTGGAGAATGAACAGCAAATAAAGGCTAAACCCAGCAGGAGAGGAGAAATAATAAAGATCAGAGCAGAAATCAATGAAATAGAAACCAAAAGAACAGTAGAACAGATCAACGAAACTAGGAGCTGGTTCTTTGAAAGAATTAACAAGTTTGATAAACCCCTGGCCAGACTTATCAAAAAGAAAAGAGAAAGGACCCAAATAAATAAAATCATGAATGAAAGAGGAAAGATCACAACCAACACCAAAGAAATACAAACAATTATAAGAACATATTATGAGCAACTCTATGTCAGCAAATTAGATAATTTGGAAGAAATGGGTGCATTCCTAGAGATGTATCAACTGCCAAAACTCAACCAGGAAGAAATAGAAAACCTGAACAGACCCATAATCACTAAGGAAATTGAAGCAGTCATCAAAAATCTCCCAACAAACAAAAGTCCAGGGCCAGATGGCTTCCTGGGGGGAATTCTACCAACATTTAAAGAAGAATTAATACCTATCCTTCTGAAACTGTTCCAAAAAATGGAAATGGAAGGAGAACTTCCAAACTCGTTTTATGAGGCCAGCATTAGCTTGATCCCAAAACCAGGAAAAGACCCCATCAAAATGAAAATTACAGAGCAATATCCCTGATGAACATGGATGCAAAAATTCTCACCAAAATACTAGCCAATAGTATCCAACACTACGTTAAAAGGATTATTCATCACGACCAAGTGGGATTTATCCCTGGCCTGCAAGGTTGGTTCAACATCTGTAAATCAACCAACGTGATACAATACATTAATAAAAGAAAGAACAAGAACCATATGATCCTCTCATTAGATGCAGAAAAAGCATTTGAGAAAGTAAAGCATCCTTTCTTGATCAAAACTCTTCAGAGGATAGGGATAGAGGGTACATACCTCAATATCATAAAAGCCATCTATGAAAAACCCACAGCAAATATCATTCTCAATGGGTAAAGACTGAAAGCTTTCCCCCAAAGGTCAGGAACACAGCAGGGATGTCCACTATCACCACTGCTATTCAACACAGTACTAGAAGTCCTAACCTCAGCAATCAGACAATAAAAAGAAATAAAAAGCATCCGAATTGGCAAAGAAGAAGTCAAACTCTCACTCTTTGCAGGCGATATGATACTTTATGTGGAAAACTCAAAAGACTCCACCCCAAAACTGCTAGAACTCATACAGGATTTCAGTAAAGTGTCAGGTTATAAAATCAATGCACAGAAATCAGTTGTGTTTCTATAGCCCAACAAGACAGAAGAAAGAAATTAAGGAGTTGATCCCATTTACAATTGCACCCAAAATCATAAGATACCTAGGAATCTAACCAGAGGCAAGGGATCTGTACTCAGAAAACTATAGTATACTCATGAAAGAAATTGAGCAAGACAGAAGAAAATGGAAAAACATTCCATGCTCATGGATTGGAAGAACAAATAATGAAAATGTCTATGCTACCTAGAGCAGTTTACACATTTAATGCAATCCCTATGAAAGTACCATCAACTTTTTCAGAGAAATGGAACAAATAATCCTCAAATTTGTATGGAACCAGAATAGACCCCAAAGGAGCCAGAGGAATGTTGTAAAAGAAAAGCAAAGCTGGTGGCATCACAATTCTGGACTTCCAGCTCTATTACAAAGCTGTCATCCGCACGACAGTATGGTACTGGCACAAAGAGATACTTAGATCAATGGAACAGAATAGAGAGCCCAGAAATGGACCCTCAACTCTATGGTTAAGTAATCTTCGACAAAGCAGGAAAGAATGTCCAATGGCAAAAAGACAGTCTCTTCTACAAATGGTGTTGGGAAAATTGGACAGCCACATGCAGAAGAATGAAACTGGACCATTTCCTGACACCACACACAAAAATAGACTCCAAATGGTTGAAAGACCTAAATGTGAGACCGGAATCCATCAAAATCCTTGAGGAGAACACAGGCAGCAACCTCTTCGACCTCAGCCACAGCAACTTCTTTCTAGAAACATCGCCAAAGGCAAGGGAAGCAAGGGCAAAAATGAACTTTTGGGACCTCATCAAGATAAAAAGCAAAGGAAACAGTCAACAAAACCGAAAGACAAGTGACAGAATAGGAGAAGATGTTTGCAAATGATGTATCAGATAAAGGGCTAGTATCCAAAGTCTATAAAGAACTTATCAAGCTCAACACTCAAAGAACAAATAATCCGGTCAAGAAATGGGCAGAAGACATGAACAGTTATTTCCACAAAGAAGACATTCAAATGGCCAACAGACGCATGGCAAAGTGCTCGACATCGCTCTGCATCAGGGAAATCCAAATCAAAACCTCAATGAGATATCACCTCACACCAGTCAGATTGGCTAAAATTAACAAGTCAGGAAATTACAGATGTTGGCAAGGATGCGGAGAAAGGGGAACCCTCCTACACTGTTGGTGGTAATGGAACCCGGTGCAGCCACTCAGGAAAACAGTATGCAGGTTCCTCAAAAAGTTGAAAATAGAGCTACCCTATGGCCCAGCAATTGCATTACTGGGTATTTACCCCAAAGATACAAATGCAAGGGACACTTGCACCCCAGTGTTTATAGCAGCAATGTCCCCAATAGCCAAACTATGGAAAGAGCCTAGATGTCCATCGACACGTGAATGGATACGGAAGGTGTGGTATATATATATATATATGCATAATATTATGCAGCCATGAAGAACCCGAAATCTTGTCATTTGCAATGATGTTGATAGAAGTAGAGGGTATTATGCTAAGCAAAATAAGTCAGTAAGAGAAAGACAATTATCATATGATCTCACTGATATGAGGAATTTGAGAAACCAGACAGAGGATCATAGGGGAAGGGAGGGAAAAATGATACAAGACAAAACCAGAGAGGGAGACAACCATAAGAGACTCTTAATCTCAGGAAACCACTGAGGGTTGCTGGATTGGTGGGGGCTGGGGGGGATGGAGTGGCTTGTTGATGGACACTGGGGAGGTTAATTAGTATGGTGAATGCTGTGAATTGTGTAAAACTGATGAATCACAGACCTGTACCCCTGAAACAAATAATGTATTATATGTTAATAAAAAATAAATAAAATAAATAATAATCTTTTATTCTCATGGATCTCGGGGTCTATGGGATCCATGGGTTCTCATGTATCTTATGGATCTTAAGATTGTCTGATCTAGGCTTAGATTGGCTAGGAGGTTTTTGCTGGCCTTATGCTACAGCTCTCTGAGGGTGGATTGATCAGTGTTATATTTGACTGGAGTGGCTCTGGCACATCTCTCTCTAAACCTCTTCTTGGGACTAAGGCTGGACATGCCAGGCTCATGTTGATGGTAGAGGTATAGAGAGTTGGAACCTCTTCAGATTTAGGCTCAGAATTGTCATACTATTACATCCTTCCTATCTAGAGACCAAAGAAAATCACAGGACTAAGACAAACATCAATGGAGTAAGTATATTTGTCCCAAGGAAATGAGAGGATGGAGTGAATACATCTGAACAATAATGTAATCTATCATAGGAGTATTAATAATAATAACAATAGTATTTTTTTGTTGGGGACTAAATGATAAAATGATCCATGTGGAGTAGTCAGCATAGAGTCCACATATAAAAAGCATTGAATAAATACTAGCTATTATTGTCAGTAGTAGTAGTAGCAGCAGACGTAGTAGTTACATAGCAAAGTTAAGTAATTTTGTATATTAGTCAGAGTCTGGCAGGAAGTAAATGGTGCTCCTAAAAGTTGAATTGAAGATATTATTTACATGAATAATTATTTACAGAGATAGGAATGGAAGCCATTACCACCCTTAGGCCTGAGAGACAAAATTTTATTAGGATTCAGGAAGAGCTTCAGCCATAGGAGAGGTGCTACCTGATAGGAGCTGTGGCCTTTGAGAAAAGAATATAGCCATTGCCAAAACCTTGCCCTGGCAGGGAGTGAGCTGGTGGAATAAATACCCTGACCTTTCTCTCCTCCCATTCTCTGGTCTTCTGCCAGAGCCTCACATTAGCTGATCTCAACCAAAAGCCAATAGGCCAGCAATCTTAATGACCTAGTCCATGAAAGTCAGCATCCCAGGGTGCAGAGCTAGGGAGAGAAAGGTGGGGAATGGATATTAGGAGGTAAACAGGATATCCAGCATACTGTATGAGCCAGTGAGTTTTCAAACAAAATATTTTGTTCTTTTTTTTTTTTTTTACTAGAATCTCGGTTTCCAAAAGGGGTTGTTGCTTTCTCTTCCTCTTTTATTTTGATGTAAGCACAGGTCTCTACCAAAAACATTATAAGCCTAAAATGTCAGTGGTTTTATTTTTCAATTAAACACAAATAAAACTGCCTCAATAAAGGGACAGACTAGCTAGCACATGGATAAGGGATTGAACCAATGTCTTTAATAGAGAATCTATTTTCACAGTTTTGAAATTGGATAGTGCTGTCACAGATTCAGAAAACACCTCTTCCCCCATTGCCTTTAGAAATTGTTTTATGCTTTGGGGTGATCCAACATTTCTGTGAAATTGAGCAGAGAGATCATCATAGTTTAGAGAAAAATGACCTCATCCTGAATTTGGCCCATTTCTGCTGTCAGCTAGCCAAAGTCTGCTAAAAAATGCTAGAAAAAGTATTTCCATATAAAGTAGTTCTCTTCATAATTAAATTCTGTACTGACTAAAAGAGGATTTTTTCCCCCACATACTTAGAATCTGGGCAGAAAATTTGATTCTTTCTCTTTTTTCACCCCCCTCTACAGCCTGTCACAACTTGTTATTTTTCTTTTCTATAGCTCTAAGAATCTTTCTTTTATTACTTGTCTCAAGTCTTTCTTCAGTTTCTTAGGTTTCTATTTTATGTACTTTTTGTTTCTCCTTTGGTTTTATTCTGTCCCATTTGGGAGGGACATGGTTATTCTGACAAATCACAGTCATAGATATTTATTCATTTGTTTAACAAATGTTTGTGGAGCATATGATTTTTGCCCCAGAGGTCGGCATCTCCTTTCACTGTATTGTATGGATGGTCAACTTATTTTAATCTGCAATGGTTTATTCGGTTTCATTTTTGCTAATTTCTTATAGTATTTTTTTAAATCATTCCCCAGTGTCCCCTGAAGTCTCTGCATTTCTTCTTGAGATTATTTTCATGAATTGCTAAATTAATGACTCTTAAGAGTATAACAGGCCTCGTTTCTTTACTAATCAGACTTAGGACTAGGCAACCTTTAGCTCTCCAGGTTGAAGGTAATGCTGCATTTAAAAAAGGATCAACTAGGAGCACCTGGGTGGCTCAGTCGTTAAGCGTCTGCCTTTGACTAGGGTCATGGTCCCAGGGTCCTGGAATCGAGCCCCACATCGGGCTCCCTGCTCCACAGGAAGCCTGCTTCTCCCTCTCCCACTCCCCCTGCTTGTGTTCTCTCTCTCACTGTGTCTCTCTCTATCAAAAAAATAAAATCTTAAAAAAAAAAAAGGATCAACTACTGGCCTGCGTGTGGTCAAGTTTCCACTTATAGTTTCTAAAGGGTTGGAAGTCTTGTTCAGGCTCATTGACCTGGCAGCAAACAAATAAATCCAGAAATTTTGTAGTTAATCTCAAAACCCAGAGCCTGGGACTAGCTATATTTCATTAATAGCAATCTCAAATGTTAATCTCATTGCTCTCATTTGGGCTAGGCATTTCATAGAATGTAAGCTCCATGAAAGCAGGGTCCTTGTTCTTTGCCATGTCCATAGTATGTAGAGCACTGACAGGTACATAGAAAGTGCTCAACAAACAGTTTGGAATTAATTTACCATGAATGATGATGGTATAGGAGAGAACTATGGAAGAGGATGGAACCAGGAGATGAGGAAGTAAACCTATATTTAATGTGCCCGGCACTATTCTATATATGATTTAATTTATTCTTACAAGAATCCTATGAAATAGGTATTGTTTCCCTATTTTATGCAAGGAAATTGAATCTCAAAGGAGTTAAGTAACTTGTCCAAAGTCACACAGCTAATTTGTGGCAGAGCTAGAACTCAAATACAAGTTTGTCTGATTGTAATGTGTATCTTCTTCCACCCTTATATTCTTTACTTGTGATTTAGGTACATTTGAATAGAGGAACTAGGACCATGGGTGGAGGGAGACTTATATTTATACTAAGCTGCAAATTTCCATGACATTTAAAACATTTTTGAGTTTCTCTTTCAATAATAGTATAAAAGAAACCAATTTAAAGCCTAATTGGGATTGTCTGGATAACCACTTTATAACTGAGCCCTGCTGCATGATTTCCTAGAAGGTTTGTATCTGGGTTTGTGTTTACAGTTTTCCTGCAGACAAGTGGTACTCTTTAAATGTCACAACCCATTATAAAGAGAACAAAGGTGGACTGAATCCGTAATCACTGCTGTACACCAAGATGAGGCCAAGAGACGTCAAGACATGGTTAACACAAAAGAATTTGTACCATATTAGTCAGTATCCTTTATGTTGAAAGTAGCAGCTTAGTTTCAGCAAAACATTATCATTCATCACATTAAATTAATGTTAACTTGAAGTTTATTAATTTTGTAGTTTAGATTTATTCAATATTTAAATTTTAGAGTTTGTAGTTGTATTGGAGCATAAGTAGTTTATACCTAGTTTTATGTTTGTACATGCTTAAGTCATTCTATAATAAAATGTTTTGCCAACATGATAGTGTTTTATACTTCAATTCTTTTTTCTTGTAACATGGATGCACACTTTATTCAAGTTTGAAAAACAATGATATAGTTGGTATATATGTCTCTCATTAGGTAGTAAATTCTCAAAGACAGAAACTGCACAATACTCATTTTATAATCCCTACTTTATCTCCTGATGCCTAGCAAAATACGTGGTCTTTCAACCATTCAACAAGTATTTACCAAGAATCTATAATTCCAGGTACTATGGACCCTGGTAATACAGAAATGAAGGTGATTGGCAAGTTCCTTGCCCTTATAGATCTTGGCTTTCTAATAGGGGGAAACAGGAAATAAATAAACATATATGGAAAATAAAATGCTTACTGATAAATGCTATGGGGACATATACAAATCATTTTCATCTTCAATACTTCACTGATGCTGCTCTTGTTAAGATCAGCAATGACTTCCATGGTGCCAAATTCATTGACTACTTTGCTGTTCTTTATTATTATTTTTTTTATTATGTTATGTTAACTACCGTACATTACATCATTAGTTTTTGATGTAGTTGTTCCATGATTCATTGTTTGCATATAAAACCCAGCATTCCATTAAGAACGTGCCCTCTTTAATACCCATCACCAGGCTAACCCAGCTCCCACCCCCCTCCCCTCTAGAACCCTCAGTTTGTTTTTCATAGTCCATCGTCACTCATGGTTCATCTACCCCTCCGATTTCCCCCCATTCATTCTTCCCCTCCTGCTATCTTCTCCTTCTTCTTTTTTTTTTTTTTTTACATATAATGTATTATTTGTTTCAGAGGTACAGATCTATGATTCAACAGTCTTGCACAATTCACAGCATTCACCATAACATAGCCTCCCCAATGTCTATCACCCAGCCACACCATCCCTCCCACCCCCCACCACTCTAGCAACGCTCGGTTTGTTTCCTGAGATTAAGAATCCCTCATATCAGTGAGGACATATGATACATGTCTTTCTTTGATTGATTGACTTATTTTGCACAGCATAATATCCTCCATTCCATCCACATCATTGCAAATGGCAAGCTTTCATTCCCTCTGATGACTGAATAATATTCCATTATATATATATATATATATATATATATATATATATACCACATCTTCTTTATCCATTTATCTGTCGATGGACATCATGGCTTTTTCCAAAGTTTGACTGTTGTGGACATTGCTGCTATAAACATCAGGGTGCACCTACCCCTTCGGATCCCTCCATTTGTATCTTTGGGGTAAATACCCAGTAGTACAATTGCTGGGCCGTAGGGTAGCTCTATTTTCAACTTTTTGAGGAACCTCCATACTGTTTTCCAGAGTGGCTGTACCAGCTTGTACTGCCACCAACAGTGTAGGAGAGTTCCCCTTTCTCTGCATCCTCACCAACATCTGTCATTTCCTGACTTGTTAATTTTAGCCATTCTGACTGGTGTGAGGTGATATCTCATTGAGGTTTTGCTTTGGATTTCCCTGATGCCGAGCGACATTGAGCACTTTTTCATGTGTCTGTTGGCCATTTGGATGTCTTTGGAAAAATATCTGTTCATGTCTTCTGCCCATTTCGTGATTGGATCATTTGTTCTTTGGGTTTTGAGTTTGATAAGTTCTTTATAGATTTTGGATACTAGCCCTTCATCTGATATGTCATTTGCAAATATCTTATCCCATTCTGTTGGTTGTCTTTTGGCTTTGTTGACTGTTTCTTTTGCTGTGCAAAACTTTTTATCTCGATAAAGTCCCAATAGTTCATTTTTACCCTTGCTTCCCTTGCCTTTGGCGATGTTTCTAGGAAGAAGTTGCTGTGGCTGAGGTCGAAGAGGTTGCTGCCTGTGTTCTCCTTTAGGATTTTGATGGACTCCTGTCTCACATTGAGGTCTTTCAACCATTTGGAGTCTATTTTTGTGTGTGGTGTAAGGAAATGGTCCAGTTTCATTCTTCTGCATGTGGCTGTCCAATTATCCCAACACGATTTGTTGAAGAGACTGTCGTTTTTCCATTGGACATTCTTTCCTGCTTTGTCAAAGACTAGTTGACCATAGAGTTGAGGGTCCATTTCTGGGCTCTCTATTCTGTTCCACTGATCTGTGTGTCTGTTTTTGTGCTAGTACCATACTGTCTCGATGATGGCAGCTTTGTAATAGAGCTGGAAGTCCGGAATTGTGATGCTGCCAGCTTTGCTTTGCGTTTTCAACATTCCTCTGGCTATTCGGAGTCTCTTCTGGTTCCATACAAATTTGAGGATTATTTGTTCCATTTCTTTGAAAAAGGTGGATGGTATTTTGATGGGGATTGCATTAAATGTGTAGATTGCTCTAGCTAGCATTGACATCTTCACAATATTTGTTCTTCCAATCCATGAGCATGGAACGTTTTTCCATTTCTTTGTGTCTTCTACAATTTCTTTCATGAGTATTTTATAGTTTTCTGAGTACAGATCCTTTGTCTCTTTGGTTAGATTTATTCCTAGGTATCTTATGATTTTGGGTGCAATTGTAAATGGGATCGAATCCTTAATTTCTCTTTCTTCTGTTTTGTTGTTGCTGTATAAGAATGACACTGATTTCTGTGCACTGATTTTTATATCCTGCTACTTGACTGAATTCCTGTATGAGTTCTAGCAGTTTTGGGGTGGAGTCTTTTGGGTTTTGCACATGAAGTATCATATCATCTGCAAAGAGTGAGAATTTGACTTCTCTGCCGATTTGGATGCCTTTTATTTCTTTTTGTTGTCTGATTGCTGTGGCTAGGACTTCTAATACTATGTTGAATAGTAGTGGTTATAGTGGACATCCCTGCCATGTTCCTGACCTTAGGGGGAAGCTCTCAGTTTTTCCCCATTGAGAATGGTATTGGCTGTGAGTTTTTCATAGATGGCTTTTATGATATCGAGGTATGTACCCTCTATCCCTATACTCTGAAGAGTTTTGATCAAGAAAGGATGCTTTACTTTGTCAAATGCTTTTTCTGCATCTATTGAGAGGATCATATGGTTCTTGTTCTTTCTTTTATTAATGTATTGTATCACATTGTTTGATTTATGGACGTTGTACCAGCCTTGCAGCCCAGGAATAAATCCCACTTGGTCGTGGTGAATAATCCTTTTAATGAACTGTTGTATCCTATTGGCTAGTATTTTGGTGAGAATTTTTGCATCCGTGTTCACCAAGGATATTAGTTTGTTATTCTATTTTTGATGGGGTCTTTGTCTGGTTTGGGAATCGGGGTAATGGTGGTTTCGTAAAACGAGTTTGGAAGTTTTCCTTCCATTTCTATTTTTTGGAAAAGTTTCAGAAGGATAGGTATTAATTCTTCTTTAAATGTTTGGTAGAATTCCCCTGGGAAGCCATCTGGCCCTGGGCTTTTGTTCTTTGGGAGATTTTTGATGACTGCTTCAATTTCCTTAGTGGTTATAGGTCTGTTCAGGTTTTCTGTTTCTTCCTGGTTCAATTTTGGTAGTTGATACATCTCTAGGAATGCATCCATTTCTTCCAGATTATCTAAATTGCTGGCATATAGTTGCTTATATGTTCAATTAATTGTTTGTATTTCTTAGGCGTTGGTTGTGATCTCTCCTCTTTCATTCATGATTTTGGTTATTTGAGTCATTTCTTTTTTCTTTTTGATTTGTCTGGCCAGGGGTCTATGAATCTTGTTAATTCTTTAAAGAACTGGCTCCTAGTTTTGTTGATCTGTTCTACTCTTCTTTTGGTTTCTATTTCATTAATTTCTGCTCTGGTCTTTATTATTTCTCTTCTGCTGGGTTTAGGCTTTATTTGCTGTTTTTTCTCCAGCTCCTTAAGTATAGGGTTAGGTTGTGTATTTGAGATCTTTCTTGTTTCTTGAGAAAGACTTCTATCACTATATACTTTCCTCTTAGGACTGCCTTTGCTGCATCCTAAAGATTTTGAACAGTTGTGTTTTCATTTTCATTTGTTTCCATGAATTTTTTTTAATTCTTATTTAATTTCCTGGTTAACCCATTCATTCTTTAGTAGGATGCTCTTTAGCCTCCATGTATTTGAGTTCTTCCCGACTTTCCTCTTTTGATTGAGTTCTAGTTTCAAAGCATTGTGGCCTGAAAATATGCAGGGAATGATCCCAATCTTTTGGTACCAGTTGAGACCTGATTTGTGAACTAGTTTGTGTTCTATTCTGTAGACCGTTCCTGGGGCAGTAGAGAAGAATGTGTATTCTGTTGCTTTGGGATGGACTGTTCTGAATATATCTGTGGGTTCCATTTGGTCCAGTGTGTCATTTAAAGTCTTTATTTCTTTGTTGATCTTTTGTTTAGATGATCTATCTATTTCAGTGAGGAGGGTGTTAAAGTCCCCCACTATCATTGTATCGTTGTCAATATGTTTCTTTGCTCTTGTTATTAATTGGCTTATATAATCGGCTGCTCCCATATTAGGGCATAGATATTTACAATTATTAGATCTTCTTGTTGGATAGACCCTTTAGGTAGGATATAGTGTCTTTCCTCATCTCTTATTAGAGTCTTTGGTTTAAAATCTAATTTGTCTGATATAAGGATTGCCACCCCAGGTTTCTTTTGGTGTCCATTAGCATGGTAAATGGTTTTCCATCTCCTCACTTTCAATGTGGGGGTGTCTTTGGGTCTAAAATGAGTCTCTTGCAGACAGCATATCAATGGGTCTTGTTTTTTAATCCAATCTGATAGCCTGTGTCTTTTGATTGGGGCATTTAACCCATTTACATTCAGGGTAACTATTGAAAGATATGAATTTAGTGCCATTGTATTGCCTGTAAGGTGACTGTTACTGTATATTGTCTGTGTTCCTTTCTGGTCTATGCTGCTTTTAGGCTCTCTCTTTGCTTAGAGGACCCCTTTTAATATTTCCTGTAGGGCTGGTTTCGTGTTTGCAAATTCTTTTAGCTTTTGTTTGTCCTGGAAGCTTTTTATCTCTCCTTCTATGTCCTTCTAAGCTTTTTATCTCTCCTTTCAATGACAACCTAGCTGGATATAATGTTCTTGGCTGCATATTTTTCTCGTTTAGCACTCTGAAGTTATCATGCCAATCCTTTCTGGCCTGCCAGGTCTCTGTGGATAGGTCTGTTGCCAATCTAATGTTTCTACTATTGTAGGTTACATATTTCTTCTCCCAAGCTGCTTTCGGGATTTTCTCTTTGTCTCTGAGACTCGGAGGTTTTACTCTTAGATGTAGGGGTGTTAACCTATTTTTTTTTATTTTGGGGGTGTTCTCTGTGCCTCCTGGATTTTGACGCCTGTTTCCTTCCCCAAATATGGGAAGTTCTTTGCTATAATTTGCTCCAATATACCTTCTGCCCCTCTCTCTCTTTCTTCTTCTTCTGGGATCCGAATTATTCTAATGTTGCTTCATCTTATGGTATCGCTTATCTCTCAGATTCTACCCTTGTGATCCAGTAGTTGTTTATCTCTCTTTTTCTCAGCTTCTTTATTTTTCATCATCTGGTATTCTGTAACACAATTCTCTTTTCTGCCTCATTTATCCTAGCAGTTAGAGTCTCCATTTTTTATTGCACCTCATTAATAGCCTTTTTGGTTTCGACTTGGTTAGATTTTAGTTCCCTTTTTCTCCAGAAAGAGTTTCTCTAATACCTTCCATGCTTTTTTCAAGCCCAGCTAGTATCTGTAAAATCATCATTCTGAACTCTAGGTCCAACATCTTACAAACGTCCGTATTGATTAGGTCCCTGGCATTTGGTGCTTCCTCTTGTTGTTTTTGTTGAGGTGAATTTTTCTATTTTGTCATTTTGTCTAGAGGAGAATAGATGAATGAGAGACCAAAATGCTACAGGGTAACAACGTCCCCGGAAAATATATACTAAACAAATCAGAAGTGACCTCAAACTGGGGGAAAAGAAAGGAAAGGAAAGAAAAAAGAAAAAAGAAGAAGAAAATAAAAAGATAAAAACAAACAAAAACAAAGGAATACAAAAAAACAATACATTCAGATATGGTCAGGCTGGTGCACAGATCACTGCCACACACTAGATTTTGGTGTATTTTGGTCTCTTAGAAGAAACTGCCTCCCAAAATTTTAAAGAAAGAAAAACTTATAAATGTACAAAAGTAAGGGTTAATAAAATGAAGGAATGGAATATGACTGTAAAGATGAAAATTATGAAAGATTTTATAAAATGAATTGATAAGATAAGAAATTGGTTCAAGAAAGAAAAAAGAGGATTTAAAAAAAATGGGAGAGAACGTGATCAGGCAGGAGACTAGAACAAAGTCATACACTAGAGATTTAGGGTATATTTTGATCTGTTAGAAGAAACCCTATCTCAAAATTTTAAAGATAGAACAACTTATATATATATATACCAAAAATAAGGGTAACTACTATGAAGGGATAGAATATGACTCTAAAAATGAAAAATAAAAAATATTTTTTTAAAAAAGGAACTGATAAGATGTTGGTTGAAAAGGGAAAAAGAAAAATTAAAAAAATTAACTTTGAAAGACTAAAGAATCACTGTAAAAAAGCCATAAATTCTATGTGCATTATTCCCCTAGTGCTGGTGTTTTGCCTTTCTCATTGATCAGTAAACTTGGTCTTGGCTGGCTATTCTTTGCGGTCTTCTGGGGGAGGGGCCTGTTGCCTCGGTTCCCAAATGTCTTTGTCAGAGGCGGAATTGCCCCGTCCTTGCCAGGTCCGGGCTAAGTAATATGCTTGGGTTTGCTCTCCGGAGCTTTTGTTCCCTGCAAGCTTTCGGTACAGCTTTGGAGGACGAGAGTGAAAATGGCGGCCTCCCAATCTCCGCCCGAGATGAGCCAAGAACTTAGGGGCCCCACTTCTCTGTGAGCCCCCTGAGAAAAGCAGTCAACCACTCCCATCTCCCTGGTCTCTGGCTGCCCTCTGTGCTCACTGGGCCTGTGACTGAGAGTTTCTATCTCTGGCACACAACCCCATCTGGAGTCTCCAAACCCAGCAGATCTCTGCGGTGAGCTCCTGTACTGCTCCTCCCGGGGGAGGACAGGGAGTCTCCCTGGACCTGCCACTTGTTGGGTCCCTGCTGGAAGAGCAGTGGCCCGACTGTGCCATGGATCACAGTTTATGGCAACCCCAAGCTGAGAGCCCGCTCCTTGGCTCTGTCTCTGCAGTCGGCTTCCCCACTCTGATACCTGGGAGCTCTGCCGCACTCAGGCACTCCCAGTCTTTCTGTGACCCTGAGGGTCCTGAGACCACACTGTCCCAGCGAGGGTTCCATCCCCTGCTTAGCCACTGGAGTGACGTCCCTCAGTGGAGCAGACTTCTAAAAGTTCTGATTTTGTGCTCTGTGGCTCTATTACTTGCCAGAAGCAGCTGTTGGAGGCGTCCTCCCCCGCTATCTATCTTCCTGAATATTGCCTCGGATTCCATTCTCTGCATGTCCTACCTTCCAGAAAGTGGTCGCTTTTCTGTTCAGAGAGTTGTTGCTATTCTTTTCTTTGATCTCCTGTTGAGTTCATAGGTGTTCAGAATGTTTTGATCCCTATCCAGCTGAATTCCTGGGACCAGACAATATCCAGGTCTCCTACTCCTCCGCCATCCTGCTCCTCCCCCCCTGCCCAATACTTTGCTGTTCTCATCTGTTTTGTTCAATAGGTGTTTTATACTAAATGCTTTTTTTTTTAAGATTTTATTTATTTGAGAGAGAGAGTGAGATAGAGAGAGAGAACATGAGGGGGGAGGGTCAGAGGGAGAAGCAGACTCCCTGCTGATGGATGCGGGACTTGATCCTGGGATTCCAGGATCATGACCTGAGCTGAAGGCAGTCGCTTAACCAGCTGAGCCACACAGGCGCCCCCTAAATGTTTTTTTATACTGAATTCTTTTAAATAACATACTTTGACCCTGAATCATTCTCTACTGTTTATTTTCTCAGATCCTAGATTTACCTTCTTTGCCCAGATTTTTTTTTCTTTGTGGTTTTCTTAAAATTAATTCCCAAATTTATGCCTAATCTCTTCATGGGGACTGCAAGCACTTTGAGAGCAAAGTGTATGTCTTCAACTTGTATACACCTGTATATTGCTCTACACATTGTGGATGAACAGTAGTATTTGACTTGACTAATTGGGCTCTGCTCTCTTGGTTACCATAGTTTTAAAACTATATTTATTGGAAACATAGGGTTTCATAAATCTGACCCAGGCAGTATGGATCTGATGAATGGGCTCCCTCCACCCTCTCTATAACAGAGTTTCCCTCCTTCCTTCCTTTTTTCCTTCCTCCTTCCCTACTTCCCTTCCTTCCTTCTTACCTAGGATTTTGTTTGACAAACCTTCACAGAAATTATTTTTGAAAACATAGTAAACTTGTTTGTATACCATTTTATTAAGTTCTAGAAACTGACTGGTACATATTTGGAGGGTATACCTGCTTCTTTCTGGTATAGGAGAGGCAATTAATTATACCCTTTTGTTACAAACATAAGTGACTAAATAGCAGAACTTCATATTTAAATGTTTTTTGTGGGAGTACCTGGGTGGCTCAGTTGGTTGAGTGACTCCTGGCTTCACCTCAGGTCATGATCTCATGCGTCGTGGGATTGAGCCCCACATCAGGCTCTGTGCTCAGTGTGGTCTGCTTGAAGATTCTATCCCCCTGCCCCTCCCCCTCACCCTCGCTCTCTCTCTGTAAAATAAATAAATCTTTTTAAAAAATATTTCTTGTGTTTAGTCTTATTCAATCATCCAATTTTACAGGTGAAGAAATGAGTCAAAGAGGTAATGTGATCTTTGTAAGATTAGGTAGCTAGTCAATGGCAACTGGGACTAGAGCTCAGATCTCTCAATCTTTTCATGACCTCATGCTTCATATATAAATACCCAATTTCTGATTTTTCTGTCAATTCTGATACATTGCAGTGTGGTAATAAGAAGTTACAGAGATTGAGAGACATGAATATAATATATAGTTATGCTGCTCTGTGACTTTTTGTATCAACCTGGGTTATATGGAATAAGTAGGTAACTAGATGGGGAAATGCACAGGGGCATGTGTACATTGCATGCATATACATAGCATTTAAATATTTGTTGAATTGCATAGATCAAGCTATTTACATATATGTATCCAAAGTATAATATTTTTCTTTCCTTCCTCTGTTATTATCACCACTTCCCATGGCCTAAATTAATAAAGAACGATGATGAAACTGATATAGAGTAAGATGCCAGAGATGTGATTAAGATAGGCTGAGAACATCTCCAACAAGCACATCAAAGAACAATACAGCATGATTCTGGTTAGTAAAAAAAAAAAACAAACCTGGGAAGAATAAAACAAGATGAAACCAGAGAGGGAGACAAACCATAAGAGACTCTTAAGCATAGGAAAGAAAGTGAGGGTTGCTGGAGGGAGGTGGGGGGGATGGGGTAAATGGGTGGTGGTCATGAAGGAGGTCACATAATGGAATGAGCACTGGGTGTTGTATGCAACTGATGAATCACTGAACTCTACCTCTGAAACTAATAATGCACTATATGTTAATTAATTGAACTTAAAAAAAAAAGGACCCCCCCAAAAGAGATAAATCTAAATGGTTAACAATGAAAAGTTTGGAAAACAGAACTCTAGGCCTTGGTACTCTAAAAATCCTGAGCATACTTTTAAGGTCCAGAGCTTCACCTTTCCTGTGTTCCATTTTCCTTAAGTAATGAGAGTTTGCTGTACCAATTAAAGTGCAAGTAAAGAAGGCAGGGATGTCAAACATTGTACAAAGCCTGAAATGTAATTTCAGACATAAAACAAGCTCTAACTCAGGAGAGTAGTTAAAACAGGGATTCCATAATCAAACAAATCTGACTTAGAATCCTTACTGAGGGAGTGAACTCTTATACTTCCTTAATTTCTCTTTGCCTCATTTTTCTCCTCAGTGAAATAAAGATAATGAGAAAAATTTCCTAACAGGTAGTTGTAAGGTAAAGATGGAATAATGCATGTAAATTTCTTACCATGTCTGGATCATAGCGAGTTTTATTTGATTATGTTATGTTAGTCACCATACAATACATCATTAGTTTTTGATGTGGTGATCCACAATTCACTGTTTTCGTATATATAACACACAGTGCTCCATGCAGTACGTGCCCTCCTTAATACCCGTCACCAGGTGAACCCATCCCCCAGCTCCCTCCCCTCTAAAACCCTCAGTTTGTTTCTCAGAGTCCATAGTCTCTCATGGCTCATCTCACCCTACGATTTCCCCCCCTTAATTTTTCCCTTCCTTCTCCTAATGTCCTCCATGCTATTCCTTATGTTCCACAGATAAGTGAAACCATATGATAATTGACTTTCTCTGCTTGACTTATTTCACTTAGCATAATCTCCTCCAGTCCCATCCATGTTGACGTAAAAGTTGGGTATTCATCCTTTCTGATGGCTGAGTCATATTCCATTGTATATATGGACCACATCTTCTTTATCCATTCATCTGTTGAAGGGTATCTCGGCTCTTTCCACAGTTTGGCTATTGCGGACATTGCTGCTATGAACATTGGGGTGCATATGGCCCTTCTTTCACTACATCTGTGTCTTTGGGATAAATACCCAGGAGTGCAATTGCTGGGTCATAGGGTAGCTCTATTTTTAATTTTTTGAGGAACCGCCACACTGTCTTCCAAAGTGGCTGTACCATCTTGCATTCCCACCAACAGTGTAAGAGGGTTCCCCTTTCTCCACAACCTCCCCAACATTTGTTGTTTCTTGCCCTGTCCATTTTTGCCATTCTGACTGGTGTAAGGTGGTATCTCCATGTGGTTTTGATTTGAATTTCCCTGATGGCTAATGATGATGAACATTTTTTCATGTGTCTGTTAGCCATTTGTATGTCTTCTTCAGAGAAGTGTCTTTTCATGTCTTCTGCCCATTTGTTGACTTGATTATTTGTTTTTGGGTGTTGAGGTTGAGAAGTTCTTTATAGATCTTGGATACCAGCCCTTTATCTGTAGTTTCATTTGCAAATATCTTCTCCCATTCTGTGGGTTGCCTCTTTATTTTGTTGACTGTTTCCTTTGCTGTGCAGAAGCTTTTTATCTTGATGAAGTCCAAAAAGTTCATTTTTGGTTTTGTTTCACTAGCTTTTGGAGATGTATCTTGAAAGAAGTTGCTGTGGCTGATGTCAAAGAGGTTACTGCCTATGTTTTCCCCCTAGGATTTTGCTGGATTGCTGTCTCACATTGAGGTCTTTCATCCATTTGGAGTTTATCTTTGTATATGGTGTTAGAGAATGGTCAAGTTTCATTCTTCTACATGTGGCTGTCCAATTTTCCCAGCACCGTTTATTAAAGAGACTCTTTTTTCCATTGCAGATTTTTTCCTGCTTTGTCAAAGATTATTTGACCATAGAGTTGAGGGTCCATATCTGGGTTCTCTATTCTGTTCCATTGGTCTATATGTCTGTTTTTGTGGCAGTACCATGCTGTCTTGGTGATCACTGCTTTGTAATATAGCTTGAAATCAGGCAACGTGATGCCCCCAAATTTTTCTTTTTCAACATTTCCTTGGTGATTCAGGGTCTTTTCTGATTCCATACAAATTTTAGGATTGTTCGTTCCAGCACTTTGAAAAATGTCATTGGAATTTTGTTTGGGATGGCTTTGAAAGTCTAGACTGCTCTGGGTAACATAGACATTTTAACAATGTTTATTCTTCTGATCCATGAGCATGGAATGTTTTTCCATATTTTTGTGTCTTCTTCAATTTCTTTCATGAGTGTTCTGTAGTTCCTAGAGTATAGACCCTTTATTTTTTTTAAAAAGATTTTATTTATTTATTTGAGAGAGAGAA
Organism: Zalophus californianus; assembly: GCF_009762305.2. Classification (NCBI taxonomy): domain Eukaryota; kingdom Metazoa; phylum Chordata; class Mammalia; order Carnivora; family Otariidae; genus Zalophus; species Zalophus californianus. The sequence goes on from NC_045605.1 coordinate 46,902,446, forward strand.
TGAGAGATAGAGAGCATGAGAGGGATGAGAGTCAGAGGGAGAAGGAGACTCCCTGCTGAGCAGGGAGCCCGATGTGGCGCTCGATCCCAGAACTTCAGGATCATGACCTGAGCCGAAGGCAGTCGCTTAACCAACTGAGCCACCCAGGCACCCAGATCATTTACTTCTTTAGTTAGGTTTATTCCAAGGTATCTTATGTTTTTTTGGTGCTATTATAAATGAATCGTTTCTCTAATTTCTCTTTCTACAGTTGCATTGTTAGTGTATAAGAAAGCAACTGATTTCTGTGCATTGATTTTGTATCCTGCCACATTACTGAATTGCTGTATTAGTTCCAGTAATTTGGGGGTGGAGTCTTTTGGGTTTTCCACATAAAGTATCATGTCGTCTGCAAAGAGAGAGAGTTTGACTTCTTCTTTGCCAATTTGAATACCTTTTATTTCTTTTTGTCGTCTGATTGCTGTTGCTAGGACTTCTAGTACTATGTTGAATGATAGTGGCAAGAGTGGGCATCCTTGACGTGTTCCTGATCTTAAGGGAAAGGCTCTCAGCTTTTCCCCATTGAGGGTGATATTCGCTGTGGGTTTTTCATAGATGGGTTTTATGAACTTGAGGAATGTTCCCTCTATCTCTGTACTCTGAAGAGTTTTAATCAGGAAAGGATGCTGTATTTTGTCAAATGCTTTTTCTGCATCAATTGAGAGGACCATATCGTTCTTCTCTCTCCTCTTATTAATGTGTTCTATCACAATGATTGATTTGCAAATGTTGAACCACCCTTGCATCCCGGAGATAAATCCCACTTGGTCGTGGTGGGTGATCCTTTTAATGTATTGTTGGATCCTATTAGCTAGGATTTTGTTGAGGATTTTGGACTCCATATTCATCAGGGATATTGGTCTGAAATTCTCCTTTTTGATGGGGTCTTTGTCTGGTTTGGGGATTAAGGTAATGCTGGCCTCATAGAATGAGTCTGGAAGCTTTCCTTCTGTTTCTATTTTTTGAAACAGCTTTAGGAGAATAGGTACTATTTCTTCTTTGAATGTTTGGTAGAATTCCCTAGGGAATACATCAAGCCCTGGACTCTTGTTTTTTGGGAGATTTTTGATCACTGCTTCAATCTCGTTACTGGTTATTGGCCTATTCAGGTTGTCAAATTCTTCCTGTTTCATTCTTTGCAGTTTATAGGTTTCCAGGAATGCATCCATTTCATCCAGATTGCTCAGTTTATTGGCATATAGTTGTTGATAAGAATTTCTAATAATTTTTTTATTTCCTTGGTGTTAGTTATCTCTCCCCTTCCATTCATAATTTTATTACTTTGGGCCCTTTCTCTTTCTTTTGGATAAGTCTGGCCAGTGGCTTATTGATCTTATTAATTCTTTCAAAGAACCAGCTTCTAGTTTCATTGATCTGATCTACTGTGTTTCTGGTTTCTAATTCGTTGACCTCTGCTCAAATCTTAATCATTTCTCTTCTAATATGTGGCTTAGGGATCGTTTGTTGCTTTTTCTCTAGTTCTTTAAGGTGTAGAGTTAGTTGGTGAATTCAGGATTTTTCTAATTTTTTGAGTGAGGCTTGGATGGCTATGTATTTCCCGCATAGGACCACCTTTGCAGTATCCCATAGGTTTTGGACCAATATGTTTTCCTTCTCATTGGTTTCCATGAATTGTTTAAGTTCTTGTTTGATTTCATGGTTGACCCAAACATTCTTGAGAAGAGTGGTCTTTAGCTTCCACGTGTTTGAATTTCTTACAAATTTTTTCTTGTGATCGAGTTCCAATTTAAAGCATTGTGGTCTGAGAATAAGCAGGGAATAATCTCAATCTTTGGTATCAGTTGAGACCTGATTTGTGACCCAGTATGTGGTCTCTTCTGGAGAAAGTTCCATGTGCGCTCAAGAAGAATGAGTATTCTGTTGTTTTAGGGTGGAATGTTCTGTATATATCTATGAGGTTCATCTGGTTCAGTGTGTCATTCAAAGCTCTTGTTTCTTTGTTGATTTTCTGCTTAGATGATCTGTCTATTGCTGAAAGTGGAGTACTGAGGTCTCCTACAATTAACGTATTGTTATCAATATGACTAGTTTGGTTAACAGTTGGGTTATGTAGATGGCTGCTCTCATGTTGGTGGCATAGATATTTACAATTGTTAGATCTTCTTCTTGGATAGACCCTTTAAGAATGATATAGTGTCCTTCTGTGTCTCTAACTACATTCTTTAGTTTAAAATCTGATTTGTCTGATATAAGAATTGCTACCCCAGCTTTCTTTTGAGGGTCGCTGGCATGGAAGATGGATCTCCATCCCTTCACTTTCAGTCTGGATGTATCTTTAGGTTCAAAATGAGTCTCTTGTAGATGGCATATGGATGGGTCCTATCTTTTTGTCCAATTTGCACCCTGTGCCATTTTATGGGAGCATTTAGGCCGTTCACATTGAGTGATTATTGAAAGATATGAATTTATTGTCATCAAGTTGCCTGTCAAGACTTGTTTTTATAGATTGTACCTGTAAATTTCTGTTGTATATCACTCTTAGGGTCTTTCTCCTTTTATAGAACTCCCCTTAATATTTCTTGCAGGACTGCCTTAGTGGTCACATATTCTTTCAGTTTCTGCCGGTCTTGGAAGCTCTGGATCTCTCCATCTATTTTAAATGACAGCTTTGCCAGATAAAGTATTATTGGCTGGATGTTCTTCTCATTTAGTACCCTGAATATATCTTGCCAGGCCTTTCTGTCTTGCCAGGTCTCTGTGGTTAGGTCTGACGTTATTCTGATGTTCCTCCCTCTGCACGTAAGGAATCTCTTCTCCCAACTGCCCTTAAGATGGTTTTCTTTGTTCTAAGATTTGTGAGTTTTACTATTACATGCCGGGGTGTTGGCCTGTTTTCCTTGATTGTGGGAGGGTTCCTCTCTGCCTCTAGGACACGAATGTTTGTTTTATTCCCCAGATTAGGGAAGTTCTCAGCTACGATTTGCTCAAATATATCTTCTATTCCTCTCTCTCTCTCCATTCCTATGGGATTCCAATAATTCTGACATTGGAATGTTTCATGGTGTCATTTATTTCTCTGATTCTTTTTTTTCATTTTTTAAATTTTTTATTGTTATGTTAATCACCATATATTACATCATTTGTTTTGGTGTAGAGTTCCATGATTCATTGTTTGTTCATAACACCCAGTGCTCCATGCAGATTGTGCCCTCTTTAATACCCATCACCAGGCTAACCCATCCCCCTACCCTCCTCCCCTCTAGAAACCTCAGTTTGTTTTTCAGAGTCCATCATCTCTCCTGGTTCGTCTCCCCCTCTGACTTACTCCCCTTCATTCTTCCTCTCCTGCTATCTTCTTCTTTTTCTTTTTTCTTAAAATATGTTGTGTTATTTGTTTCAGAAGTACAGATCTGTGATTCAACAGTCTTACACAATTCACAGCGCTCACCATAGCACATACCCACCCCAATGTCTATCACCCAGCCACCCCATCCCTCCCACCCCCGACCACTCCAGCAACCCTCAGTTTGTTCCTGAGATTAAGAATTCCTCATATCAGTGAGGTCATATAATACTTCTCTGATTGACTTATTTCACTAAGCATAACAACCTCCAGTTCCATCCACGTCGTTGCAAATGGCAAGATCTCATTCCTTTTGATGGCTGCATAATATTCCATTGTGTATATATACCACCTCTTCTTTATCCATTCATCTGTCGATGGACATCTTGGCTCTTTCCACAGTTTGGCTATTGTGGACATTGCTGCTATAAACATTGGGGTGCACGTACCCCTTCGGGTCCCTACGTTTGTATCTTTGGGGTAAATACCCAGTAGTGCAATTGCTGGATCGAATGGTAGCTCTAATTTCAACTGTTTGAGGAACCTCCATACTGTTTTCCAGAGGGGTTGCACCAGCTTGCATTCCCACCAACAGTGTAGGAGGGTTCCCCTTTCTCCACATCCCCGCCAACATCTGTCGTTCCCTGACTTGTTAATTTTAGCCATTCTGACGGGTGTGAGATGGTATCTCATTGAGGTTTTGATTTGGATTTCCCTGATGCCGAACGATGTTGACCACTTTTTCATGTGCCTGTTGGCCATTTGGATGTCTTCCTTGGAAAAATGTCTGTTCATGTCTTCTGCCCATTTCTTGATTGGATTATTTGTTCTTTGGGTGTTGAGTTTCATAAGTTCTTTATAGATTTTGGATACTAGCCCTTTATCTGATATGTCATTTGCAAATATTTTCTCCCATTCTGTCGGTTGTCTTTTGGTTTTGTGGACTGTTTCTTTTGCTGTGCAAAAGCTTTTTATCTTGATGAAATCCCAATAGTTCATTTTTGCCCTGGCTTCCCGTGCCTGTGGCGATGTTTCTAGGAAGAAGTTGCTGCGGCTGAGGTCAAAGAGGTTGCTACCTGTGTTCTCCTTTAGGATTTTGATGGACTCCTGTGTCACGTTTAGGTCTTTCAACGATTTGGAGTCTATTTTTGTGTGTGGTGTAAGGAAATGGTCCAGTTTCATTCTTCTGCATGTGGCTGTCCAATTTTCCCAACACCATTTGTTGAAGAGACTGTCTTCTTTCCATTGGACATTCTTTCCTGCTTTGTCAAAGATAAGTTGACCATAGAGTTGAGGGTCCATTTCTGGGCTCTCGATTCTGTTCCATTGATCTATGTGTCTGTTTTTGTGCCAGTACCATACTGTCTTGATGATGACAGCTTTGTAATAGAGCTGGAAGTCCGGAATTGTGATGCCGCCAGCTTTGCTTTTCTTTTTCAATATTCCTCTGGCTATTCGGGGTCTCTTCTGGTTCCATACAAATTTTAGGATTATTTGTTCCATTTCTTTGAAAAAAGTGGATGGTATTTTGATGGGGATTGCATTGAATGTGTAGATTGCTCTAGGTAGCATTGACATCTTCACAATGTTGGTTCTCCCAATCCATGAGCATGGAACGTTTTTCCATTTCTTTGTGTCTTCTTCAATTTCTTTCCTGAGTATTTTATTGTTTTCTGAGTACAGATCCTTTGCCTCTTTGGTTAAATTTATTCCTAGGTATCTTATGGTTTGGGGTGCAATTGTGAATGGGATCAACTCCTTGATTTGTCTCTCTTCTGTCTTGTTGTTTGTGTATACGAATGCCACTGATTTCTGTGCATTGATTTTATATCCTGCTACTTTACTGAATTCCTGTATGAGTTCTAGCAGTTTTGGGGTGGAGTCTTTTGGGTTTTCCACATAAAGTATCATATCATCTGCAAAGAGTGAGAGTTTGACTTCCTCTTTGCCGATTTGGATGCCTTTGATTTCTTTTTGTTGTCTGATTGCTGTGGCTAGGACTTCTAATACTATGTTGAATAGCAGAGGTGAGAGTGGACATCCCTGCCGCGTTCCTGACCTTAGGGGAAAAGCTCTCAGCTTTTCCCCATTGTGAATGATATTCGCTGTAGGTTTTTCATAGATGGCTTTTATGATATTGAGGTATGTACCCTCTATCCCTATACTCTGAAGAGTTTTGATCAAGAAAGGATGTTGTACTTTGTCAAATGCTTTTTCTGCATCTATTGAGAGGATCATATGATTCTTGTTCTTTCTTTTGTTAATGTATTGTATCACATTGATTGATATGCGGATGTTGAACCAGCCTTGCAGCCAAGGGATAAATCCCACTTGGTCGTGGTGAATAATCCTTTTAATGTACTGTTGGATCCTATTGGCTAGTATTTTGGTGAGAATTTTTGCATCCATGTTCATCAAGTATATTGGTCTGTAATTCTCCTTTTTGATGGAATCTTTGTCTGGTTTTGGGATCAAGGTTATGGTGGCCTCATAAAATGAATTTGGAAGTTTTCCTTCCATTTCTATTTTTTGGAACAGTTTCAGGAGAATAGGTATTAATTCTTCTTTAAATGTGATAGAATTCCCCTGGGAAGCCATCTGGCCCTGGGCTTTTGTTTCTTGGGAGAATTTTGATGACTGCTTCAATTTCCTTAGTGGTTAGAGGTCTGTTCAGGTTTTCTATTTCTTCCTGGTTCAATTTTGGTAGTTGATACATCTCTAGGAATGCACCCATTTCTTCCAGATATCTAATTTGCTGGCATAGAGTTGCTCATAATATGTTCTTATAATTGTTTGTATTTCTTGGGTGTTGGTTGTGATCTCTCCTCTTTCATTCATGATTTTGTTGATTTGGGTCATTTCTCTTTTCTTGTTGATCAGTATGGCCAGGGCTTTATCAATCTTGTTAATTCTTTCAAAGAATCAGCTCCTAGTTTCGTTGATCTGTTCTACTGTTCTTTTGGTTTCTATTTCATTGATTTCAGCTCTGATCTTTATTATTTCTCTTCTCCTGCTGGGTTTAGGCTTTATTTGCTGTTCTTTCTCCAGCTCCTTTAGGTGTAGGGTTAGGTTGTGTATTTGAGACCTTTCTTGTTTCTTGAGAAAGGCTTGTATTGCTATATACTTTCCTCTCAGGACTGCCTTTGCTGTATCCTAAAGATTTTGGACAGTTGTGTTTTCATTTTCATTGGTTTCCACGAATTTTTTAAATTCTTCTTTAATTTCCTGGTTGACCCATTCACACTTTAGTAGGATGCTCTTTAGCCTCCATGTATTTGAGTTCTTTCCGACTTTCCTCTTGTGGTTGAGTTCTAGTTTCAAAGCATTGTGGTCTGAAAATATGCAGGGAACGATCCCAGTCTTTTGGTACCCATTGAGACCTGATTTGTGACCTAGGATGTGATCAATTCTGGAGAATGTTCCATGGGCACAAGAGAAGAATGTGTATTCTTCACAGTTTATGGCAACCCCAAGCTGAGAGCCCGCGCCTCAGCTCCGTCTCTGCAGCCGGCTTCCCTGATCCGATCCCTGGGAGCTCTGGCGCACTCAGGCTCCCCCGGTCTTTCTGTGACCCCAAGGGTGCTGAGACCACACTGTCCCGGGAGGATTCCACCCCCTGCTTAGCCACTGCAGCGACGTCCCTCAGCGGAGCCAACTTCTAACATTTCCGATTTTGTGCTCCGTGAGTCTATCACTTGCCAGATGCAGCCGGCGGAGGCCCTTCCCCCGCCGTCTATCCTCCCGAATATCGCCTCGGATTCACTTCTCCCCTCGTCCTACCTTCCAGTAAGTGGTCGCTTTTCTGTTCAGATAGTTGTTGCTACTCTCCTCTTTGATCTCCTGTTGAGTTCGTAGGTGTTCAGAATGGTTTGATCCCTATTCAGCTGAATTCCTGAGACCAGACGAAATCTAGGTCACCTACTCCTCCGCCATCTTGCTCCGCCCCCTTATTTCTCTGATTCTATTTTCATGGATTCTCAGTTGTTTTTCCCTGGCCTCTGCTTTTCCCTTTTCATCTATTAAATTGTCTTCCAGGTCACTAGTTCATTCTTCTGCCTCACTTACCCTAGCTGTTAGATTATCTGGATTAGATTGGATCTCATTGATAGCATTTTTATGTTCTGCCAATTCAGCTTTCATTTCTGCCCTTAGAGACTCTATGTTGCCATTAATTGATTTCTCCATTCTAGCTATTGTCTTCGCAATTGCTAGCCTGAATTCCATTTCCGACATCTTGGTTATATCTGCATCCATTTGTAAATCTGTGGCATAAGTCATAATCTCCGAGTCTTTCCTCTTTTGGGGGTTCCTCCTCCTAGTGATTCTGTTGAGGGGTGGTTGAGGGAATGTATAGAGTCCAAATTATTGACCACAACTGAAGCAAGATGCACCTGTTTTCTAGGGACCTTAGGGTTGCTGGCCTCTTGTTTGCCCAGCCTGTCTTCTGGGGGAGTGGCCTGCCGTGCTGTTACTCAGGCAACTCTGTTTGGGCAGAGTTGTCCTGCCCCCTGTGGCAGGGGGTGGGCTTAGTGGGAACCAGTTTTTTGGGGCTTTTTTCTCTGGCAGCTTTCCCTGGTGGCTTTCCACATATCTTCTGAGACTCAGAGCAGAAGAGACCATTTCCAACCCTCTGCCTCAGAGCAGAGACACCATAGACTGTTCTTCAGTGAGCTCTCCAGGCCACAGTCTCTCCGTTTCTGTCTGTGCTGCTATAAACTGCAGCGTCCTGGGTTGTACACCCCTCAGCAGTGCTCCCAGTCCTTGCCTCCAGGTTGGCGCTCGTCTCTGCCCTTTGTGCTTCTAAAACCGCCAACTGTCCCCAGTTTGCATGCGTGACCCCGCCACTCCAGGTTTCCGTTGGGGGGGGTGCTGCCTTAAAGTCCTTTCCTGCCACTACCAGTCTGTGCATTTGTGCCCCATCCTCAGCACGGGAGGCTATCGCTTAGTGCCGGTGTAGGATCCCCATGGCCAGGCTCCCTCCCGCCCCCGTTTATCCTCTGATATTTGCCCGGGGAATCACAGCTCCCTGCTTCACACCTTGAAACCAACCTCCTGTGATATTCTGTTTGTAGAGATCCAGATCTATCTTCTTACGTCTCAGGCTGATTTCATGGGTGTTCAACTGGTAGTTATCCAGCTCAATTCTGGTGACTGGTTCGAATAGGGTCCCCTACCTCTCTGCCATCTTTTCCCCCCTCCCCAAAGCAAAGATATTTATAGAAGTTTAGTGCTAATTTCAAGCTTGTCAAATCTATTGTTGTTTGGTTATTATTATGAATTACTAGTTTTGTTAGACTTACTGTTGTCTTGTTATTAATTACTAGTTTATCTTGCCTTACCATCAGAGACTGTGCTCCCAACTCTAGTCTCTACAACTATCCTAAAAGTAATTCTCTGTTTTGGTGTCTTTTCCCCCTACCATTATTATAACTGACTTTTTCTGCCCTTTTTTTCCCCCAACTTTTTAAGTGAAAGGATCTGACTGATTTTGACTATCACCGCCTTTGTAAGGCAGAGTTCTTATACCAGGCCATTTCATAGCCTTTGGCTAGTCTACCAATTGACCAATCTTGGGTCAGGTGCTCAGCACTCACCAGGCTGGGTGGGATAGCTTATGTGTAGGAGATCCCTCAGAAGGGAATTTAGGCCAGAATTAGGCATTCTAATGCTTCCGAAAAGAGAATGATGTAGCTTATACCTACCATGTTGCTTGACCAATACAGGAAATTTAGAAAAAAAGAGCCAAATTGTTTTTTCATTTCCACATATGGGTGAAATCATATGGTGTTTGTCTTTCTCCTTCTGACTTAATTCACTTAGCATAATACTCTCTAGATCCATCCATGTTGCTGCAAATGTCAAGATCTCATTCTTGTTTATGGATGAGTAATATTCTGTTACACACACACACACACACACACACACACACACACACACACATCTTAAACAGAGTCTTAAATACAGAGAAGAACCTGGTGGTTGCTAGAAGGGATGTGGATGTGAGAATGGGAGAAATAGACAAAGGGAATTAAGAAGTATAAACTTCCAGCTATAAAATAAATAAGTAATGGAGATGAAAAGTACAGCATAGAGAATATAGTCAATAATATTGTAGTAACATTGTGTGGTGATAGATGGTGACCACGCTTGTTATGGTAAGTGTTGAGTAATGTATAGAATTGTAGAATCACTAGGAGGTGATATATCTGAAACTAATATAACATTGTATGTTAATTATACTTCAATTAAAAAAAAAAAAAAGCAGTTCAGAAGAGAGCCAGGGCAGTGAATAGTCCTGGCAGCCAAAGTGGTAGGGTTAAGAAAGGAGGAGTGATTACTAGAGTCAAATGCAATAGAAAAATCCATCTAGTTTGATCAGAAAGGAAAAGCATCCACTGTATTTGACACCAGGAGTTCTCTCATGACTTTAGTGAACATAGTGGTGGCATATTCTGTCTGCAGTGAAGGATGTCTAATAAAGAATTTTATATCATTAAAAATGCAAGAATTAAAAAAGAGAACCAAATTAATAACACATATGATGCTTAAATGAGTCAGATATGTGTCCTTTCTTTAGATAATAGTAATGTTAGTTAATTTGGGCAACAGAGAAAAAGAAGCTTAAAAATAATAGACTAAATAAAGGTCACTCAGGGCAAAACCTGTATTTGTGATATATGATTAGAGTCTATCCAAGTTTCTGACAAACAGTAGTTACCTAAAGAAGAACAGAATGTGCGGTCAGCCTTTCAGAATTCTATTGACTACCTCCTGTGAATTATAGGTAGTCATACAGCTACTTGGAGAGATTTTTTCCCATGACAGTCTGACCTCAAGTACTCTCAAAATTATTTTGTGCTTTTTTCACTATACCGTTTGTATTAATCCTATTAGGCTAAAGATAGACAAGGAATAGTAACAGTGATTTTTTTTTTTAACTTCAAGTGAATCCATTTGATGATAGGGAGAGATGGTTTTTTTCTTGGATCTCCGAAGCTATGTACTAAAGCTCCAACTGGAACACTGTGGCAGCTGCTAGCTATGCATTCTTTAGGGATAAGGTTCTGATAACCTTGGCATCTGCCTACATAGTGACTGTTAGAGGCTTATGCTTCTAGGTACAGAACAAGCCATGAAAATAGTGGCAAGCTTTTTTGGAAATCAGGAGATTCAAGTCCTGGCTTAGTTATTACTAGCTTTGTGTTCTTGGAGAAGTCAGCTTAATTCACCAGTTGTGGGTTCTTCATTTGTACAGTGAAGAGTTAATAAGATGATTCTCAGCCCCTTCACAGGTCTGGCAGTGCATGATTCAGACTCAGGCTTCTTTTCTTCATTATATTGGTCCATTTAGTGTTTTGTTTCCAGATCATGCCATGCAATTTTATGCCTTTTTTTGTACTATCTATCTATATCTATCTATCTATCTATCTATCTATCTATCTATCTATCTATCTATCTATCATCATCTATCTATCTATCATCTATCTATCATCTATCTATCATCTATCTATCTATCATCTATCTATGTGTATATATATATTCATTCATTAATGCATGCATGTATCCATTCATTTATGTATCCTTTATTCTGCATTTATTGAGCATGTACTCTTTTCCTGGCAATGATGATACAAAATTTATTGACATGATCTCTGCTTACAGGATCCTTAAAGTCAAATATGGATTACAACAGTGTCCCTGCTGTCTTTCCAACCTCATCTCATAGCACTCTTCTCTTTCTCTGTTGGATTTCTTTAAAGTCTTTGACATATTTTCTCATTCCTTAGGTTTTTGCACATTTTCTATCCCTTCCACTTCCCTTTGCCCAAACTCCCATGACTGCAAATGCCTATGTATCCTTAGGTCTCAGTTGAAAGTTCTCCCTCCTTTGAGAAACAAGCTTCCTAAAATATGCTTTCTATAATGTATTCTCATTACACCATATACTTCTTCTAGACATTCATGACACTGTAAGTAATAACTTGATTAAATGATTATGTATGTCCATAATATGTTCAGAAAGAAAACTTTACTTCTGGACAATATGAATGTACATGGATTCCCAAGGATGCTGCAAAATCCTTGTTTTCCTTTCCTATATATCTGTTTATACAGAGTACACCCCTGATGGGAATAAGGGGTCTCCACTTTATGGTCTTCCTACTTCTTCCTGCTTTTATTTTGACTGTCTGTCTCCTTCAATGATTTCAGCTATTTTTCCCGGGGGAGCTGGAGGGACAGTGTCATATTTTCAGGTCTATTCATCTTTGAAGGTCAGTTTACACCCTTCAGATACTTCACAGTGAAAACTCAACAAGACAAACAAATCTTTCTCTGCCTAACCTGTTATAGCATAACTTCAATATGTTACTGTACTAATTCTTTGCTCCCCCAAAAACAAAATAGAAAGGAAATAAAGGAGGTAGAGAAATTTGTTTTGCCTCACCTGTTTAGTGTCCTTTTTTTTTTCTTTCTGCTAGACTGTTAGTTTTTATTAGGACAAAGACCAATCTGACTTATTCACTGCTGTATCTCAACACCAGGTACATAATACATACTTAATAAATATTTGTGAAATAAAAAAGTGAATGAATGAAGGGTGGGAAAGACAGACTAACAAATTTATTCCTGTGTAGCATAGACATATATTCAAAGATATATAATATTCAAAGAATATAATGTATGTATTATAGTTTTGTAAATCCTAAAAATATACAGCTACTTTGGCAAGACATGGGTAAGCTATACACTGCAGTGGCTCTTAAAATGTGGTCCCTGCACAGCAAAATCAGCACCACATGAAGTTTATCAGAAAAGTACATTTTGAAGCCCACCCTAGACTTACTGAATCAGAAACTCTGGTGATGTGGCTCAGTAATCTGGTTTTTAAAATCAGCTCTTCAGGTGATTTTGGTACATGATAAAATTAGACAACCACTCCAGCTGGAAACCCAAGCAGACCCCATGAGTGTGACATGGCCTTTAACTCTGCAAAGCTTATGTGTAGAGAGATAAAGCATATATATCAGTGATGTGGGGCTGTAAGAATCACAAGATAAATGCAAAGTGCAAAGACAATAAAGGGGAGGAAGGGAGAAATGATTTTTGGTGAAAGAGCCTTCAGGGAGAAGGAACTTTTGAGGTGGAACAGCTGAGTCATGGTCCATAAAATATTCTAGATGAAAAGAAAAACAAAATAAACAAACAAAATCCATGTAAACCCAGAGCAAAACTAAGAAAATCCAACAATTACTCTAGACATAAAAAGGCAGTTTGTAATAGTGAAGACCATAGGCTTTGGAGTTAGTCATATGTGATTCCTACCCTGGCTCCTATAGTTATGAACTAAACAAACAAGGACAAACTTCCTAATCTCTCTCTTCCTGAGTTTTCTCTTCTGTAAAGTGGGTAAAATGGTAATACCTATTTCATATAATTGTTGGGAATAGTAAATGAGGTAATGTATATACAGTGCTTAACTTGCTCCAGTAAAGGCTTGATAAATGGTACTTATTATTATTAACACAAAAATAGGCTATTAAAGTTGAAAAGTTAGGTAAGGGGTCTTCATCTAGACAACTGGGAAGAATCTACATCTTCTACATCCTAGATATAATCTTTTTTCTTTTTAAAAATAATTTTTAATATTTATTTTTAAAGCATTAAAAAAACTTTGAAACAGTATCAAATTAGAAAGTACAGAACAAAATTTTTTATCTCTTGAACCAGTTGAGAGTAAGTGGTCAACCTGTTGTTTCATTTCCTCCTAGGTACTTTAGTGCATATTTCCTGGGAAGAAGAACATTCTCCTACATAACTTGCAATGTGACCATCAGAATCAGGAGATTAACAAATGTCCCAATAAAATGTGCTTTATAGCAAAGAATTCAGTTTATAATCACACATCGACTTTAGTTGTTGTGTCTTTTTAGTTCCTTTATTCTGGGACATTTCCTCAGGCTTTACTTGTTTTTTATGACTGACACTTCCGAAGCTAGGAACATCATGGAGGCAAGGCTATGTACTTTTCATTCGTCCTATTAGGTGGTACATGGTTATATTTGTTCCATTTACTGATGATGTTTACTTTGAACACTTGATTGAGGTTGTGTTCCAAGTTCTGGGTTTCTCTACTGTGAAGTTACTCTTTTCCCTTTTCTGTATATTTATACATATACACATTTACACCAGTGTCTATTGAAAACCATGAGATCACACTGATATCTTCCGTTCTAATCCAGTCTAACATAGTTCATTGCAGTTTTCTCCATTTCCATATTTTGAGTCCTTTTCTGATAGACTTTTATTATCCCTATTTTATTTACTTATTTGATCAATCTCCCTGTATGTAACCAATCTTCTATTACCACTGCCACAGATATCCCCCTCATCAAACTCAGGCCTTCACAAACTAGTTCTTTCTAGCTACCCCTCTGCATAGATGATCTCCTCCCTGCTTACCTGTAACGAATCACCCAGGCCCTTCCCACATAGTGGATGCCCTTCACATAGTGGTCAGGTTTTGACTCCATGCTCTAACATAATCTAATCTGTTTGGCCCTCTTCAATCTATTTTGGTTTCAATAGCTCACATGAGGCTACCTCTCTGAGAGAACTCCTTCCTCAGTTTGTCAGTCTCTGTAACTCTCCTCTGGGCTGCCTTCTTGAGTAGATACCCTCCTCACCTTGCTTCAGTTCTAGCATGCTGCTCTGAGCTACCAAAGTCCTTAGCTCAACCTCCTCCACCACCAGAATAGACCTTGCTGTACTTTACCTAATGGCTTTCAGACTGAATTGCCCAGGAAGGGTGTGGAAGGGAAGGGAAAATGAGGAAGGGAATGGGAAGAGGAAAAGGAAAATAGGAAGAGGAGCTTCTAAATTTATTTTTCAATAAAGCAAGAGCAAGTATTACTATTTTCCAGACTGTGAGTGAAACTATTAGCAGGAGTTTTCTGTGACTAAGAATAGTCTGAATGGTCTTCTGGTTTGACTATGGGGTCTGCTGTGGCTTTCCAGCTGTTTCAAGATTATTGCACCGCATTAGGTAGTCTGAGAGAACAACAGAGTTTCCTGTCACACTTGTGGACTGCAACAGATTGAATGGTTCTTGTACCATAAAAACCTGCCATACCTAGTGGCTTTCTGCTCTCACTTCAGAACAAAAGGCAGTATACTTTATTTAGCCAATATAAAAATAAGCTAATAGCTTAAAGATATAGGGTAGCATATTTTCTAATCTGTACTTCTGTATTTGGCATACAGTTTTCTCTGATGCAAACCCTTTAGATATTGAAGTTGGGAAGAGAAGGTAGGACATGTTCAATGGCTCTAAACTGTAGTTTTAACAATTTTACTTAAGCAGTACATTTTAGTAAGATTACTTAGCACAATAGATCATAAGCTTAATATGACAATGAATATGATTATACCTGTGCTACAATGATATGCATATGATAACTAACTTTATATAATTAATATAATGTATATACTATAACAATTATAATGTTATATATAATAATGTAATTATATATAATGGAAATTATACCATAATTATAGTAAAATATCATAAATTTTATAAGAGTATATTTTCAATAACTTAACAGTCTAAAATTGATCTTTCAGATAAATTGGTACCCTGATGCTGAAGAGCAGTATTCTTTTTGAGATTAACCATCAGCTGTCACTTCTTGGACCAATTCCAAATGAAGTGATTACAGACTGCCATTTGAATCAATCTTTTTGGAGCAGTGGAATGTGATACTTTTCTCAAGTTGATTTTAGGTGTTTAATTTGCCAAAAGCTTTTGGTATTTATGAAGAAAGGTCTATCCAGTCTTGTCCTAAGAATCAGAACTTTATGTCCAAAACAGGAAAAAAGTAAAGAAGTGAAAACCAAAAATAATATTTTGGAAAATTGTATTAAGTTGTATAAGAGTCCCTCTATACTAGATTTAAAGAGATGAGAGGGACACTGTCTTTTTGCATATCACAGACAGAATTTTATTTTCTTACTTAACACATGTCTCTGTGGATAACTTCTCCCTGTAGACTGAATACTGTTCTGACCTCATTTAGTTGGTTAATTGGATTGATTATAAAATTGCATAAAATCACCATTAAACAGAATATTAAGTAAATCTGTACTTATGTCCTTGACAGTAAAATTTCCCCCACAGTCTGGTTTCTTATTTTATACCTATCTTGCCATCTTCTTCTCTTCTGCTTCTCATTTTCTGTTTGCTCCAATTCCACAGGAAAAAATTGTTATGATATTATTGCATAACTAAATTTATTGAATACCCTGTGTTCATGGCATGTGTAAAGCAAACTTGAGAAGCTGTTCATGCCAATAAAGTCATCCGTAGTAATCTCTTTTTAAGATTTAATTGTCTCCAAACTTAACTATGCTGACAATCTGTAGCTATCTCTATATAGAAGCATCCTTGCTTCCCTGTGGCATTCATCTGCTAGGAAGATATGGTCCCTGGAGCCCAAACTCTCATTCTGTTTGAGTTTTTGCTGATGGAGAGAGAAACGAAATAGCTTCTGCTAAGCACTGTGCAGTTGCGATTAGTTGAAGTATTCTTGGTAACAGGCCTTGGAAAATTTTTGAAAGAGTTCCTTAGGCTTGATTTTCCTTCCATCTGGTGATCTGAAGAAGTTCCTAAATGATATTCTAGTCGTGCATTTACAATGAGATATGCTTGTTTTAGCATTGATACCATTCAATTAACACCCAATGTTCCATTAGGCAGACTACTGCTGCATGTTTTAGCAAAAAGAATGTAGGCTTTTGTGTCAAATGTGGATTCCAATCCTAGCGTGGCTGCTGCTCAGCCTCATGACCTTGTGCAAGTCTCAGTTTCTCCCTCTCTAAAATAGGTGTAATAATAATGCCTCATAATATGGTGGCAAGCCATAGTGAAATAAATGATGTTTTTGAAGTATGGATGCCTAACATATGGTGGGTAAAGGACAAATGCTCATTGCTAGTTTCTTTTCTCCTTTCCTCCCTCAATGAGTGATATCAGTGCCTACTCATAGACTGGAAGATATTTTGGATATTTGGGGGGTGGACTGGGGTTATGCAGGAACATGGAATTAAAAACCCTATAGAATCATACAAGATTACTTACAGTTATTTATCAGTCCAAGATTTATAGAGTTTACATGGTAAGTCTTTGTGAAAGAAGGTTTTTTAACATCCCTGGATCTTGGATGATTGATGTGAAATTGAAGGTTAATTATCTCCTAGATATAGAAAAGACACACCTGGTGGTGGTTTGGGAGTTTAAGTGCTGACAAAAGGTAGCTGATTTGCATTAACAATTTCTTGAGTTTAGTGCCTGCTTTTTGAGCAGATTGAAGTTTCACACTTATTCATCAAAGAGATAGTTTGAATTAAAATTTGTTTTAGGAGTTGTATTTTTAAAAACCTTTTTTGAGGAAAAAAAATACTGTGTTTTGCTTTATGCACATCTTACTGCATTTCTATTAAAATTTCTGTTTCAATTAGCTACATTTTTTAAACTTATAAATAACAGTTTTCTGCCTCCTTCTCAAGTATTGATTCTATTTCATTACTCCAAGTGTCTGCAGTCTTGAGTGTTCTAGAAGAAACTAGCTAGGCATATTCTGTGTTCAGGTTCCCAACATTTAATGAGATTTCTTGTGTATGTGGCATTGTTCAAATATGATACATTAATCAAAGAATAATTGCTAGAATTTTTTCAGTATGTTCTATGTAACTGTTCAAGTCTTTGAAGTACTTATATATGTAAATTTTTTAGGTGAAGAAACTGAAGCTTAGAGGAGTTAAATTTAGTAAGTAGCAGAGCCAGGACCCGTTTGTCTGACTTTAATGCTCATGCTTTAACTTTTAGATTATTATATTATTTCACTTATGTTCTATTGATCTTCTGTCTGTTCCATCACATTCTGTACTTTATACTTTGTTCCTCTTAGAGTCTTTTTCCTCTCCCTCTCTCTCAGAGGGAGAGGAAATATATATATATATATTTACAAATGTTATTAGATATTTCTCAGTTCCATGTTTATCCACAATAATTCCTGGTTGCCTTACTGATTTAAAAACTTTCTATTTTGATATAGTTTCAAACCTACAGAAAAGTTAGTACAAAGAGTTTTATATACTTACATTACCCAGATTTCACCAATTGATTATATTTTCCCTATTTATCATTTTCTCTATGTGTGTGTGTTTCTCTCTATATCTATCTATACACATATACATACATATATGTGCATATTATTAATGAGCCTTTGAGAGTGAGTTGAGCATATTAGTCCCCTTTATCACTAAATCCATATATGCTTCCTAAAAACAAGAATATTCTCTTACATAAATTAGTGTAGTTATCAAAATCAGGAAAGTTAACATTGATGCAATGCTATTATCTTATGCAGAGTCCACATTCAGTTTCATCAGCTATCTCCAAAATGCCTTTTAGAGCTCTATTTCCCCAGTCCAGGATCTATCCAGGATCACACATTATATTCAATTGCCATTCATCTTTAGATCCCTTTAATCTGCAATACTTCATCAGCCTTTCTTTTCTTTTTTCTTTTATTATTAGTTTTTGGAGTAAAGTGATATAATCATATATAGTGCTTTAATAAACCACATGGAGGAGGATGCTGTGTGCATTTTCTAATTGCAATAGAACCAGGAGTAACAACAGGGGAAGTAGCCAATGGGGAAATTGAGTGTGGCTTGGGAGGCTAGCAGGCTGTCCAGACATGTCCTACAAGGAGTCACTTTCCTGGTATAGGCACCAGTCTGTGAAGTCTGGTCTTTAGTTTGGTAGGCTTAAAATTTGACTTTGCTAGAATAGCAAGTTGACTGGCCTTCTAGAAACTGACTACAAGAATTATAGTCACAGAACACTCTAATAACCATCAGAATATAACTCTTAAGCTCATTGGTGAATTCTCTTCCTCTAGACTAGTCTAGACCAGAGCCTTTCTTTTCCTGACCTTGATGTTTTTTAGGATTATGGGCCAGGTATTTGTAGAATGTCCTACAGATTGGTTTTGTCTGCTCTTTTTTCATGATTAGATTCAGTTCATTAATTTCTGGAAGGAGTATCACAGAAATGATGCCATGTTGGTTTTGGTGCATGATAATGGGAGGTGTTAGTTTAATTTGTGGAAAGATACTATTAGACTATGTAACCTTATGTTCCTTGTCAGTTTTTTACCCACTATTTGTAACGCCCATTAGTGATTATTTATCAGTTCTCCTGTATTTATTGGTTGGAATTCTACTCTAAGAAAGAGCTTTCCCTTCTCCATTTAATCATTTATTCATTTATTTCATGATATACTCATGGATTCTTATTTTTTTCAATAAGTTATAATCTGCTACTATTATTAAATTATTTTAATGCTCAGGTTATTCCAGATTTGGTCAGTAGGAGCCCCTTCAAGCTGATTTTTTTGTGCTTTTGATGTGATCCCATAATTTTTCATCACTTCCTTACGAATGTAAGAAGACTTCACATGGTGCCTATACCAGGAAAGTGAGTCCTTGTAGGACATGTCTGGACAGCCTTCTAGCCTGGTGCAACAGAAAGTCCCAGGTTCATTTTATAATTTCCCTGCTAGAGCCCTCAAGTGAACCTTTCTTGCTCCTTTTATTAAAGTATTTTTTAAAAAAGATTTTATTTATTTATTTGACAGAGAGAGATAGGGAGAGAGAGCACAGCAGGGGGAGCAGCAGGCAGGAGAGGGAGAAGCAGGCTCCCAGCTGAGCAGGGAGCCTGATGCAGGGCTCAATCCCAGGACCCTGGGATCATGACCTGAGCCGAAGGCAGATGCTTAACCAACTGAGCCACCAGGGTGCCCCTAAAGTATTTTGAAACTAAGGTTGCTTCCTTCCTTGCTTCCTTGCTTCCTTCCTTCCTTCGTTTGTGCTTTGTCTAGGCATAGAAAAAAGACAATCATATCAGAACATTGTGGAAATTTGATAAAACCTTTGTGTGTAAGCTTTTCCTCATTCTCTTGTCTTGCCTTTTCAGTATCTATTTGGTTTGATTATGTGTTAGTCTTTGGACTCTGGGTTTCACACTTATCCCTGCTTTGGTTTAATCTCTTTTGTTCCCTGTCTTGGTATTTGTACCTACCACTGATCTAGCTTCCACTCTCTGTTCTAGGCTGTAAAATTTAACTTATGTTTTCTTTTCACCCATATTTAACTTTAGCCTACTTCTCATATTCAACCCCATTCTTCTAGTCCCAGGTGTTATTCTTAAAGAATCTTGTCTGGCTGTAAGTCTAAGATTAAGACACTTGCTACACTGATAAAGCCTTTATTGGAGAATCTGTTCTGTGTTTCATTGTGTAGTAGTCTTGGGCTCAAATGGACCAGGGCAAGGATAAGTTTTTTTTCTTTGCAGAAGAGAAAGTAAGGTGTGCAGCATAAAGAAATTGGATATGAGCATTTTTCTGACTCTCCAAACAGAACCAAGTGTTCAGAAAAGGCTAATAGAACACCAAGACTGCACTTTGTAACATCCTTAAATACAGTAAGATCGACTGTGTTATACTGTTTAGCTAAATTTGTTATCACATATGTGGTATGGGAAACCCTACAGAGAACAGGAGATGCTAGAAGAAGCATAAGGCATATGTACTAAAAGAAGGCACATCTTACAAAGATTACCATGTCTTTACTGAGGCTGGAAGGCAAGAATCCTCAGCTGATTTCAATGAATTCGTGGGAATAAACAGCTTTGGTGAGTTATAGCCATATGTGCCAATCATAAAAACTAAATAACCAACAATAACAAGCTCCAGTGAGGTGATTACAATCATCTCCATCAATACTACACCTTACAGCATGAAGGCTGGGATGGGAGGAAGCAAAAAGAGGTTTTCCCTAGTCACTTTTATTCCAGCCTGTGAACTAATAGATAAGAAAGTATATAAATATGTTAAACATTCTGCATTCTGGTTACTTTTTTGTTTTACTGTAGTTAAGTAGATAATTGCAGAGCAATTTGTGAGTCATACAAGAAAAAGTCTCATGATTTAAGAGTCATATTTTCTTAATTTAAGTCATGTACAAGTAAATCCATTTCTCCATCACTCACCATAGTCACAATTCCAATAAATTTTGGTCATTTCAAAAAAAGCAAATCTTCCTTATATGAAAAAAGATTTGCCACTTCTGAGGATGACAATATTCAAAATAGATTTCTCAGATGCTTGAAGACACATCTCAAACAGGCACTCGAAGGCTCTTCTGAGGAAATAGCACTATCATTGAAATAAATATGCCATGTTGGATTGTCTTTGTTTGGAAGAAGATGAAATATCATCAGTATATAAGCTTTTAAGGATGTGTTTTTTTTTTTATTTTATTTTTTTAAAAGATTTTATTTATTTATTTGACAGAGAGAGACACAGTGAGAGAGGGAACACAAGCAGGGGGAGTGTGTGAGGGAGAAGCAGGCTTCCCGCAGAGCAGGGAGCCCAACACGGGGCTCAATGCGGGGCTTGATCCCAGGACCCTGGGATCATGACCTGAGCCGAAGACAGACACTTAACAACTGAGCCACCCAGGTGCCCCTGTAAGGATGTGTTTAAACAGACAATCCTATTTATTATGGATTCCCTTGATCATGCTGTTTGACATTTGAGGAACTAATTAGTGTTCCAGAATCATCATCATAGAAGCCAGATCTCATCTTTATGGAATATAGATTGAACCAAAAGAGAGAGATTGGATGGAGTTGGGACTGTTTCAGACATCACCTAGAAGTTGATTTTGTTTGTTTGTTTTAATGTGTCCTAAAGTCAACGTACTAAAATACAATTCCTTTTAATTGAGTTTCTAGCTAATTAAATCTGAATCAGTTTAGTCAATAATATTCCCTAAGTAGTTATTATTATTGTTTATAAATCAATGGGAAGAATTCTTCTTTTGCCAATTGGGTTATCATTATCTTACTGGGATTTACCACGATCCTCCCGGACCCACTGCCACACCCCACCCCCAGTCTGAAGTAGAAGAATATTGTAATAATTCAGCAAGAATATTTGAAATGAGAGTATGAACCCCTAGGTTCGAATTTGGGGTGCTGGTTAAGATGATTGGTATTGTGAGTATAAATAGTGTTGTGATAATGGATGAGGTGAATAGATTAATTACTTTTATTTGGAGTTGCACCAATTTTTTGGTTCCTAAGACCAGTGGATTACTTCTATCCTTTAAAATTTGAAAAAGCCATGTTTTTATACACGGGGGCATGAGTTAGCAGTTCTTGCATTCTTTTTCGGTAAATAAAAAGCTTTAAACTCTTATTTTTAGATTCACAATCTAATGTTTTTCTTAAACTATATTTACAGTAAAGGGGTCCTAGGATTATTTTAGGGTTGAGTGATAGTAGTAGTAGGGGTAGTAGGTGGAGTATTATTAGAGCCTTCTCTTGTGTAAGGGAGGGTTTGATATTTTTGATGTGGTGAGTGTGTTTTCCAAGTTGTGTTGTAATGAGTATGTATAGGGAGTATAGGGCGGTAATAATAATGTTGATTCCTATGAGAATAATGGTAGTGTTAGGTCATGAGAATGAGGCTATTACTATGAGTAATTCTCCAATTAGGTTAATAAATCTTTTGTGCCAGAGACATCACGTGGGAGATTGTTAGAAATGCAGAGATCCAGGCCTGACTCCTAACCTTAATCATAATTTAAATTTAACAAGATCCTTCGGTGCTTCAAACTCATATATACATTAGGGTTTGAAAACACTTAACTGTGAATTTGACAATAATTTATAAGCTATTTCAAAAAACAATTCTGGGGTCAAAAAGTGGGTATGCCTTCAAGAATGTGAGGAATTTATTTTGAATCTATTTCAGAGGTGGCAAAACGTTTTTTTTCATTAAAACTCTACTTCAGTTTATTTATTTTTTTATTATTATGTTATGTTAATCACCATACATTACATCATTAGTTTTTGATGTAGTGTTCCATGATTCATTATTTGCTTATAACACCCAGTGCTCCATGCAGAACGTGCCCTCTTTAATACCCTCACCAGGCTAATCCATCCTCCCACCTCCCTCCCCTCTAGAACCCTGTTTGTTTTTCAGAGTCCATCGTCTATCATGGTTCATCTCCACCTCATATTTCCCCCCCTTCATTCTTCCCCTCCTGCTATCTTCTTCTTTTTTTTAAAACATATAATGTATTATTTGTTTCAGAGGTACAGATCTGTGATTCAATAGTCTTGCACAATTCACAGCGCTCACCATAGAACATACCCTCCCAATGTCAAACACCCAGCCGCCCCATCGCTCCCACCCCCACCACTCCATCAACGCTCAGTTTGTTTCCTGAGATTAAGAATCCCTCATATCGGTGAGGTCATATGATACATGTCCTTCTCTGATTGACTTATTTCGCTCAGCATAACACTCTCCACTTCCATCCACGTTGCTGCAAGTGGCAACATTTCATTCCTATTGATGGCTGCATAATATTCCATTATATATATATATATATATATATATATATATATATATACATATATATATACATATATATATATATACACACATATTCTTTATCCATTCATCTGTCGATGGACATCTTGGCTCTTTCCACAGTTTGGCTATTGTGGACATTGCTGCAATAAACATTGGGGTGCACGTACCCCTTTGGATCCCTCCATTTGTACCTTTGGGGTAAATACACAGTAGTGCAATTGCTGGATCGTATGGTAGCTCTATTTTCAACTGTTTGAGGAACCTCCATACTGTTTTCCAGAGTGGCTGCACCAGCTTGCATTCCCACCAACAGTGTAGGAGGGTTCCCCTTACTCTGCATCCCCACCAACATCTGTCGTTTCCTGACTTGTTAATTTTAGCCATTCTGACTGGTGTGAGGTGATATCTCATTGAGGTTTTGATTTGGATTTCCCTGATGGTGAGTGATGTTGAGCACTTTTTCATGTGTCTGTTGGCCATTTGGATGTCTTCTTTGGAAAAATGTCTGTTCATGTCTTCTGCCCATTTCTTGATCGGATTTGTTCTTTGGGTGTTGAGTTTAAGAAGTTCTTTATAGATTTTGGATACTAGCCCTTTATCTGATATGTCATTTGCAAATATCTTCTCCCATTCTGTCAGTTGTCTGTTGGTTTTGTTGACTGTTTCTTTTGCTATGCAAAAGCTTTTTATCTTGATGAGGTCTCAATAGTTCATTGTTGCCCTTGCTTCCCTTGCCTTTGGCGATGTTTCTAGGAAGAAGTGGCTGTGGCTGAGGTCGAAGAGGTTGCTGCCTGTGTTCTCCTTTAGAATTTTGATGGACTCCTGTCTCACGTTTAGGTCTTTCAACCATGTGGAGTCTATTTTTGTGTGTGGTGTCAGGAAATGGTCCAGTTTCATTCTGCATGTGGCTGACCAATTATCCCAACACCATTTGTTGAAGAGACTGTTTTTTATCCACTGGACATTCTTTCCTGCTTTGTCAAAGATGAGTTGACCATAGAGTTGAGGGTCTATTTCTGGGCTCTCTATTCTGTTCCATTGATCTATGTGTCTGTTTTTGTGCCAGTACCATACTGTCTTGATGATGACAGCTTTGTAATAGAGCTGGAAGTCCGGAATTGTGATGCTGCCAGCTTTGCTTTTCTCTTTCAACATTCTTCTGACTATTTGGGGTCTTTTCTGGTTCCATACAAATTTTAGGATTATTTGTTCCATTTCTTTGAACAAAGTGGATGGTATTTTGATGGGGATTGCATTGAATGTGTAGAATGCTCTAGGTAGCATTGACATCTTCACAATATTTGTTCTTCCAATCCATGAGCATGGAACGTTTTTTCCATTTCTTTGTGTCTTCCTCAATGTCTTTCATGAGTATTTTAGAGTTTTCTGAGTACAGATCCTTTGTCTCTTTGGTTAAATTTATTCCCAGGTATCTATGGTTTTGGGTACAATTGTAAATGGGATCAACTCCTTAATTTCTCTTTCTTCTGCCTTGTTGTTGGTGTATAGGAATGCCACAGATTTCTGTCATTTTTATATCCTGCCACTTTACTGAATTCCTGTATGAGTTCTAGCAGTTTTGGGGTGGAGTCTTTTGGGTTTTCCACATAAAGTATCATATCATCTGCAAAGAGTGAGAGTTTGACTTCTTTGCTGATTTGGATGCCTTTTATTTCTTTTTGTTGTCTGATTGCTGTGGCTAGGACTTCTAATACTATGTTGAATAGCAGTGGTGATAGTGGACATCCCTGCCGTGTTCCTGACCTTAGGGGGAAAGTTCTCAGTTTTTCCCAATTGAGAATGATATTGGATGTGGGTTTTTATTAGATGACTTTTATGATATTGAGGTATGTACCCTCTATCCCTATCCTCTGAAGAGTTTTGATCAAGAAAGGATGCTATACTTTGTCAGATGCTTTTTCTGCATCTGATGAGAGGATCGTATGGTTCTTGTTCTTTCTTTTATTAATATATTGTATCACATTGATTGATTTGTGGATGTTGAACCAACCTTGCAGCCCAGGGATAAATCCCACTGGGTCGTGGTGAATAATCCTTTTAATGTACTGTTGGATCCTATTGGCTAGTATTTTGGTGAGAATTTTTGCATCCATGCTCATCAAGGATATTGGTCTGTAATTCTCCTTTTTGATGGGGTGTTTGTCTGGTTTTGGGATCAAGGTAACGGTGGCCTCCTAAAATGAGTTTGGAAGTTTTCCTTCCACTTCCATTTTTTGGAACAGTTTCAGAAAGATAGGTATTAATTTTTCTTTAAATGCTTGGTAATTTCCCCTGGGAAGCCATTTGGCCCTGGGTTTTTGTTTATTGGGAGATTTTTGAAGACTGCTTCAATTTCCTTAGTGGTTATAGATCTGTTCAGATTTCCTATTTCTTTCTGGTTCAGTTTTTGTAGTTGATACATCTCTAGGAAATCATTCATTTCTTCCAGATTATCTAATTTGCTGACATAGAGTTGCTCATAATATGTTCTTATAATTGTTTGTGTTTCTTTGGTGTTGATTGTGATCTCTTCTCTTTCATTCATGATTTTGTTTGTTTGGGTCCTTTCTCTTTTCTTTTTGATAAGGCTGGCCAGGGATTTATCAATCTTTTTAATTCTTTCAAAGAAGAAGCTCCTAGTTTCATTGATCTATTCTACTGTTCTTTTGGTTTCTATTTCACTGATTTCTGCTCTGATCTTTATAATTTCTCTTCTCCTGCTGGGTTTAGACTTTATTTGGTGTTATCTCTTCAGTTCCTTTAGGTGTAGGGTTAGGTTGTGTATTTGATCCTTTCTTGTTTCTTGAGAAAGGCTTGTATTGCTATATACTTTCCTCATAGGACTGCCTTTGCTGTATCCCAAAGATTTTGAACAGTTGTGTTTTCATTTTCACTTGTTTCCATGAATTTTTTAAATTCTCTTTAAGCTCCTGGTCAACCTCTTCATTCTTTAGTAGGATGTTCTTTAGCCTCCATGTATTTGAGTTCTTTCTTACTTTCCTCTTGTGATTGAATTCTAGTTTTAAGGCACTGTGGTCTGAAAATATGGAGGGAATGATCCCAGTCTTTTGGTACCAGTTGAGACCTGATTTGGGACCTAGGATGTGATCTATTTTGAAGAGTGTTCCACGGGTCCTAGAAAAGAATGTGTATTCTGTTGCTTTGGGATGGGCTGTTCTGAATATATCTGTGAGTTCCATTTGGTCCAGTGTGTCATTAGAGTCTTTATTTCTTTGTGATCTTTTGCTTAGATTATCTGTCCATTTCAGTGAGGGGGGTGTTAAAGTCCCCCACTCTTATAGTATTGTTGTTGATGTGTTTCTTTGCTTTTGTTATTAATTGGCTTATATAATTGGCTGCTCCCATGTTAGGGGCATAGATATTTAAAATTGTTAGATCTTCTTGTTGGATAGGCCCTTTAAGTAGGATATAGTATCTTTCCTCATCTCTTATTAGAGTCTTTGGTTTAAAATATAATTTGTCTGATATAAGGATCGCCACCCCATATTTCTTTTGGTGTCCTTTCGTATGGTAATCTGTTTTCCACCCCTTCACTTTCAATCTGGGAGTGTCCTTGGATCTAAAATGAGTCTCTTGCAGACAGCATATTGATGGGTATTGTTTTTTTATCCAAAATGATAGCCTGCATCTTTTGATTGGGGCATTTAGCCCATTTACATTCAGGGTAACTATTGAAATATATGAATTTAGTGCCATTGTATTGCCTGTAAGGTGACTGTGACTGCATTTTGTCTGTTTTCCTTTCTGGTCTATGTTGCTTTTAGGCTCTCTCTGCTTAGAGGATCTGTTTCAGTATTTCTTGTAGGGCTGGTTTCATGTTTGCAAATTCTTTTAGCTTTTGTTTGTCCTAGAAGCTTTTTATCTGTTCTCTTATTTTCAATGAGAGCCTAGCTGGATATAGTATTCTTGGCTGCATATTTTTCTCGTTTAGTGCTCTGAAGATATCATGCCAGTCCTTTATGGCCTGCCAGGTCTCTGTGGATAGGTCTGTTGCCAATTTAATGTTTCTACTATTGTAGGTTACAGATCTCTTCTCCCGAGCTGCTTTCTGGATTTTCTCTTTGCCTCTGAGACTCGTAAGTTTTAGTATTAAATGTCGGGGTTTTGACCTATTTTTATTGATTTTGAGAGGGGTTCTCTGTGCCTCCTGGATTTTGACACCTGTTTCCTTCCCCAAATATGGGAAGTTCTTTGCTATAATTTGCTCCAGTATACGTTCTGCTCCTCTCTCTCTCTTCTTCTTCTTCTGGGATCCCAATTTTTCTAATGTTGTTTTGTCTTATGGTATTGTTTATCTCTCAAATTCTGCCCTCGTGATACAGTAGTTGTTTATCTCTCTTTTTCTCAGCTTCTTTGTTTTCCATCGTTTTGTCTTCTATATCACTAAATCTCTTTTCTGCCTCATTTATCCTAGCAGTTAGCGCCTCCATTTTTTATTGCACTTCATTAAAGCCTTTTTTTATTTCGACTTGCTTAGATTTTAGTTCTTTTATTTCTCCGGAAAGGGTTTCTCTAAAACTTCCATGCTTTTTTCAATCCCAGCTAGTATCTTTAAAATCATCATTCTGAACTCTAGTTCTGACATCATACTAATGTCTGTATTGATTAGGTCCCTCACAATCGGTAGTACCTCTTGTTCTTTTTGTTGAGGTGATTTTTTTGTCTTGTCATTTTGTCCAGAGGAGAATAGTTGAATGAGAGAAGAAAATGCTAACAGGGTATCAATGTCCCCAGAAAATATACACTAACCACACCCGAAAAGACCTGAAACTGGGGAAAAGAAAGGGAAAGAAAGAGAAAAGAAGATGATTTAAAAAAAAGAAAAAGAAAAAGATAAAAACAAACAAAAACAAAACAGAACAAAAAAAACAGAATACATTCATATATGGTCAGGCTGGTGATCAGTGCCACACACTAGATTTTGGGCATATTTTGATCTGTTAGAAGGAAGTGCCTCCCAAAATTTTAAAGGAAGAAAACCTTAAACATGTACAAAAATAGGGGTTAATACAATGAAGCAATGGAATATGATGTAAAGATGAAAATTATAAAAGATTTTTTGAAAGGAATTGATAAGAAGTTGGTTGAAAAAAGAAAGAAGATGATTTAAAAAAAAAAGGAAGAGAATGTGATCAGGCAGGAGGCTAGAACAAAGCCATACACTAGCGATTCAGGATATTTTTTGATCTGTTAGAAGAAACTGTATCTCAAAATTTTAAAGAGAGAACAACATATATATATATATATATATATGCCAAAAATAAGAGTAACTACTATTAAGGGATAGAATATGACTCTAAAAATGAAAAATAAAAAATATTTTTTTTAAAAAGGGATTGATAAGATGGTGGTTGAAAAAGGGAAAAATAAAAATTAAAAAAAAGAAAAGCGTTAAGGAAATTAACTTTTTTTAAAAAGATTTTATTTATTTATTTGAGAGAGAGAGCGTGAGAAAGCATGAGAGGGGAGAAGGTCAGAGGGAGAAACAAACTCCCCACTGAGTGGGGAGCCCTATATGGGACTCGATCCTGGGACTCCAGGATCGTGACCTGAGCTGAAGGCATTCACTTAACCAACTGAGCCACCCAGGCCCCCTGAAAAAAAAATTATCTTTGAAGGACTAAAGAATCATGGTAAAAAAAAAAATAAATAAATAAAATAAAGAATCATGGTAAAAAAGCCGTGAATTCTATGTGCAGTATTCCCCTAATGCTGGAGTTCTGCCATTTTCATTGACCGGTAAACTTGGTCTTGGCTGGCTGTTCTTGGTGATCTTCTGGGGGAGGGGCCTTTTGCCTTGGTTCCCAAATGTCTTTGCCAGAGATGGGATTGCCCCACCCTTGTCGGTCCAGGCTAAGTAGTCTGCTCGGGTTTGCTCTCTGGAGCTTTTGTTCCCTGCAAGCTTTCCGTATAGCTTTGGAGGATGGGAGTGAAAATGGCAGCCTCCCAATCTCTGGCACTCGACCCTGTGTGGAATCTCCAAACCCAGCAGATTCCTGTGGTGCACTCCCGTGCCACTCCTCCCGGGGGAGGAAGGGGAGTCTCCCTGGATCTGCCACTTGTTGGGTCCCTGGTGGAAGAGCAGTGGCCTGACTGTGCTGCAGATCACGGTTTATCACAACCCCTAGCTGAGAGCCTGCTCCTCAGCTCCATCTCTGCATCCAGCTTCCCTGCTCCAATACCTGGGAGCTCTGTTGCACTCAGGCACCCCTGTTTTTTCTGTGACCCTGAGGGTCCTGAGACCACACTGTCCCAGTGAGGGTGCAACCCCCCACTTAGCTACTGGAGTGATGTCCCTCAGCAGAGTAGACTTCTATAAGTTCCAATTTTGTGCTCCAGTGCTCTGTCACTTGCCAGAAGCAACAGACGGAGGCCCCATCCCCTGCCATCTATCCTCCTGAATATTGCCTTGGATTCACTTCTCCGCACGTCCTACCTTCCAGTAAGTGGTCGCTTTTCTGTTCAGAGAGTTGTTGCTATTCTTTTCTTCGATCTCCTGTTGAGTTCATAGGTGTTCAGAATGGTTTGATCCCTATACAGCTGAATTCCTGGGACCAGACTAAATCCATGTCTCGTACACCTCCACCATCTTGCTCTGCCCTGGGGGCAAAACTTTTTATTTGCAGGAGGAATGTGCAAAATAAAAGTGCTAGTAGCTGTGATCAAATCAAGTCATATGGAACCATTATTTTATTATTACTTTTAAAGATTTTATTTATTTGTCAGATAGAGAGAGAGACAGAGAGAGAGCACAAGCAGGGGGAGTGGCATGCAGAAGGAGAAGCAGGCTCCATGATGAGCAGGGAGTCCGATGTGGGTCTATATCCCAAGACCCTGGGATCATGACCTGAGCCAAAGGCAGCCGCTTAACCACCCAGGTGTCCCTAGAAATATAATTTAAATAATATACAGGTTTTCTCTTGTCCTGAGTTTGAGGAGATTTGACTTTATTCAATGATTTTTATTTATTTGATCTTTAAATAGCGAGGGAATGCAAATAAACTAAAATTAGCAAACATTCATTGTGTGCTTACTAAAATATAAAGAATGAGGCTAGATTAGACAATAATGTGGCGGCTATGACATCATCTTCATTCCTAAGGGCCTTGCCTGGTACTTAAAAATTACTTACTGAATTGAAATATTGAATTGAGGACCAGTGGGTGAACAACTACTACTAATATAAGGTAGAATGATAAATAACTATTAAATAGATCTTAGCAGTACTTTGTGTAAATGGGAGGAAAGAAGTAGCATTGCCCACCTCTTCCCACAACTCCCCACACCATCATTTTTCCTTTTTGATGGTAGCTGCTTGGTGTTCTTACTCTCACCCACATTTCCTCAACTGAACTCGGTTTTAGTAAGAATCGTTTCTGTGCTGATGACATTTCATATTTAGATCTCTGACTTCAAATATTTTTTTTTAAAAAGGCTTGGTAGTGGAAGTGGGCATTGAAGGAGAAGTAGGATTTCTGTGTGTGTTGAAAGGGCATCTGAGCCTAAGGAAGTATGAGCAAGAGATAGTGAAGGCCTCAACTCTGGTACTGGGAATGTTAGGAAGGGGTGGTGGTGGGGATACAAGAGGGTGTTGAAAAGAGATGCTTCAAAAGTGCCAAACAAATATAGATTAGGCATTAAAAAATACATCTGACTAAACAGAAGTAAAATTTGACATTGCTTGTAGAATTATCTTCAAATTTAAATAATCTTTGACTTAACTAAAGTTACCCTTTTCCTCTCTAGTGGTTGATTAGGTAGGAATGGTAAGTAGATAAAGGAGTGAAATAGACTATAAGCATATTAGCAGGTTTGGGGATTATAAGTTAATTAATATTTTCAAATTTAATATTAAAGTACTGTCCAAAGGGTTTTCCCAAATCTGACTGAGTCACATAATGCTATCCATTATGTGTGAAAGTATAGCTTGTTAATATGTATCCTTAACATGAATATGATAAATATGCTTCCATTTCTGGATAATTTACACACCTAATATTTCAAAATTTGGCAACTTGCAAATGCTACTTATGAAACAATGTTTACATCCTTAAAATTGATGCAAAGAAAAAACATCTTGAAATTTGACTCTTTGCAAAAATTGTTTTACCCATTACAAGTCATTATTCTTGGGTGCCTGGGTGGCTCAGTTGGTTGGGTGACTGACTGCCTTTGGCTCAGGTCATGATCCCAGAGTCTCAGGATCAAGTCCCACATCGGGCTCCCTGCTCAGCATGGAGTCTGCTTCTCCTTTGACCTTCTCTCCTCTCATGCTCTCTCTCACTCTCTCTCACAAATAAATAAAATCTTAAAACACACACACACACACGCACACACAAAGTCATTATTCTTTAGAGAATATGTAGCTGCAGAAATCTTTACAGGGATTCGTTTCTCTTTTAAGTTTAATTAATACTTGATGCAGAGAATATTTTTGGATTCCACTTTTTTTTTATTCCTTATTTCTTACTTTTGTTAACCCAATTAACATCCTATCAACCCTTACTATATTCAGATATCTGAGAAGGATTTATACATATATGGTTTTCACCTTCTTTTTCTTTTTATTATTGAAATATAGTTGACATGTTATTTTAGTTTAAGGTGCACAATGTAGTGATGCAACAATTCTAAACATTACTCAGTGCTCACCACAAGTATAGTATAGTCACCATAGAACGTTATTACGTTAGTCAATAGACTATATTCCCTGTGCTGTACTCCCATCTCTGAGACGTTTATTACATAATTAGGAAGTTCTTACCTCTTGATCCCCTTCACCTATTTAGTTCATCCTCCAGCATCTTCCCTTCTGGCAAGCAGCAAGTTCTCTATATTTATAAGTTTGTTTCTGCTTTTGTTTGTTTGTTTTATTTTTAGATTCCACATATAAGTGAAATAATATGGTACATGTCTTTCTCTGCCTGACTTATTTCACTTAGGATAATACACTCTAGGTCTATCCGTGTTGTCACAAATGGAATGACATCATTCTTTTTTTATGGCTGAGCAATATCCCATTATGTATTATACCACATTTTCATTATCCACTCATCTATTGATGGACACTTGGGTTGCTTTCATACTTTGGCTATTGTAAACAATGCTATAGTGAACACAAGTATATTTTGGATATTAATCCCTTTTTGGATATATCATTTGCAAATATCTTCTCTCATTCAGTAGATTGCCATTCCATTTTGTTGATGGTTTCCTTTACTATGCAAAAACTTTATTTTGGTAGTCCCAATAGTTTATGTTGCTTTTGCTTCCTTTCCCTGATGAGACATATTCATAAGTATGTTGCTAAGGCCAATGTCCAAGAGATTACTGCCTATGTTTTCTTTTAGGAGTTTCATGGTTTTAGGTCTTACATTTATCTCTTTAACCCATTTTGGTTTTAGTTTTGTGTCTGGTGTAAGAAAGTGGTCCAGTTTCATTCTTTTGCATGTAGCTGTCCAGTTTTCCCAACACCATTTGTTGAAGAGACTATCTTTTCCCCATTGTATATTGTTGTTTCCTTTGTCATAGGTTAATTGACCATATAAGTGTAGATTTGTTTCTAGATTCTCTGTCCTGTTCCATTCATCTATGTGTCTATTTTTGTGCCAGTACCATATTGTTTTGATTACCATAGCTTTGTGATATATCTTGAAATTTGAGATTGTTCTCCTCCCAGCTTCTGTTCTTTCTCAAGACATCTTTGGCTATTTTGGGTCTTTTGTGGTTCCATAAAAATTTTAGGATTATTTGTTCTTTTGTCTTCTGTTCTTACACATTTTCCAAGCATGACTTCACAGCCACCTTATTGCTAGTGGCAGAATAAAGGTGTAGCTGTGCATAAAATTTGAAGATTTGTAAGTTTTCTATGTAAATATTACTATTTATGAAACACTTAAATTTTTTATTACTTAAAAATACATACAAAAGCAATGTATGGTGATTAACATAACATAAAAAAAAAAAAAAAGAAATTGGCAGAGGACATGAACAGACATTTTTCCAAAGAAGACATCCAAATGGCCAACAGACACATGAAAAAGTGCTCAACATCGCTCAGCATCAGGAAAATCTAAATCAAAACCTCAGTGAGATACCACCTCACACCAGTCAGAATGGCTAAAATTAAGTCAGGAAACAACAAATGTTGGAGAGGATGTGGAGAAAGGGGAACCCTCCTACACTGTTGGTGGGAATGCAAGCTGGTGCAGCCACTCTGGAAAACATATGAAGTTCCTCAAAAAGTTGAAAATAGAGCTACCCTATGACCCAGCAATTGCACTACTGGGTATTTACCCCAAAGATACAAATGTAGTGATCCAAAGAGGTTTGTGCACCCCAATGTTTATAGCAGCAGTGTCCATAATAGCCAAACTATGGAAAGAGCCAAGATGTCCATTGACAGATGAATGGATAAAGAAGATGTGGTACACACACACACACACACACACACACACACACACACACACACACACACACACACAGGAATATTATGCAGCATTCAAAAGGAAAACGAAATTTTGCCATTTGCAATGATGTGGGTGGAATTAGAGGGTATGATGCTAAGTGAAATAAGTCAATCAGAGAAAGACATTTATCATATGATCTCACTGATATGAGGAATTCTTAATCTCAGGAAACAAACTGAGGGTTGCTGGAGTGGTGGGGGTTGGGAGGGATCGGGTAGCTGGGTGATAGACATTGGGGAGGGCATGTGCTATCGTGAGCACTGTGAATTGTGTAAGACTGTTGAATCACAGACCTGTACCTCTGAAACAAATAATACATTATATGTTAAAAAAAAAAAAGAAGAAGAAGAAGAAGATAGTAGGATGGGAAAAATGAAGGGGGCAATTGGAGGGGGAGATGAACCATGAGAGACCATGGACTCTGAGAAACAAACTGAGGGTTCTAGAGAGGAGGGGGGTGGGGGATGGGTTAGCCTGGTGATGGGTATTAAAGAGGGCACATATTGAATGGAGCACTGGGTATTATACGCAAACAATGAATCATGGAACACTGCATCAAAAACTAATGATGTATGGTGATTAACATAACATAATAAAATAAAATTTAAAAAATATATATACAAAAGAATATACAAACATTGGAGAGGTTGTGGAGAAAGGGGAACCCTCTTACACTTTTGGTGGGAATACAAGTTCATACAGCCACTTTGGAAAACGGTGTGGAGGTTCCTCAAAAATTTACAAATAGAGCTACCCTATGATCCAGCAATTGCACTCCTGGGTATTTATCCCAAAGACACAGATGTAGTGAAAAGAAGGGCCATATGCACCCCAATGTTCATAGCAGCAATGTCTGCAATAGCCAAACTGTGGAAAGAGCTGAGATGCCCTTCAACAGATGAATGGATAAAGAAGATGTGGTCCATATATACCATGGAATATGACTCAGCCATCAGAAAGGACGAATACCCAACTTTTACATCCACATGGATGGGGCTGGAGGAGATTATGCTAAGTGAAATAAGTCAAGCAGAGAAAATCAATTATCATATGGTTTCCCTTATTTGTGGAACATAAGGAATAGCATGGAGGACATTAGGAGAAGGAAGGGAAAAGTGAAGGGATGGGGAAAAACAAACTGAGGGTTTTAGAGGGGATGGGGGTGGGGGATTGGTTAGGCTGGTGATGGGTATTAAGAAGGGCATGTACTGCATGGAGCACTGGGTGTTATATGAAAACAATGGATCGTGGATCACCACATCAAAAACTAATGATGTATTGTATGGTGACTAACATAACATAATAAAATTTAAAAGAGTTAAAAAATATATGTAATTTATATGTAACATATGTAGCATAATAATGCAATAAACATTTCTGGAATCACCACTCAAATCTAGAACTAGACCATAGCTAATTGCATCTACCTATGTATTTCTCCCTTACCCACCCCTTCTGCTGAGGTAATTACATCTTTCCATGTACTTCTTTGCTTTGATCTAAATGTTTCTTCACATATGTATGTATGCCTAAAAATATAGAGTTTAGTTTTGTATGTTTGTTAACTTTACAAAAATATTTTTATGCTGAGACTTGCTTTTTTTCACTCAACATTGTTTTCAAGATTTATTCACGTCATTTTATGATACTGTAGTTTATTCATTTTCACTGCTGTATAAATTCCACTTTGAGAACATACCATATTTATTCATTTTCCTTTTGGATGGACATTGGATTGTTTCTAATTTTTTGCTATTATGATCTGTGCTACTATGAACATTTTGGCTTGTTTCTTGGTGCATATGTGCAAGAGTTCATTTAGGATGTGTATTGGGTAGTAGAAATGCTGGATTATACAAGAAATAAGTGTTCAGTTTTACAAGATAAGACAATTGTTTTCTAAAGTGGTTATACACTGGGTGTTATACTCAACTAATGAATCATTGCACAATACATCAGAAACTAATGATGTAATATATGCTGATTAACTGACCATAAAAAAAAAGTGGTTATAGCAATTCCCACTCATCAGGAACAAATAAAAGTTGCTACTGATCCACATCTTTTTTTTGTCCATGATACATGTTTCCTTTACTGTGAAATGACTGTCCATATTTTTCACCCATTTTTCCCCCCTTCTGGCTTATATAATGTCTTTTCATTTTTGATTTGTTGGCCTTTGCATATCTATATACTTTTCCTTTGCCTATGTGTTATGAAAATGTCTCCTCTAAATTCATGCCTTATCTTTTTCACTTTATTGAGGTATAATTGATACATAATAAACTGCACATATGTGAAGTGCGTGATTTAATATGTTTTGAAGTATGTATATATTAGTGAAACTATTAGCACAATCAAGGTAGTAAACATATCCACTGCTCCTTAAAGTTTCCTCCTGTCTCTTGGTAATCCCTCCCACTCACCCCTTCCTGCAGTCCTTCCCCACTTCATTCTTTGGCAACCACTGATTTTTTTTTCTGTCAGTATAGAATTAATTTGCATTTTCTAGAATTTTTATAACATATTATAAAACATGAACTCACTTTTGTCTGATTTTTTTCACTTGATATAATTATTTTGAGATTCATCCATGTTGTGTGTTTCAATAGTTTGTTCCTTTTTATTGCTGAGTTGTATTTTATTGTATGGATATGCCAAATGTGTTTATTCATTCATCTATTAATGGACACTTGGATTGTTTCCAGACTTGACTTTTCATAGCAACATATATATTTTCTTTTCTCTTAGATACTAACTAGAACATGAATAGTTGGATAATACATTAGTTGTATGCTTAACTTTTTAAGAAACTGAAAAAACTGTTTTTCAAAGTGGTTGTATTATTTTTCATTTTCAGTATCAGAGTATGAGAGTTCCATTTCCTTCACATCCCTATCAGTGCTTGGTATGATCAGTGTTTATAATTTTAGCCATTCTAATAAATATGTAGAGGTATCCCAATGTGGTTTTGATTTTTCATTTCTCTAGTGACTAATGATGCTGAATATCTTTTCATGTGTTTATTTGCCCTCTATTATTTTCTTTAGTGAAGTTCCTGTTCAAATCTTTTAGCCATTTTTCTATTGGATTGTTTGGTTTCATATTGTATTTTGAGAGTTCTTTATATATTCTAGATATAAGCTTTTAAAATCATATATATGATTTGCAAATGAACAATTCTATGTTCATAGTTATTTTCTCTCAAAATTTTGAAGTTGTTATTCTACTGTTGTCTGGCTTCCATTATTGCTTTTGAGAAGTCTGATTAGTCTTTTCACTTTGACTGCTTTCATGATCTTTGCTTTGTCTTTGGTATTTCTTTGTCTTTGCAATTTTATTATGGTATGTGCATAGCTTTTATTTATTCTCTTCTATATAAGCTGTTATTTTCAGTATCTGAATTCATATTTTCATAAGTTCTAAAAGTTTTATATCCATTATCTCTTTAAATATCACTTGTTATTTATTCTATTTTCTCCTTGAAGACATCTACTAGAAAAATATTGGACTTAACCATCCTGTACATAGTCAATTAGTACTTTCATATATTCTATTTAATCTTCTCTTATGAAGAATTCTGGCTAATTTCTTTGGGAATATTTTCCAGTTCTACTTTGTTTAATCTGCTGTTTAAACCATCCACTGAATTTTTAACTTTATTTATTTATTTTTTAATTTTTTATTGTTATGTTAATCACCATACATCATTATTTTTTGATGTAGTGTTCCATGATTCATTGTTTGTGCATAACACCCAGTACTCCACGCAGAACGTACCCTCTTTAATACCCATCACCAGGCTAACCCATCCCCCCAACCCCCTCCCCTCTAGAACCCTCAGTTTGTTTTTCAGAGTCCATTGTCTCTCATTGTTCGTCTCCCCCTCTGACTTACTCCCCTTCATTCTTCCCCTCCTGCTATCTTCTTCTTCTTTTTTTTTCTTAACATATATTGCATTATTTCTTTCAGAAGTACATATCTGTGATTCAACAGTCTTGCACAATTCATAGCACTCACCATAGCACATACCCTCCCCAATGTCTGTCACCCAGCCACCCCATCCCTCTCACCCCCCACCACTCTAAAAAACCTCAGTTTGTTTCCCGAGGTTAAAAATTCCTCATATCAGCGAGATCATGTGATACATGTCTTTCTCTGATTGACTTATTCCACTCAGCATAACACCCTCCAGTTCCATCGATGTCATTGCAAATGGCAAGATCTCATTCCTTTTGATGGCTGCATAATATTCCATTGTGTATATATACCACCTCTTCTTTATCAATTCATCTGTCGATGGACATCTTGGCTCTTTCCACAGTTTGGCTATTGTGGACATTGCTGCTATAAACATTGGGGTGCACATACCCCTTCGGATCCCTACATTTGTATCTTTGTGGTAAATACCCAGTAGTGCAATTGCTGGATCATATGGTAGCTCTATTTTCAACTGTTTGAGGAACCTCCATACTGTTTTCCAGAGTGGTTGCACCAGCTTGCATTCCCACCAACAGGGTAGGAGGGTTCCCCTTTCTCCGCATCCCCGCCAACATCTGTCGTTTCCTGACTTGTTAATTCTAGCCATTCTGACGGGTGTGAGGTGGTATCTCGTTGAGGTTTTGCTTTGGATTTCCCTGATGCCGAGTGATGTTAAGCACTTTTTCATGTGTCTGTTGGCCATTTGGATGTCTTCTTTGGAAAAATGTCTGTTCATGTCTTCTGCCCATTTCTTGATTGGATTATTTGTTCTTTGGGTGTTGAGTTTGATAAGTTCTTTATAAGTTTTGGATATTAGCCCTTTATCTGATATGTCATTTGCAAATATTTTCTCCCATTCTGTCGGTTGTCTTTTGGTTTTGTGGACTGTTTCTTTTGCTGTGCAAAAGCTTTTTATCTTGATGAAATCCCAATAGTTCATTGTTGCCCTTGCTTCCCTTGCCTTTGGCAATGTTTCTAGGAAGAAGTTGCTGCGGCTGAGGTTGAAGAGGTTGCTACCTGTGTTCTCCTTTAGGATGTTGATGGACTCCTGTCTTAGGTTTAGGTCTTTCAACCATTTGGAGTCTATTTTTGTGTGTGGTGTCAGGAAATGGTCCAGTTTCATTCTTCTGCATGTGGCTGTCTAATTTTCCCAACACCATTTGTTGAAGAGACTGTCTTTATTCCATTGGACATTCTTTCCTGCTTTGTCAAAGATGAGTTGACCATAGAGTTGAGGGTCCATTTCTGGGCTCTCTATTCTGTTCCATTGATCTATGTGTCTGTTTTTGTGCCAGTACCATACTGTCTTGATGATGACAGCTTTGTAATATAGCTGGAAGTCTGGAATTGTGATGCCACCAGCTTTGCTTTTCTTTTTCAATATTCCTCTGGCTATTCGGGGTCTTTTCTGGTTCCATACAAATTTGAGGATTATTTGTTCCATTTCTTTGAAAAAAGTGGATTGCATTTTGATGGGGATTGCATTGAATGTGTAGAATGCTCTAGGTAGCATTGACATCTTCACAATGTTTGTTCTTCCAATCCATGAGCATGGAACGTTTTTCCATTTCTTTGTGTCTTCTACAATTTCTTTCATGAGTATTTTATAGTTTTCTGAGTACAGATCCTTTGCCTCTTTGGTTAAATTTATTCCTAGGTATCTTATGGTTTTGGGTGCAATTGTAAATGGGATCGACTCCTTAATTTGTCTCTCTTCTGTCTTGTTGTTGGTGTATAGGAGTGCCACTGATTTCCGTGCACTGATTTTATAGCCTGCTACTTTACTGAATTCCTGGATGAGTTCTAGCAGTTTTGGGGTGGAGTCTTTTGGGTTTTCCACATACAGTATCATATCATCTGCAAAGAGTGAGAGTTTGACTTCTTCTTTGCCGATTTGGATGCCTTTGATTTCTTTTTGTTGTCTGATTGCTATGGTTAGGACTTCTAATAATATGTTGAATAGCAGTGGTGAGAGTGGACATCCCTGCTGTGTTCCTGACCTTAGGGGAAAAGCTCTCAGCTTTTCCCCATTGAGAATGATATTCACTGTAGGTTTTTCATAGATGGCTTTTATGATATTGAGGTATGTACCCTCTATCCCTATCCTCTGAAGAGTTTTGATCAAGAAAGGATGCTGTACTTTGTCAAATGCTTTTTCTGCATCTATTGAGAGGATCATATGATTCTTGTTCTTTCTTTTGTTAATGTATTGTATCACGTTGATTGATTTGCGGATGTTGAACCAACCTTGCGGCCCAGGAATAAATCTCACTTGATCATGGTGAATAATCCTTTTAATGTACTGTTGGATCCTATTGGCTAGTATTTTGGTGAGAATTTTTGCATCCATGTTCATCAAGGATATTGGTCTGTAATTCTCCTTTTTGATGGGGTCTTTGTCTGGTTTGGGGATCAAGGTAATGGTGGCCTCATAAAATGAGTTTGGAAGTTTTCCTTCCATTTCTATATTTTGGAATAGTTTCAGGAGAATAGGTATTAATTCTTCTTTAAATGTCTGATAGAGTTCCCCTGGGAAGCCATCTGGCCCTGGGCTTTTGTTTGTTGGGAGATTTTTGATGACTGCTTCAAATTCCTTAGTGGTTATAGGTCTGTTCAGGTTTTCTATTTCTTCCTGGTTCAGTTTTGGTAGTTGATACATCTCTAGGAATGCACCCATTTCTTCCAGGTTATCTAATTTGCTGGCATAGAGTTGCTCATAATATGTTCTTATAATTGTTTGTATTTCTTTGGTGTTGGTTGTGATCTCTCTTCTTTCATTCATGATTTTGTTGATTTGGGTCATTTCTCTTTTCTTTTTGATCAGTCTGGCCAGGGGTTTATCAATCTTGTTAATTCTTTCACAGAACCAGCTCCTAGTTTCGTTGATCTGTTCTACTGTTCTTTTGGTTTCTATTTCATTGATTTCTGCTCTGATCTTTATTATTTCTCTTTTCCTGCTGGGTTTAGGCTTTATTTGCTGTTCTTTCTTTAGCTCCTTTAGGTGTAGGGTTAGGTTGTGTATTTGAGACCTTTCTTGTGTCTTGAGAAAGGCTTGTATTGCTATATACTTTCCTCTCAGGACTGCCTTTGCTGTATCCCAAATATTTTGAACAGTTGTGTTTTCATTTTCATTGGTTTCCATGAAATTTTTTAATTCTTCTTTAATTTCCTGGTTGACCCATTCATTCTTCAGTAGGATGCTCTTTAGCCTCCATGTATTTGAGTTCTTTCCGACTTTCCTCTTGTGATTGAGTTCTAATTTCAAAGCATTGTGGTCTGAAAATATGCAAGGAATAATCCCAATCTTTTGGTACTGGTTGAGACCTGATTTGTGACCTAGGATGTGATCAATTTTGGAGAATGTTCCATGGGCACTAGAGAAGAATGTGTATTCCGTTGCTTTGGGATGGAATGTTCTGAATATGTCTGTGAAGTCCATTTGGTCCAGTGTTTCATTTAAAGTCTTTATTTCCTTGTTGATCTTTTGCTTAGATGATCTGTCCATCTCAGTCAGGGGGGTGTTAAATTCCCCCACTATTATTGTATTTTTGTCAATGTGTTTTTTTGCTTTTGTTTTTAATTGCTTTATAAAAGTGGCTGCTGCCATGTTAGGGGCATAGATATTTACAATTGTTAGATCTTCTTGTTTATACACCCTTTAAGTAGGATATAGTGTCCTTCCTCATCTCTTATTACAGCCTTTGTTTTAAAATCTAGTTTGTCTGATATAAGGATTGCCACCCCAGGTTTCTTTTGGTGTCCATTAGCATGGTAAATGATTTTCCACCCCTCACTTTCAATCTGGGGGTGTCTTTGGGTCTAAAATGAGTCTCTTGCAGACAGCATATTGATGGGTCTTGTTTTTTAATCCAATCTGATAGCCTGTGTCTTTTGATTGGGACATTTAGCCCATTTATATTCAGGGTAACTATTGAAAGATATGAATTTAGTGCCATTGTATTGCCTGTAAGGTGACATATTGTCTGTGTTCCTTTCTGATCTTTGCTGCTTTTAGGCTCTCTCTTTGCTTAGAGGACCCCTTTCAATATTTCTTGTAGGGCTGGTTTTGTGTTTGCAAATTCCTTTAGTTTTTGTTTGTCCTGGAAGCTTTTTATCTCTCCTTCTATTTTCAATGACAGCCTTGCTGGATATAGTATTCTTGGCTGCATATTTTTCTCATTTAGTGCTCTGAAGATATCATGCCCGTCCTTTCTGGCCTGCCAGGTCTCTGTGGATAGGTCTGTTGCCAATCTCATGTTTCTACCATTGTAGGTTGCATATCTCTTCTCCGGAGCTGGTTTCAGGATTTTCTCTTTGTCTCTGAGACTCGTAAGTTTTAACTATTAAATGTCAGGGTGTTGACCTATTTTTATTGATTTTGAGAGGGGTTCTCTGTGCCTCCTGGATTTTGATGCCTGTTTCCTTCCCCACATTAGGGAAGTTCTCTGCTATAATTTGCTCCAATATACCTTCTGCCCCTCTCTCTCTTTCTTCTTCTTCTGGGATCCCAATTATTCTAATATTTTTTCATCTTATCGTATTGCTTATCTCTCGAATTCTGCCCTCACGATCCTGTAGTTGTTTGTTTCTCTTTTTCTCAGCCTCTTTATTTTCCATCATTTGGTCTTTTATATCACTGATTCTCTCTTCTGCCTCATTTATCCTAGCAGTGTCCCCATTTTTGATTGCACCTCATAAATAGCCTTTTTGATTTCGACTTGGTTAGATTTTAGTTCTTTTATTTCTCCAGAAAGCGTTTCTCTAATAACTTTGATGCTTTTTTCAAGCCCAGCTATTGTCTTTAAAATCATGATTCTGAACTCTAGGTCCGACATCGTACTAATGTCCGTATTGAGTAGGTCTCTGGCAGACGGTACTACTTCTTGTTCTTTTTGCTGAGGTGATTTTTTCGTCTTGTCATTTTGTCCAGAGGAGAACAGATAAATGAGAGAACAAAATGCTGACAGGTTAACAACGTCCCCAGCAAATATACTCTATAGAAATCAGAAAAGACCTGAAACCAGGGAAAAGAAAGGGAAAGAATGAAAAAAGAAAGAAAAAAAAGAAAAAGAAAAAGGAATAGATAAAAACAAACAAAAACAGAACAAAACAAAAAAAAACCAGAGTATGATCAAATATAATCAGGCTAGTGCATAGATCACTGCCACACACTAGATGTTGGGTGTA
The DNA here is from genome assembly GCF_009762305.2 of Zalophus californianus. Taxonomy (NCBI): domain Eukaryota; kingdom Metazoa; phylum Chordata; class Mammalia; order Carnivora; family Otariidae; genus Zalophus; species Zalophus californianus. The sequence goes on from NC_045605.1 coordinate 46,944,961, forward strand.
TTTTGGTCTGTTAGAGGAAAGTGCCTCCTAAAATTTTAAAGGAAGAAAGACTTATATATGTACAAAATAAGGGTTCATACAATGAAGGGATGGAAGATGACTGTAAAGATGAAACTTATAAAAGGTTTTATAAATGGAATTGATAAGAATTTGTTTGAAAGAAGAAAGAAGAAATTTGAAAAAAAGAAAAAAGAAAAGAAAAAAAATGGGAGAGACTGTGATCAGGCAGGAGACTAGAACAAAGCCATACACTAGTGATTTAGGGTATATTTTGATCTGTTAGAAGAAACTGTATATTAAAATTTTAAAGAGAGAACAACTTATATATATATGCGAAAAATAAGGGTAACTACTATGAAGGGATAAAATATGACTCTAAAAATGAAAAATAAAAAATGTTTCCTTAAAAAAGGGATTCATAAGTTGTTGGTTGAAAAAGGGAAAAGAAAAATTCAAAAAAAACCAACCAAAAAACAGTTAAAAAATTAACTTTGAAAAACTAATGAATCACGGTAAAAAAGCCATGAATTCTATGTGCAGTATTCCCCTCGCACTGGAGTTCTCCCGTTCTCCTTGATAGGTAAACTTGGTCTTGGCTTGCTGGCTGTTCGCGCTGATCTTCTGGGGGAGGGGCCTGTTGCCCTGGTTCCCAAATGTCTTTGCCTGAGGCAGAAGTGCCGTGCCCTTGTCGGTCTGGGCTAAGCAAGCTGCTAGGGTTTGCTCTCAGGAGCTTTTTTTCCCTGCAAGCTCTCGGTACAGCTTTAGAGAACCAGAGTGAAAATGGTGGCCTCCCACTCTCTGCCCGGAGGATCGGAGAACTCAGGGCCCCGCTCCTCAGTGCGCCCCCAGAGAAAAGCAATCACTCCCGTCTCCCCGGTCTCTGGGTGCACTCTGCGCTCACCCGGCCTGTGATCGAGCGTTTCTATCTCTGGCACCCGACCCCGTGTGGAGTCTCCAAATCTAGCAGATCTCTGCGGTGTGCTCCCGTGCCGCTCCTCCTGGGGGAGGGAGGGGAGTCTCCCCAGCTCTGCTGCTTGTTGGCTCCCTGCTGGAGGCCCAGTGGCCCGAGTGGGCCGGGGATCACAGTTTATGGCCACCCAGAGCTGCAAGCCCGCGCCTCAGCTCCATCTCTGCAGCCGGCTTCCCCACTCCGATACCTGGGATCTCTGCTGCACTCAGGCACCCCCGGTCTTTCTGTGACCACGAGGGCCCTGAGTCCACACTGTACCGTGAGGTTTCCACCTCCCGCTTAGCCACTGGAGCGACGTCCCTCAGCGGAACCGACTTGTAAAAGGTCCGATTTTGTGCTCTGTGGCTCTATCACTTGCCAGAAGCGGCCGACGGAGGCCCCTTCCCCCACCGTCTATCCTCCCGAATATCGTCTCGGATTCACTTTTCCGCACATCCTACCTTCTAGTAAGTGGCTGCTTCTTTGTTCAGAGAGTTGTTGCTACTCTCTTCTTTGATCTCCTGTTGAGTTTGTAGGTGTTCAGAATGGTTTGATCCCTATTCAGCTGAATTCCTGAGACCAGATGAAATCCAGGTCTCCAACTCCTCCGCCATCTTGCTCCACCCCCTGAATTTTTAACTTTAAGTAATTATACCTTTTTCTAACATTTTATTATGAACGTTTTCAAACAGCAAAGTTATAAGTATACTACAGTGAGTATCTGTACACCTACCACATAGATTTTATCATTAGCATTTTATTATATTTGTTATATGTGATATCAATCCATCCCTCTAGCCATCCATTAATCTATTTTTAAAGAATTGAATTTTTAATTTTTACAAGTTACATTTATTTCTTCTCATTTTGCTTGTTCACTCTTACTAGGTCTTGTTATTTGCTCATCTTTGTGAGATCGCCATCAACACTTTACATAGCTTTTTTTTGTTCTGTATCAGAAAAGTCCAAAACCAATAATAACTGGGCATGTAACTTACTGTTTGTTGTTGCTGCTGAATTTCATTTATTTTGACATTCCTTTCTGTTGGTTTGTGATCTTGATTATGAGCTCTTTTCTTGATCATCTATGAGAGTCCTGCAGCTTTGAGAGTTCCAGTAGAAAATATTTTCTTTTGCTGCTGCCAATAGCAAATAGGGAGCCACCATCATAGAATTACTTCAGCATCCCTTGAGGATCTTGGCTCAGTGAGGAAGTTCAGGGCCAGCTTCCTTACCTTTACTTACTGATATGTGGCTCTGTATGCTGATAGTAATAATTCTGCCATAGGTAATGTGTCCTCAGAACAACCCCATCCCTTTTGTATGTCAACTACCATTAATCTAACCTCCCAGCTGATCTGATTTCAGCTCAGGTTTTTTTTTTGTGTGTGTATATGTGAAAAATCATTCTTGGAGACCTACCCCATCTGCTGCAACATCAGTAATGCTTCAAAGTGCCTAGTTAATCTGAAGAGCACTTAGCCATAGTGTCAGAAGCAGATGTCATCAAAAACACTTTTTTCATATATTAGAAAGTTGCAAAATGTAACTTTGTGTGATAATTTTTAATTCCATTTACATTCTAAGTCTGAAAATGGATTTATGAAAGCATTCATTTTGGGGGCCCTCTGGGCAGGTTTCTAACAGTGATTGCATAATACCTTTTATTTATTTATTTATTTATTTACTTACTTATTTAAAAAAGATTTGTTTATTTTTTTGAGAGATAGAGTGTATGCATATGAGCTGGGGGGAGAGGAAGAGGGAGAAGCAGACTCCCCACTGAGCAGGGAGCCCAATATGATGCGGGCTCAATTCAGGACCCTGAAATCATGACCTGAGGTGAAGTCAGACACTCAACTGACTGAGCCACTCAGACACCCATGTGTAATGCCTTTTAAAAAGGCAATTAAAGGGACACCTGTGTCCCTTTAATTGAGCCACCGATTGGGTGGCTCAATCGGTTAAGCATCAGCCTTTGGCTCAGGTCATGATCCCAGGATCCTGGGATGGAGTCCGGCATTGGCTCATCCAGCATTGGGCTTCTTGCTCAGCAGGGAGCCTGCTTCTCCCTCTCCCTCTGCCTGCTGCTCCCCCAGCTTGTGGCCCTCTCTCTCTCTGACACATAAATAAATAAAATCTTTTAAAAAATAAAATAAAAAGGCAATTAAAAATAACTTTTTTGTTTTGGAGTAATTTTAATTCTTACAGAGTAGTTGCAAAGATAGTACAGAGTTCCAATGTATCCCTGACTCTGTTTCTCCTATTGTTAACATCTTAGATTTACTGTGAACTAATAACAAATATTGATACATTATTATGAAATTAAGTCCATAATTTTTAGCTAATGTCCTTTTTCTGTTCCAGGATCCCATCTAGGTTACCATATTACATTCATTTATCATGTCTCCTTGGGGTCTTCTAGACTGTGACAATTTCTTAAACTTTCCTTATTTTTTATTATCTTGACAGTTTACAGAGTACTGATAAAGTTTTTTTGTCGACTGTTCCTCAACTAGGATTTTTCTGTCTTTCTCATGATTAGAGTAGGGTTATGAGTTTTGGGGAGGAAAACCACAGAGGTAAAGTGCCATTCTCATTACTTCTATAGGTTGCTTGCTATCAGCCTGACTCTTCAATGATGATGTTGGTCTTGATCGCTTGATTGAGTTAGTGTTTGTTGGGGTTCACCTCTGTAAAGTTACTCTTGTTTTCCCCCTTTTAATACTATATTCTTTGGAAGGAAGTCAGTACGCTCAGCTCACACTTAAGGGGTGGAAAGTTATGCTTCATCTCCTTGAGAACAATATCTAAATAAATTACTTGGAACTCTTCATCAAGGGAGATTGTCTATTTACATATCTACATACATTTATTCTTTCATTTATTCATACATGTATGCATATACCAGTATAGATTCATGGGTATTTATTTTATACTTTGGGTTATAAGCCAATACTACTGGCTGTCTTTGGCTCCTCCTTCTTACAACTCTTATATTGCTTTGACATGCCCCCATTGTAGCATGGTTTTTTTGGGAGGGGTAGTATTTTCTAATTTATGGGTATTGTAAGATGCTCTAGGCTCATCTTACTGTTTTTCCTGCTTCAGTAATAGAGTCAACCATTTTCTCAAGAAGCCCTGATTCCTTTTATTCAAGCCATGATCTAGGCTCCAGGTGTGCTTGTTGCTATTGGATTGTTTTTCCTGCTAGGACTTCTCAGCCTACAAATTTATGACAAAGCTAGGAAACATATACATACATCATCATTATTATTTCTATTCATAGTTTTCTATATCCATCTCATTCCTAACCCTTCTTCCTTTCCTCCTCTTTCTTCCTTCCTCTCTTCCTTCCTTCCACCTTCCCTCCCTTCCTTTAAAAATGTTTGAATTCATATAGATAGTCCCAATCCTAATCCAGTACCACTTTATTTATTCATTATTCTTTACCAATTGTTGGAGAATACAAAATAGAGGCCAGAATCTGGCCTCTATTTGTGTTCATTCTTACTGGGGCTTCATTAATTCTAGGTCCTTTCAGCATACCAAGTAAGAAAATATATGTGTGTGTATTAACCTGTGTACATACAGATATATAAATATTTCTATACGTATCCATTTGTATCCATATTAAGCTAAACAGGAGTTTATAGTGATGTCTCAAAATATAACCCAAAATCATAGGGATTGTTCTAGTGCCCTCCTCTCCCCTGTCCCCACCTACTTGTTTGTAAACTCCTACTCCAATAGTGAGAAACCTGGTTCCCACCATCTGCCATCCATTTAATTGTTCAATTCTAATATATATGTACAGTGGTTCCAAGGTTGCTAACTTTCACTCATCATTGGAAACAAATTTATTGACTAAAGAATAGAGTAGGATTCTTTTGTAATAATTCCTTTGTCTTTGGTTTTATGGTTTCTAATCATTTTCAGGATACTACCTTTTTCTCCTACTGCCTTCAGGGAGGTTATTTCACACATTTGTAATACAGTTAGATTCTTTTGTCACAGTCTGTGTTTCATCTTGGGATTCCTTGACATCCTAAATGTTTTTTTAAAATTTGCATACATTTAGGTTTACTCTCTGTGCTGTAAAGTTCTATGCGCTTTAACAAATGCTTCATGTTAGGTGTCCACCAATGCAGTATCATTACAGAATATTTTCATCACCCTGTGCTTTACCTATTTAATCCTTTTCCCCACCCCCAGTACCTTTAGTGATCACTGATCATTTTACTGTCTCTTTAGTTTTGCTTTTTCTAAAATATTATATAAATGGAATCATATAATATGTAGCTTTTTTAGATCAGATATTTGAACTTAGCAGTTAAGATTCATCTGTTTTTACATGGATTGATAGCTCATTCCTCCTTATTGCTGAATATGGACTTACTACAATTTGTTTATTCAATAACTGAAGGACATCTTGGTTGTTTTCAGTTTTTGCAATTATAAATAAAGGATTCTCATGCAGGTAAAAATGCAATTTTCAAGAGTTCCTTATTTTTGTTATTTTTCTTTGGGATCATGTATATGTAGTTCTTTTAGTCAGCAAAATTTTTCATATATACATACATGCAGAAGCTATTTATGTGGTGGTACATGACATTTGATCCTTCCCTTACATTTTTTCACAGATATTCAAGAATTTTATGAAGTGACATTGCTAAATTCTCAAAAAAGTTGTGATCAGAAGATAGAAGAAACCAATCAAGTTGCACAGAAATGGGAGAAGACATCCCTTCTTGCTCCATGCCATGATAACCTTCAAAAATCTGCAGAGGTATATATTGAAACATCTAAAAGAACTGAATAATATTATGACTTACTATGCCAGTAAAGTGGTCACAGTCACAGTAGTAGTAATCATTACTGACAGATAGCAACAATAATAATATAAATGTAGTTATACTATACTGTATGCAATATTTACATATAAATGTCCAGATTTTGCCAAGAGACAAAAACGCATGGGAAGACATGATTCTTCACATTGTACAAGTGAGTTCTGTTATGAATATTGTGATAGTTTGAGTTGACTCAAGTCTAAGGCATTCTGGAATTTCAGAACATGGTTCCAGATGCAATATGGGAAGGAGAAGGGATTGGAAAGTGTGGTCTGTAGCTGTCATCTCCATAGTAGGGCCATATATCTTAGGGTGTTTTAAAATGACCCAGTAGGGTTTAGGAACAAAATAATAGAACTTCCATTTTTACTTTTTATCATATTCTTTATATTTTTTAAAAATTTTGGATGTTAGTTTATATAGTATATTAACAGTAATACATACACATTTAAAAATAAATATAAGGCTAGTAGAGTTCTGTGTTCATATGGTTTTTATATATAGGATAGTGAGGTCAAAATTTTGGAGAATACTGTTGGAATCAACAGAGTAAGGCAAGTTGAGGAATGTTTCAGTTCATAACTGAGGATTAATATGGAGGCAGGGGCAGATAAATGATATTTTTAAGTGGCATTCAATACTTGGAAGGCAGGTAGTAGTACACACACACACACACACACACACACACACATGCACACACACACACTCTGTCAAGATTGTGTAGTGAAGCTGACTTGGAAGCTACATGGAATCCTAATCAATGGCATTTTGCTGAATCTTTGGACTGTTAAGATTGAGGCCTATGATATGCTTTCTATCCTGCTCAGAATTGATTTAAAAAATGGAAGAGATTAAGAGATTAAGTCTGATGATTACCTTAGTTATTTGAAGAAAAAGTTAATAATTGTTAATTGATACCACTATATAAAATTTATAAATACTAAAAGCATTAAAAATCTTAATTTCAATACCTATAATTATTTTGACTTTTTAAGTCTTTTCTTCTGTAGAAATATATGTACATAAAATTTGTACAACAGAATATATGGTGTTTTTTATGACTTTTATATTTAATACTATACTAATAATATTTTCCTATATCATGGGGAATATTTTAATGGCTATATAATATTCCGTCATTTGGAATTTACTTAAATAGTTCTCCATTCAATATTTAGGCTATTTCCAGTTCTCAGCTATGAATAATGCTATAATAGATATCTGTGTATATCAACCATTGTGTGTTTTCTGATGAAACTACTGCATTCAAAGACATTGACATTTGTAAGTCTCTTGATATAAATTATCAAAGTGCTTTGCAGAAAGATACTACCAGCAGTGTTTGAAAGGCATTATCTATCTATACCCTCAGTAGTATTAATTATTTAAAATATTAATCAAATTAATAGATAAAATTTGTTAATGCTTTAGATTTCAATTATTCATTATTGAGACTGAACTGTTTTGTTTTACCCTTTATTTTTTTATTGTAGCATAGTTGACACATGATGTTATAGTAGTTTCAAGTGTACAACATAATGATTTGACAACTCTATACATTATGCTATGCTCCCAAGTATAGCTATTATCTGTCATCATACAGCTCTATTATAATACCATTGACTATATTCCCTGTACTATATGTTTCATCCCCTTGCTTATTCATTCTATAACTGGAAACGTGTACCTCCCACTACCCTTTACCCATTTTGCCCATCCCCCAACCCCTGCCCCTCTGGAAACCACCAGTTCACTATTTATGGGTATTTTTTTAAAATAGTTGTTGGGTATTTATATTTCTTTAAGTTTTTATTTAAATTCCAGTTAGTTAACATGCAGTATAATATTAGTTTCAGGTGTGCAATATAGTGACTCAACACTTCGTACAATACCCAGTGCTCAACAAGTGCACTCCTTAATCTCCATTACCTATTTAACACCCCCCACCTAACTCCCTGATGACCATCAGTTTGTTCTCTATAGTTTAGTTTATTTCTTGGTTTGCCTATTCTCTCTTTTTTTCCTTTGATCATTTGTTTTGTTTCTTAAATTCCAAACATGAATGAAATCATATGGTATTTGTCTTTCTCTGATTTATTTCACCCAGCACTCTCTAGCTCTACCCATATCATTATGAATGGCAAGATTTCATTTTTTTATGGCTGATTAATATCCCATGGCGTGTGTGTGTGTGTGTGTGTGTGTGTGTGTGTGTGTACCACATCTTCTTAATCCATTCATCAGTTGATGGAAACTTGAGCTGTTTCCATAATTTGGCTATTGTAGATAATGCTGCTACAAACATTGGGGTGCATGAATCCCTTTGAATATGTATTTTTGTATTCTTTGGGTAAATACCTAGGAGTGCAATTGCTGGATCACAGGGTAGTTCTATTTTTAACTTTTTGAAGAATCTCAATATTGTTTTCCAGAGTGGCTGCACCACTTTACATTATTTTGATGAAGTCCAGTATTTTATTTTTGCTTTTTTTCCCCTTGGTTCAGGAGATATATCTAGAAAGAAGTTGCTACCACTGATGTCAAAGAGGTTACTGCCTGTGTTCTCTTCCAGGAATTTTTACAGTTTCAGGGCTCACATTTAGATCTTTAATCCATTTAGAATTTATTTTTGTGTATGGTGTAAGAAAGTGGTCCAGTTTCATGCTTTTGCCTGTTGCTGTCCAGTTTTCCCAGCATCATTTCTTGAAGAGACTGTCTTTTTTCCATTAGATATTTTTTCCTACATTGTCAAAGATTAATTTACCATATAGTTTTGGGTTCATTTCTCCGTTTTCTTTTCTGTTCCATTGATCTTTATGTCTATATTTGAGCTAGTGCCATACGGTTTTGATCACTACAGCTTTGTAATATAACTTGAAGTCTGAGATTGTGATGCCTCCAGCTTTGCTTTTCTTTTTCAAGGTTGCTTTGGCTATTTGGGGTCTTTGTGGATCCCCTACAAATTTTAGGATTGTTTGTTCTAGCTCTGTGAAAAATGCTGTTGATATTTTGATAGAAATTGCATTAAATGTATAGATTACTTTTAGTATAGACATTTTAACAGTATTGTTCTTCCAGTCCATGAGCATGGGATGTCTTTCCATTTCTTTGTGTCATCTTCAATTTCTTTCAGCAGTGCTTAATAGTTTTCAGAGTATGATCTTTTACCTCTTTGGTTAGGTTTATTCCTAGGTATCTTATTATTTTTGGTGCAATTGTAAATAGGATTGATTCTTTGATTTCTCCTCCTGCTGTTTCATTATTCATGTATAGAAATGCAACAGATTTCTGTATGTTGATTTTGTATCCTATGACTTTATAAATTGGTGTATCAGTTCCAGCATTTTTTTTGGTTGAGGTTTTGGGTTTTCTATAAAGAGTATCATGTCATCTGCAAATAGTGAAAGGTTGCTTCCTTGCTGATTTGGATGCCATTTATTTCTTTCTGTTGTCTGATTGTTGTGGCTAGGTCTTCCAGTACTATGGTAAATGACAATGGTGAGAGTGGATATCTCTGTGTTGTTCCTGACTTTAGAGAAAAACCTCTTAGGTTTTCCCCATTGAGGATGATGTTAGCTATAGGTATTTCATATAAGGCTTTTTTTATGTTGAGGTATGTTCCCCATACTTTGTTGAGGATTTTTATCATGAATGGATGCTCTATTTTGTCATATGATTTTATGCAACTATTGAAATGATCTTATGGTTCTCATCCTTTCTTTTATTAATATGGTGTATTACATTGATTGATTACAAATATTGAACCAACCTTGGAGCCCAGGAACACATCCCACTTAATCATGGTGAATGATTCTTTTAATGTACTAATGGATTCAATATGCTAATACTTTATTGAGAATTTTTGTGTTCATGTTCATCAGGGATATTGGCCTGTAGTTCTCTTTTTTGGTGGAGTCTTTGGTTTTGGTATTAGGATAATGCTGCCCTCATATAATAAATATTGAAGTTTCCCTTCCATTTCTATTTTTTGGAAAAGTTTGAGGAGAATAGGTAGTAACTCTTTTTTTTTAAATGTTTGGTAGAATTCACCTGTGAGGCCATCTGGCCCTGGACTTTTGTTTGTTGGGAGCTTTTTTGATTACTGAATCAATTTCTTTGCTTGTTATCAGTCTGTTCAAGTTTTCTATTTCTTCCTGGGTCAGTTTTGGTAGTTTATGTTTCTAGGAATTTATCCAATTCTTCCAGGTTATCCAACCTGTTGGCACATAGTTTTTCATAATATACTCATAATTGTTTGTATTTCTGGGGTATTGATTGTTATTTCTTCTCTCTCATTTTTGATTTTATTTATTTGGGTCTTTCTCATTTCTTTTTGATAAGTCTATCAGTTTTATTAATTTTTTCAAAGAACCAGCTCCTCATTTCATTGATCTGTTCTATTGTTTTTTAGTTTCTATATCATTTATTTCTGCTCTAATCTTTATTATGGCCTTCCTTCTGCTGGCTTTAGGTTTTATTCATTGTTCTTTTTCTAGCTCCTTTAGGTGTAAGATGAGATTGTTTATTTGAGATTTTTCTGGCTTCTTGAGGTAGACCTGTATTGCAATAGGTTTACCTCTTAGGATCACTTTTGCTGCATCCCAAAGACTTGGGACCATTGAATATTCATTTTCATTTCTTTCCATATACTGTTTTTTATTTCTTCTTTGATTTCCTGGTTGACCCATTCATTCTTTAGTAGCATGTTGTGTAATCTCCATGTAGTTGTGGTATTTCCAGATTTTTTTCTTGTGGTTGACTTCAAATTTCTTAGCATTATGGTCAGAAAAGATGCATGGTGTGATCTCGATCTTTTTGTATTTGTTGAGGCCTGATTTGTGACCTAATATGTGATCTGTTCTGGAGAATGTTCCATGTGCACTTTGAAAGAATGTATATTCTGCTGTTTTAGGATGGAATGTTTTGAATGTATCTGTTAAGTCACCCGGTCCGGTGTGTCATTCAAAGCTATTGTTTCCTCACTGATTTTCTGTTTAGATGATCGTGTCCATTGATGTTAGTGGGTGTTAAAATCCCCTACTATTATTGTATTATTATCAGTGAGTCTCTTTATGTTTACTATTAATTGTTTTATATATTTGGGTGCTCCCATGTTGGGTGCATAAATATTTATAATTGTTTTATCTTCTTGTTGGATTATCCCCTTTATGATTATATAATTCTTTTTGTCTTTTTTTATAGTCTTAGTATTAAAGTCTAGTTTGTCCAATGTAAGTATTGCTACTCTAGCTTTATTTTTTACATCCATTTGCATAATAAATGTTTCTCTACCCCCTCACTTTCAATCTGCAGGGATCTTTAGGTCTAAAATGAGTCTCTGGTAGGTAGCATATAGATGGGTCTTTTTTCTTTTAAATCCATTCTGACACCCTATGTTTTTTGATTGGAGCATTTAGTCCATTTACATTCAAAGTAATTATTGATAGATATGTATTTATTGCTATTTTATTACTTGTTTTGTCATTGTTTCTGGAGATTTTCTCTGATCCTTTCTTGTTTTTGTCACTTTTCTTCTCTCCCCTGCATTCAAAGAGTCCCCTTTAATATTTCTTGCAAGGCTAGTTTAGTGGTCATAAACTCCTTTGCTATTTGTTTGTCTGGGAAACTCTTTATCTCTCCTTTATTCTCAGTGATAACCTTGATGGATAGAGTATTTTTGGCTATAGGTTTTTCCCAGTCAACACTTAGAATATATCATATACTGCCTTCTGGTTTGCCATGTTTCTGTTGAGAAATCAGCTAGCTTTATGGGTTTTCCCTTGTAAGTTAAGGACCTTTTTTTTTTTTTTTTTTTAGTTTTTGATGTGATCCATGATCCATTGTTTTTGTATAACACCCAGTGCTCCGTGCAGTATGTGCCCTCCTTAATACCCATCACTGTGCAACCCATCCCCCCACCCCCCTCCCCTCTAAAACCCTGTTTGTTTCTCAGAGTCAGTCCATAGTCTTTCATGGTTCATCTCTCCCTCCGATTCCCCACCACTTCATTTTTCCCTTCCTTCTCCTAATGTCCTCCATGCTATTCCTTATGTTCCACAAATAAGGGAAACCATATGATAATTGACTTTCTCTGCCTGACTTATTTCACTTAGCATAATCTCCTCCAGTCCCATCCATGTGGATGTAAAAGTTGGGTATTCATCCTTTCTGATGGCTGAGTAATCTTCCATTGTATATATGGACCACATCTTCTTTATCCATTCATCTGTTGAAGGGCATCTTGGCTCTTTCCACAGTTTGGCTATTGCGGACATTGCTGCTATGAACATTGGGGTGCATATGGCCCTTCTTTTCACTACATCTGTGTCTTTGGGATAAATACCCAGGAGTTCAATTGCTGGGTCATAGGGTAGCTCTATTTTTAATTTTTTGAGGAACCGCCACACTGTTTTCCAAAGTAGCTGTACCATCTTGCATTCCCATCAACAGTGTAAGAGGGTTCCCCTTTCTCCATAACCTCTCCAACATTTGTTGTTTCTTGCCCTGTTCATTTTTTGCCATTCTAACTGGTGTAAGGTGGTATCTCCATGTGGTTTTGATTTGAATTTCCCTGATGGCTAATGATGATGAACATTTTTTCATGTGTCTGTTAGCCATTTGTATATCTTCTTCAGAGAAGTGTCTTTTCATGTCTTCTGCCCATTTGTTGACTTGATTATTTGTTTTTGGGTGTTGAGGTTGAGAAGTTCTTTATAGATCTTGGATACCAGCCCTTTATCTGTAGTGTCATTTGCAAATATCTTCTCCCATTCTGTGGGTTGCCTCTTTGTTTTGTTGACTGTTTCCTTTGCTGTGCAGAAGCTTTTTATTTGATGAAGCCCCAAAAGTTCATTTTTGCTTTTGTTTCTCCAGCTTTTGGAGATATATCTTGAAAGAAGTTGCTGTGGCCAATGTCAAAGAGGTTATGGCCTATGTTCTCCCTCTAGGATTTTGATGGATTCCTGTCTCACATTGAGTTCTTTAATTCATTTTGAGTTTATCTTTGTTTATGGTGTTCGAGATGGTTGAGTTTCTTTCTTCTGCATGTGGCTGTCCAATTTTCCCAGCACCATTTATTGAAGAGACTGTCTTTTTTCCATTGCATATCTTTTCCTGCTTTGTCGAAGATTATTTGACCATAGAGTTGAGGATCCGTATCTGGGCTCTCTATTCTGTTCCATTGGTCTATATGTCTGTTTTTGTGCCAGTACCATGCTGTCTTGGTGATCACTGCTTTGTAATATAGCTTGAAATTGGGCAACATGATGCCTCCAGCTTTGTTTTTCTTTTTCAACATTTCCTTGTCGATTCGGGGTCTTTTCTGATTCCATACAAATTTTAGGATTGTTTGTTCCAGCACTTTGAAAACTGTCATTGGAATTTTGATCAGGATGGCATTGAAGGTCTAGATTGCTCTGGGTAGCATAGACATTTTAACAATGTTTATTCTTCCGATCCATGAGCATGGAATGTTTTTCCATCTTTTTGTGTCTTCTTCAATTTCTTTCATGAGTTTTTAATAGTTACTAGAGTATAGATCCTTTACCTCTTTGGTTAAGTTTATTCCAAGGTATCTTATGTTTTGGATGCTATTGTAAATGGAATTGTTTCTCTAATTTCTGTTTCTACAGTTGCATTGTTAGTGTATAAGAAAGCAACTGATTTCCATGCACTGATTTTGTATCCTGCCACATAACTGAATTGCTGTATGAGTTCTAGTAATTTGGGGGTGGAGTCTTTTGAGTTTTCCATATAAAGTATCATATCGTCTGTGAAAAGAGAGAGTTTGACTTCTTTGCCAATTTGAATACCTTTTATTTCTTTTTGTTGTCTGATTGCTGTTGCTAGTCATACTAGTACTATGTTGAACAATAGTGGCAAGAGTGGGCATCCTTGTCGTGTTCCTGATCTTAAGGGAAAGGCTCTCAGCTTTGCCCCTTTGAGGATGATATTTGCTGTGGGATTTTCATAGATGGATTTTATGGACTTGAGGAATGTTCCCTCTATCCCTATACTCTGAAGAGTTTTAATCAGGAAAGGATGCTGTATTTTGTCAAATGCTTTTTCTGCATCAATTTAGAGGACCATATGGTTCTTCTCTCTCCTCTTATTAATGTGTTCTATCACATTGATTAATTTGTGAATGTTGAACCACTCTTGCATCCCAGGGATAAATCCCACTTGGTCGTGGTGGATGATCCTTTTAATGTATTGTTGGATCCTATTTGCTTGGATTTTGTTGAGAATTTTAGAATCCATATTCATCAGGGACATCAGTCTGAAATTCTCTTTTTTGTTGGGGTTTTTCATGGTTTGGGGATTAAGGTAATGCTGGCCTCATAGAATGAGTCTGGAAGCTTTCCTTCTGTTTCTATTTTTTGAAATAGCTTCAGAAAAATGGGTATTATTTCTTATTTGAATGTTTGGTAGAATTCCCCAGGGAATCCATCAGGCCCTGGACTCTTGTTTTTTGGGAGGTTTTTTGATCATTGCTTCAATCTGTTACTGGTTATTGGCCTATTCAGGTTGTCAATTTCTTCCAGTTTCAGTCTTGGTAGTTTATAGGTTTCCAGGAAGGCATCCATTTCATCCATGTTGCTCGGTTTATTGGCATATAGCTGTTGATAATAATTTCTAATAATTGTTTCTATTTCCTTGGTGTTAGTCGTGATCTCCCCTTTCATTCATAATTTTATTAATTTGGATCCTTCCTCTTTTCTTTTGGGTAAGTCTGGCCAGTGGTTTATTGATCTTATTAATTCTTTCAAAGAATGAGCTTCTAGTTTTGTTGATCTGATCTACTGTGTTTCTGGTTTCTAATTCATTGGTCTCTGCTCTAATCTTAATTGTTTTTCTTCTATTGCGTGGCTTAGGCACTGTTTGTTGCTTTTTCTCTAGTTCTTTAAGGTGTAGAGTTAGCTGGTGAATTCAGAATTTTTCTATTTTTTTGAGTGAGGCTTGGATGGCTATGTATTTCCCCCTTAGGACCACCTTTAGAGTATCCCATAGGTTTTGGACTGATGTGTTTTCGTTCTCATTGGTTTCATGAATTGTTTAAGTTCTTCTTTGATTTCCTGGTTGACCCAAACATTCTTTTTTTTTTTAAATTTTTTATTGTTATGTTAATCACCATATATTACATCATTTGTTTTGGTGTAGTGTTCCATGATTCATTGTTTGTTCATAACACCCAGTGCTCCATGCAGAATGTGCCCTCTTTAATACCCATCACCAGGCTAACCCATCCCCCTACCCTCCTCCCCTCTAGAACCCTCAATTTGTTTTTCAAAGTCCATCATCTCTCCTGGTTCGTCTCCCCCTCTGACTTACTCCCCTTCATTCTTCCTCTCCTGCTATCTTCTTCTTTTTCTTTTTTCTTAAAATATGTTGCGTTATTTGTTTCAGAAGTACAGATCTGTGATTCAACAGTCTTACACAATTCACAGCGCTCACCGTAGCACATACCCACCCCAATGTCTATCACCCAGCCACCCCATCCCTCCCACCCCCGACCACTCCAGTAACACTCAGTTTGTTCCTGAGATTAAGAATTCCTCATATCAGTGAGGTCATATGATACATGTCTTTCTCTGATTGACTTATTTCACTAAGCATAACACCCTCCAGTTCCATCCACGTCATTGCAAATGGCAAGATCTCATTCCTTTTGATGGCTGCATAATATTCCATTGTGTATATATACCACATCTTCTTTATCCATTCATCTGTCGATGGACATCTTGGCTCTTTCCACAGTTTGGCTATTGTGGACATTGCTGCTATAAACATTGGGGTGCATGTACCCCTTCATGACCCAAACATTCTTGAGTAGAGTGGTCTTTAGCTTCCAAGTGTTTGAATTTCTTCCAAATTTTTTCTTGTGATCAAGTTCCAGTTTTAAAGCATTGTAGTCTGAGAATATGCAGGAAATAATCTACAACTTTTCGTATTGGTTGAGATCTGATTTGTGACTCAGTATGTGGTCTATCCTGGAGAAAGTTCCATGTGTACTTGAGAAGAATGAGTATTCTGTTGTTTTAGGGTGGAATGTTCTTTATATACCTAGGAGGTCCATCTGGTTCAGTGTGTCATTCAAAGCTCTTGTTTCTTTGTTGATTTTCTGTTAGATGATCTGTCTATTGCTGAGAGTGGAGTATTGAGGTCTCCTACAATTAACGTATTGTTATCAATATGACTCTTTATTTTGGTTAACAGTTGGCTTATATAGTTGGCTGCTCTCATGTTGGTGGCAAAGATATTTACAATTGTTAGATCTTCTTCTTGGATAGACCCTTTAAGAATGATATAGTGTCCTTCTGTGTCTCTAACTACAGTCTTTAGTTTAAAATCTGATTTGTCTGATATAAGAATTGCTACTCCAGCTTTCTTTTGAGGTCCGCTGGCATGGAAGATGGATCTCCATCCCTTCACTTTCAGTCTGGATGTATCTTTAGGTTCAAAATGAGTCTCTTGTAGACGGCATATGGATGGGTCCTATCTTTTTGTCCAATCTGAAACCCTGTGCCATTGTATGGGAGCATTTATACCGTTCATGTTGAGAGTGATTATTGAAAGATATGAATTTATTGTTATCAAGTTGCCTGTCAAGACCTTGTTTTTATAGATTGTCCCTGTAAATTTCTGTTGTATATCACTCTTGGGGTCTTTCTCCTTTTATAGAACCCCCCTTAATATTTCTTGCAGGGCCGCCTTAGTGGTCACATATTCTTTCAGTTTCTGCTGGTCTTGGAAGCTCTGGATCTCTTCATCCATTCTAAATGACAGCATTGCTGGATAAAGTATTCTCGGCTGCATGTTCTTCTCCTTTAGTACCCTGAATATGTCTTGGCAGGCCTTTCTGGCTTGCCAGGTCTCTGTGGATAGGTCTGATGTTTTCTGATGTTCCTCCCTCTGTACGTAAGGAATCTCTTCTCCCTAACTGTCCTTAAGATGGTTTCCTTGGTTCTAAGATTTGCGAGTTTTACTATTACATGCCGGGGTGTTGGCCTGTTTTCCTTGATCGTGGGAGGGGTCCTCTCTGCCTCTAGGACGTGAATGTTTCATTCCTCAGATTACAGAAGTTCTCAGCTATGATTTGCTCAAATATATCTTGGAGTCCATCTCTCTCTCCAACCCCTTTGGGATTCCAATAATTCTGACATTGGATCGCTTCATGGTGTCACTTATTTCTCTGATTCTATGTTCATGGATTCTGAGTTGGTTTTCCCTGGCCTCCGCTTTTCCCTTTTCATCTATTAAATTTGTCTTCCAGGTCACTAATTCATTCTTCTGCCTCACTTACCCTAACTGTTAGATTATCTAGATTAGATTGGATCTCATTGATAGCATTTTTAAGTTCTGCTAATTCAGCTTTCATTTCTGCCTTTAGAGACTCTATGTTGCCATTAATTGATTTCTCCATTCTAGCTATTGTCTTCACAATTGCTAGCCTGAATTCCATCTCTGACATCTTGGTTATATCTGCATCCATTTGTAAATCTGTGGCATAAGTCATAATCTCTGAGTCTTTTTTATTTTGGGGGCTCCTCCTCCTAGTGATTCTGTTGAGGGGTGGTTGAGGGAATGTATAGAGTCCAAATTATTGACCACAACTGAAGCAAGATGCACCTGTTTTCTAGGGACCTTAGGGTTGCTGGCCTCTTGTTCTCCCAGCCTGTCTTCTGGGGGAGGGGCCTGCCATGCTGTTACTCAGGCAAACCTGTTTGGGCAGAATTTCTCCTGCCCCTCTCTGGTGAGGAATGGGCTTAGTGGGAACTGTTTTTTGGAGGCTTTTGTTCTCTGGCGGCTTTCCCTGGCAGCTTTCCACATACCTTCCGAGAGTCAGAGCAGAAGAGACCATTTTCAACCCTCTGCCTCAGAGCAGAGAGATCACAGTCTGTTCTTCGGTGAGTTCTCCAGGCCACAGTCTCTCCATTTCTGTCTGTGCTGCTATAAACTGCAGTGTCCTGGATTGTGTGCCCCTCTGCAGCATTCCCAGTCCTGCCTCCAGGTCGGGGTACGTCTCTGCCCTTTGTGCCTCTAAGATTGCCAGCCACCCACAGTTCACATGCGCAACCCCACCGCTCCAGTTTCCATCTAAAATCCTTTCCCCACCAGTACCTGTGCCTGGTCCCCAGTGTGGGAGGGTAATGCTCACCAGCGGTGTAGGATCCCCACAGACAGGCTCCCTCCCACTGCCATTTATCCTCTGATATCTGCCCGTGGAATCACGGCTCCCCACTTCATACCTTGAAACCAACCACCTGCGATATTCTTTTTGTAGAGATCCAGATCTTCTTACATCTCAGGCTGATTTCATGGGTGTTCAGAGTGGTCTGGTAGATATCCAGCTCAATTCCCAGGACCAGTTGGTAGGGTCCCCTACTCCTCTGCCATCTTTTTTAAACACCAAGGACTCTTTTTTTTTTTTTAAGATTTTACTTATTCATTAGAGAGAGAGAGCACAAGTGGGCTGAAGGACAGAAGGGCACCAAGCTGGGAGCCCAACACGGGGCTTGATCCCAGGACCCTGAGATCTTGACCAGAGCCAAAGGCAGATGCTTAACCGACCCGAGCCATCCAGCACCCCAAGTTAAGGACTTCTTTTGTCTTGCTGTTTTTAAGTTTTTTTTTTCTTGATCAGTATCTTTTGCAAATTTTATTACCATATGTCTTGGTGTTGGCCTGCTTTTGTTGATATTGATGGAAGTTCCCTGTCTCCTAGATATGAATGTCTGTTTCCTTCCCCACTTTTTGGCTATTATTTCTTGAAGTAAATTTTCTGCCCTCTTATCTCTCTCTTCTTCTTCTGGAACTCCTGCAATACAAATGTTATTATGTTTGATGGAGTCACTGAGCTCCTTAAGTCTATTCTAGTGTTGTACAATTCTTTCTTTTGTTTAGCTTCATTATTTTCCATTATTTTGTGTTCTAGATCACTAATTCATTCCTCTGCTTTCTCCAGCTTGCAATTCATTGCATCAAACCCATTTCCAGTATTATTTATTGTATTCTTCATCTCTGATTCTTTTTTAACTCTTTTATCTTTGTTGTAAGGGTCACTGATGTCTTCTATTCTTTTCTCAAGTCCAGTGGGTATCCTTATGATTGTTGCTTTAAATTCACCATCAGGCATATTACTTTTATCTATTTCACTTAGATCTCTTTTTGTAGCCTTATGTTGTTCTTTCATTTGGGGTAAATTCCTCCATCTTGGTATTTTGTCTAAGTCTCTGCCTTCTTCTCTGTGTTAGAAAAGCCTGTAATGTCTCCTGCTCATGAAAGTAATGGCTTTATGAAGAAGTCATGTAGTGGCCAGGGTATGGCACTTCAGGGAGTGTCTGTGGTGTGTGCTGTATGCATTCTGCTATTGTATTTTGGCTGCTCTATTCCTCAGGCCAGTCATCTGCAGTGGCCCTTCTTGCCTGCTGTGGACAGTGTTTGGGCCCTGGCCTGAATATGGTGACTTTTAACTAGCTGTGCTCTGGTCTGCTTGTGAAATGAGACCTGACACCAACTCCACCAGAACTGAGGCCCTGCAGAACTCTCTGGTTGGGAGATGTGGTGTGGGCAGGGGTTTATGCTGGTCTTCTGGGGGAGGAGCCCACCATGCTCAGACTGAGGCAAGCTTGACTGAGAAGGATAGTCCTGGTAGAGCATAGGGTGTTGGGCCTTGGTATAAGGAAGTTGGGAAGCCAGTGTTGGCACTGTACTGCTTCCCATGGGTTGTTCTGTGTTTATGCTGAGGGACAGTGGGGCAAATGGTGGCAGCCAGCTCTCCTTTTCTTGGAGACGTGTCTCTGTGAATGCTCCCTCCTAGGGACATTCTCCAAGAGGAGCAAATGATCTCTCTGCTGTGTGTCCCAGGCATTCTTCAAATTGCTTTTTCCATGCTGTCTGCCCTCATATTGTTTGCCTGCCTTTTCTCCATGAGCAGGACAGTATTTTCAAAATGGTGCTAAAATTCTTACTGTTTTGTAAGAGCATTTTATTTATGAAATATTCCATGATATTGTCATAATTATCACAATATTTCTTGTTTCTTGATCACTATTCTGCTTATAGTGCTTTTTGACATTCAAAACATTTTTAATTTTTAAGTGATGAAATCTACCACCTTTTTTTTTTATTCTTTTCTTTCCAGTATTAGCTGTTCTCCTATATTTTTTCTAGGCTCTTATTGCTTTTTTTGTGAATCTCCTGAATTATTTTTAGTCAATTTCTAGATGCATAGTCCCATGCATATACCTAATTTTACATAAATGATAAAGCATATACTTTTTATCTTAAATTCAGTTCTTTTTTTTTTAACTTTTCCATGTTTGCATGTTTTCCCTTTTAGTCACTTCCTGTCTGTGCTGCATTAGTTCCCTCCCTACATATAGGTAACCTATCTTAACAACTTAATGTGTTTATACCTTCTGCACTCATAAAATGTGTATTCATAAACATATACATGTATCTATATGTATATTTATATCTATATTTTATATATATCCATGCACACACATACACACACACAGAATTATGAAAAGTAATTGTTTATGAAAAAAATCTTCATTTTATATGAATGTTTCTTCACATTGTCTGGTATACCTTTAATTCGTTTTTCTGATGGATGCATAATTTCATAATATGGATGTATCATAATTTATTCAGTATTCACCCTTCAATGTGAATTTATTGTTTTCTGTTTTCTCCCATTGTTATTAATGCTGCAATCTGATGATTGCATGTATTTCTGAACATACTGATACTTTTATTCTATAGGATAGATTCTTAGGGGTGACATTATTGGCTCTAAGGATGTGCATACTTTTATCTTGAATAAGTGTTGCCAGGCTGATTTTGCCTTCGATATTTTCACTAACAATGCATGTTGCTACAATTTTACCTCACATTCATCCCAGCAATAGGTATTGCTGCCCTTTTTAATTTTTACCAGTTTAATAGGATTAGTGATACTTTATTTTTAACTTAATTTCCATTTCCCAGGCTATTAGTGAATTTGAGCATTGTTTTTTATTTATGTTTGTTGGCTATGTTAATCTGTTCTGTGAATTTATTCATATTCTTTTCTCATTTTTCTGTTGTATGTTTCTTTGTTGTCCATTTATATGGGCTACTTGTATATTCAAATGATTCAATATATACAGATTTTCTTAGGGATAAAATTTTTACATGAATTATTATACATATGTAATGCCTTTGATTTATATTATATTTATATTAATATCGTTTCAACAAATACATCAGCTAGATAACTCATTTAAAAAGAAAAACAGAACTTTAGCCTGTTTATTCAGTGGTTATCTAAGATTATCTGACTGAATGCATATAAATCAAGACTTTGGCTTTTGAACAGATGCTGGTGATATAAAGATGAATGATGAGAAAAAAAAAACCTGCATGGGTATTAGACTTACTTTTTAATGTCAAAATGGATAGGCAAGACAGAGTTAATGTGTGGGTTTTCCCACTGAAGTTTTAGGGTTTCTTTTTAGTTCTCCCCTATTCATCTTAAAATCTCTTGTTTAGGAAGTTCTCATCCTTTAGTGATTTGAATATTGGCCAATTATATCCAAAACATAAGAACATGAATGCTCAATAACTCCAATTAGGGTGCTTCTCAAGTGAATTTGATTGTTCTTCCTTAATGGGTAATATGAGGCAAAGAGACAGATCTGGCTGGTCTGTCTCCTTGAAGATAGAGGTGGGCATAGTAGGAGAGTATCTCTTATTTGGGGTCTCTGTACTGGGCCAGGGCAACTGAGGATCTTGCTCTGTTGGGATTGGCTTTCCAAGGTCAAATTTTGGAGAGTGAGTCCAAATTAAATTATTGCTAAAGTTGTTTAAATGAAGGACAGTAATTGAGCAGTGGAGCCAAAATGAATTTTATAACCAGAAAACCTTAAAATAAGGGACAACATCCTGGGTAGATTCTATTGATATAGTGCACAGACTTGTTTTTTTTTTTTTTTTTTAATTCTCATCTTGTATCCCTTCCTTTGAACAAACTGAGTTTATTTAAAGCATCTGGGAAGGACATATAAGTTCTTTAAGGTCAACAATCGTAAATATTCCTTATCTCTGATTCTTCATATGCACAAGAGTTTTTATCATGTTAGGTTCAAGAAATAAATGTTGAACTAGAAAGAAGTCTCTCTAAGCACATTGTCCAACTTCAGTCTGGCCATAGGGCTACTTGCCTATTCCATTATACTTCTCTCTTTCTGTTCTCTTAGCTGGGTCTCCCCAGGATGTATGTTAAAATGGAGAAGAAACAGGTGCGCCTTAGTTTATCAAAGCTGGCATAGGAAGTCATGGATAATATCCTCTGAAGCAATAAGAGTGATATTCTTATGTGACCGGTACATTGGCTCTGGAAACAGAAGTTTCAAAAAACACTTAAAGCAATGGATGCATCACTGGGATACTGATTTCAGTGGATTATATATGTGCTAGTACATTTATTTAACCAAAAAATTGGAGATTTAACTCAGTGTTCTGTATTTTTTTTTTTTAGTAGAATCAAGTCACAATCTTTTGAAGTCTTTTTAGACATAAGAAAAAACCTGGTAGCATAAAAATGAAAATTTCAGGGCAAATAGCCATTAGATTGGGTATTTTAAAGACAGGTAGGCATCAGATGACTTTTGGCTGCAAAATGTCAGTGATACTTTCATGCCAAGGAGGTATCTGCCACCCCCAGTAGAAGGTTCCACAAAGAAGGGCACTATTATACACTTAGTGTCTAGAACAGTGCCTGGCACAGGAGGACTCTTAACGAACTATAATACTGTATAGAATTTTTAACTTTATTTTTCTGTAAATCCACATGATGTTAGTATTAAGCTTTGAATCTGCTGAGAGGCAGAAAACATTATCTTCTCAGTTCTGGGTTTTCTCAAAGCATTTTTGCTTTACATTTAATCACTCCCACACTTTTGCTCCACTATCCTTTTTTTCTCAGAGGGAACAATTCCCTGATGCGTATATTTTGTCAGAGGATCTCAGTGAAAGTAGAGAGACTGTGTAATATTGTACATCACTGTGTTGAGGACAGTGCCTCAATGATTACTGGTAGATTGAATGATATTGGTAGGGGAGACATGCAGGGAAGCATCATGATCATCAATCAGCATTCACAATGAGAATTCCTGTGTGATATTTCCTTTCTAATCTTTGAGAATCCGCACTCCTTTATGTCGGCATATGCAGCTGAGATGCATGTTTCTACTTCATCTTTACCTATAAGGTATGCTCTACCATCTGCTCCTCTTCCTCATTTTAACCATAAAGCTTCTTCACTTAATCTTTTTTTTTAAATCTCCATCAGTGTACCTCATGGCTACAAGAGTAAAAACTGGCAGCACAATGACATTTGGCTGCTTCCTACTTTTCTTGGGGTACAGTGGGATTTAGTGAGGCTGCTCACGCTCTTCTATTGGATATTCCTTTACCAGTGTTTTTATTTTATTCTCTTGTGCCCTATTGATGCCAGGGAATATCTTTAAAGACTTAGGATTGAGAAAAGGATGCAAGTTTAAGTGATTTTTGGCAAAGTTTCCTTTTCTCTTCTTTTATTCTTTTTCTCTTGCTCTTTAACATGAGTGTTTTGGACAGAGGTGGAGTGGATAACTGGAAAGAAATATATTCCATTTGACTGCATAGTCTTTTAAATCTTTCCAGTCTTACACCTGGATGATTGATAGCTTTTGAACTTAAAAACAAGAATAAAGTGTCTTTGCTCTCTGTTGTTATGTCCTCTGGAAGTTCTGGAAGCCTCTAATGCAACAATTCAAATGTAGGATGGTTAGGGTAAAAAGGATATGCAAGGAAAACCCATTATTAATAAGTCCCTCTGTCCTTCTGCAACAGATGCAGAAAGATTTGCTGCTTTGATGGAAGATATCCTGTAACTTGAATTTTAATGTCTGGTTTGCTGCAGGAAAATTTGCTATGAGGAAAAGAGGATGGTAGATAGAAATCTCTTAATTAGCTTTTAAAAAACAAGAAAGTACAAATAAAGTGAAGCCTGAATATCAACCACAGTTTTTTCCCCCAGTTTTATTGAGTTATAATTGACATAAAGCACTAAGTTTAAGGTTTATAGGATAATAATGACTTATATATATTGTGAAATGATTATTACAATAAGTTTAGTTAACATCATCTCATATAGTTACCAAAAAATGAAAAATGAAAAATGTCTTTTTTCCTTGTGATGAGAACTATTAGAATTTACTCTTAACAACTTTTCAATAATGCCATATAGCATTGTTAGCTATAGTCGTCCTATTGTGCATTATGTCCTCAGTACTTTTTAAACTTATAACTGGAAGTTTGTACCTTATGAAAAGTTTGCTTTTAAATATACTTGTGAGGGTGCCTGAGTAGCTCAGCTGGTTAAGTGTCTGCCTTTGGCTCAGGTCATGATCTCAGTATTTTGGGATCAAGCCTGCATTGGCCTCCCTGCTCAGTGGGGAGCCTGCTTCTCCACCTCTCTCTGTCTCCTGGCTTGTGCTCTCACTCTCTCTCTGTCAAATAAATAAAATCATATATATATATATGTACATATATATATATATTTGTGAAAAATTCTGCATATCTGACCTCTCAATCCAACTCAGTAGTCTGATATTTTTTACTATGTGGTAATATTTCTATACTTTCAATTATTGCTATAAAATAAGTTAGAGGTGGTGGAAAACTGAGATTGGGATTTTATCACATGTACTATGACACTTCATCGTATTTAACATAATTTTAAGTGATTTGTTTTCTACTGCCCTGTCTTTAAACAGTGTATTTGCAATCAAGATCACTTTATAAAAGTAAGGTCTTTAGCATTTCTGGTGGAACATGGACATACAGTGTCACTCCTTTGTCAAAGCCTCCCAGTGTCTTCCCACTCAAGTATAAGCTAAGTTCCTTGTGATTGCCTGTAGAGCTCTACCAGTCATGACTTTAGTTATCTCTCTGATTTAATCGTACTACTCTACTACTCACTCACACCTGTCTGGCTTCCCTAGTCTCCTCACTGATCCTTAAACACATAGAGCCTTGATTTCTTTGACTTGCTTTGTCCTTCAGGAGTAGCCTGAAATTCTGTTTTTCTAGATATCTGCATGGGAAGGGGGTGAACACTTTCAAGTTTTTAATGTTACCTTTTCAAGTGAGTCTTACCCCATTCTATTTAAAATAACCTACCCAGCACTCCCTGTTACCATTCCTTGCTTTGTTTTTGTTCAAGCACTTGTCATCATCTATCAGAGAAACATTATTGCCTAGCTGTTAAGAGAAAGCAGTCTACAGTCAGACCCTTTGGCTTTGAATGCAGGCTCCACCACTTACTGACTGGACAACT
The DNA here is from genome assembly GCF_009762305.2 of Zalophus californianus. Classification (NCBI taxonomy): domain Eukaryota; kingdom Metazoa; phylum Chordata; class Mammalia; order Carnivora; family Otariidae; genus Zalophus; species Zalophus californianus. Next base: position 46,970,132 of record NC_045605.1, read on the forward strand.
TGGGTAAATTATTTAACCCCTTAGATCATAGTTTCTTCCTCTAAAATGGGAATCTTATAAGAATTAAATGTCTATATTTGCTCTCTCAATGAAATGTAAACTTCATAAGGGAAAAGATTTTTGTCTATTTTGTTTATTTCCCTTTCCTCAAAACCTAGAATTTTATCAATCATTTGTTGAGAATTTTAGTTCTGTTATTTTAGCTTATAGCATTTTTTCCCCCCTAAGAACAAATATACTAAAATTAGCTCTACCTTCTTAGCTAGGGCCATCTTAATCTTCCATGAGAGGCCACTGTATTTTTAGAATAAGTGCATAGTGCAAGTGACAGCTGATTGAATGACTCACTCATCCATTAATTCTTTTGTTTTAAATATTTATTGTTGAAGCTACTGTATTTTGTTAGGCTCTGTGCTAGATACATTCATTGGGAGACACTAAAATTAAAATATATTTTTCCATTAACCTTGACCTCAAGGAGTTAGTTTTTTAGTTGAGAGTCTGGACTTTTTTTTTTTTTTTATGTTATGTTAATCACCATACGTTACATCATTAGTTTTTGATGTAGTGTTCCATGATTCATTGTTTGCATATAATACCCAGTGCTCCATTCAGTATGTGCCCTCTTTAATAACCATCACCAGGCTAACCCATCCCCCCACCCCCCTCCCCTCTAAAATCCTCAGTTTGTATCTCAGAGTCCATAGTCTCTCATGGAGAGTCTGGACTTTTAAGGATGAGTCTGTGAGGATGGCGACTGAAGCTCTGACTTTGTATTCAAACAAATGTGGGTTTATATATATCACTCCTGCCATTCGTGAACTATATGACCTTGAATAAGTTATTCAATCATTCTAAACTAATCAGTAAAGCAGGAATAATATTTGTACTTATTTCAGAGGGCTTTGAATTCATTAAGTGAGATTTTTTAGATATGTGCTTAATATAGTGCCTGAGACATAATAGGCACTCAGTAATTCTTATCTGCTATCATTATTGCCTTAACTGCCTTGAAGAATGCATAGGGTGCGTAGAAGTAGGCAAAAAGGGCATTTCAGGCAGAGAGAACAGCTTGAATTATGTCAGAGTAGTGATGAGGCATGGGGTGCATGTGGGAAATTACTAGTTCTGTTTGACTGGAGTGTAGAACACATTAAAGTAGGTAGGGAAAGTAGGAAGATCAAAGTTTGGTCATGTAATTCTTCATGAAGTAACCCCTGGTAACACCTTGACATATTTCCTTCTATCATCTCTCTTTATACAGTGTAAGTTTGTGTGAAAGATTGTTTATTATAGAATTGAGATTAGAAATACAGATAATACTAAACATCTATATAGTGCTACTATGTGCCAGACACTGTTCTAAATATTATACATGTATTTAATCCCTATTGCTTTCCTTCTGGGTCTTTCTAACAGATCTGTGATTGGTTTTAAGAAAGAAAAGAACAACGGCAATAACAATAACTTACTCTGAAGTATTCCCAAGATAGTATGTATCTCCCTGTATAAAATAATCCTGGTTTGATGCTCCATAGCTGGTCATTTGGCAGTACTTCCCCAATAGTCTTCTTCTAATATGACTATATCTGATTCAGTCTACTTCCATTTTTATAATAGGAGTTATTTTTTGGAGTACAGATTTCTTTAGAACCTTTCTGTTATCTAAAGGGGAAAGGAGAAGTTGCCTAGAGTATGTTATCCATTACAAAGATTTTTAAGAATTAAGTTTATGTTCTTCTATATTGGTTGTCCCTCTGACTCTTATTTGGTGGTATAGTCTTTCCATATATCCACTTTCCAAAAAGATGGAGGAAAAAACCTCTTTTTCATCTCCCCAGCCCTGCCTCCCTCTTCCCCTCCCCCCCACATTTCCAGGGGAAATCTTTTATTTTATTTTTATTTATTTTTTAAATTTAATTTAATTTTATTATGTTAGTCACCATAAAAAACATCATTAGTTTTTGATGTAGTGATCCATGATTCATTGTTTTCGTATAACACCCAGTGCTCCATGCAGTATGTGCCCTCCTTAATACCCATCACTGGGCAACCCATCCCCCCAACCCCCTCCCCTCTAAAACCCTCAGTTTGTTTCCCAGAGTCCACAGTCTCTCATGGTTTGTCTCTCCCTCTGATTTCCTCCCCCTTTCATTTTTCCCTTCCTTCTCCTAATGTCCTCCATGCTATTCCTTATGTTCCACAAATAAGTGAAACCATATGATAATTGACTTTCTCTGCTTGACTTATTTCCCTTAGTATAATCTCCTCCAGTTCCAACCATGTTGATGTAAAAGTTGGGTACTCATCCTTTCTGATGGCTGAGTAATCTTCCATTGTATATATGGACCACATCTTCTTTATCCATTCATCTGTTGAAGGGCATCTCAGCTCTTTCCACAGTTTGCCTATTGCAGACATTGCTGCTATGAACATATTGGGGTCCATATGGCCCTTCTTTTCAACTACCTCTGTGTCTTTGGGGTAAATACTGAGTAGTGCAATTGCTGGGTCATAGGGTAGCTCTATTTTTATATTATATATTTTATAGATATATTTTATATATCTACTTATATCTATACATATCTATATCTATATATATTTTGAGGAACCTCCACACTGTTTCCCAAAGTGACTGTACCAACTTGCATTCCCAACAGTGTAGGAGGGTTCCCTTTTCTCCACAACCTCTCCAACATTTGTTGTTTCTTGCTTATCAATTTTTGCCATCCTAACTGGTGTAAGGTGGTATCTCCATGTGGTTTTGATTTGAATTTCCCTGATGGCTAATGATGTTGAACATTTTTTCATGTGTCTGTTAGCCATTTGTACGTCTTCTTTGGAGGAGTGTCTGTTCCTGTCTTCTGTCCATTTTTTTTTTTTTTGACTTGATTATTTGTTTTTTGAGTATTAGTTAAGTTCTTTATAGATCTTGGATACCAGCCCTTTATCTGTAGTGTCATTTGCAAATATCTTCTCCCATTCTGTGGGTTGCCTCTTTGTTTTGTTGAATGTTTCCTTTGCTGTGCAAAAGCTTTTTATCTTGATGAAGCCCCAAAAGTTCATTTTTGCTTTTGTTTCACCAGCTTTTGGAGATGTATCTTGAAAGAAGTTGCTGTGGCTGATGTAAAAGAGGTTACTGCCTATGTTCTCCTCTAGGATTTTGATGAAGTGTTTCATCCATTTTGAGTATATCTTTGTATATGGTGTTAGAGAATGGTTGAGCTTCATTCTTCTGTATATAGCTGTCCAATTTTCCCAGTACCATTTATTGAAGAGACTGTCTTTTTTCCATTGCATATTTTTTCCTGCTTTGTCGAAGATTATTTGACCATAGAGTTGAGGATCCTTATCTGGGCTCTCTATTCTGTTCCATTGGTCTATATGTCTGTTTTTGTGGCAGTACCATGCTGTCTTGGTGATCACTGCTTTGTAGTATAGCTTGAAATCAGGCAACGTGATGCCCCCAGCTTTGTTTTTCTTTTTCAACATTTCCTTGTCGATTCGGGGTCTTTTCTGATTCCATACAAATTTTAGGATTGTTTGTTCCAGCACTTTGAAAAATATCCTTGGAATTTTGATCAGGATGGCATTGAAGGTCTAGATTGCTCTGGGTAGCATAGACATTTTAACAATGTTTATTCTTCCGATCCATGAGCATGGAATGTTTTTCCATCTTTTTGTGTCTTCTTCAATTTCTTTCATGAGTGTTCTTTAGTTCCTAGAGTATAGATCCTTTACCTCTTTGGTTAAGTTTATTCCAAGGTATCTTATGGTTTTTGGTGCTATTGTAAATGAATCATTTTTTCTAATTTCTTTTTCTACAGTTGCATTGTTAGTGTATAAGAAAGCAACTGATTTCTGTGCATTGATTTTGTATCCTGCCACATTACTGAATTGCTGTATGAGTTCTAGTAATTTGGGGGTGGAGTCTTCTAGGTTTTCCACATAAAGTATCATGTCATCTGCGAAAAGAGAGCATTTGACTTCTTCTTTGCCAATTTGAATACATTTTATTTCTTTTTGTTGTCTGATTGCGGTTGCTAGGACTTCTAGTACTATGTTGAACAAGAGTGGTGAGAGTGGGCATCCTTGTCATGTTCCTGTTCTTAAGGAAAATGCTTTCAGGGGAAGGCTTTTAAGGCAGAGGGAAATGACCAGCATCAGCCTCTCTGCTCAATCCTCTGTCTATAACCTACTAAGAAAGAGAGTACTCTGTTGATATTAGAATTCTTGGGTCTGGGTTGAGAGTAATTATTCAATAGGCAGGGCTTCATCCCTTCAGATTGTCAGAGTCCTAGACAAGAAAAGATCCCTGCTATTTTCAGCCCTATAAAGCTGAAAGATCTAAGATCTCCAACTGAAGATCCTGTTATTTAAGCTCTCCTTGCTCATTGTCTGAGTCCATTTTTTATAGTCATAGCTTATGAAAATTGTCATTTTCTGGCTGATTCACCAAACTTCAGTTCTTAGGATAATAGCATGCATTTTTTAATTTATTCTATCAGTATTTATTGAGTTTATATTATGTCAGGTATTAGATATATATCAACAAATAAACATTTCTTCTTTCCTGGTCCTTATATTCTAGTGGAGGGAACAAACAGTAAATAATTATCAAAATTAAATAAAGTATATAATATGTGATGACTGGTATGGGAAAAATAAATCTGGTTGAAAGGCATTAGGAATGCTGGTTACAAGAGGTAGCAATTTTAATTGAGTGGTCATTGTAGGTCTCAATAAAGCTGATACTTGAGCAAAACTTGAAGGATGTAAGGGAATTATCCATGAGATTATCTGGGGAAGACCATTCCAGGCGGAGGGACTAGCCAGTATATAGGTCCTCTATGGGGAGCATATCTAGTATAGTCAAAGAATACTGAGGGCAAGTCTGTTTGGCTGTAGCCAAGAGAACAAATGAAAGAAGAATAGAAGGTAAGTTCCAAGAGATAAGAGGGGGCCAGATTATGTACAACCTTATAGGCTATTGGAAGGATTTTATTTTGAGAGAAATGAGAAACCATTGGAAGGTTTTGAGCATATGAATGACTTGGCCTGACCTTCCCAAAAGGCATGGAAAATCTCTTATTTTTAGAAATGAGAAATATTTTATTTTTACCTGGATTGGCTTGACTCATCATTAGTTTTCATAGGCTTCTTTATTGTAGCTATATGTTTAGTGTATATTGAAGTGGATAGCAAGGACAATGGGGTCATTGTTTTGGATTCTGTGAAGTCCCTATAGTGTGCCTCCCAATGATAGTTTTCTCCCTTGAAACAAAATCAGATGAGTTCCCAAAGAAAAACGTTGACATTGTTTTAATAGTATGTAGTATTAGAGACCTGGAGATCAAGGTTTAGTCTTTTCTTGTCTAGAAAGAAAATGACATTTACCTATTTGCATTCACCCTGCAATCATTTTAAATATAAGCTTCACCTGCTAGTTCTTAAAATTTCATTTTAGGTGCCTAGAGGGAGAGATCTCTCTTTTCACTTCATCAGCATATGTGATAAAATTCTAACTGCTTAACTTAAATTCTGATTTATAGAAGGTTTTTAGAAAATGTAAATCAAAAAGTTTTCTGTTGCTTCCTTACAGTATTTTTTACCTCTAATAGGCCATTGATATAACAAGGTGGCAGCAGCAAAGTCATAATAGAGCTATTCTGTGTTGTTGAGGTTTTGAAACAAGATGGAAAATATTCACTCAGCCTTTATTTTAGAAATATATCAAAGACATTACTTGTTTTAAAACAAACAGATAGGGGTGCCTGCGTGGTGCAGTCGCTAAGTGTCTGCCTTTGGCTCAGGTCATGATCCCAGGGTCCTGGGATCAAGCCACGCATCGGGCTCCCTGCTCAGCAGGAAGGCTGTTTCTCCCTCTCCCTCTGCCCCTGCTTGTCTTCCCTCTCTCACTGTGTCTCTTTCTGTCAAACAAACAAACAAACAAACAAATAAATAAATAAAATCTTAAAAACAAAACAAAACAGATAATCCAAGGTTTGATTTTTTGCTTGTTTCTAAGGTATATTTTCCTGAGCTATAAGTGATTTATCTCTCTCTTCTTTACTGTTCTATATTGAGGCATATATCACTCTCCTACTAGCCACCAAAACTATATTAACTGATTTGTAGCTCCCAGTTATGGTGAATTTTTTGCTTAACTATCTTTTATTCTTTTGTGAAAGAAATGGACATAGCATCCTCCCCACTTCTGCTTTAAGAATTTATGTATATTAGTCATTTTTTCCCACAGAGCTTGAGTTGCTGTGCTGAAAGCTGCAACTCTGACTTGGTAACAAAAGGAAAGCATTCTTTTATTACTGAACTATTATTGAACAGTGTTGCAGTAGCAGCACTGGGCCAGGAATGAGGTAGCTTGGCATAATGCAAAAATGAAGAGTCATCTGAGAGCTCTGTGTTTGAATTTTGTTTTTTCCATATGCTAGTTATGTGGCCACAACCAAATTTCTTAACCTCTCTGAACTTCAATTTCTTTATTTGTAAAATGTTAAAATAATAATAGTTAACCTCGTAAAGTTGTTTTGAAGGATGAATAATATGTAAGGTATGTAAAGTGCTTAGTACAGTTCCTGAGTCTAGTAGATATGCCATAAATAGCAGCTATATTGATAATGATCTTGTGGAAAGGACTTCCAAATCTCTGAGTCTTACTTCCATCACCAGTAAATGGAGAAAAAAAACTACCTGTTGGGGAGAATCAAATGTAAAGATGTATATAAGAAGGCTTTGAAAACTGAATTTTATCAAACTGCATTATATTAGAATGTATGGTAAAAGAGGATTGTATTTTCCTATTTCATCATTCTTTCCTGGGAATTCAGATCAAATATCAGATGGGAAAGCAGTTTGCAAAGCAAAAGCATTATGTGAATGTAGATAATCTCATCATCATTATTGTACAGCATGCAAATACCTTCCCACATACCTATTGCTGTTACTTGGAATTCTTTCCATGGATATTTTGGGGGTGCTGAAGAAGAGAAAGAATAACAGTAGACCCTGGTAGAATGTTCATGCCTGCTGTAGGGCAGTATCATACTGCTGTCAGTAGGCTTTTGAATGAGCTTGTCAGAGCTCCATATTGACATTTAAATAAGAGCAGTGTCTTTTTTTTTTCCATTTTTTTAAATTTATGCTTTTTTGAGAGAGTGGGAGGACAAGAGTAATTAGGTGGCCCAGGGAACCTGGGTGATGGTGGGAGGGAACTACTTGATGATGAATGGGAGTGAATTGGCAGAGACGTGGAATAGAGAAAAGAGGCACGCTCATGGAGAGGAACCTTAAAGCACAAGTGAATGGTCTCAAACAAGATTTAACTACCAGTTAATTTTTTAAAATTACTCTAGTTTGGCAAGAGGCACAAAAATTAGGTCTTATAAAGAATGATGAAACTGTCCTCCCTTCCACTCCCTTCCCTTTTCTCCCCTACTTTCCCCTCCACTTTCTAATGCTTTCCCTTCCATTGTCACTTATAGAATATCAGCTATGTGTCATCATCTCTGTGTGGTGTCTTTAAGCCACCATGCACCTTTGCACACATTGGCTGGTGTGTAGAAGTGAACCTTAGGAATGTGGTCTTCTTTCCTAGCCTCAGTTCTGCCCAGCTGTCTTTGACATGTTCCTTTCACTTGGTGTCTTCTTCCAATCTTCTAGTTCCTGACATGGATACTAATCATTTTCTTTTCCTTGGACTTGATATCTTTCTTTATGTCAGTTGCCAAGATGAGGAAGACCAAGGCTCTTGATTGGCTCTTATACTTAGTAGGAGGAACAGTGTTTCATATATATAGACCATTATATAGTTTAAAAATATAACTTATCTTGGTTGATTCTCAAAATGGCTTGGTGAGCCAGATAGAGTTGATGTCACTATCCATATTAGAAATGAAGAAGCTGGGATAAAAAACTTGTCCAGGATTATATTGTTAGAAAGTGACAGGAGTCAGGGGTTTGACATTAAGCCAAGAATTCCTCCACTACACTCTCAGAGAAAAAGGCTAATTTTCATTAAGGATATTAGGGATGGTTTCATGGCCATGTGGCTCTAGCACTGGGCTTTGCATGATGCTTAAGACTTGGGTGGAGGAGACAGATATTACAGGAAGAGGAAACTGCATGAGCAAAAGCTTGGAAGAGTGATAAAACCTGCTACTTACAAATGAAGTCTGGGCTAGGCACTTTCAATGTGTTACCTCCTAATCTCCATAGCAATCCAGCAAGGTAAGTATTTTATTGATTGATTGCTCACCTTGTTTTAAATAGGATTTGAGATGGTAGGTAGGTATTATTTTTAATTTGTAAAAGATGAAACTAAGCCTAAGAAAAGTTGAGTAACTTGATCAAAGTCACAGAGTAAAATGTGCTGTCATGGGGATTAATAAACATGTGCCTGACATCCCATGGCCCTTCCCAGGTAAAATGGGACAGTCTTTAGGAATAGTGAGTAGTTAGTAGTCAGTAGTCAGGTTTAGCAGACAGGGAAGCCAAGAGTTATAAGACTGATTAGGTGATATCAGCTGTCTGATTGAGAGCTTTACTTACAATATGATAGAGTTTAGACTTTGTTCTTTAGGCAGTTGTGAGCCATAGAAAGTTTCTGTGCAAGGAAGCGGCATTATCAGCTCTGCTGAGGAAGATTAAGCTGGCAGCATCATGCATGATAAATCAGAGAAGGGAGAAACTGGTGGCAGGGAGACCAATTAGATGGCTGTCATACTAGGAAATATTCAACTGGGTACCTGAAGAGGTACCCAGGATAGAAGGATAATATACATTATCCTTCTTTAGGATACGAAATAGTGGATTTTTCTTTGCAGGTATCATTTCTCATGGATAGTAACTTGATTTATAAAGAGGAAATTTAGGTTAAATTTAAAAAATACACCCAAACTAACTTATAAAAGAAAATTCTGATTGCAAAATTAATTACCTAAGGAAGCCTGTAACTTATGGAGCTGGTGGTTACTTTGCTGAGGCTAAATGTTAGCTCAACATTTATCTATGAATAATGTATAGTAATATAGTAATATTTTTCTTTGGAGTACTCTAGCTAACTTTCCAATAATATGATCCAAAATAGTGAGAGTACATTAGTTTTCTACCTACTACTGTTCAAATGTAATGAGATTGGATCACATTCCTGTTTACTAGAAATATTGGACCTCAAAGGATATAATATTGAGATGGTGAAAAAAATTTAACTATAAAATTCCATTAATGCTAATCACTTTGAATTTTCTCTAAGTTTGACCTTCTTCTTCATTTGCAATGCCACTGGTCTAGTTCAGGCTTTCATAGAATTTTCCCAAGAGATGTGGCAACAGGCTAACTGACCTTCATAATCTATCTGAACTCTTTTACCTCAACCTCCACAAGCAAACAGTTTAAAGAGTACCTATTGATCTTCATTGTTTACTGATTGTTGTTCCATTTCCTTAGCATAGCATTTACTTTAGCGTAGCCTTTATAATCTGGCCCAAACTTGAGTTAAGTCTTACTTAAGTCTTGTTCTTGTTGTTTCTTCTGACTGGAATATTTTCCCCTTAGTTTTCATCTGGAAATTTCCTACTTAATCTTCTGAAGGCCTACTTGTTTATCACCAGTCTTCCAATCACCTAGAACAAATTCTTCCCTCCTATGTGCTGCTCAAAGCCTCTGTTAGAGTGTTCATCGTATTATAATAGAACTAGTTGCTCAAATGCCTCACTTGTTAGATTGAGTGTTTCCTGATATCAAGTATTATATTTACTCATGTAGCCACAATATTGTTCAGAGCTTGTTAGGTAGTAAGTATTCAATACATGTTTATTGAGTGGGTGATTGTAGTTACCTTGACGTCAGAGAAAAATATGCTGTTTTGCTAAATATATATGTATTGTATAGAAGCATGTCTTAAAATCTCCTGGTTGACCCTGGAAAAGGTTTCTAGTCCTAGGTAAGATTCCAAAGGAAGTTGTTAGAAGTACAGAAATGAGTCATGGTTGTCCATAGCTCATTCTATCCTTTAACATAATTATTATGTGGCAGAATATGGGACAATTGTGGGCTAACTGATATCATATAGTTCTACAACCTTCACTGTGTATGAAACCTTATTAGCACATTGTATTACTATCAGAGTCAGAGATGCTATTGGGTCAATAGCAGTCTTGGAGAGAATGGTTAGGCTGCAAGGATTATACTGTATCCTGCTGTAGACTTGATTTGGGTTGATTGCTTACCCATTTTGATAACATTTTCTCTTTTAAAAATTAATTTTTTTGCCAGTTTAGCAATTATGCAATATTACATTCCTATTCCTTATTTAACAGGCAGAAAGAATCCTGGCAAAAAAGATAGAGGATACTTCACATTCCATAAAATTTTGCTCCCATAGAGAAAGGAGCTTACATTATATGGAAGTCAATGCAGTTCTCAAAATATTATGGTGAGGGGGTGAGATTTGTTTATATGGTGGAACTATCAATAACTTGATAAAAATGTAACAATGAAAATGTTTCAAAATATCCATACTTTACAAGCTTGATGTGATGCTGCCTATATAGCAATACAATGGATTTAAGGAGGTCTACCTTCTTTAGACCCTGTCCACAGTGGTTTTATATGGAAACCTCAAGAGGACTTGGTATTCTCATCCAGAAGTATATGGTGCTCCCCCAACCCATTTGCAGGGAATTTGTTCTAAGCCTCCTCATGGATGCCTGAAACCACAGATAGTACTGAACCCTATATATACTATGTGTTTTCCTGTACATATCTAAGATTAAGTTTAATTTACAATTAGTCACAGTAAGAGATTAACAATAATAACTAATAATATAATCAAACAATTGTAATATTATACCATAATAAAAGTTATGTGAATATGGGCCCTCTCTCTCACATATACACACTCACAATATTTTTATTGTCCTGTACTAATCATTCTTCTCCTTATGATGATGTAAAATGATAAAATGCCTACATGATGAGATGAAATGAGGTGAATAACAGGCATTTTGACATAGCTTTAGGCTACTACTGATCTTCTGAGGATGTGTCAGAAGTAGGATTATCTGCTTCTGGGTGATGATTGATCGTAGGTAACTGAAACTACAAAAAGTGAAACCATGGGTAAGGAGAGACTATTGTACTCTTCTTGTTTTGAGTAGCTTAGTTTTTTCTTTTTCTTTTAGGAAGCCTGGCACTTTTCACATTGTGTTTAATTATTTGTGAGCAGGCTAGAATTCCCCTACAATATTATGGAGCCAGGAACTGTGCCCTATTTATATGGTTTATGTCCCTTTGGCACTAGTCCAGATTCCTGCATCTAGTAACCAATCAGTAAACATTTGTTGGATAAATAAATGGATCATATTATTGTCTTATCTAAAAGGACCATAGTTTTCACACTATATAGACATATGGAAACAGGGATAGTTGAAATTGGGAGTGTTCCAGAAATTTTCAGATTTATGATTATACAACTTGTAACATTGTCAAAGAACATAATCAGATAGTAGTTCCAGGGTGTTTGGGGGACTAGAAAATCTATTAAAACACTATTTTAATTAAACATTTTCTGAAATGTTCACAGACATTACTATTCTCAGTCATAATTTCATTATTACTTTAGTAAATATGATTTATTTGTAGATAGGCAGCTATGATTGAAAGTAAATAACATAAGATAGATCATGGCTTAACATATGAATAACCCTGCGTTACTTAAGGAGGGAAAGTTGTTTTGTTTTGACATTTATTGTTGTCATCCTCCACAATCTGATGAAAAATGAATCAATGAGTATAACACCAGATATTATACCAGCAGGAAAACCTGAGTTCTCTTGTATAGAGTCTATAAGAGTGAGTCATAAACCCAAAGCCATTAATGGCTTAAGTCATTGAGGCATTTCTTAAAACTAATTTCTTAAAGAAATATATAATACAAAAATCATCACGAGATTTCTTTTTGTTGATGTATAGTAACTAACATAACATAATAAAATAAAATTTAAAAAAGATTTTATTTATTTGAGAGAGAGAGTGAAAGAGAGAACACGAGAGGGTTGGAGGGGGTGCAGAGGGAGAGGGAGAGGGAGAAGAAGACTCCCTGCTGAGCAGGGAGCCTGATGATGTGGAGCTCAATCCCAGGACCCTGGGATCATGACCTAAGCCAAAGGTAGATGCTTAACCAACTGAGCCACCTAGGTGCCCCAAGATTCCTTTATAGTACTGGGATGTTCTATATGTCCACTTGGCTCAGCTATAATAACCAGTTATTTAATTAAACACATCTAGATGTTTCTGTGAAGGTATTCTGTACATGTGGTTCACATCTATAACAGTTGATTTTAAGTAAAGGAGATGGGAATGTTGGTGGTCCTCATGCAATTAGTTGAAGGCCTTAAGAGCAAAAACTGATGTTTCCCAGAGAAGGAATTTTGCATCAAGACTGCAACACTGGGGCCCAGGGTGGCTCAGTTGGTTAAGTGTCTGCCTTTGGCTCAGGTCATGATCCTGGGGTCCTGGGATTGAGCCCTGAGAGGTGGGCTCCCTGCTTGGTGGGGAGCCTGCTTCTCCCTCTCCTGCTCCCCCCTGCTTGTGCATGCTCACTCTCTCTCTGTCAAATAAATAAATAAAATCTTAAAAAAAAAGACTGCAACACCAATCCTACCTGATTTTCCAGCTTGCTGGTCTGTCCTATAGATTTTAGACTTGCCCACCTCTATAGTTGCAAGTCAGTCCCTTAAAATCAGTCTCTTTGTCTCTCTCTTTCCTATTGGTTCTGTTTCTCTAGAGAATGCTGACTAATGTAAGCACTAACCCATTTTAATAATAGGTAATACTTATATAGTGCTTGTTATATTCTAGGAAGTTATTAAGCATTTTACATATATTAAGTCATTTAATTCCCATAACAGTTATACAGGAGAGGTATTACTATTACTCTCTTTTTACAGATGAATGAACAAAAATGCAGAAAGTTTAAATGATTTGCCCTAGGTCAAATAGCTAGTAAGGAGAAGAGCTGGAATTCAACTGTAGGCCGTACATTTTCTAAACCACCCTGCTATATACTTTTTAAAATAATTGATTGTGTTCCTGGACACAAATCACAAAACAAAGTAGATCAAGAGCAGAGCTTCATTTAATTCTTTTTCTTCTCTGTATGTGGTGGATTTGAGGTTCAAACTGGTACCATTATACATGCTAGTGTCCTATCATTAGCACTGTCATGAGCCTATGACATTTATTAAGCCTATTAGCAATACACCAAACTCTTATGTGCACAAACTCATTTAATTCCCTCAATCCTGTGAAGTTGTTTCTACTATATATTTTACAATGTAGTAGAGGATTATGAACTCAAACGCGATTTGCTTTGACTCCACAATATGTGGTCTTGAATCTTTCTGTCTCTTAGGGTATCATGGAATCCTAAGAATTTTGAGGAATCTTATTGTTCAAATAGTCCAAGGACTTTTCCAAAGCAGGATGTTTTCTGTTGAATTCCATTTGATATTCATCCAATCTTATGTGCAATCTCTCTACCATTGCAAAAGTCTGATCAGGTCATCTAAATGTTAACCAGTAGACTAAGGACCAGATTAGATGTATTTTTTGATGCAGTCTGAAGCAAAGAGTGGGGTGGGGCTGGAGTTTATTTACAAGGGAGGAGTTGGAAATCGGGAGACTGAGTAACAAGATGCAAATACAATTGCAACAAAGAAGTAGTAGGCTTATAAAAGAAAGGATCTAAGTGCTTGGGATACTTTAACAGGGCAGCAGCTTCATGGCTGGAATATCAGGTCATTTTAAACAGAGTTTGCTGTTTCCATTAAGGATGTGTTTGTTCTAGCTGTTTGAAATTTCTCCCATAGATGGAATAAAAGTATGCTTTCCTAAAATTCTACCCGTTAGTTGTAATTCTGCAACATAGTGCAAAATACATTCTTTTCCATCAGTTTGAAAGCCATCAATTATTCCCTTGTTCTTTTCCCAGTCTTTCTTACCAAGTGTTTATCTGATATGTAGGCATCACATGGAGCTTTTTGAGAGACATTAGCAGTTCCAGTTATGTGTTATTTAAAACATTAAGAAAATAGGGTGATAAACAGTGAAGTATCTACTCTCATTGTAATGGTGCTAACTGAAAATTATTGGGATGAGGCTTTCTGAAAAAGGGATGATAACAATTCAGTCATGTTTAGTGATGGCCCAGATACCGAAAATAAACTATCCTACTTTACTCATGAGGAACATGTCAGTAAAACAGAAAAAGAGCTCTGAGGAGCCAGAACCAATTCTACACTCTTAGAAATTTGTCAGGATTAAGTAAAATAATGCAAATAAAGTACTTAGCACATTGCTTGTCAGTAAATATTCAAAAAATGAAAGTTATTAAATATAGGGAACAAATTGGTATTGGCAAACACATTCATACTCCTAAGGAATGAAATCTGACAGCTTGATAGTAAAAGAAGGCAGGAAAAGAAAAATAAAATGCAAAAAAAAAAAAAATACAAAAAGCACCATAGTCTGAGACCATTTTGTATATGGTAAATTCACTGAAACAATTATTCTATAAAGAAACAGCTAAGGTTCAAAGTAGTTTAAATTGTTTTAAGTGTGATTGCCTTCAGAGGAAAGAAATATGCATATTTTAGAAAGGCTTCCACACAAAATAAAAACAAAAATTTTATCCTAAAGGATTAAACTCATATGTGGAAAATTCCTCTTTTAAAAATGACTTGTTTCACATGGCTTCAGATAGCCAGGATTTGTTTGGTTTGGGTTGTTTTGGTGTTACTGTGTCAGATTATTTGACAACATTCATTCAACATACATTGGTTAAATGCTTTGTACCAGGATCACTGTTGGTTGTTCTAGGGGATATAGAAATGAGTGACCACGAGGCCAGATCTTTACCCTTTAGAAGGAAAACCCATATCTTAAGCACTGATGTAGCTTGATATCAAGTGCTAACATCGAGATGGATACAAAATTTTATGGGAGCACAGAACAGGTTTATTAAATATGAATTATGTAACTGCTGCCAAAGGAAATCACAAAAAAATCTTATCTAGAACTGAAAGTTCTTGCTCTTTAGAACTCGTAGTACAACACTAAATGACTTTGTTTTCTAACATTTTGCTGGGACTGTGGTAAAATGACTCCGTATGAGGCAAGTATTTCTTCATCACATTGATTGGTTCAGAGTAAATGAAAGTAAAGTGTGCATAAGAAACACTTAAGTAGTCATTTCTTCACTCTATCAACACATTCTTCTTGAGTGCCTAGAATTTCTACTCTGTGCCACATACTAGGGATACAAAGATGAATGAGACTCCATTGTATGTATTGGGAATCAGAGTGCTGGAACCTAGGTGTTCGAGCCAAATGGACTAGGATAGGAATTCTGTGTCCCCTACTTACAGCAATGCGTTTTGAACATGCCCTTCTTATTCAGTACAATGAAGATAGAAATATTTGTTTTGATAGTTGTTTGGAAGGTGGAATTGTAAATGTGAAACACCTAATTTGTTTGGGTTTTGGCACATTGTATGTGCTCAATAAATGGAAGCTATGTAAATGACAGTGAAGCTCATAGTCCACTGGGGGCATGCAGATATACAGGCCGTAATATAATATGATGTCACAAAATAGGGATTGCCCAAATTTGCTGAGTAGGAAACAAAGGCTTCTCAGAAGAGGCAACTTGAGAGAAGTCTTGAAGTAAAGGCAGTAAACAGAGTGGGAGTAGTTTTGAGGAGAAAGAGTAGCATTTGGAAAAGCATAGCATTTGAGAGAGAGCATATCTTTTCTTCTTCTTTTTTTTCCCCCTAGGAACTGCAAGAGTCTTAGCATGGCTAGGACATAGTAGAGCATGGTGCAAAGTTAAGACTGGAGCATAGACAGGATCAGACTGTTAAGAAGCTTGCATCCATCTCTAAGGATTTAGGGAGTGGGAAGGAATGGGAAAATTTTAAGCACAAAATAAAGCAGAAATTCAATGGCAGTAGTCTGGACTACTGGGAAACTATATCCATGAGATATAAAAGAAAGTACTTTCCCTGTGAAGAAGCCCTGTGGCAAATACTGATTTTAGGAGGGAAAGATACCTAGCACCATGTAGTGTAAGAAGGAGCTGCATTCTTGGAGTCCTTGGCAGATTCCATGCAGATAAAATGCTGCAATCTTGGCTTGGCTTTGGTCTTTTTAGCTAAAATGGAGCTCTATCCATAGCAGTGACCATCAACAGTCATTATCTATGGCCTTGGTGAATATTGTACAGCAAAGCTGAGTGTAATCACTTTCAGACAGAAATGTACCTAATGATAGAATATGACTGGCATCCCAAACACCTGTCGTGTCGATTAGTTACCTCTTGTGGCAGCTTTGCAAGGAGAGATTCCCTTGATGTTGCTTTGAAAGGAGAGATTCACAAAAGACAATAAACAAATAGACACTGAGTTATGAGATGGAGTTTCATTACTAAGCTCTGGCTTGGTATCCTACTGAGGTGGGTAGTAGTATGGAGTTTGGAACTCTTCTGCTTATACTAAGCCTAAGGCCTACATAAAAAAGCTGGCGGAACTACTTTTTTGGTATCTTTGTTTTAGGCCTTTATCCTTATCTCAGCCCTTGAGATGTTACTGCTTTGATGATGACAAGAAGGCAGGATTAGATGAACCTAAGGGAAAAATTGTCAAACAAAAGAAAGTATTTCTCCATAAGGCTTATAACATCAAGCTTAAGTTGTACATTTTTACTTCCTTTGTCCTGAGACTTATCCCTGGCTTCTGCTTGGTTTCTAAGGGCCAAGGGGGAAGAAGAACATCTTTCTCTCAAGAAGGTGGAGATTATAGGCTTTTTTTTTTACTGCACTGTACATATGAGATGAGAGACTCTAAACACAGTGAATCCCCCAAAGGGAAAACCTCAAGAGAGACCTTATTTTTTTTTAAGAAGTATTCTAGGGGAAAAAGAAAAGATTTTCTTCATTTATTTGAGAGAGAGAGAGTGTGAGTGCACAAGCAGGGGAAGCGAGAGAGGGAGAAATAGGCTCCCTGCTGAGCAGGGAGCCCAACACAGGCTTGATCCCAGGACTCTGGGATCATGACCTGAGCTGAAGGCAGATGCTTAATCAACTGAGCCACCTAGGTGCCCCAAGAGAGATTTTAAATAAAAAGGCACACAGCATTTGGATCCACTAGCATTTAACTCCTTCCCTCTGCATTCCACCCCTACCATGGCCCATGTGGGTTGGGGTGGGACTGTGTCTAGTGTGAAGAGATTGATGTGTCCCAGCCTCTGGTTCCCTCCCATCTAGAGATCAGTGTAACAAAAAAGTGATGGTCCCTACTTTATTCAATGCTGGTCAGATATTGTGGTCCTTTTGGAACCCTTAGGAAGAAGAGAAACAAACTTGGGAGCATTTGAATGAGAGAGACCAGGAGGTCCAAAAGACACAAAACCATGTCCGTCTCTTGCATAGAAATGTGTATGTCGAGGGCAGAAATTGTATTTCATTCATCTCTATGTTCTATAGCAGAATGCCTGGCACAGTGTAGGAACTTAATAGATGAGAGATTTTTTTAATGAGTGAATGAATAAGGCAATGAATGAATACATCTAAGGAATTTAGAATTTTAATTATTAGGGATGCATAAATCAAAAAATAATATCATGGGGACAAGACAGTCTTGACTTTTCATGTGGAAGAAGATCCTCAAAGGATTGAGGTGTGGAGGCTGGTGGTATAGGCCCAATGAAAGAAATAATCATCTAACAATCAATTTTATTATATTATAATCATGGGTATTCTATTAAAAACTATCCATTAAAAGACAAGACGTAGAATTCTGTTGACAGTGGTCACAGTTACACAACATAAGATAAAAGAGAGATGCTCCTGAGTGCTTTTATTGTGTCAAGCTTATTTAAAGATGTCACATGAATTCACTGTCTTTAATCCTCACAACTACCTATGATGTGGGGTCTGTTATTATCCTCCTTTTAAAAATCAGGAATCTGAGGCAAAGAAGTTAAATAACAGTCCAAAGTTCATATAGCTCTTGGTGGAGGGAGGATTCAAACCCAGAAATACTTATTCTAGGGCCTGCAGTCAGATAAAGGAAGCAGAAAAACCAGAGAATCAGTTTTAGGCACCTTAACACAGTGTTCACTGATATACTCATTCATTTATTCATTCATTAGTTAAAAAAATATTTAAGGGCCTACCTGTACCAGATATATGTTAGATACGGGGAATAAATAAATGAATATAAAACATTTCCTACCCTCAAGGGCTTATCTATTCAGTAGCTGTGAATGTGTCAGATATGCCCTAAAAAATAATGGGGGGAAGGCTAATGTGATTTTTTTATTATTATTTTTTTATTATGTTAATCACTATATATTACATCATTAGTTTTTGATGTAGTGTTCCATGATTCATTGTTTGCGTATAACACCCAGTGCTCCATGCAGTACGTGCCCTCTTTAACACCCATCACCAGGCTAACCCATCCCCCCACGCCCCTCCCCTCTAGAACTCTCAGTTTGTTTCTCAGAGTCCATAGTCTTTTCATGGTTCATCTACCCCTCCAATTTCTCCCTCTTCATTCTTTCTTCCTGCTATCTTCTTCTTCTTCTTTTTTTTTTTAACATATAATAATTTGTTTCAGAGGTACAGGTACAGAATCACAATTCAACAGTCTTACACAATACGCAGCACTCACCATAGCACATACCCTCTCCGATGTCTATCACCCAGGCCCCCATCCCTACCACCCACAACCACTCAAGCAACACTCAGTTTGTTTCCTGAGATTAAGAATTCCTCATATCAGTGAGATCATATGATACATGTCTTTCTATGATTGACTTATTTCGCTCAGCATAATACCCTCCAGTTCCATCCACATTGTTGCAAATGGAAAGATTTCATTGCTTTTGATGGCTGCATAATATTCCATTGTATATATATACCACCTCTTCTTTATCCATTCATCTGTCGATGGATATCTGGGCATTTTCCACAGTTTGGCTATTGTGGGCATTGCTGCTCCTGGGGTGCACATACCCCTTCGATTCCTACTTTTGTATCTTTGGGGTAAATACCCAGTAGTACAATTGCTGGATTGTATGGTAGCTCTATTTTCAACTTTTTGAGGAAGTGCCATACTATTTTCCAGAGTGGCTGCACCAGCTTGTATTCCCACCAAAAGTGTGGGAGGGTTCCCCTTTCTCCACAACCTGCCAACATCTGTCATTTCCTGACTTGTTAATTTTAGCCATTCTGACTGGTGTGAGGTGGTATCTCATTGAGGTTTTGCTTTGGATTTCCCTGATGCCAAGTGATGTTGAGCACTTTTTCATGTGTCTGTTGGCCATTTGGATGTCTTCTTTGGAAAAATGTCTGTTCATGTCTTCTGCCCATTTCTTGATCGGATTTGTTCTTTGGGTGTTGAGTTTGAGAAATTCTTTATAGATTTTGGATACTAGCCCATTATCTGATATGTCATTTGCAAATATCTTCTCCCATTCTGTCAGTTGTCTTTTGGTTTTGTTGACTGTTTCTTTTACTGTGCAAAAGCTTTTTATCTTGATGAAATCCCAATCGTTCATTTTTGCCCTTACTTCCCTTGCCTTTGGTGATGTTTCTAGGAAGAAGTTGCTGCGGCTGAGGTCGAAGAAGTTGCTACCTGTGTTCTCCTTTAGGATTTTGATGGACTCCTGTCTCACGTTTAGGTCTTTCAACCATTTGGAGTCTATTTTTGTGTGTGGTGTAAGGAAATGGTCCAGTTTCATTCTTCTGCATGTGGCTGTCCAATTTTCCCAACACCATTTGTTGAGAGACTGTCTTTTCCATTGGACATTCTTTCCTGCTTTGTCGAAGATTACTTGACCATATAGTTGAGAGTCCATTTCTAGGCTCTCTATTCTGTTCCATTGATCTATGTGTCTGTTTTTGTGCCAGTACCATACTGCCTTGATGATGACAGCTTTGTAATATAGCTTGATGTCTGGAATTGTGAGGCCACCAGCTTTGCTTTTCTCTTTCAACATTCTTCTGGCTATTCGGGGTCTTTTCTGGTTCCATACAAATTTTAGGATTATTTGTTCCATTTCCTTGAAAAAAATGGATGGTATTTTGATAATGATTGCATTAAATGTGTAGATTGCTCTAGGTAGCATTGACATCTTCACAATATTTGTTCTTCCAATCCACGAGCATGGTACATTTTTCCATTTCTTTGTGTCTTCCTCAAATTCTTTCCTGAGTATTTTATAGTTTTCTGAGTACAGATCCTTTGCCTCTTTGGTTAGATTTATTCCTAGGTATCTTATGGTTTTGGGTGCAATTGTAAATGGGATCGAGTCCTTAATTTCTCTTTCTTCTGTCTTGTTGTTTGTGTATAGGAATGCTACCGATTTCTGTGCCTTGATTTTATATCCTGCCACTTTACTGATTCCTGTATGAGTTCTAGCAGTTTTGGGGTAGAGTGTTTTGGGTTTTCCACATAAAGTATCATATCATCTGCAAAGAGTGAGAGTTTGACTTCTTCTTTGCCGATTTGGATGCCTTTGATTTCTTTTTGTTGTCTAATTGCTGTGGCTAGGACTTCTAATACTATGTTGAATAGCAGTGGTGATAGTGGACATCCCTGCCGTGTTCTTGAGCTTAGAGGGAAAGCTCTCAGTTTTTCCCCATTGAGAATGATATTGGATGTGAGTTTTTTTAGATAGCTTTTATGATATTGAGGTATGTACCCTCTATCCCTATCTTCTGAAGAGTTTTGATCAAGAAAGGATGTTGTACTTTGTCAAATGCTTTTTCTGCATCTTTTGAGAGGATCATACGGTTCTTGTTCTTTCTTTTATTAATATATTGTATCACAAGCTGAACCAGGAGAGACGATGGGCTCTGAAAAACAAACTGAAGGTGCTAGAGGGGAGGGGGTTGGGGGGATGGGTTAGCATGGTGATGGGTATTAAAGAGGGCACATTCTGCGTGGAGCACTGGGTATTATGCACAAACAATGAATCATGGAATACTACATCAAAAACTAATGATGTAATGTATGGTGATTAATATAACAATAAAAAAATAAAAAAAATATTGTATCACATTGATTGATTTGCAGATATTGAACCAACCTTGCAGCCCGGGGATAAATCCCACTTGGTTGTGCTGAATAATATTTTTAATGTACTGTTGGATCCTATTGGCTAGTATTTTGGTAAGAATTTTTGCATCCATATTCATCAAGGATATTGGTTTGTAATTCTCCTTTTTGATGGGGTCTTTGTCTGGTTTTGGGATCAAGGTAATGGTGGCCTCATAAAACAAGTTTGGAAGTTTTTTTCCATTTCTATTTTTTGGAACAGTTTGAGAAGAATAGGTATTAATTCTTCCTTAAATGTTTGGTAGAATTCCCCTGGAAGTCATCTGGCCCTGAGCTTTTGTTTATTGGGAGATTTTTGATTAGTGCTTCACTTTCCTTAGTGGTTACAGGTCTGTTCAGGTTTTCTATTTCTTCCTGGTTCAGTTTTGGTAGTTGATACATCTCTAGGAATGCATCCATTTCTTCCAGATTATCTAATTTGCTTGCCTAGTTGCTCATAATATGTTCTTATAATTGTTTGTTTTCTTTGGTGTTGGTTTTGATCTCTCCGCTTTCATTCATGATTTTGTTTACTTGGGTCCTTTCTCTTTTCTTTTTGATAAGTCTGGTGAGGGGGTTATGAATCTTATTAAAATCTCACAAAGAACCAGCTCCTAGTTTCATTGATCTGTTCTACTCTTCTTTTGGTTTCTAGTTCATTGATTTCTGCTCTGATCTTTATTATTTCTCTTCTCCTGCTGGGTTTAGGCTTTATTTGCTGTTATCTCTTCAGCTCCTTTAGGTGTAGGGTTAGGTTGTGTACTTGAGTACTTTCTTGTTTCTTGAGAGAGGCTTGTATTGCTATATACTTTTCTCTTAGGACCGCCTTACTGCATCCCAAAGATTTTGAACAGTAGTGGTTTCATTTTCATTTGTTTCCATGAATTTCCTTAAGTCTCCTTTAATTTCCTGGTTGACCCATTCATTTTTTAGGAGTATGCTCTTTAGCCTCCATATTTTTGAGTTCTTTCCAACTCTCCTCTTGTGACTGAGTTCTAGATTCTAAGTGGTGTGTTCTGAAAATATGCAAGGAATGATCCCAGTCTTTTGGTACTGGTTGAGACCTGATTTGTGACCCAGGATATGATTTATTCTGGAGAATGTTCCATGGGCAGTAGAGAAGAATGTGTATTCTGTTGCTTTGGGATGGAATGTTCTGAATATGTCTGTGAAGTCCATTTGGTCCAGTGTCTCATAAAGTCTTTATTTCCTTGTTGATTTTTTGCTTAGATGATCTGTCCATTTCAGTGAGGGGTGTATTAAAGTTCCCCACTATAATTGTATTGTCGATGTGTTCCTTTGCTTTTTTTTTTAATTGGCTTATATAATTGGCTGCTCCCATGTTGGGGGCATAGATATTTACAATTGTTAGATTTTTTTGTTGGATAGACCCTTTAAGTAGGATATAGTGTCCTTCCTCATCTCTTATTATAGTCTTTGTTTTAAAATCTAATTTGTCTGATATAAGGATTGCCACCCCAGCTTTCCTTTGGTGTCCATTAGCATGGTAAATGGTTTTCCACCCCCTCAATTTCAATGTGGGGGTGTCTTTGGGTCTAAAATGAGTCTCTTGAAGACAGCATATCAATGGATCTTGTTCTTTTATCCAATCTCATACCCTGTGACTTTTGATTGGGCCATTTAGCCCATTTACATTCAGGGTAACTATTGAAATATATGAATTTAGTGCCATTGTATTGCCTGTAAGGTGACTGTTACTGTATATTGTCTGTGTTCCTTTCTGGTCTATGTTACTTTTAGGCTCTCTATTTGCTTTGAGGACCCCTTTCAATATTTTTTGTAGGGCTGGTTTCGTGTTTGCAAATTCCTTTAGTTTTGTTTGTCCTGGAAACTTTTTATCTCTCCTTCTATTTTCAATGACAACCTAGCTGGATATAGTATTCTTGGCTGCATATTTTTCTCCTTTTGTGCTCTGAAGATGATATGCCAGTCCTTTCTGGCCTGCCACGTCTCTGTGGATAGGTCTGTTGCCAATCTAATGTTTCTACCATTGTAGGCTACAGATCTCTTCTCCTGAGCTGCTTTCAGGATTTTCTCTTTGTCTGTGAGATTCGTCAGTTTTACTATTAGATGTTGGGGTGTTGACCTATTTTCATTGATTTTGACAGGGGTTTCTCTGTGCCTCCTGGATTTTGATGCCTGTTTCTTTCCCCAAATTAGGAAAGTTCTCTGCTATAATTTGTTCCAATGTACTTTTTGCCCCTCTCTCTTCTTTTGGGATCCCAATTATTCTAATATTGTTTCATGTTATGGTATCGCTAATCTCTCAGATTGTACCCTTGTGACCCAGTAGTTGTTTATCTCTTTTTCTCAGCTTCTTTATTTTCCATCATTTGGTCTTCTATATCACTAATTCTCTCTTCTGCCTCATTTATCCTAGCAGTTAGAGCCTCCATTTTTGATTGCACCTCATTAATAACCTTTTTGATTTTGACTTGGTTAGGTTTTAGTTCTTTTATTTCTTTATAAAGGGTTTCTCTAATATGTTCCATGTTTTCTCAAGCCCAGCTAGTATCTTTAAAATCGTCATTCTGAACTCTTAGTCTGACATCTTACTAATGCCCATATTGATTAGGTCCCTGGCAGTCATTACTTCCTCTTTTTTTTTTTTTTTTGTGGTGATTTTTTCTCTCTTGTCATTTTGTCCAGTAGAGAATAGATGAATGAGAGAACAAAATGCTAACAGGATAACAACAACCCCAGAAAAATATACACTAAACAAATCAGAAGAGACCTGAAGCTGGGGGGAAAAGAAAGGGAAAGGAAAAAAAAAAAAAGAAAAAGATAAAAACAAAACAAAAGAAAACAAAACAAAAAAACAGAATATGATCAAATATGATCAGGCTGATGCATAGATCAGTGCCACAGAGTAGATTTTGAGCATATTTTGGTCTGTTAGAAGGAAGTGCCTCCCAAAATTTTAAAGAAAAACTTATAAATGTACAAAAATGAGGGTAGATACGATGAAGGTATGGAATATGACTGTAAAGATGAAAATTATAAAAGATTTTTAAAAGGAATTGATAAGATAAGAAGTTGGTTGGAAAAAGAAAGAAGAGGATTTAAAAAAAAAGGGGAGAGCAAATGTGGTCAGGCAGGAGACTAGAACAAAGCCATACACTAGAGATTTAGGGTACAGTTTGGTCTGTTAGAAGAAACCCTATCCCACATTTTAAAGAGAGAACAACTTATATACATATACCAAAAATAAATTTAATTACTATGAAGGGATAGAATGTGACTCTAGAAATGAAAAATAAAAATCTTTTTTTTAAAAAGGGATTAATAAGATATTGGTTTAAAAAGGTAAAAAAAATTTAAAAAATAGGTAAAAGGAAAAAAGAAAATTAAAAAAATTAACTTTGAAAGACTAAAGAATCATGATAAAAAAGCCATGAATTCTATGTGCACTATCCCCCTACCGCTGGCGTTCTGTCGTTCTCATTGATCGGTAAACTAGGTCTTGGCTTGCTGTTCTTGCTGATCTTCTGGGGGAGGGGCATGTTGCCATGGATCTCAAATGTCTTTGCTGGAGGCGGAATTGCCCTGCTCTTGCCGGTCCAGGCTAAGTAATCTGCTCGGGTTTGCTCTCAGGAGCTTTTGTTCCCTGCAAGCTTTCCGTACAGCTTTGGAGGATGAGAGTGAAAATGGTGGCCTCCCAATCTCTGCCCTGGAGGAGCCTAGAACTCGGGGCCCCACTCCTCAGTGAGCCCCCAGAGAATAGCAGTCAATCACTCCCGTCTCCCCGGTCTCTGGCCACACTCTGTGCTCACCTGGCCTGCGATGGAGCATTTCTATCTCTGGCACACAACCCCATTTGGACTCTCCAAACCCAGCAGATCCCTGTGGTGTGGTTCCATTGCACTCCTCCCAGGATAGGCAGGGGAGTCTCCCCGTATCTGCCGCTTGTTGGGTCCCTGCATGGATCACGGTTTATGGCCACCCCAAGCTGAGAGCCCAGTGCTCGGCTCCGTCTCTGCAGCTCGCTTCCCTTCTACAATACCTGGGAGCTCTGCCACACTCAGGCACCCCCAGTCTTTCTGTGACCCCGAGGGTCCTGAGACCACACTGTCCCAGCAAGGGTTCCATCCCCTGCTTAGCCACTGGAGCGAAATCCCTCAGCAGAGCTCACTTCTAAAATTTCCGATTTTATGCCCTGCTGCTCTGTCACTTGCCTTAGCAGCTGACGAGGCCCCCTCCCCCGCCATCTATCTTCCTGAATATCACCTTTGATTCACTTCTCGACATGTCCTACCTTCCAGAACGTGGTCACTTTTCTGTTCAGAGAGTTGCTGCTATTCTTTTCTCGATCTCCTGTTGAGTTCGTAAGTGTTCAGAATGGTTTGATCTCTATCTAGCTGAATTCCTGGGACCAGGTGAAATTTAGGTCTCCTACTCCTCTGCCATCTTGCTCCTCCCCTCAATAATTTTCCATTTTGATAAATATTCTTCACATGATTTTTTAAAAAGATTGAAAGATGAACCTACACTGATTTATTTATTTCTCAGAAAGAGAGACAGAGAGAGAGGACAAGCTGTGGGGAGCAGCAGGCAGAGGGAGAAGCAGGCTCCCTGCTGAGCAAGGAGAAAACTCAGTCAATCCCAGTACCCTGGGATCCTGACTTGAGCAAAAGGTCCTGGGATCATGACCTGAGCTGTAGGCAGGCACTTAATTGACTCAGCCACCCAGGTGCCCCTCATGTATATAAATTTTGTTTTGTCACATATGTGGCTATTTCCTTAATTCCTAGAAATGGAATTTTTGGGTCAACCACCTCTTTAATTTTTACTTCCATAACTATACCTATTGTATCATTTCTCTCAGATTTTAAAAATAAGCTACTCTAATTTCCTATTCTCATTCTTCTGAGACAGTTCTTAATCAGTGCTCACTGACTTACAAACAATACTCAAGTTCTGTGTCCTGCTTTTGTATTGAATAAAACTGCAAATACCTGTGAATTTGCTTTCATCATTGGACCTTTGACCTTTTTATGTCAGCAATGCTGAAGTCAGGAACTTTATGTTTTCAGTGGTGAAAAAAATGTATCAGAGAAAATATTAACAAATGTAAGAATATTTTATGTGTTTATGTTCCAAAGTGGCTGATAGAAAGCTAAGGTCTTGAATAAATCAAGAATATGCAAGAAAAATCTCAAATAAACAATCTAACTTTATATGTAAAGGAGCTAGAGAAAGGAAAACAAAGAAAACTCAAAAGCAAGAGAAGGAAGGAAATAATAAAGAGTAGAGCAGAAATAAATGATATAGAAAGTAAAAAAACCCCAGTAGATCAATGAAACTAGGAACTGGTTCTTTGAAAAGATCAACAAAATTGATAAACCTGTAGCCAGACTCATTAAAAGAGAGAGAGAGAGAGAGAGAGAGAGAGAGAGAGAGAGAGGACTCAAATAAACAAAATCAAAAATAAAAAAGGAAAAATAACCACCAACAACACAGAAATACAAAGGATTATAAGAGAATATTATGAAAAATTATATGGCAACAAATTGGAAAACGTAGAAGAGATGGATAAACTCCAAGAACACATAACTCACCAAACTGAAGACATTTTTAAGGGTCCTCATAGGGCTTGGGAGAAACTCACTTGAGAGTGATCCTGAAGTTTAAAGTTTATTAGCTTTGCTAATCGTGTCTTTTTTATTAACATATAATGTATTATTTGTTTCAGGGGTACAGGTCTGTGATTCATTAGACTTACACAATTCACAGCGCTCACCATAGAACTTACCCTCCCCAATGTCCATCACCCACTCAACCCATCCCTCCCACCCCCCCTCCACTCCAACAACCCTCAGTTTGTTTCCTGAGATTAAGAGTCTCTTATGGTTTGTCTCCCTCTCCGGTTTCTACTTGTTTCATTTTTCCCTCCCTTCCCCTATGATCCTCTGTCTTGTTTCTCAAATTCCTCATATCAGTGAGATCATATGATAATTGTCTTTTTCTCATTGACTGATTTTGCTTAGCATAATACTCTCTAGTTCTATCCACGTCATTGCAAATGGCAAGATTTCATTTTTTTTGATGGCTGCATAATCCATTGTATATATATACCACTTCTTCTTTATCCATTCATCAGTTGATGGACATCTAGGCTCTTTCCATAGTTAGGCTACTGTGGACATTGCTGCTGTAACATTGGTGTGCAGATGCCCCTTCAGATCACTACATTTGTATCTTTGGGGTAAATAACCAGTATTGCAATTGCTGGGTCATAAGGTAGCTCTATTTTCAACTTTTTGAGGAACCTCCATGCTGTTTTTCAGAGTGGCCGTACCAGCTTACATTTCCACCAACAGTGTGAGAGGGTTCCCCTTTCCCCATATCCTCACCAACATCTGTCATTTCCTGACTTGTTAATTTTAGCCATTCTGACTGGTGTGAGGTAATATCTCATTGAGGTTTTGATTTGAATTTCCCTAATGCCAAATGATGTTGAGCACTTTGTCATGTGTCTGTTGGCCATTTGTGTGTCTTCTTTGGAAAAATGTCTGTTCATGTCTTCTGCCCATTTCTTGATTGGATTATTTGTTCTTTGGGTGTTGAATTTGAGAAGTTCTTTGTAGATTTTGGATACTAGCCCTTTATCTGATATGTCATTTGCAAATATTTACTCCCATTCTGTCAGTTGTCTTTTGGTTTTGTTGACTGTTTAGTTTGCTGTGCAAAAGTTTTTATCTTGATGAAGTCTCAATAGTTCATTTTTGCCCTTGTTTCCCTTGTTTTTGGCGATGTTTCTAGGAAGAAGTTGCTGTGGCTGAGGTCGAAGAGGTTGCTGTCTGTGTTCTCCTCAAGGATTTTGACAAATTCCTGTCTCACATTTAGGTCTTTCATCCATTTTGAGTCTATTTTTGTGTGTGGTGAAAGGAAATGGTCCAGTTTCATTCTTCTGCATGTGCCTGTCCAATTTTTCCAACATCATTTGTTGAAGAGACTGTCTTTTTTTCCATTAGACATTCTTTCCTGCTTTTTCAAAGATTAGTTGACCATAGAGTTGAGGGTCCATTTCTGAGCTCTCTATTCTGTTCTTTTGATCTATTGTATCTGTTTTTGTGCCAGTACCATACTGTCTTGATGACAGCTGTGTAATAGAGCTTGAAGTCCGGGATTGTGATGCCACCAGCTTTGCTTTTCTTTTTCAACATTCTTCTGGCTATTCGGGTTTTTTTCTTGTTCCATACAAATTTGAGGATTATTTGTTCCATTTCTTTGAAAAAAGTGGATGGTATTTTGATAGGGTTTGCATTAAATGTGTAGATTGCTCTAGGTAGCATAAACATTTTCCAATATTTGTTCTTCCAATCCATGAGCATGGAACGTTTTTCCATTTCTTTGTGTCTTCCTCAATTTCTTTCATGAGTATTCTATAGTTTTCTAGTACAGATCCTTTGCCTCTTTGGTTAGATTTATTTCTAGGTATCTTATGGTTTGGGGTGCAATTTTAAATGGGATTAACTCTTTAATTTCTCTTTCTTCTGTCTTGTTGTTGGTGTATAGGAATGCCATGATTTCTGTGCATTGATTTTATATCCTGCCACTTTACTGAATTCCTGTATGAGTTCTAGCAGTTCTGGGGTGGAGTCTTTTGGGTTTTGCACATAAAGTATCATATCATCTGCAAAAAGTGAGAGTTTGACTTCTTCTTTGCTGATTCGGATGCCTTTGATTTCTTTTTGTTGTCTGATTGCTGTGGCTAGGATTCTAGTACTGTGTTGAATAGCAGTGGTGATAGTGGATATCCCTGCCATGTTCCTGGCCATAGGGGGAAGGTCTCTGTTTTTCCCCATTGAGATCGATATTCTCTGTGGGTTTTTCACATATGGCTTTTATAATATTGAGATATGTGCCCTCTATTCCTACGTTGTGAAGAGTTTTAATCAAGAAAGGCTGCTGTGGTTTTTCAAATGCTTTTTCTGCATCTATTGACAGGAACATATGGTTCTTGTTCTTTCTTTTATTAATGTATCACATTGATTAATTTGCACATGTCGAATCAACCTTATAGCCCAGGGATAAATCCCACTTGTTCATGGTGAATAATCCTTTTAATGTACTGTTGGATCCTATTGGCTAGTATTTTGGTGAGAGTTTTTGCATCCATGTTCATCAGGGATATTGGTCTGTTTTTCTCCTTTTTGATGGGTTCTTTGTCTTGTTTTGGGACTGAGGTAACGCTGGCCTCATAAAATGAGTTTGGAAATTTTCCTTCCATTTCTGTTCTTTGAAACAGCTTCAGAAGAAAGGTATTAATTCTTCTTTAAATGTTTGGTAGAATTCCCCTGGGAAGCCATCTGGTCTTGTTTGCTGGGAGAGTTTTGATTACTGCTTCAGTTTCTTTAGTGGTTATGGGTCTGTTCAAGTTTTCTAGTTCTTCCTGGTTCAGTTTTGGTAGTTGATACATCTTTAGGAATGCATCCCTTTCTTTGAGATTATCTAATTTGTTGGCATAGAGTTGTTCATATGTTCTTATAATTGTTTGTATTTCTTTGGTGTTGGTTGTGATCTTTCCTTTTTCATTCATGATTTTATTTATTTGGGTCCTTTCTCTTTTCTTTTTGATGAGTCTGGCCAGGGGTTATCAATCTTATTAATTCTTTCAAAGAAACCAGCTTCTAGTTTTTTTGATCTATTGTTCTTTTGGTTTCTAGTTCATTGATTTCTGCTCTGATCTTTATTATTTCTCCTCTTGTGCTGGGTTTAGCCTTTATTTGCTGTTCTTTCTCCATCTCCTATAGATATAGTGTTAGGTTGTATATTTGAGACATTTCTTGTTTCTCTCTCTCTTTTTTTTTAAAGATTTTATTTATTTATTTGAGAGAGAGAGTGCACACAGGAGCACAAGCAGGGGGAGAGCAGGAGAAGCAGACTCCTCACTGAGCAGGGAACCTGATGCTGCACTGGATCCCAGAACCCTGGGATCATGACCTGAGCCAAAGGCAGATGCTTAACCAGCTGAGCCACCTAGGCATCCCTTTCTCATTCCTTTTCCTCATGGATGTGACTAGTCCTTCCTTTGGGCCTCTATACAAAAGTCTGTCTTAGCCCTTTAGCACTTCATTATAGCATTTGTGAACATAAATTCCAGTCCTAAACCAGACATTGAACTGTTATAGTATTGGGATACTTTTCACAAGTCTGGATGTATGTTCTCTATGTTGCCTAACATTCTGCCTGTTTTAGTCAGCTCAGGCTGCCATAACAAAATATTCTAACTGGATGGCTTAAACAACAGGATTTTGTTACTTAAAATTTTTTTATTGAGGTATAATTGACATAGAACATTGGTTTCAGGTGTACAATATGATTCAATACTTGTATATATGGTGAAATGATCACCACACTAAGCCTGTTAACATCTGTCACCATATATAATTACAAAATTTTTTTTCTTGTGATGAGAACTTTTAAGATCTACTCTCTTAACTTTCAAATATGAAATATAGTATTATTAACTATAGTCATTATGCTGTGTAGTATATCACCATGACTTATTTATTTTATAACTGGAAGTTTGATTCCTTTCACCCATCTCACCCACTGCCCCCACCGCCCACCTCTAGCAGTTTCCATTCTGTTCTCTGCATCTAGGAGCTTGTTTTTGTTTTTTAAGTTCCCACATATAAGTGAGATCATATGTTATTTGTCTTTCTCCTACTTATTTCACTTAGCATAATGCCCTCAAGGTCCATCTATCATGTTGCAAATGGCAATAGTTCATTTATTTTTTATGGCTGAATAACATTCCATTATATATATATAAATTTTATCTATATATATGGTGCATTTTCTTTATCCATTCATCCATCAGTGGACACTTAGGTTGTTTCCTATCTTGGCTATTGTAAATAATGCTGTGCTGAACAGGGGTGTGCATATATCTTTTTGAGTTAGTTAAAGGACAGGAATTTATTTTTCACAATTCTGAAGGCTGGGAAGTCCAAGATTGAGGTACTGGCTGATTCAGTTCTCTAGGGTAGGCTTACATCTTGGCAGATGTCCACCTTCTTTCTCACTGTGTTTTAACATGTTGGAGACAGAGAGAGGGGAGAGGGAGCTCTCCAGTGTCTCTTGTAAGGACACTAACCCATCATGAAGGCCCTACTCTCATGACCTCAACTAAGTCTAATTACCACTCAAAAACCCCGTTTCCAAATATCATCACACAGGGTGGGGGGGTTCATGGCTTCAAAATATGAATTTGGGGGGAGCATAATTCAGTCCATAGCACTGCCTAAAATAATTGAATTTCTCAATTGCTTAAGAAATGAGGCCCTGCTACAAGGAAATTTGCAAAATTCATCTTTACTACTGCAGAATATTCTAGTTCTTTGCTTTGATTCCTGGCTTAGCCTCTCAAGATTTGATCTTGGATTTTCCCCTGGATTCCAGCCTGTGTTCTGTGTTGTAGATGTGGTGTCAAAGATAATATAGCTGGGCATTAAAGTGGTGAAAATAGATTTTAATCAGAATCTACTGACAGTAGGGATGCAGAGAATGAGGAAGGGGGGAATGAAGGGGGCTCAGTAGAGTCAGAGAAGTGAAAAGTTACAAAGGGTTGGTCATATAAATATGATTAGGCCAGCTATATTTACTAGCTAGCAGTTATTAGAATTAGCATTCTATCCTCCCACAAAGACTGAGAGATCAGAGGCCCTATGCTTCTTGATGATTACATTTCAGAGTAATGATTCTCAGGTCCTTGAGAAAGACATTTCTGAGTTGTAAGTGATACATATTCAAAACTGTAAGTCCTTTTTAGTAAATGCTCTAAGAAAGGGAGGTCAGAAGCCTATGTCACATGTTGGCTAGAAGAAACTAAATTCTCCTGGCAGTGCAGTGCTTCTCAGGCAGGCATTTAATGGGGGATGGTGGTCAATAGGGGGCTGGAGTCATCCTGGATACATGGCCTTATGCTGCCTGGAGCCATGCTAGAGTTTGGTCAGATCTCTTAGTGCAGTGTTTTGGATGGAGTTGTTATGTGCTGAAAGTTCTGTAGTTCTCATGGTGTTTTTGTATATTTGATAAATGACCTCAGTCCATCATTCAATGTACTTTTGGCATCCATGTTGCATTCTTTCAGGCCTCTGACCTCTGTCAGTTCCTTTCCAGTTGTATCTATCTCACCACTGTCAACTCACAAGGAACCTACTCCATTACATAAGTCAACACAGAATACTCATAAAGCAGATTTTAAGCTTACAAGAAAGGTATTCATTTTATAAGACAGTATATATATATATGTATACATATATGTAATATAATATACATATAATATATGTATACATATACATACACACACAGAGCAGAAGGTATAGTGAGTTATCCTATATACCCCTGCCCTCACCAGGCATAGCCTTCCCCACTGTCAACATCCCTCACTAGAGTGAAACATTTGTTACAATTAATGAACCTACACTGATACATCATAATCTTCCAAAGTTCATAGTTTACATTAGGGTTCGATCTTGGTGTACATTCTGTGGGTTTGGACAAATGTATAATGACATCTATCTATCATTGTATGTATTCATGTATCCATTATTCATCCTTACAGGGCATTTTCACTGTCCTAAAAATCCTATGTGCTCTACCTATTCATCCCCTCAAAATGTACAAATCCTGGCAACCATTGATCTTTTTACTGTCTCTATAGTTTTGCTTTTTCCAGAATGTCATACAGTTGGAATCATACAGTATGTAGTCTTTACAGATTGGCTTATTTCACTTAGTAATATTCACTTATGGTTCTTTTATGCCTGTTCATGGTGTGCCAGCTCATTTCTTTTTAGTGCTGAATAATATTCCATTGTCTGGATGTACCATAGTCCAACACTATTTCTTAAGCTGCATCTATCATCACAAGTACTTCTCAACCATCAAAGTAGTAGTTGATTAATGTGAAGTTAATAATTAGTTTTTAATCTCATGGCACATGACCATCATATCTGGTATATATGAAGAAGTTACACATGGTCCCAAATAAATTTAAGACATTCAGAAATAAAGGAATAAAGGGACGCCTAGGTGACTAGTTGGTTAAGCGTCTGCCTTCAGCTCAGGTTATGCTCTCAGGGTCCTGGGATGGAGCCCTGCATCTGGCTCCCTGCTTAGCGGAGAGCCTGCTTCTCCCTTTCCCTCTGCTCCTCCCTCCTGCTTGTGCTCTCTCTCTCTCAAATAAATAAATAAAATCTTAAAAAAGTAATAATTCCTAATAGAATTAGTCAGACCTAAGTCATTCATAAAGCATTGTTTATTTCCAAAATTTATTGAAGGAACAGTTTTTTTTTAAATGTATAGTGGCCAAACTCTTTTTAAATATCCCTAGATTTATACTGACTCTAAAATTAATTTCACTGAATATGCTTGGAATTTTGAAATATCATCCAATATGATTGCCTAACCTGTGCACTACAAAACATTCCTAGAATTTGTTCCCTAGTCCAAATCTGTGGTACCTTGCCTTTGGTTACCAGACTATCCTTAAGCCCTCCAGTGAGGCCATAGGAATTATGCAAAATGATCCTGGAAGTGCATATTCTCAAATTTGGTAATTATTCTTTGCCTGACTTTCTGACATTCTGACATCTTAGCGCATCTTCATATCTTTCCCTGTTTGGACTTAGTAACCTTGCTTCCGACTGCCTGCCTGCCTACAATGGAATGGTCATCTCCAGTGACCACTTTCACTAGAGATTTTTATCTCTTTCTTCTCACTCATACCACCACCTCCAACCCTCATTTCCACCCCCATCCCAGGCTGAATCTTCTATACTCTGTAGCTGTGATTACAAGCTACTACACCCTAACTCATATCTATGAGACATGGCTGGCCAGCAGGAGGGCCAAACATTTTCTGTTAATTTTGAAGCATATCTTTAAATCTTCTGTTTTTTAAACTTTTTTATTTTATTATGTTATGTTAATCACCATACATTACATCATTAGTTTTTTCCTTTTTTTAAATTTTATTATGTTATGTTATTCACCATACATTACATCATTAGTTGTTGATGTAGTGTTCCATGATTCATTGTTTGCATATAACACCCAGTGCTCCATTCAGTATGTGCCCTCCTTAATACCCATCACCAGGCTAACCCATCCCCCATCCCCCTCCCCTCTAGAACCCTCAGTTTGTATCTCAGAGTCCATAGTCTCTCATGGTTCATCTCCCCCTCCGATTTCCCCCCTTCATTAGTTTTTTTTTTAATTTTATTTATTTATTTGACAGAGAGAGAGACACAGCAAGAGAGGGAATACAAGCAGGGGTAGTGGGAGAGGGAAGAGCAGGCTTCCCGCCGAGCAGGGAGCTTGATGCGGGGCTTGATCCCAGGACCCTGGGACCGTGACCTGAGCCGA
Source organism: Zalophus californianus (assembly GCF_009762305.2). Classification (NCBI taxonomy): domain Eukaryota; kingdom Metazoa; phylum Chordata; class Mammalia; order Carnivora; family Otariidae; genus Zalophus; species Zalophus californianus. The sequence goes on from NC_045605.1 coordinate 47,004,715, forward strand.
AGGCAGATGCCCAGTGACTGAGCCACCCAGGTGCCCCACCCTTCATTAGTTTTTGATGTAGTGTTCCATGATTCATTGTCTGTGTATAAACTAAAAAAAAAAAAAAAAAAAAAAGCTTTACTGGGTGATATGCAACTGATGAATTACTGAACACTACAACTGAAACTAATGATGTACTCTATGTTGGCTAATTGAATTTAAATAAAAAAAAGCTTTAACTTCAAAAAATTTGTCATGTTGAGAACTTTTAACTGAACCAAGTCAAGAATATAAACATATTACAACTTTAAAATAGTTAAAGTTTTAACACGATTTCTAAGAGTGGCCACAACACAAAGGTATGAACATGCTGACATCAGGCCTAAATGATGAGGCAGTGAAAACACCATAAGAGGCTTTGCCATTACCTAAGTAAGCCACTGAGCAAATAGGCCTCAGTTCCCTTGGTTGTAAAATGACATAATAGCACTTTTCTTATCCATCTCACACAGTCCAGTGAGATACTGAGAATGAAAATGCTTTGACAAGCAAAATATGATGAATAGGTCTGAGGAATGATGACTATGCATCTGGTCTACCTTTTAGGGTGGAATGACAGGGAGTACACTGGCAATAATATATAGAAGATTGTCATCTGAGATCAAAGAACTGAAATAAATAAGGTCCTAAGCTTCTTTAGGGTGGCATGTTGCAGAAAATGATGAATGTTGTCAAGACAATTGAATTTAGAAGGGGACCAAAGTAATGATTGAAAAATGTGGTTTGAGTTGCTGAGACATTGAAATACGAGGACCAACAGAAATATCTAATCTAATATATAGCCCTGTGATTTAAGAAGATTATGAGCTAGTCTATATATTAATGTTCATACTTAGGATATCAAGCAAAGCCTTTGATCTCTTTGTTGAGCTTGGAAAAATCCGATTTCTGGGGAGATGGAAAGTATTTTCTGTAAGTTCCTTGGCTATCCCTTGTCTCTGAAATAAGGGCAGCCTTTGGGTGTGATTAGGGAAAGACTGTGTCCCCTTGGAAGGTTTGGAAAGCTGGTTTGTCACCCAAAGTCTAACAATAAGAAAATTGAATAAGTAAAACAGTAATAAATGCTAAGAAAAAAAAATGAGGCAGGAAGGGCAGAGGAAGTGTCTGGGTAATTTTGGATAGAATGACCAGGAAGGACCCACTATGCAGATGATATATGAATAAAGATCTAAAGGATATTTCTCTGGTCAATAAATGAATCATGCTTCATTCCTTCTGTGCTAGCTCACTGACCTCAGGCTCTGGAGGAGGCGGATGGATGCAACAGCAGTAGAATTGCCATTTAGTCACATAGTATTATAAACAAATGAAAATAAATTTATTTCTATTCCTTAACTATCTCCTCTGCTAATATTTTCCCAGATGGTACTGAAATGAAAGAGCTACCATTACTTTATAGTTAGGATGAATGGGATAAACTTACACACAATGATTTAAGAAAAGTATGTGATGAAAGCTGAACTCTTTTTTTTGAAAATTGAACTCATAAATTGAGATAGAAGAAAATAGAATAAAATTTTTTTTGATTTGACTATTAAATTTCATTAGCATATAATGTGTACTTTGTTATTTCAGTGATTGACACATGTTAAACATGAAGTTTCAGAATGCCATTCCAATTTATATATGTTTAGAAGAGTTTCTAGTGGATTCCCTGACAAAGGCAGAGTGCTCTTAAGTTATACTAAGTCTGGTTACTGTATACTATTTGAGCAGATACATATGTTAGTTATTGTTATCTTTACTTCTATCTTCAGAGTGGATATAGACTCATATTCACATCATTATATAACTATAGAAATACAAGTATATAATTAGACAACTACAGTACAATTATGCAACTATAATGCAATTATGATTACTATCAAATACAACTGTTTTCATGAAAACACATCATAAGTTTAGTTAATGAGATTGATTCTCCATTGTATTCACTCAGAGCTCCATGTTTCCCTTATTTTTTCTGGTGGATAAAACTAGATAATAATATATAGGAGAGAGAAAGAGGGAGAGGGAGAAGGAGAGAGAGAGGGAGACAGAGAGACAGAGAGAGAGAGAGAGGAAAGGAAGGCAACATTTATAAAATGTTAACATTTGGGAGATCTGCATGAAGTATATATGAGAATTCCTTATATTATTTTTTGTTATGTTTCTATAAGTATGATTTTTTTTAATTTAAAAAATGACTTTATTTTACACTTATCTTTTATTGATAGATGGATGGCTTTGGTATGGAATTGAAGGTTCATTTTCCTCAGAAATGAATGACTTTGCTGCACTGTTTTCTCATACATTGAAACTAGTCTGATGTTTGTTTTTTCCTGAGTAAACCTGGAATTCTATATCCCTGTCATTATTTGTTTCTTGGATATTTATGTGTATCTTTGTTACTTATTTACTACTTATTTGTTGAGTTCTTAAACATTTGTTGATACTCTTGTAGGCATTCAAAATGGATCCATTAGCAAAACAGATAAAGGTTCCTGCCATTCTGGAGTTCACATTCTAGCAAGGTGGGTGGTGGGTAGGGGTAGACAAAATAAAAGTAATAAATTAATTATATAGTTTGTTAGAAAAGGAAAAGTGCTATGGAAAAACAAAAGTAGAGTAGGTAAGGGTGATCAAGATTGTAGTGGGATTTGCTTGCAGTTTTAAATATGATAGTTTAGGCATCATAGAGAATAAAAAAAGTGAGCAATTCTGAAGTAGGTGAAGGAATTCCCTGTGTGTATATTTAGGGGAAGAGTATTGCACAGAGGGAATGACCAGGCTAAAAGTCCTAAGGAATGTGCTTAGGTGTTTAGGAAAAGCAGAGAGGACAGTGAGGCTGGGTTGGAGTAGTTAGAGGCAGAGCAATAGAGCATAGGTGAAGTCAGAGAGGGAATGGAGAGTCAGATCATCTGGGTTTGTTTCTATTGGTTGTTTTAATGAATTTGGCTTTTGTTCTTAATGAATGGGTATTCATTATTAAGTGTTACAAAGAGAAGTGACATGGTCTACCATATATTAAAAGGATTGCTCAGCTGCTGTGTGGAGAATAGTTCATAGAGGCAAGAGTAAATGCAGGAGACCAGGCAGAAGGCCACTGCATAATCCAGGTAGGAAATGTTGTGGAAGCGATGAAAAGTGTTAGGATTCTCAATATATTTTGAAGGTAAAGCCTTATTATTTCCTAACAGCTTACCTGTGGCATATGAAAGAAAGCAAAAAGGGAAAAATGTCTTCAGGGTTTCCATTAGGAGCAATGGAAAGAAAGAATGGACATCATTGATGTGGAGGAAGCTATGAGCTGAGCAAGTTTGGATGTGGGGGAGATATAGCATTCAAGTTTTTACAAGCTGATCATGAAATCCCCATTAGATATCCACGTGGAGATGTTAAAAATATAGTTGGATATACCCAAATTATTATAAGATGAGTATTCTGAAGCCATTTCACTCCATTCTTGATGCCCTATTTTTATCTCTGGAATCTTGAATCTTGCCCTTATTGTAGACTTCTGATATCTCAGAATGATGAATGAATGAATACATTTATTAATTTACTGTTTTGACTAGCAGAAGGAAATTTTGGAAACATAATCTTACCTGACTCAAAACCCCCAGGCTTATCTATGATGCCATGCTGCAGGCTTTTTATTATTTTATTTTATTATTTTATTTTATTTGTATATTTGAGAGAGAGAAAGAGGGAGAGAGTGCACAAGCAGGGGCAGTGGTAGGCAGAGGGAGAAGCAGGCTCCCCACTGAGCAAGGAGCCCCACGTGGGATCCCAGGACCCTGGGATCATAACCTGAGCTGAAGGCAGATGCTTAACCAACTGAGCCACTAGGTGTCCCAGGCTTTTCAGGACAAATAGCAGGAGTGAATGGATTGGATCCTGTGGGAAACATTTTACTAAAGGTCCCTTGTGATAGATGAGAAATTGTCCAGTGATAAAAGTTTGGATTACCAGCAAGAGTGCTGATTACTCTTATTCTAATGCAATACAACTACCATGATGCAGTGTTTAATTTTACAGAACCCACTGAACCATATCACTTATTTGATGGCTCTGTTACATAAACAGTTTAGCAGAGATTTCCTGACAAATACTCACTTATCTTTGATCATTGGCCTATATAATAATTTAACTGGAGCTGTTTCTTTAGTACTATATCCAAACACATTTCATTTTAGTATAATTGATAGATATTTATTTTTGCTGCCAAAAACAAAGGCACCAAAAGCTATCTGAATATGATTATCATTTCCTTCCTCTGGCCATTGACACAAATTCATTACACCACCCCATTATGGTTGCCCATTCATTTCACAGCTATAAGCAGTGACACATACATTCTTTTTAAACCACAGATGTTGATTTCCATATTGTTGCCCCGGTGCATAAACACTTCCCTTGTATATCATTGCTGGGTGAATGTTTCACTGGAGCAGTTGCTGATGCTTAAAATATAAATGATATATGCACATCACTTTGCTTTTCCTCTCCTTGCATAAACTTTCACTACTTGCCAATGAGGACTGAATATTTAACATGTAGAAGCATTGAAGTACACCTACCTAACTTCTAAATCATTTATGACTAGAAGTTGACATTAAAAGAAATGTTCAGCTCTCAGTAGAAATAATACAGTGTGGAAACTTAGGTAGGCTTCTCTCTTGGATTAGAGAAATAGACTCCATTTTTAAAATTTTTATTTATTTTTATTTTTAAAAAATTTTTTATGTTATGTTAGTCACCATACAGTACATCATTAGTTTTTGATGTAGTGTTCCATGATTCATTGTTTGCATATAACACACAGTGCTCCATGTAATACATGCCCTCCTTAATACCCATCACCGCGTTAACCCATCCTCCCATCCCCCTCCCCTCTAAAACCCTCAGTTTGTTTCTCGGAGTCCATAGTCTCTTATGGTTCGTCTTCCCCTCTGAATTCCCCCCCTTCATTTTTCCCTTCCTTCTCCTAATGTCCTCCATGCTATTCCTTATGTTCCACAAATAAGTGAAACCATATGATAATTGACTTTCTCTGCTTGACTTATTTCACTTAGCATAATCTCCTCCAGTCCCATCCATGTGGATGTAAAAGTTGGGTATTCATCCCTTCTGCTGGCTGAGTCATATTCCATTGTATGTATGGACCACATCTTCTTTATCCATTCATCTGTTGAAGGGCATCTTGGCTCTTTCCACAGTTCAGCTATTGCGGACATTGCTGCTATAAACATTGGGGAGCATATGGCCCTTCTTTTCACTACATCTGTGTCTTTGGAGTAAATACCCAGGAGTGCAACTGCTGGGTCATAGGGTAGCTCTATTTTTAATTTTTTGAGGAACCTCTACAGTGTTTTCCGAAGTGGCTATACCAACTTGCATTCCCACCAAAAGTGTAAGAGGGTTCCCCTTTCTCCATAACCTCTCCAACATTTGTTATTTCTTGCCCTGTCCATTTTTTTGCCATTCTAACTGGTGTAAGGTTGTATCTCAGTGGGGTTTTGATTTGAATTTCCCTGATGGCTAATGATGATGAACATTTTTTCATGTGTCTGTTAGCCATTTGTATGTCTTCTTTGGAGAAGTAGACTCCTTTTTTTATAGATCATCTAGATTCTTAACTATATAAAGCTCAAAAATACCTAAGAAAATGTGGGAAGGGAAAGAAACTAACATTTTAGGAATATTCAGTATATAACTGATGCTGTGCAAAGTACTTTACATATATTATTTCACTGAAATTCCATAGCAACTCTAAGAAGGAAGTGTTAATAACTTTATACTGAAGATAAAGACACTGAAGCTAACATGGTTAAGAAATTGAGCTAAGTACCATATAGTAAGAAAGCGAGAGACCTGGGATTCTATTCCAGATGATCTTCCATTTCACTCTTTCTCTCGATTCTCTCATTTTAGAAATGAGGAAAATATTTAGATATATTTAGTGAGTTATTCAAGATCAGGCAGGTGATTTATGGCAGAACTGGGATTAGAAACCAGAATCTCTCTGGGATCTTCTGTCTTTTATATTATTTTCTCTCCCTAGAAAGGGCCATAATTCACAATACTTAGAATTTAACTTTATTTTGAAATTACAGGAAATTCACAATTTGATTTTTCCCTGGAAATAAATGGTTCTAGCTTTCAGAGAATAAGTAAGTGAAATTATTAAACAACTTAGCACTATTAATACAATTTTTGGCTGTTTCAGACATGTGGCTCTTTTCTCTTAGGTTTTGGAGTAAGGCTTGTCTTATGTGTTGGTATGGCCTACTGCTGCATTGAGCCCTTTAGATAGGAAACTGAGGGCTAAAAAGTGTAAGTGACTTCCCCAAGGAGACACAGATGCTTAATAAGTGATGAGCTGCCATGAGAGAAGAGAACGATGGTAATGTGATCAGAGCAGAAGGTTTATAGTGAAATATTTCTAACTTTAAGTAGAAATATTATTTATTCATTCAATCTAGAATTATCTACTAAATGTCAACTATATACCACATACTATATAGGTCTGGGGATGTAAAACTGAATGAAATAGAATTTTGAATTTAAGAAGCTCAATGTCTAGTCATAGTAAAACATAGACAAACAAATAAGCAGTAATAGTTCTGAATCCTGTTCCTGGCAAAATAAAAAATTAACATAGGCTTCCAGCTTCCTCCCTCAAAGTCAACCATGGATGGAAACCCAAGAGGTAATGAAGAGTTCTATGAAACCTATGGGGTAGACATATAGTTGTTTGAACTGTTGTTGGCAGAGAGCTGGCTGCAGCCTAGGCTGGAGATTGACCAATGTGGCTGTGAGAGATTAAATTAGGGAAAGAAAGCAGTTTGAAATCTGCTCTTGATTCTCCTCTGCCTTTGTCTTGAGACACCTAATACCTAACTGGTCACCATGGGTATTAACAACTAGACTTTAGACTGCTGGTACCCACATCCTTAGAGTGGGGCTTGACTAGTCTTGGGAAGTGCTTAGATACCTGCAGCAGTAATAAAAACTCATAGGCCAAGATAATGAAACATCTGAGAAGCACAACTACTTCAAAAAGAAAAAAAGACAGTAAGTATAAATTATAGATACCATGTAAATCAGGGGTGTTAGAACAGCAGGATAAGGATTTTATATAAGCATAAAAATCTATCACAAAGAATAAACTATAGATGGCCAACAGATACATGAAAAGGTGCTCGACATCACTAATCATCAGGGAAATGCAAATCAAGACTACCATAAGGTTTCACCTCATTAGATGATTAGATTAGAATGGCTGTTATAAAAAAGATAAGAAATAACAAGTGTTGGTGAGGGTGTGGAGAAAAGGGAACCCTTGTGCACTGTTGGTGAGAATGTGTGTGTGTGTGTGTGTGTGTTACGTCTTCTTACCATTCACCTATCAATGGACACTTGGGCTGTTTCATTTCTTGCCTATTATAAATAATGCTGCTATGTTAGCACAGAATTTAGAATTTTGTATTCAACCAAATCATCGAAGGCATAGAAAGAAATGCCCTTAAATCTGATAAAGTTTATCTTAAACACATTCACACAGACACATAACCCATTAAACTAAATTGAAGAATGTTAGAAGTATTCTCTATAAAATAAGAATTGAGAATTGAAACAAGGATGGCCACTATCCTCAGTTCAAGTTAGCAATGTAAGGAAGGCCCTACCTAATATTCTAAAACAATGAAAATAAATTAAAGGCCTAAGGATTGAAAAAGAGGAAGTAAAAACCAACATTTCTGGTGGATCATATGATTGTATATTCTTTTTTTATTATGTTAATCACCATACATTACATCATTAGTTTTTGATGTAGTGTTCCATGATTCGTTGTTTGTGTATAACACCCAGTGCTGCATGCAGTACGTGCCCTCTTTAACACCCATCACCAGGCTAACCCATCCCCCCACACCCCTCCCCTCTAGAACCCTCAGTTTGTTTCTCAGAGTCCATAGTCTCTCATGGTTCATCTCCCCCTCCGATTTCCCCCCCTTCATTTTTCTCTTCCTGCTACCTTTTTCTTCTTTTTTTTTTTTTTAACATATAATGTATTATTTGTTTCAGAGGTACAGGTCTGTGATTCAACAGTCTTACACAATTCACAGTGCTCACGATAGTACATACCCTCCCCGATGCCTATCACCCAGCCACCCCATCCCTCCCACCCCCCACCACTCCAGCAACCCTCAGTTTGTTTCCTGAGATTAAGAATTCCTCATATCAGTGAGGTCACATAATACATGTCTTTCTCTGATTGACTTATTTCGCTCAGCATAATACCCTCCAGTTCCATCCATGTCGTTGCAAATGCAAGATTTCATTCCTTTTGATGGCTGCATAATAATCCATTGTGTGTGTGTGTGTATGTGTGTGTATTCTTAACCACTCCAGAAAAATTGATAAATAATAGAAGTAATAGAGTTTAGCAAGGGGTTGGATATAAAATCATTAAACAAAAATCAATTATATATCTAAACATTAGTAATAAATAACTATTCAACAAACTTGTCATACATATGGAAAAATAAAGTTAGGTCCTTATCCACAATGCACAAAAATCAATTGCCCGTGGAGAAAAGACTTAAATATCAAAAACAAGCTTTTAAAACCTTAACTATTAGTTAAGTGTATATCTATAGTTAAGTAACAATCAGATTCTTCTACCAAAAAGAGCTATATATGTATATAGCTCTACTATTGGAGATAGGGAATAATTTCTTAAAATACAAAAAGAGCTAACCATATGGAAAAATTGATAAATTTGACTTCGAATTTCAAAATATAAAATATGAAAATTATTCATCAAGTCATTTTAAGAAGTTGAAAAACCAACTTACAAATCAAGATTTCTGCAATATGCATAATCAACATAAGATTTATTTCATAAATATTTAATGAACAACATATCAATAAATGTCAACACAGATGAGGAAACAGATGTGGCTAATAAGCCTATAAAGAAATATTTAACTTTATTGGAATCAGGGAAAAGCAAATGAGACTAGGAAGAAATACCATTTTATATCTATTTAGATGGGAACAAATAGAAAGGCTGACAATACCAAGTGGAAAGGATGTAGTGTAGCAGGATCTCATATGTTGCTGGTGGGAGCATGAATTGGCATAGCAAATCAGTTTGGCATTTTCTCATAAATTGAGCATTTGCATATCCTATGAGCCATAAATTCTAGTTCTAGTTATATACCTTAGAGGAACTCTTGCAAATTTTGTACAGGAGACATGTAGAGGAATGTTTATAGCATGTTCCCATTATTAAAAACCCAGAAATGGCCTAAATGACCATTTATAGAAGAATGGATAGTGATATGTTCATGCAAGGATACATGTAGTATTCAAAGTGAAGAAACCATGCACAAGCAAAAATACAGGTCAACTTTGACAATGTAATATTGAGTGGAAAAGGAAGTACCAGAAGATTATGTAAGTAGGATAGATTTTATAGAGTAAAAAACATGAAATCTCCAATATATATATTTTTGCAGAATATAATGATATAGAAATATTATATATATGCACATATGTATACCTATATAAGTAAAATGAATGGATAACTATCCACTTATAAATATACACCTTTGCATGCAGAAAGCCAAGGAAACCCACCATATAATTTAGGGTAGTGGTCAGGATAGTGGTATTCAGTGGTATTCAGGGGATAGGATTGTGAAAAGCCCCAAAGGTATATGGAAGTTACTGTCTTTTTCTAGCATCTATTTCAGATGGTGGTTTTGCCAATATTATATTACTAAAGAGAAAGGAAAGAATAAAAGAGGGCCATGAAAAGACCAGGGATGAGAGTGTGTCATGAACTGATGATTATAATCAAACTAATTTTGAGTTATTGAATTATGCACATATGCCCAAATCTAAAATAATAGTGGTATCTGCTATGATTTGGATAGGTATAAGTTGGTATAAGGGTACAGCAAAGCAGCATTTAATCCCAAATGGATAAAAGGAAGAATCTGAAATTAACTTATCAAAGAAGAGGATGTCTGGGCTCTTGATAAATAACTTTTATTGTGCATGATCTATGTGTCAGGTACTGTGCTAAGCTTTTGATGTGTGTTGACTCATTTAATCCTCACAATAACAGATAACGTTATCACATTTATTTTAACATGTACAGATAATTTAACAATGTCACACAACTAACAAGTGGCAGTTATTCTGAGACAATTATTTACTCCCATATGCATGGCACCATCACTGTGCTTATGAGACTCTATTTTAATTTCTGCCTTCCTCATCAAAGTTTGAGGTCCTTGATGGTATGACCCATGTCTTATTCATTGTTTATTTCCAGACCTAGGAAAGGTATAGAACACATTATTTGTTAATTAAGTGCTCATAGAATGAACTAATGAATGAATGAGCATGGTCCCTGTCCCTAAAGATATGATAGTCTTTTTTTCCAGTGGGCGAAGGGGGAGCTAGATACTATAATGCAAGATATTTATCTCCAGAGAAATATGCACAACGGTCATGACCCATTGTGGGAAATCATGTAAAGTTTCTTAGAAGAGTAGTATTTTATGGAGCCATAATCAATATTCAGTCTGGACAAATCTTTTGTTTTTGAGAAAGGGCTTTAAGAATGATGCCAAGTAGGTCAGCATCTCAAAATTAACCAGCCAAGACTACTGATCTGATAGGTGCTTACATAGATGGGGCATCAGACAGATAAAAAAGAAAGATTTCAAAGTAGTATAATAGAATGCCATGAACTTTCTAATATAATATATAATATAGCAACACATTAGATTATCCAGGGTTAACTACAGGAGGATGATATTGAGGGAGTAGGAAGCATAGTGGTGGCAAGGGCCCATGTAGCTTGGGATATGTGGTAGTGGGCATCAAAGCTTCTAGCTATGAAGACTGCTTGAGGTTCACAGTGTTGTGCAGGCCCAATTAAATCAAGACTCTGTGATAGCATAGAAGAATGATGAAGGTATTTCTCATTCTGTAGTCCCTGACCATCATGTATCCCCTGGGTCAGGTCATTGTGGAGAGAACTCATCAATACCCAACATAATGAGCAATTGTACATATAGATTAAATTTCCCTCTACTGGGTAATGAGAAAAAAAATCAGTATAACATGGAGATTAAGAATGTAGATTCTAGAGTCAGACTGTTTAAATTCAAAATCTAATTTTGTCACTTGTTAGTCATGTGACATTGTTACTTAAATTATCTGTACGTGTTAAGACAAATGTGATGATATTTCCTGTTGTTATGAGGATTAAGTGAGTCAATACATTTCAAATGCTTGGAATAGTGCCTGACACATAGATTATACACAATAAAAGTTTTCTATCAATAGCCTGGACATCCTTTTTTTTAGAAAGTTAATTCCAGATCTTCCCTTCATCCATTTAGGATTAAATGCTGCTTTGCTAAAAAAAAAAAAAAAAATGCTGCTTTATTGTACTCTTATAACAAATTATACCTACTCATATAATTTATAACTACTATATATTTATACCCATATAATTTATAGCTGTTATAACTACTATAACTACTTATACCTACCCATATCAAATAACTACTATTACCTTAAATTTGTGCATATCTGTGTGATTAAAGTACCTAAAATTATATTGATTATAATTATTGGTTCATGACACACTCTAATTTCTGTCTTTGCATTGCCCTCTTTTATTCCTTCCTTTCTCGTTAGTCTCAGAGAAGTCTTCCTAGAGGGTACAGCTTTGCTTCTGTGGGTTTTGGAACCTCAGTTTCTTCATTTGTAAAATGCACATGGCAGTAAGAATCTTATGTAGTTATTTGAGGTTTAATTAAAAACATATATAACCCATCCAAAGCATAGCTGGTGTTACAGGCTGAATTGTTTCCCTCCAAATCTCTTATTTTGAAGTCCTAATCTCTAGTACCTCAGAATGTGACTGTATTTGGAGATAGGGTTTTTAAAGGGGTAGGTAAGTTAATATGAGGATGTTAGGTTGGGCTCTAATCCAATCTGACTGATGTCCTTATAACAAGAGGCTATTAGGACACACAGAGTGACAAGAGGGCTGCACGGGCGCAAAAGAACAGCTATATGAAGAGGCAGGAAGAGGGTGGCCATTTACAAGCCAAATAGAGAAACTTTAGAGGAAACCTACCTTGCTTCCACCTTGATCTTAGACTTCTACCCTTCAGAACTGTGAGAAAATAAATTCCTCTTATTTAAGCCTCCTACTCTATAGCATTTTATTATGGAAGTTCTAGCAAACTAATACAGTTGACACTCAATGAATGACAGCTTTTTTTTGTTTTGTTTTTAAACTTGGTTTTGGATTTGGTGCCAGTCAGCCTTGGTTGGGATTCTCTGAATTTTAGTTTCTTCCTGTGTAAAGTGCAGTGAATATTATCTGCTTTATATTTTGTTGTGAGGATTAAATGAGTTAATACATATAAAGATTTTAGAATAGGGAATTATAAATTTTTTGTAAGCCACCTCATTCTGCCTGATCCTTCCCTCATCCTGACTACAAAGATATTAAAAACACAAGTAATTGATATATGTATAAGTGCTTTCTTTTTTTTTATTAAGTTTTTAATTTTAATTCTAGTATAGTTAAAATACGGTCTTTACATAGTGCTTTCATCTACTGAAAAAGCCTTCTGACTTTTGTCCCTACTGTCAGTCAATATCTCACACAATATATTCTAAACATTGCTCTGGACTAGATTTCCAGAAATGCCTCTTTGATTATTTTATTGTTTAACACCTTTCAGTGGCTCACACTAACAATGAAATAATTTCTATATTGTCTATTTAGGCATTCAAACCTTTCAAAAATCTGGATCTTAACTGCCTTTTCAAACTTATTTCCTATAACTCTGCTCCCTACTCCAAATCCTCCTATTTATATTACTCATAAATACTTTTAAGTATTGATAAGTACTTATGTTAATTTATATTTTCTCATCTTCTTCTGAACATAGTCATTCCTACTTCTGTGGTTTGGTCCATCCTTCTCCTTCTACCTGTAATTTTCTTTTCTATGTTTATCTACCCCTATTAAAATCCTAATCATTCATTAGGTCTCAGTTGGTCTTGTGAAGTTTTCCTTATTAATTTCAAACAAAAAATGAGTTTTGCTTGCACTTCTAAACTTTCATCACTGCAATCATTAGCTTCAAAGAGTTGTTGCATGGATGAATGAATGGATATATGGATGAATGTGTGCATGAAAGGAGGAATGAAAGGACACACGGGCACACATTATAGGCATACCTGTATTTCTATCAACTTAGCAAGATCGTTTTGATATGGTAGTTACATTTGGATAGCACTTAAAAATTCTGATTGCTATGAAAAAATGCACCCTTTGGAAATGAGTTATTAATTGCAATGAGTGACTTAATGACTTATTTAAATTTTTTCTCTTTATCTCCAGTTTCTACTTAAATATACTAGTCAAAATTGATTTAGAAACTATTGCATCTGCATTATTACATGCCCCAATGCATGAGTTGAAAAATTTATTTTAAGGATTGTCTTCATTAAACTACTGAGATGAACATGTTGTTAGGCTTCCCTAATATTTGTGAAACTGAATGAGTAGTTAGATGGATGCATTTATAGTAACATTATAATTTTCTTTCCTGATAGGGACATTGGTAAGGTTAATTAGCACTTGAAATGATTTTCCCCCTTGATTAAAAGACACTATGCAATATATTTATTTTATTTGTTAAATAGTTTTGGTTGTGTGTTTATATAATACACGATGTTTATATAATTATATGTTATATATACTGTTTATATGATTTTGCTTCTTTGTCTACTCAAACCTTAAAGTTTTTCCTTTATTCCTTATTGTTATTATGAACACTTTCATGAACATTCCATCTAATGAATGTGCCCATACCCATTATTGCATAATATCTTGGCTGGATCAGATTGTTCAGTGTTTTGAAATAAAACTCAAAGAACATCTTAAGAACAATTTCATATATTTTTACATTGTTTAAATATTTAGAATTATTTTCTTAGATATACTTTTGGAAATGGAATTGCTTAGTGAAAAGATATGAATATTTTATTTAAGATACTGGATCGAGTTTGAAGGAAAAATGGAATAAACTTGATAATAAAGGGAAAAAAAACTCTCCAAATACAGAGTGCAGAATAAAGAATTCCATTAAAACCACAAAGGTTATATTGTCAGTGGCTATAGATGAATTTAAAAAGTTTGTTCCAGAAGAGACAGATTCTAAAACATTAGTTCTAGCCCTGAGGCATAGTTTCCAGCTGAACATCTTAACCCAAGGTATTATAATGAACATGTTTTCATTCACATGAGATCACAATCAATAGTAGATAAAATTATGAACTTAAGACTCTAATGGCCAGACAGAAAGTATGGGGGACAAATATCTATTTCTCCCCCTCTGCTACCCACAGGTGCTCCATTTCATTGTTTATTAAAAACTGAACACGAGGTGCTTCTTCTCCTACTGATATCATGTGCATTGCTAAACCCGCAAGTTAAACTATCTGACATAAGAAAGTCCTGTCCTTAAACTGTATGATGTGTATTTGGCTCTCAGAATTTCATTCTCATCGGCCTATACCAAGAGATAACAAATACTTTTGCTATGCATGCTGTCTAATGGCTCCTTTCCAACAGCATTAGAAGTAGACAGTGTTGAATACCATTATGCTTTGCAGATGTTTGAAGGTTCAGGAGGAAGAGAATTCTTATTTTGGTCAGACTGTTAGAATATCATCGATGGAGTGGTTTAAACAACAAACCTTTCTTCCCACAGCTCTGGAGGCTGGGAAGTCTAAGATCACGATGGAAGATAGGATCTTTAAAGGGGTAGATGGTCATCTTCTTGTTACATGATGGAGAACAGAGAAAGCAGAAAAAAGCTCTATTCTGTCTTTTTTAAAATAAGAGTGCTAATTCCATCATGAGGCCTCCATCCTCATGACCTAACCCTAAGGGCCCTATCTGCAGATATCATCACCTTGGAATTAGAGTTTCAACATATGAATTTTGGGGGTACACATTGTTCAGTCCATTACAGAAAGCTCACATTTTCTGAGCATCTGCTATATCACAGCACTCAACTTTGTATTTTATTAACTTGAAAAGCTCTCACTGACATTATATTAGGCATCTTTGTTACAAAGTGTAACTTTCTCTATCATAGCACTTATTTTACTGTATTATAATCAGTCATTTAAGTGTCTATTTTCCCTACTAGTGGGTAAGCGCTTGAGGGCAAGGATTATGCCTATCTCGTTAACTTCTGTATTCCCAAACCCATTGTTTGGCACATAGTAGGAGCTCAATTAGTATTGTTAAAGAATAAAAAATTTATAATCCTATTTAATCTTCTCATTAACACTCTTAACCTCTCTGTACTTTACAGTGGCAAAGCTAATTGCCCTCAGGATTGTAATGAAAATCAAAGACTAAGATTAAGATTAAGATGGCATATTTTAACTGCAGCACAGACTTTCCCTTTCCCAATATTTAATTACATGAGCAAAAAATAGTTAGAACTACTCAACACACACACACACACACACACACACACACACACACACACACACACACCTACACCCCTCCCCCAAACCACTACCAAAGAAAGGATTGTACTCTAAAGCAACAACCTTGAAAAACTAGTGGCCAAGGAAAGAAATTAAAGGTTTTAGAGTGGAATATAAGGAGTGTGGCACAGTTTGGCTTCTAGTGGCATCCAACCCTCTTCCCCATGGTCATACCCACATTGTCCCCCTTATCTCTAGCAAACATCTAATTAGTAAGTGAAGGCTATTGGAAATAGCTGTTGGAGGAGAAGCAGATAAAATGAAGTAAACCTTGACACTGGCTTTCTTTGTGGAATGCGAAGGATCCTAGGGAGACCATTTAAATATAACATTATGGCATCCTGCAGGTCAACGTAGAGGGGGCCCTTACCTTCCTCACTAGCTCTGCCTGAAGGGTACAGGTGTTTATTAAGAAATGACTCCCCATCTGGGTCTGAGGGGCAAAGATGCTGATGTGTTAGGCTTGGAAGTCCAGACTTGTTTTGGGAGAACAATAAAGCTTCATAAATGTTAAATAAATAAATAAATAAATAAATAAACTATAACATTACAATTAGGAAGAAACAATCCTAGAACAGGATGTTTAAAAAATCTCAGAAGAGAGAGTAGTCACTTTTGCTCCAAAGACTTTATATATGCTTACTTTTTCTCCTACCACCTTTATTCCCCCCAAACAAGAAATATCCAGACCTGAAACTGTAACTGGGGACAAGAATGGTAGGAAATATCTCCAAGAAGTCACCCACATCATATCAGAGTGAAAAGAATGACCAAGCATAATGCCTCTTTTTTCTTAGGAAAAGAAAAGTAAAACAAAAACAAAAATAAAAACAAAAACACATAGTAATCTCCACTATTACAACAAAAAGAAATTAAAGTTTTTAAAAGATAAAAAATCAACATAAAATTAAATCTAACTCATGGGTAGAAAGAAATTTATGCTGTACAGAATCAAAATCTTTCAATTGGAGTTTATGTTTTATCTTTCTTTTATCTAGAGACATTATGATGCATTTCTCAGGTGTAAAATAATCTGGGGCACCAAATGAAAGTATATTAGTATTTGGAAATACTAATGTTTGCAGAATATCATTAATTAAGGCCCCATAAACCTATGATAAGGCTTCCTGTACTTCCATGTCTTAAACTTATTTCCATTATGGAAAAAATCAAGGTAATTTGTTTTATCTCATATTGTCATATTCTGAATTCAGATATATGGTAGAGTGAGATGGTGAGAGTAATGTCAACTTCTGTTTAATGACCTCACTACTTCTATCCCTTTAGTATTGTAAAAAGTAAATTGCTACTGTAAGAGAAAAGCAAAGAAAGGATCCATAGGAAATATTGAAGGTATTAGGACTTAGTTTATCTACATAACACACTGATGGAAATGTTCCATTTGTCTTTCTGCCTGCCTGTCTATCTATCATCTATCTATCTATCTATCTATCTATCTATCTATCTATCTATCTACCTATCATCTATCATCTATATCTATCATCTATCTATCTATCTATCATCATCATCTATCAATCATCTCTCCATTTACTTCGAATGAAGAAGTAAGATGTTGTCATGGAAAAGTATATTAATACCTTTGTTTGAATTAAAAAATAAAGTCAGGCTTTTGACCTGGGAGAAAGTAAATATGATTTACCGATGGTTTGATAATAACTGGTTTTGTCAGTTGGGTTATTTTGTGAGCATTTTTATAAAGTAGGCTAATTTCACTCCAAGATTTTGATGAAAATATAAATTCAAAAGATAAATGGTTTAGAAGTGATGCAATAATGGGTACCAGACTTACTTTTGTTTTATAAATAACTATAAAACTGGACAAAAGTCATAAAGCAACTGTTTTGGGGGGGCATTAGACAACAGATAATACAAGATTGTGATCTCTGAAGAAATAAAATACACCAAGGTAGTTTTATCTGTATCTTATCTTTCTGCCTGGCAGAGAGCAAAAATGTTAGAGTGGAGGAAAGTGATATTAGAACTTATTGCTGCTGAAGTGGCTAGAATTTGCAGGGCAAAATGCTAGAAATAAGAGAACTGCCCAGAGAGGAAACTCTAATAATCTGCTTAGGAAATAGCACTGAGTCTTGCTGAACACTAAGATGCACAAATGCAGGATGAAACTTGGTGAGACCTGGCAGAGAACAGCTTTAAAGTGCATCTGTACTTTAAGAAATATTAAACAACATTCTTCAAAATGAAGGAAAACGATACTAGATAGAAGCTCAGATGGAGGAATGAAGAGCACCAAAAATGGTAAATATTTGGGTAAATACAAAATACTTTTTTTTCTTTCATTACTTAATTTCTTAAAAAGAAAACTGACTCCTTATTTTATTTTATTTTTTTCAGTAATCTCTCTGCCCAGTGTGGGCTTGAACTCATTCTCAAGAATCAATGCTGTACTGACTGAGCCAGCCAGGCACCCCTGACAGTTGACTCTTTAAAGCAAAAATAATAATAACGTGTTGATGATTTATAAAACATGTAAAAAAAACGTATAAAAACAAAAGACAGAAAAGAGGTAAATGGAAGTATATTATTGCAGGGTTTTATATTCATATGTGAAGTGATGTAATATCAATTCCATGTAGATTGTGATAATTTAAGGAAGCATAATTCCTAGAATAACCATTAAAATATTTTTAAAAGGCTATAGTAATATAGCCAATAGAGGTAAAATAAAATACCATATTATTTAAATCCAAGAAAGGAAGTTAAAAAAAATACTTGGATGGTACAAATAAAAGACAAATAGCAAAATGGTATTCTTAAACCCAACCATATTAATAATCACATTAAGTATAAACAGGCTAAGGACTCCAATTAAAAGGCAGAGATTGTCAGATTGGATTAAAAACAAGACCCACCTATATGCTGTTTACAAGAGAAAAATTTAAATATAAATATGCCAATACAAACATAAGAAAATCAATAAAGATAAATAATGCAGACATCCATCAAAAGAAAAATAAAAGCTGAGTGGCTATATACTGTCAGACACAGTAGATACAAATACAAGAAATATTACTAGAGGAAATGAAGTACATCTCATGATAAAGAGAGATTAAAATACCTCAGATATCTTGAACCCTTGGAGGAGTCACTAAAAAAGACAAAAGCCTCACCCTAAAAGAGAAGCCTTCTGAAATATGCATTTCCCTGCTCTACTGGATTTAAACAATTTAAAAATATTCTTTTGGGGCTCCCAGGTGGCTCAATTGGTTAAGCATCCACCTTCAGCTCAAGTCATGATCCCAGGGTCCTGGGATCAAGCCCTACATTGGGCTCCCTGTTCAGCAGGAAGTCTGCTTCTCTTTCTTCCTCTGCCCTTCCCCTCCTCATTCTCTCTCTCCCAAATAAATAAGTGAAATCTTTAAAAAAATATTCTACCATGTTTGCTGCTCTATTATTCTCATGCATTTCTTTCATGTGAAATGCTGTTTCTCCTCCTTGAAACTCCTTTGCTCACTGGCAACCTTCCTATTCCTCCTTCAGTGAATAACTCAGGTACAAAGCAAATCTCACAAGTCTCTCTTGGTGGTCTCATATTTAATCCTTTACTAGTTAGTCATTCAATAAATGTTTATTGAACTTTTACTATGTACTGGGCCCTGAGCTTTTACTATGTTCAAGGCCCTGAAAATATAACGATGAATTAAATTCCTCCTGGGAGATAGGGGATGGAGAATAGAAAATAAATAAACAAATAAATGCAGAGCATACCAGGCAGTGATAAATGCAATATAAAAAAAATAAAAATAGGATTTGGGAAATGTCACTGAGGAGTGGTAAGTAAGGCATCTCTGTAATAATGTCATTTTTTTGAAGACTTGGAAAGAGTGAGGTAGTAGTTTCAGGTAACTGGAAGAAGATCATTCAGGGTAGAACATGTAAAGGTGCTGAGTGAATTGGTAATACATCGGCTAAGTATGTGAAATACATAAGGTAAGAGTGTGGCTAGAGGAGCATGAGAGAGGGATAGAGTAATAGCAGAGGAGGTCAGAGTAGTGTGGAGCTACATTATGTAGGTGTGTGAATGCTTCTACATGGACTTGGATATTTTTCTTCCTAAATGAGATGGGAAGCTATTGGAGGGAGTTCTGAGCAGAGGAGTAACATTATTTGACATATTCTGTGGTATCTCTCTGGTTGCAGTGTTGACATTGAAATTTTTATCCCTAAGGTAACTGAAAGGGTTATGTAATGGAGACAGAAAATACTTGCAGATTTTTTGGCACATCTTCAGTGCTGGATTTTTGTCAGTGCCTTTTATGTGCCCTGTTAGTGATCCTTTGAGCTATTCAGAAAGATCTTTGACATTCAGCTATTGAAATATTGTTTTTAAATATTCATATATCCTGTGAGTAACTAAAGAGATAACCATTGTATATTTTTACAATTAATGGAAAAACAAAACAAAAACAAATATCCATTAAGCCTATAACAGGAATACTTATAATTTTTTTCTTCATTAAAATTTCTTTTTCTTAGGTTCAGATGGTCTTTGTTTATAACTTAACTTTGTTGATATCTACTTATTTTTTTGTTTATTTTTTTAAAGATTTTTTTTTTTTATTTGACAGAGAGACACAGCGAGAGAGGGAACACAAGCAGAGGGAGTGGGAGAGGGAGAAGCAGGCTTCCTGCTGAGCAGGGAGCCCAATGCAGGGCTCCATCCCAAGACCCCAGGTTCAAGACCTGAGCCAAAGGCAGATGCCTAATGACTGAGCCACCCAGGCGCCCCGTTGATATCTACTTATAACTTAGCTTATCATTTCTCTTGGTTTCAGGATTTCTGGTAATATTCTCAAATGATTTTTACTAGGATGACCCAGCAACCTTATTTCATAGATGCTTTTTCTGTTTTATTCCAGTTTCTAGCTTTGCCTTGGTCCTCTGTGATAAGGCAGGCATTGGGAATGGTTTTTACTTGCAATCATTCTGCCTCTTACTCTCCTCCCTGACACCATTCTGTCTTTTTTAGCAGCTTCAGAAAGAAGCCAAGATGTCTAAATGTAACATTGGCTAAGAAGATTTGAGATTCACCAAAGAATTTTAACTCTGATGTACATGCTCCCTATTTTTTAACTATCACAGGCAAGTCCTCAGTTGATAACTCAACTCTGAAGAGTCTTTGGTGTACCTTTTTTTTTTTTCAGTAGGGGAACAGGAATAGGTTACAACCTGGGAAGTTTTCAGAATTTCTTGTCATGAAATGAGGATTTTCAGGACTCAAGAACAACAATATTCTCTTTTTTCATTGTATTGAACTTGAATTCACTTTAAAGGAATCATTCTTTCCTACACATCATGCCCCCTAGTTTGTTGTATTACCAGTTCTTTAATGTGTCTACCCCCTTTCCACTCTTATGAGTTCATTGTATATTTATTCACTTTCTGTTATTGTGTCTCAATGTTTTGTCCTAAATATTCAAATATGAAACTTAGGTGAATCACTGAATTTATCATAAATACATTGTTAGTCTTCTTGCTGATTTATTTGTTGTGAATGATTATGCATGGCATGCTGGTTTGTCTTACATCCTTCCCTTTTATTTTTGGCATTTATCCATCCATTCAGCCTTCCATCCATCCATCCATTCATCCATCCATCCATCCATCCATCCATCCACCCACCCATCCATCCATCCATCTAGCCAGCCAACCAGCCACCTGTCTAACAAATGTGCTCTATAGTTTTACTAAAAGTCAAGCACTAGCTCACTAGGCTATGAAATTTGATACAAAAATAATAATTATAGATGTTCAATAAATATTTGTGTTTTGATTAGTGTTAGAACAAAGATTTAATGAATCTATGAAATTGTCTCAAAAATATTTCTATCTTTATTATTCACATATGAATTCATTCAATCTGATTCTAAGTAATACTCCTAGGTATTACCTAGAAGTTTGTTGGAAATGCAGTTTCCCAAGACTCAGCCCAGGCTTATGAAGCCAGAATTTGATTTTAACCAGATATTCAGGTGAATTATAAGCATATTAAAATTTGAGAAACATGGATTTAAAGTAAGAATAACCTGGCAGTTGAAGAAAATAGATAAATCATTTTAAACAGAGAAATGACCACATGGAAAGGCAAAGAACATGGAGACACATGGCCTACTTGTTCTGTTAAATCTTAAGATGCATCAGGGAAAGAAGGGATAGGAATTTGGTAACATACTTGAGGACCAGACTGTGAAGGACTTATAAGCAGCATAAAGACTTTGAACTTTTTCTGAGCCACAGGGGGCAATTGGAAGTTTTTAAATAGATCAATGACATGATGCTTTAGAAATACAACTCTAGAAGCCATGTGAAGAATGAATTAGACATGAGTAAGGAAAGGTCTATTGACTACTCAAGAAGTTATTTTAGATGAGAGGACTTGAACTAACATAGTGGATATGAAGAGCAGGAGTTGAATTCAAGTAATATTTTAGAAATTGGAATTATGGGGATTATTTTTTGACTGAATGAAGGAGAGGAGGAACAAAACAGGGATCACTCAGATGTTTTTACAATGTGCATCTGGTTGGTGATAGCACTGAGGAATTAGAACATACAGGAGAAGGAGCAAGTTCCATAGTGGAGAAATAAGTCCAGTATTGGACATATTAACTACAAGTACCTATGAAATATCCAGATGGAGATATTTAGGAATATGGTTTGGGAGCTAAGAAAGGTTGTGTTTTGAGATAGAGAAATAGTAATCCAAATTTAAAGGTAGAAGTTGCAGAAGCTATAGGGATATTTTAAGATCACTTCTGGAGTAGCAGCTTAATAATATCCGCCCCAAACCAATGTCAAACTGCTTTGGGTTACTAAGTAAACAAAATAAAAAGAAAGAGGAGGCAGTAACATGAAGAGGAGACAGAAGTCAGAAATAACATGGTGGGAAGGAATCAGTGGAGGACAGCACAAAAGTAATAACCCAGAGGAGGTACAAAAAATGGGACCAGGAGCATAAAAAGAGAGTTGACCTTAGAAAGAAGAGGAATACCTACCTCTCCTTCCCTGAAAGGGAGGAGATAAGCTTGGGTTAAGAATTTAAGATATGAGTCAGCTTGCAACAGAAACTAGGGGAGGGGAGATAAGGAAGTTTGTGCCTTCTGACTGTTATTTTCTTAGTGAGGTAGGACGCAAGGTCCTCTGTGGAGAGTAGGCTGGGAAGGGATCTTGAAGAGAGTGATGAAAGTTTATAATAGCCACTTTAGGGTGTGGGAGAAGTAGCTGACTAGAGAACTACAAGGATTGCTGGGCAGTGCTGAAAGCCTAGAAGAGTGTAGAAACTATAAATAACTTCTTTTCTAACTCTATCATTGCATGACAGTCTCTCTTTCCTCTCTTGCCTGCTTTCTTCTCATTTATATTTTGAGCAGGAAATAAATTTCCAATAAATTTAAAGCCTAATTCAGGCAAGAAGAAAAACAAAGTCGAATTTCAAACACCTAAGATTAATCTGCTTGAAGTTTTATGCTTTAATTATAATTAATTGCTATATTTCCCTAATGGAAGTACCACATGTTCATTATGAAAACTTGGAAGATAAAGAAAAATAAAGAAGATAGGCTAATATTGTCCATTAAGAAAATAATTGTAGCTACTTTTTTCCTTCCAGTACTTTCTATAAACACAGTTTTATTTGCTTATTATGATTGTGTTAATCATAAATTTTTTTGTATCTTTCTCTTTTCAACACCTTAAGATTTTAACTGTTTTTTCTTTCTACTGATCATAAGAGCAATTTATGTTCATTGTCGGTTTTTGAAAATGCAGAAAAATAAAAAGATGAAAACGTAAATCATTCATAATTTCATCACCCAGAGATAATGATTCAGTTGTTAAGTGTTTTGATAAAAGCTTTTATGTCATGTTTTAGAAAACGTTTTTTAGCAACATTTTCTGCTAATATTTGATCCTAGTTCTTCTTCTTCATTAAGTTTAAATAGCCTGGACCATAACAGAATTTTACCTGGAGAATCTCTAATCAGTGCAGCTACCACAAACAACCCAGTCAGTTTTACCTTTTCCCCACATCCTACTGGCAGAGGTAAGGATCAAAAACTAATGATGTGGGTGCCTGGGTGGCTCAGTTGGTTGAGCGACTGCCTTTGGCTCAGGTCATGAGCCTGGAGTCCCGGGATTGAGTCCTGCATCGGACTCCCTGCTCGGCGGGGAGTCTGCTTCTCCCCCTCAACCTCCCCCCTCTCATGCTCTCTCTCTCTCTATCTCATTCTCTCTCTCAAATAAATAAAATAAAATCTTTAAAAAAAAACTAATGATGTAATGTATGGTGATTAACATAATAAAAAAATAAAATAAAAAAAAGCAGAATGTGGAAAGAAGGAGAAAGCATTGTCAAAGAACAATGTTCCTGTCTTTGAAAGAGTATAAAGTATAGTTAGAAACAACATGAAACCTGCTCTTATAGTGAATGTGAAAGCTATTCTTCCCTCCCCTGTTGCTTCCTACCCCACAGCTGACTTCTGTCAATTATTATGTCCTCAAGCAGTTGTGGCTTCTAGAAATTCCTATGGGGGGGGGGCTTCTAGGAGTGTAATAATCTCAAACACTGATATAGTACTGTATGTGTCAGGCAGTATTCTAACTGTTTTTACAGAGATTAATTTTATTTAACCTTCACAACAAAACTAAGAGATAGGTAATGTATTTTTTCCCACTTTGAAGAAAATGAAAATAAGGTATGAAGAGATTCAATAATTTGTTAAGGTCACATTCTTTAAGTGGTGGAACTAGGTTTCAAACCTATGCAATCCTATTGCATTCCTATCCTGGAATCCTGTTAATAACCTCTGCACGATATCCGGTTGTAAGGGTAGCTGAGTGATTTGTCTTGAATTAGTATTATAAGAACACATTTTATGTTGAATTTTTTTTTCTTTTTGGTGTGGCTTGAGGGTGGTCAAAGTTCTCCCAACCTTCCTCCCTATTCCGCTTTCAACATCCAGCCTGTTTCTAAATTTTCTTGATGGTCTCCATGAAATGGTCCAGATGTTTTAGTAAGGCCTATAGTGTAATTTCCTCTTTATTTTAGACTCTTATCATGGATTTTATTTGTTTGTCATTTTTGTTTCTGCTATTGCTGTCATTCTCTCATCTTTTTGTCTCCCAGGAAAAAGCCAGCTTGATGCAGGTGCTTCTTGCTATTTCAAGCTTAGAAATTCTTATGGTATTGCTCTTTAATCCTATATCCTTGAAAATTATAAATAGTTATTCAGCTACTTCTAATAGTTTATAGTTTATAGATAATAGATGCTGATTTTATTCTTAAACTTAACAACAAATCTCCTTTCTTGCCATTAGATTTGCTTGACATACTAAATCCCGCCTTTCTTGCCTTTCTTGATTGCTTCTTCTTTAGTTTCCAGGCTTGGAATGGTGGCCTATCTGTGCCATTGTTGAGAAGTCTGGAACGCCAACTGGTGCTGTATTCAGGGTTCTCACAAGCTGCTGGTTGGAGGAGTGTTGGTAAAGATGGTGTCTGTTGATGCTTATGTCACTTATGAGTTAGCTTGTCAGAATTGACGACTGGGTTTCCAGGGGTGCTGCCCATAGGACCAGCTGGAAAAAATATTAAAAGGCAGTATGGTGCAATGAAAAGAACAGTAAATTCAGCATTGAGTTCATATCACAACTTTATATAATGCCTGTCTTCTTTCTTTTTTCTTTCCGTTTCCTTCCTTCTTCCTTCCTTCCTTCCTTCCTTCCTTCCTACCTATCTACCTACCTACCTACCTACCTACCTACCTACCTACCTTCCTATTTCTAGAAGGAATGTGATGCTGTACATAAGAGTCCAGGTTCTGAAGTTAGATTATCTGTGTTCAAAGCTTGATTCCACCCTCTTACAAACTGGGGACCTTGGTCCAATTAACTTCTTTGGGGCTCACTTTCCTTATCTAAGAAGTCACCTCATAAGGCTGTTATGAATATTAAATGAGATAATACCAGTAAAATGCTTAGAATAGTGATTGGCTCATAAGCATTTAATTAATGTTGATTACCATTGTGAAACTCTCTCTTTAGACTAAATTCCCAAAGAGTAGGTATTTTCTTCCCTATGTATGTCCAGTGCTTAGCAGAGTAGGTACATTATAAATATTTGTTGAACAAATGAATGAATAAATGAGTGGATGAACCTATCACTAAATAGCTATGTGACATAGGGCATATAATTTAACTTCTTTGAAGATGTGTGCTGGGTATTTCAGATATAATGTGAACTCATAGGGTTGTGGGGAGAATTACATGAGATAAAAATATAAAGGAGGCTCAAGAGCCCAGAGTTTCAGAGCAAAGGCTTTGATGTCAGGCACAAATAGTCAAGACTTCTTCTGCCACTGCATATAACCTTGAATAGACCACTACTCCTCTTTGAGCCTCAGTTTCCTCATCTACAAAATAGACAAGATAATTCTTATCAGGGGATTGATGTAAGGATGAAATAAAACATGTATGTACTCAGAACATTGTTTTCTTAAAGTAGTTTGTTATCATGGGAAAGGATTTTGTAAGCTTGAGATCACCATAAAAACAGATTTTGACTTTTTATTAAAGACATTTTTCTATTAAATTCTCCCATAATGTGCACCAGATAAGATTCTAACTGTATTCTGAAAATTTAGACAAAACTGAAGAGAATCAGGAAATCAACTTTTTGTTTAAGGAAAATAATTTGATGGTCATTTTGAGAAGACAAGTTGAGATAATTCAAGCCTCATCACTAGACTGATATGGCGTCCTAGAAAGTAATTTTTTAAATGATAGAAAGGTGATTTACCTAAAAGTAAAAATTTGTTTATTATAATCCAGATAGATACATTGTTTTGAATTTCCTAATGGTAAGACAGAGAGATGAAGGACACTAAAAAAGTTTGAATCTTAATATTTAATGAGCATAGAAGTTTCAGTCTTGTAAAGTAAGATTATTTTCTCCTATTTGATTTGGTGAAATTTATTTTTTAAGAACTCAAAATATTCCTTCTGTAGAAACTAGGAATGTGAGTGTTTTGCAATGACCACTGAGTTGATATCGGGGAGAGTAAGACCATTGTATTCTCTCTATTGTCCTCCATTACCCCTGAGATTTCATCTCTTACTGGTCTCCCCTCCTCTCCGTACTCGTCACCCAGGCCTACTTGCTGTATCTCTTAACAGCCCAAGGCATACTCCTACCCCAAGGACTTTGCGTTTACTATTCTACTACCTAGACTATATCTTCCAAATATCCTTAAAGCTGCTGTCTTACCTCATTCAGGTCTTAAGTATCACCTTCTTGGTGAAGCCTTGTTTAATCATCTCTTTGAACATTACAGCATGTCACTCCACCCAACTTTCCTGTCCCTACTACCTGCTTAGTATTTCTCCATTGCACTTACCAAAATTTGGCACCACGAGCAGAGTTTTCTTATTTATTTTGTTTATTGTCTGTCTCCTCTGACCTCTTGGCATAAACTTCATAATGGCAGAGATTTTTGTGTGCTTTGTTTGCTGCTGTATCCCTAGCATTTAGAACAGTACCTGACATGTCGTAGGCACTCAGTAAATGTTTGATGAATGAGTGAATGAACTCTGCAACAGTTATAATTTCCTGTGGTAAATTTCTGTTTCATAAATAATGCTCTGACCCATATGTCAGATCAAATGTTGTTGGGCAGGTTGCTTAGGTACCATGCTCCAGATGCAGAATTTCAGAAAATTTTTTTCTCTGCAGTTGTAATTTAGTAGACTAGGCTAAATACCATTCCTCCCAAATTCATATCCACTGAGAACTGTGAATGTAATCTTATTTAGAAATAGGGTCTTTGCAGATGTAATCTTGTTAAAATGGGGTCATACTGGATTAGGGTATGCTCTAATCCAATAGCTGATGTCTTTATAACAGGGAAATTTGGACAGAGACGCACAGGGAGAATGCCATGTGATGACAGAGGCAGAGATTACAGTGACATGTCGACAAGTCACAGAACACGAAGGTTGCCAGTAACCACCAGAAGCTAGGAAAAGGCAAGGAAGGATCCTCCTCTAGAACCTTTAAAGAGAGCATGGTCCTGCTGACATACTGACTTTGGACTTCTAACCTCCAGAACTGTGAGAAATAAATTTCCGTATTTTTTTTTTTTTGCCACCAAATTTACAGTAATTTGTTTTAGCATCCAAGGAAACTAATACACACAGGAATTGAGTTCATTCATTCAGCCATTGATTCATTGTGCAAACATTTTTTGAGCATCAGACAGTGTGTTAGGTGATAATAAATGACCCAGTTCTTCCTGTCCTCTAGTTGTTCATAGCCTACTGGCAAAAGCCAAGCAGTAAATAGAAAATTATTGTAATGAGCTTGGGGGAATGGAGGGTCAGAAAATTTCTGATTTTCTGAAGTGGTAATTTCTGAATAAGCCAGATGCATGGAGAAGGGAATAGCTTTGTAGGCAGAGAAAAATATGTGCAAAGGAACAGAATTCTGCTATAGTAGCTTGTGGCAGAGGGGTTGCAGTTGAAGATTGTGGCAGTAGAAATAACCTGTAATAATCCAGGTGAGACATAAAGAGGGTTCTAACTAAGATAGGATAGGATAATATCCGGGAAATCAACTGGTAGTTTAGAGACCTGGGATTCTACAGATTCTGGTGTTTAGTTGATTGGTTCTGGACAAGGATAGGAAAGGAGGGAAATTTCCTTGTTATACAAAGACATATTCTTTTTAAAAATGGGAGTCATTATAAAGGCTTATAATTCAGAATTTCACTTTTTAGTGAAATTAAAGTGAAAATTTCACTTTTTAGAGATTAAGTGTGTATGTGTGAGGGGTGGGGAAGAGAGGGAGAGAGAGATGCTGGGTTGTGGGATCTGAAATATAACCATTTAAAAGGTATCACACTTAGGGAATTTTGTGGTAGTAGAACATACATTGGATTGGAATCTTGAATATGAGTTCATATCACAGTCCTGTTTCTTTTTAAACCTTGCAATTATATCTTTCGGACTCTTAGTCTCCTCTGGAGGTTAATATTCACTTTACTAATATCACATTCTTTTTGGAATAATATGAAATAAAAGTATTTGAAAATTCTTATAAAGCACTGTACAAATATGAATTATTTTAACAGATATTTTGACCCTGAGAGGACTTCTCAGCTAGGTGACTGACTCTAAGGTTCTGTGGTTTACTTTTCTATTCAGCTATCCACCTAAATCAAATGAGCTTGATTCCCATTTTCCAAACCTTCTAATGCCATGAAAATCAACATGAAGTTGTATAAGATTTTGAATAACTTGAGGTAGAGGGGCACTTGGGTGGCTGAGTCAGTGAAGCATCTGACTCTTGATTTTGGCTCAGGTTATGATCTCAGAGTTGTGGGATCAAGGCTTGCTTTGGGCTCCATGCTCAGCGGGAAGTCCATTAGAGATTTTCTCTCTTTCCCTCTGACTCTGCCCCACTCACTTGGGCGCTCTCTCCTTCTCTCTCTCTCAAATAAATAAATGAATCTTTAAAAATAAATAGATAACTTCAGGGGGCAGAGCAAGATGGTGGAGGAGTAGGAGACCTGGATTTCATCTGGTCTCAAAATTCAGCTGGATAGGGATCAAACCATTCTGAACACCTACGAACTCAACAGGAGATCAAAGAAAAGAATAGCAACTCTCAACAGAAAAGCGACCACTTTCTGGAAGGTAGGACGTGCGGAGAAGTGAATCCGAGGTGATATTCGGGAGGATAGACAGCGGGGGGGGGGGGGGTCCGTTGGCCGCTTCTGGCAAGTGATAGAGCAGTGGAGCACAAAATCTGAACATTTAGAAGTCGGCTCCACTGAGGATCGTTACTCCAGTGGCTAAGCGGGGGGTGGAACCCTTGCAGGACAGTGTGGTCTCAGGACCCTCAGGGTCATAGAAAGACCGGGGGGTGCCTGAGTGTGGCAGAGCTCCTGGGTAACAGAGTGGGGAAGCCTGCTGCAGAGACGGAGCCAAGGCATGGGCTCTCAGCTCGGGGTTGCCATAAACCGTGATCTGCGGCACAGTCACCACTCTTCCTCCTGCAGGGACCCAACAAGTGGTAGATCTGGGGAGACTCCCCTTCCTCCCCTGGGAGGAGTGGCGTGGGAGTGACTGCAGGGATCTGCTGGGTTTGGAGACTCCACACAGGGTCGGGTGCCAGAGATAGAAATGCTCAGTCACAGGCTAGGTGAGCACAGAGGGCAGCCAGAGACGGGGGAGATGGGAGTGATTGACTGCTTTTCTCTGGGGGCGCACTGAGGAGTGGGGCCCCGAGTTCTCGGCTCCTCCAGGGTCGAGATTGCGAGGCTGCCATTTTCACTCTCATCCTCCAAAGCTGTACTGAAAGCTTGCAGGGAACAAAAGGTCCCAAGAGCAAACCCGAGCAGATTACTTAGCCAGACCAACAAGGGCAGGGCAATTCTGCATCCAGCAAAGACATTTGGGAACCCCGGCAACAGGCCCATCCCCCAGAAGATCAGCAAGAACAGCCAGCCAAGACCAAGTTTACTGATCGATGAGAACAGCAGAACTCCAGCACAGGGCAATACTGCACATAGAATTCATGGCTTTTTTACTGTGATTCTTTAGTCTTTCAAAGTTAATTTTTTAACTGTCTTTTTTTTTTTTTGAATTTTCTTTTCCCCTTTTTGAACCAACATCTTATCAATCCCTTTTTTAAAAAAACATTTTTTATTTTTCATTTTTAGAGTCATATTCTATCCCTTCATAGTAGTTACCCTTATTTTTGGCACATATATATAAGTTGTTCTTTCTTTAAAATTTTGAGATACAGTTTCTTCTAACAGATCAAAATATACCCTAAATCTCTAGTGCATGGCTTTGTTCTAGTCTCCTGCCTGATCACATTCTCTCCCCCCCTTTTTTCTTTCTTTCTTTTTTTTTTAAATCTTCTTTCTTTTTTCAACCAACTTCTTATCTTATTAATTCCTTTTATAAAATTTTTTATAATTTTCATCTCTACAGTCATATTCCATCCCTTGATCGTATCAACCCTTATTTTGTACATATATAAGTCTTTCTTTCTTTAAAATTTTGGGAGGCACTTTATTCTAACAGACCAAAATACACCCAAAATCTAGTGTGTGGCACTGATCTATGCACAAGCCTGATCATATTTGATCATATTCCATTTTTTTTGTTTTGTTCTGTTTTTCTTTGTTTTTATGTTTTTCTTTTTTTTCTTTTTTCCCTTTCTTTTTTCTTTCTTTCCCTTTCTATTCCCCTGGTTTCAGGTCTTTTCTGATTTGCTTAGAGTATATTTTCTGAGGATGTTGTTCCCCTGTTAGCATTTTGTTCTCTCATTCATCTGTTCTCCTCTGGGCAATATGATAAGATGGAAAAAATCACCTCAACAAAAAGAACAAGAGGTAGTACCATCTGCCAGGGACTTACTCAATATGGACATTAGTACAATGTCAGACCTAGAGTTTAGAATCGTGATTTAAAAGATACTAGCTGGGCTTGAAAAAAGCATGGAAGTTACTAGAGAAACCCTTTCTGGAGAAATAAAAGAACTAAATCTAACCAAGTCGAAATCAAAAAGGCTATTAATGAGGTGCAATCAAAAATGGGGGCACTAACTGCTAGGATAAATGGGGCAGAAAAGAGAATCAGTGATATAGAAGACCAAATGATGGAAAATAAAGAAGCTGAGAAAAAGAGATAAAAAATTACTGGATCATGAGGGTAGAATTTGAGAGATAAACAATACCATGAGACAAAACAACATTAGAATAATTGGGATCCCAGGAGAAGAAGAAAGAGAGAGAGGGGCAGAAGGTATATTGCAGCAAATTATAACAGAGAACGTCCCTAATGTGGGGAAGGAAACAGACATCAAAATCCAGGAGGCACAGAGAACCCCTCTCAAAATCAATAAAAATAGGTCAACACCCCAACATCTAATAGTAAAACTTAAGAGGCTCAGAGACAAAGAGAAAATCCTGCAAGCAGCTCGGGAGAAGAGATATGTAACCTACAATGGTAGAAACATTAGATTGGTAACAGACCTATCCACAGAGACCTGGCAGACCAGAAAGGACAGGCGTGATATATTCACAGCACTAAACGAGAAAAATATGCAGCCAAGAAAACTATATCCAGCTCGGCTATCATTGAAAATAGAAGGAGAGATAAAAAGCTTCCAGGACAAGCAAAAACTAAAGGAATTTGCAAACACGAAACCAGCCCTACAAGAAATATTGAAAGGGGTCCTCTAAGCAAAGAGAGAGCCTAAAAGAGGCGTAGACCAGAAAGGAACACAGACAATATAAGTCAAAGTCACCTTACAGGCAATACAATGGCACTAAATTCATATCTTTCAATAGTTACCCTGAATGTAAGTGGGCTAAATGCCCCAATCAAAAGACACAGGCTATCAGATTGGATTAAAAAACAAGACCCATCCATATGCTGTCTGCAAGAGACTCATTTTAGACCCAAAGACACCCCCAGATTGAAAATGAGGGGGTGGAAAAACCATTTACCATTCTAATGGACACCAGAAGAAAGCTGGGGTGCCAATCCTTATATCAGACAAATTAGATTTTAAAACAAAGACTGTAATAAGACATGAGGAAGAACATTATATCCTACTTAAAGGGTCTATCCAACAAGAAGATCTAACAATTGTAAATATCTATGCCCCTAACATAGGAGCAGCCAATTATATAAGGCAATTAATAACAAAAGCAAAGAAACACAATGACAACAATACAATAATGGGGGACTTTAACACCCCACTCACTGAAATGGACAGATCATCTAAGCAAAAGATCAACAAGGAAATAAAGACTTTAAATGACACACTGGAACAGATGGACTTCGCAGATATATTCAGAACATTCCATCCCAAAGCAACAAAAAACACATTCTTCTCTAGTGCCCATGGAACATTCTCCAGAATTGTTCACATCCTAGGTCACAGATCAGGTCTCAACCAGTACTAAAAGATTGGGATCATTCCCTGCATATTTTCAGACCACAGTGCTTTGAAACTAGAACTCAATCACAAGAGGGAAGTCGGAAAGAACTCAAATACATGGAGGCTAAAGAGCATCCTACTAAAGAATAAATGGGTCAAGCAGGAAATTAAAGAAGAATTAAAAATATTCATGGAAACCAATGAAAATGAAAACACAACTGTTCAAAATCTTTGGGATACAGCAAAGGCAGTCCTAAGAGGAAAGTACATAGCAATACAAGCCTTTCTCAAGAAACAAGAAAGGTCTCAAATACACAAACTAACCCTACACCTAAAGGAGCTAGAGAAAAAAACAGGAAGTGAAGCCAAAACCCAGCAGGAGAAGAGAAATAGTAAAGATCCGAGCAGAAATCAATGAAATAGAAACCAAAAGAAGAATAGAACAGATCAACAAAACTATGAGCTGGTTCTTTGAAAGAATTAACAAGATTGATAAACCCCTGGCCAGGCTTATCAAAAAGAAAAGAGCAATGACCCAAATCAACAAAATCATGAATGAAAGAGGAGAGATCACAACCAACACCCAAGGAATACAAACAATTATAAGAACATATTATGAGCAACTCTATGCCAGCAAATTAGATAACCTGGAAGAAGTGGATACATTCCTAGAGATGTATCAACTACCAAAACTGAACCAGGAAGAAACAGAAAACCTGAACAGACCTATAACCACTAAGGAATTTGAAGCAGTCATCAAAAATCTCCCAATATTCAAAAACCTAGGGCCAGATGGCTTCCCAGGGGAAATTACCAAGCATTTAAAGAAAAATTAATACCTATCCTTCTGAAACTGTTCCAAAAAATGGAAGTGGAAGGAAAACTTCCAAACTCATTATAGGAGGCCACCGTTACCTTGGTCCCAAAACCAGACAAAGACCCCATCAAAAAGGAGAATTACAGACCAATATCCTTGATGAACATGGATGTAAACATTCTCACCAAAATACTAGCCAATAAGTTACAACACTACATTAAAAGGATTATTCACCACGACCAAGTGGGATTTATCCCTGGGCTTCAAGGTTGGTTCAACATCCGCAAATCAATCAATGTGATACAATACATTATCAAAGGAAGAACAAGAATCATATGATCCTCTCAATAGATGCAGAAAAATCTTTTGACAAAGTCTAGCATCCTTTCTTGATCAAAATTCTTCAGAGGATAGAGATAGAAGGTACATACCTCAATATCATAAAAGCCATCTGTGAAAAACCTACAGTGGATATCATCTCAATGGGGAAAAACTGAAAGTTTTCCCCCTGAGGTCCGGAACGTGGCAGGAATGTCCACTATTAGTACTGCTATTCAACATAGTTTTAGAAGTCCTAGCCACAGCAATCAGACAACAAAGGGAAATCAAAGACATCCAAATTGGCAAAGAAGAAGTCAAACTCTCACTGTTTGCAGATGATAGAATCCTTTATGTGGAAAACCCAAAAGACTCCACCCCCAAACTGCTAGAACTCATACAGGAATTAAGTAAAGTGGCATGATAAAAAATCGCACAGAAATCAGTGGCATTCCTATACACCACCAACAAGACAGAAGAGAGACAAATCAAGGAGTCGATCCCATTTACAATTGCACCCAAAACCATAAGATACCTAGGAACAAATTTAACCAAAGAGGCAAAGGATATGTACTCAGAAAACTATAAAATACTCATGAAAGAAATTGAGAAAGACACAAAGAAAAA
Organism: Zalophus californianus; assembly: GCF_009762305.2. Lineage (NCBI taxonomy): Eukaryota > Metazoa > Chordata > Mammalia > Carnivora > Otariidae > Zalophus > Zalophus californianus. Next base: position 47,039,112 of record NC_045605.1, read on the forward strand.
TCCATGCTCATGGACTGGAAGAACAAATATCATGAAGATGTCAATGCTACCTAGAGCCAACTACACATTCAATGCAATCCCCATCAAAATACCATCCACTTTTTTCAAAGAAATGGAACAAATAATCCTAAAATTTGTATGGAACCAGAAAAGACCCTGAATAGCCAGAGGAATGTTGAAAAAGAAAAGCAAAGCTGGTGGAATCACAATTCTGGACTTCCAGCTCTATTACAAAGCTGTCATCATCATGACACTATGGTACTGGCACAAAAACAGACACATAGACCGATGGAACAGAATAGAGAGCCCAGAAATGGACCCTCAACTCTATGGTCAACTCATCTTTGACAAAGCAGGAAAGAATGTCCAATGGAATAAAGACAGTCTCTTCAACAAATGGTGTTGGGAAAATTGGACAGCCACATGCAGAATGAAACTGGACCATTTCCTTACACCACACACAAAAATAGACTCCAAATGGTTGAAAGACCTTAACGTGAGACAGGAGTCCATCAAAATCCTAAAGGAGAACACAGGTAGCAACCTCTTCAACCTCAGCCACAGCCACTTCTTCCTAGAAACATCGCCAAAGGCAAGGGAAGCAAGGGCAAAAATGAACCATTGGGACTTCATCAAGATAAAAAGCTTTTGCACAGCAAAAGAAACAGTCAACACACCAAAAAACAACTCACACAATGGGAGAAGATATTTGTAAATGACATATCAGATAAAGGGCTAGTATCCAAAATCTATAAAGAGTTTCTCAAACTCAATGCCCAAAGAACAAATAATCCGATCAGGAAATGGGCATAAGACACGAACAGACATTTTTCCAAAGAAGACATCCAAAAGACCAACAGACACATGCAAAAGTGCTCAACATCGCTCGGCATCAGGGAAATCCAAAGCAAAACCTCAATGAGATACCACCTCATACCAGTCAGAATGGCTAAAATTAACAAGTCAGGAAACGACAGATGTTGGCAGGTATGTGGAGAAAGGGGAACCCTCCTACACTGTTGGTGGGAATGCAAGCTTGTGCAAGCACTCTGGAAAACAGTATGGAGGTTCCTCAAAAAGTTGAAAATAGAGCTACCATACGATCCAGCAATTGCCCTAGTGGGTATTTACCCCAAAGATACAAATGTAGGGATCAAAGGGGTACATGGACCCCGATGTTTATAGCAGCAATGTCCACAATAGCCAAACTGTGGAAAGAGCCAAGATGTCCATGGACAGATGAATGGATAAAGATGAAGTGGTATATATATATACACAATGGAATATTATGCAGCCATCAAGGAATGAGATCTTGCCATTTGCAATGATGTGGTTGGAACTGGAGGGTGTTATGCTGAGTGAAATAAGTCAATCAGAGAAAGACATGTATCATATGACCTCACTGATATGAGGAATTCTTAATCTCAGGAAACAAACTGAGGGTTGCTGGAGTGGGGGTGGTGTGGGAGGGTTGGGATGGCTGGGTGATAGACATTGGGGAGGGTATGTGCTATGGTGGGTGCTATGAATTGTACAAGACTGTTGAATCACAGATATGTACCTCTGAAACAAATAATGGAATATATGTTAAGAAAATAAAAAAAAATAGAAGAAGATAGCAGGAGGGGAAGAATGAAGGGGGGGAAATCGTAGGGGGAGACGAACCATGAGAGATGATGGACTCTGAAAAACTAACTGAGGGTTCTAGAGGGGAGGGGCATGGGGGCCTATGTTAGCCTGGTGATGGGTATTAAGGAGGGCATGTTCTGCATCGATCACTGGGTATTATGCACAAAGAATGAATCATGGAACACTACATCAAAAACTAATGATGTAATGTATGGTGATTAACATAACAATAAAAAATTTAAAGGAAAAAATAAAAATAAATAGATAACTTGAGATAGAAAACTGAATAAACTTACCTCTGAATCCTTCATAATTACCCACAAAGCTGGCAGAAAATTCCTGGTCAAAAACCTGTATAGGAGACAGAATACATGAACAACAACAAAAAAGTTATATTAATGACATTATATATGTCTTCAGCCTCACTGTTGGATTTTAAATCTATTGAATTCTTTCAGGTCACCTACATTATTCTTTCCATGACTAGGAAGGCTTATTTTCTGCCATTGCTAAAAATTGCTAGGAATGTAAAGTCTGAAGTTACCAAGACGAGCTAGTTATATGATCCTGTGTTATCCCACTGCCTTTCTTTTTAAAAGAATTACAGTGTGACTGTCTTTTAAATTTACTTTTACTTTTTTTAAACTTTCAAATTATTTTTACATCATTGATCTATTTAATTATCCTTCTCTTTCTCTAGCCTCTAGGATTCTTGAGGACAGACACTGTATTTTGTTTCTCTTTATATTTTAAGTCCTTTGCGCCTAGAATGTGCTCTTTATATATGGTGGTTGAATGAATGAAATAAAAGCATTTGAGAAAAAAATTTACAAAGGATTCAACAAACACTTATATTTTAAATTTATTTTCATCAGTAACCATCAGTAAATAATAATTAACCACCTATAATACCCGTCATAAAGACTCAACTGGTCAATAATTTTTATATATACACAATGGACTTACAGCATCAAACATCTACAAAAAAAGACTTTATAAATATGCACATATTTCAGCAGTCTTGTATCATGAACCTTTGTTTACAGAAAATAATGTTTGATTTATTTATTGCTCCTAATACCATTCTTGGAGTTTTAATTTCATTTCCTTGCAAAAGCAATCACATTCTTAACTCATTCTCCACTATATGAAAATAGGTCACTGTGATAGGTCCTTCAGAATACAAATACAAATGGAATTGATATTTGCAGTTAGATCTGACTTAGATAAGCTCTCATCGTAAAAAAACATAGAGCATTTGTTTTACCCAGAAACCTCTCTATTTTTGTTAAGAGATTTACCATTCAGAATAGCCAGGCAATGGGAATTGAAAAACCTTAGCCACAGATCTCTTAGTCACTGAATATTTATTATAGAGTATTTCTTAGTCTTGTTTAAATAAGGAACAAAGCAAGTTTCCTAATTTGTGAAGATATTTTCAACAAATTTTAAAGATTTTATTTATTTATTTATTTCAGAGAGAGAGAGAGAGAGAGAGAGAGAGAGAGAGTGTGCACGCATGAGTGAGGAGAGAGGCAGAGGGAGAGGCAGAACCAGAGAATCTCAAACAGACTCTGAGCCAAGTGCAGAGCCCAATGTGGGGCTCAGTCTCACAACCCTGAGATCATGACCTGAGCTGAAACCGAGTCAGACGCTTAACTGACTGAGCCACCCAGGTGCCCCTCAACAAATTTTAAAGGTACTTTTATGTGGTTCTCCAAAGTGCTGAGCCAACTTTGTCATCTGTAGTTAAGAAGTTTTAGATACTAGCACAGGAAATTTTTAGGATCAAGGTGAAATTTCAGATAAGAGGGGAAACAGATGTTACAAAGATGAGAAGTAAGTAATTGGGGAGGGTATTCTAGGCCCAAGGAAAAGGGTAAGCATGGTGATAGGTGAGAAGATATGAGTCAAGTTTGTGAATCTGATAGGCCACAGTGAAGTGTTCCCTAATGGGAGGCAGGGAGATGTAGGGAGAGATGGGTAGGTAGAATTTTAACCTTATTTTTTATGCAGTTGGGAGATTTTGAGAGGATTTTGCAGAGTGTGGTAGGGATCAGCTATATACTTTAGGAATGTGAATTTTGAAATAGTGTGAAGAAAGGATTTGAGGGACTGAGACTTGGGGAAATTAGAAGAGCCATGAGACTATTCCAGTAGTAAAGGTCAGAGCTGAGCCAGAGAGGTAGTAGTGGGAGTGGACTGGGAAGGTGCGGAATCTCCACATTCTACTTTTATGGGGGTGTCACGGTGGGACACAAGAGTGAGCTTCATGGGCTGGAGTACTTTTCTTGTTCTACCCTGGAATTTAGCAGGGTCCTGAAGCTAAGTTATGATAAGATGGATTTTCAGAAGGAACAAATGGGGTGCAGACCTCATATTCTCTTTTGCTGAGGGGCTTGAGCTAGACTTGGGAACTTAAAGAGGAAATATGACCTGAGGCCTGCAATAGTATGAATTGTCCTCCCCTTCCTTCCTTATTCTTCCCTTGAACGCATCACCTTCTGCTCTGAGGATAGGCAGAACCCTACACTTCCTCTTACATACATCCACTACAGATGTATAAACAGCTTCACTCTGAGAGACTGTTTGGAATCATTGTGCCAAATCCTAATATTTTTACATTTATTTACATTTTTTCTTTCCTTTTTCCTTCATTCCCTGCTTAGGAGCTCATATAAAAAAATAGCAAACATCCAGACAGCAATGAAATAAAGCAGGAAGTTAAATCAGGTATTTACTTTACATAATTACAGCAAAGCCTGCCTACTCACCTTTGGTAGAGAGGGCAGTAAGCAATTTTCACCTTACTTTGTCAGGTTACTTGCTAATTTCTGGCCTTGAAGACACAAAGGGACAATTAGGGTAGTCTAGTGAGAGATGTTTTCTATTTAATCAACTTTTCTCCCTGCTATTTAATAGAAAGAACATTGAGATGCAAGTCATCAATTAGCTTTATGACCTTGGCATTTAACTTCTCAATTCCTTAGATGTATAAAGGTTGTAATGAAGAAAATAAAGAGATCATAGGTATGAGTGCTTTGAAATTTTTTGAGAGCAGATGCAGAAATGCAGAGTATTGTTTTTTGTTACTCCTGTAGGCCTGATTGCTAAAATTTTCAGGTTAGATTGATTTACACAACCACAGACTTGTTTGTCCTCTACACTTTTTCTGACATTAGTGGTAGTACAGTCTGTTTTCAATGATCAGCAAATCAGTTGTGATGAGAGATAGAAATGGGACTCAGACCCAGGCAAGACTTCTAACTTAAAATCCATTTTCTTGGGGCACCTGGGTGGCTCAGTTGTTAAGCGTCTGCCTTTGGCTCAGGTCATGATCCAGGGTCCTGGTATTGAGCCCCACATCGGCCTCCTTGCTCAGTGGAGAGCCTGCTTCTCCTCCCTCTGCCCCTGCTTGTGTTTCTTCTCTTGCTGTCTCTCTTTCTGTCAAATAAATTAATAAAATCTTAAAAAAAAATCTATTTGCTTTCCACCATGCTTCTGCCCTCATGGCATCTCGTAAACTAGTGTATGTGTGTGTGTGTGAGTGCATATGTGTGCATGTGTGTGTATGTGTGTATGTGTGTATGAGAGACAAAGAGAATGTGCGTGTGCGTGTGTGTGTGTGTGTGTGTGTGTGTAGGAGAGAGAGAGAGAGAGAATGTGTGTGTGTTTACAAAAATGCAAACGCAGACTAAGGGCCTTATGAACTGAAATCTGTAGTTCTAGAATGCTGACTTACCACTCTTCTTCCCTTTCCCTAACATTGCTTCATTTCCTTCTCCATCTTTTTATCAATATTTCTCTTCCTTGTCCTTTCTTTGGGGGGGTGTTAATTTTCTGCTTTATATAAGATGGTGATAGTATTGATGGTGGTTTCTAATTACAGGGGTTGTATGGTAGAAATGTATTAGGATTATTTTCTGTTTCCTTACTCATTTTGTTTAAGAGAAGCCTATTATCTGAAGAGTTTTTGATCTGCTTAAAACCATGCTTTCCTCTGGTGCTTCTAAGCTACCGCCCATAGTCTCAGGTTCAGCTAACCTGTCTGCCAGGACTGTTTCTCCAGCAACCAGTGTTACTTTTGGACATTGTATTTCTTCTCAGAGCCTTACCTCTCTCCTCCAGGTGCTTGAAGTTATACCTCTTTAGACCACTATGCAGCCACTTCTTCAGATACTATGATACTACTCTTTCCCTTTTGAGTCAGTCAGTGGCATCAGCTGGTAATGAGCACTGCTATGCAGTGGTAGAGTGCAGCTCTGAGTTAGAGGAGAAGCTTGAGAAGCACAGACAGAATCAGGCCAACCTTGTCTTTTTGTAATGGATTTGGTTATACTGAAATAAGTGGGAAATTATCTGGAACTCGAATAAGTTATATCCACTAATGAGTAAAAATACACAATTCTCTACTTTGTGTAAGGCACTCTTTTAGGTCTTGTGGGGGATACAGGAAAGAATTTTGTATTCTGGGACACTTAGAATTCTGGCAAGAGAGATAAAGCATGTTCATTAATAACTACAATGCAAGATAGAATGTGTATCACATGTTATAATATAGAAGAATGTAGCATAAAGAAGATGGAGGTTGGATGACTGAATGGATAGAAGGGAATTTTAAAGGACTCTCTGGAGATAGAAGTGACTGTGGTGAGATAGAGTTTAAAAAAAAAGGAAGAGATATAAGAACATTTTCAGTAAAAGGAGTTTAATTGCTCTGTCCCCCAAGCAGCAGGCAGGCACTGGAAATATGGAAGGAAACTAAAAACACCAAAAATCCTCTGTCTTACAGAGTTTACATTCTCCTGGGGAAAATAGGCAATCAACAATATACATAATTAGATAGTGATCAATGCTCAGGAGAAAAAATAAAGTCAGGATGGAGGATATGGAACGTAGAGTGGGAGGAGATGGTGGTGAGGACAGACCTTACTGATATAGGAAGTGAGAGAGCAAACTAGGCAGTTATGGGGGGTGGGGGAGAAAAGATTCAAAGAAATCTGCCTAGTGTGATGGAAGCACAGCAAGGAGGGCAGGATGGCTGAAGAGGAGTGGTGGGGGGAAAGGGGGATGCGGTAGGAGATGAAATCAGAGAAGTATTGGAAGGCCAAATCCTGAAGGGCCTTTTAGATCACATAAATGAATTTCAGTTAAGGGACCAGTTTCTTTGTGCCATAAGTGAAGAGAAGTACTGGAGACATTAAATCAAAATTATAAAAATAATTCTGCTCCTTGCTCTTCAATGCCTTCTTGTACCAGCATCTTTGCTTAGTACCAGAAGGATCAATACTGGGGTAGGTTGCCAACACTGATGTCAGTTTGAAAACAGACAGTGGGGAAAATTGAACTTCACTCAGGAGGTATTTGTATTCAATAATTAAGTAGGGCACCTGGATGGCTCAGTGAGTTAAGTGTCTGCCTTTGGCCTGGGTTTTGATCCCAGGGTCCTGGGATTGAGCACCCTCATTGGGCTCCCTGCTCAGTGGGGAGACTGCTTCTCTGTCTCCCATTCCCCCTCCTTGTGTTCTCTCTCTCTGTCAAATAAATGAATAAAATATTTTAAAAATGATAAAGCATTGTATTTTAGACTTGAAGGGTCTTAGATTGAGCTGGTGTGATCTTTTAATTTTATGGGTGAAGAGATAAGGACTCTAGGAGAAGAATAGATCAAGGTGACAGAATAAGTCAGTGGCAGACTGAGGACTAGAATCCATGTTAGAACCCTGAACCACAGTTGCCTTTCAATATCCATGTATTAACCCAGTGGCTTGCAGAGAGGTCATGTACATATTGTGGGAGGATAGATGAGGGAGTGCTTTTGAGCTTGTTTTTCACATAAGCCTTTTTCATTAAGGACAAGAACAATTAAAGGACTCCTTCTCACCTCTCCCTGGAGAGCCCCTCTGTGCCTCCCTTGTTGGCAATTGCCCATTTATGTTATAAACCCATTGAACAGGGAGTGTGCAGATTTTGTGGTTCATCTCTTACTAAGACCTCCTTGGTCCTCTGGTAACTGATCTTATTTGACTGATGATTGCAAGTTATCATATAATGTTAATAATATTAGTCTCTTAACTGAAATTCATTTAACCTGTCTCAGCAGACATTTTAGGCATGTTATAGTTCCCTGTTGAGACCACTGGGGCTGATAACTAAGGAAAATGTGATCAGAAAGGGCTTAAATGGAAATAACATATAATGAGGCTGGCTTAACACTGGGGTTTTGAATTGGGAAACCGCATTGTAAAATGCTCAGTTACAATAGGAGGTCTTTGTCATGATTCTGAGGGGATTACAACCAAATTGTGATGTGTTCTTTGCCACATGCCTTAGTTATCTTAACACAAGCATCTTAATGCACTCTAATATATCAAATATTAAATGTGAAAAAAGAAGGTAAAATTTGGAATTTATTTACCTTAGTCACTTGTGTGCTCATGAAAATATGCTATTCTTTGCCAAGGTCATCATTCATTCAGTCATTTATTCAGAATCTATGTGATACAGGGAAAATATATGCTTTGGAGTCAGAGAGTCTAGTTTGAATTCTTGTCTTGTGGATTACTACCTGTGTGACCTTCGGTAGGTTACTTAATTCCTCTGAACCTCCACTTTTTTCAGAATGAAGTGAACATCTATTTTGTATGGTTGTTACAAGAAAAAAAAGTAAATTTGAAAATGTTTCATACAATGCACACAGTTGGCACTTCATTACTAGTGTTTAAAGAGAGTACTGTGGAAATTCAGAAGAGGTAGTGAATGTTTGAGGTAATCAGAGATGGCTTTTTGGAGGAAATGACTTTTTTTTAAGATTTTATTTATTTATTTGAGAGAGAGAGCAGGAGCAGGGGAGCAGAGAGGGAGAGGGGGTGGGAGAAGCAGACTCCTCACTGAGTAGGAAGACTGACATGGGACTCAATCCCAGGACTCCGAGATCATGACCTGAGCCGAAAGCAGATGCTTAACAGACTGAGCCACTCAGGCACCCCTTTTGAGATGGATTTTTTTTTTAAGATTTTTATTTATTCATTTGAGAGAGACAGAGAGAGAACAAGCAGGGGGAGAGGCAAAGGGAGAGGGAGAAGCAGACTCCCTGTTGAGCAAGGAGCCCGATGCGCGACTCGATCCCAGGACCCCGGGATCATGACCTGAGCTGAAGGCAGATGTTTAACCATCTGAGCCACCCAGGCTCCCTTGACATGGATTTTGAAGGTTAGGAAGCAGTTTATCAGATGCAGAGGGAATGGAAGGGCAATCAGGTAGAGGGAAATTTTGGTTGGAGTCTAGAGGTAAAGATGAGGTTGGAGAGACAGGTGAGTGGGTAAAACAGTTGTTAAGCATCTGCCTTCTGCTCAGGTCATGATCCCAGGCTCCTGGGATCGAGCCCCGCATTGGGCTCCCTGCTCTGCAGGAAGCTGGCTTCTACCTCTCCCACTCCCCCTGCTTGTGTTCCCTCTCTCGCTGTCTCTCTGTCAAATAAATAAATAAATAAATCTTAAAAAAAACCCAGTTCATTTATAGTTTGATATGATTTGAATAGTGTTAGGAGAGTTCTACTCTCTACCCCCTTTATAAATATATCCTTCATCTAGGTGCCAAGATATGTGTATGTGGAATATAAGTTTTCGTTCTTTGCATGTTTCTTTCAAAATTCAAATGTTCTTTTAGAATATAAAATCAATCCATTTCAATTTAATAAATTTAAATATCTATGTGCCAAGTATTGTGCTAATCACTTAGAAAACTACAATTAGAAAAAGACTTGAACTTACCCTCAAGTAACTAAAAAAAGATGGGAAGGTCAATCTATAAATCAGTAGCTTAGGTGCTACTATTGAGGAAATTAAAAAATGCAGAAAGAGGAGTATTGCTTGAGCTAAAGATGAATAAGACTTCCAATTTTTTTTGTTTTTTTTGAAATCATTAGGACTTTAGAGGGAATTTGTTAAACGTGAACTGGGTAGCTTGGGTGTCAGAGGATTCTTGGGAGGTAGGCTGGGGAGGCAGGGCTTATATTTTACAATTGTGCCTTTGGCTAGCCTTGCCCCTAGAGAAAGAATGCAGTTGGGGCATATGGGTGGCTCAGTTGGTTAAGCCTCTGACTCTTGGTTTTTGTTCAGGTCATGATCTCATGGGTCATGAGATTGAGCCCCCAGTGGGCTCTGTGCTCAGCATGGAGTCTGCTTGAGATTCTCCCCCCCCCCTTTTTGTTCACACATGTGCTCTCTCTCAAATAAATAAAATCTAAAAAAAAAAAAGAATGGTGTTGTTTGTAGGTTCTGAGAAGATATTTGAGAGAGTAAACTCTTTTCCATGCTCATTAGCACAATATATGTGTGGTTGATGTTTGACATATAAAATATGAATTATGCATGAGCAATAGGGTTGAAATGTTATCATGATAAAAATTTAATTACTATACACTATATTGCTGATGAGACAGCAAATTGAATACCACTGACAAGTTGTCTCAACAGTGAAATGTGTTTGATGAAATGTCCAGTCAAATATGAGATAATGAATTATCCTACTAGAACTATGATAACGGTAGCTTTGAAAAAACACTGCCCAGAGGAAATTGAAATTACATAAGTGAATCCTTGATTTTTGCTTTTTTGAGGACAAGGAATACATGTCATGCCACTGGACTTTAATGATAATGATAATAGAGTAGAACTTTCTGACTTTTAAGAAAGAATAGAGTATAAATCCATCCCATTACAAATTGAGGTGATTTCCCATTTTATTTTGTTTTATAAAATCTGGAAATCTCATTTCAACATTTTTGGTAATGAAGTATGTATTGTTTATATGCCATGTATGGGTGCTTTCATATTCATTATATCAAAGCAATATCAATAACTCCATTTTTGCCAAAATGGAATCTGAGGCTCAAAGTAGATAAATGACTTGCCCAATGTCACATGATTTGAAACAGAGCTAAAATTTCAACTCAGATCTACCCGGTGTCAAATCCTTGTCTTTCTACTAGAAAACATTGGCCCTATTGGTTAAAGAATAAAGGGATGCAAATATTTTGTATTACATTTGGAAAAATTGAGAATGAAAAGATTGGGCCTTGAAAATCTTTTTTTTAATTTTATTTTATGATGTTATGTTAATCACCATACCTTATATCATTAGTTTTTGATGTAGTGTTCCATGATTCATTGTTTGTGTATAACACCCAGTGCTCCATTCAATACATGCCCTCTTTAATACCCATCACCAGGCTAACCCATCCCCCCACACCCTCCCCTCTAGAACTCTGTTTGTTTCTCAGAGTCCATAGTCTCTCATGGTTCATCTCCCCTTCTGATTTTCCCCCCCTTCATTTTTCCCTTCCTACTATCTTCTTCTTCTTCTTCTTCTTTTTTTTTTAAACATATAATGTATTATTTGTTTCAGAGGTACTGGTCTGTGATTCATCAGTCTTACACAATGCACAGCACTCACCATAGCGCATACCCTTTCCAATGTCTATCACCTAGCCACCCCATCCCTCCCACCCCCCCACCACTCCAGCAACTCTGTTTCCTGAGATTAAGAATTCCTCATATCAGTGAGATCATATGATACATGACTTTCTCTGATTGACTTATTTCACTTGGCATAACACCTTCCTGTTCCATCCACGTTGTTGCAAATGGTAAGATTTCTTTTTTTGATGGCTGCATAATATTTTATATATATATATATATATATATATATATATATATATATATATATATATATATATATATACCACACTTTCTTTATCCATTCATCTGTTGATGGACATCTTGGCTCTTTCCATAGTTTAGCTATTGTGGACATTGCTGCTATAAACATCAGGGTGCACATACCCCTTTGGATCACTACATTTGTATCTCTGGGGTAAATACCCAGTAATGCAATTGCTGGGTCATAGGGTAGGTCTATTTTCAGCTTTTGAGGAACCTCCATACTGTTTTTCAGAGTGGTTGCACAAGCTTGCATTACCACCAACAGTGTGGGAGGGTTCCCCTTTCTCCGCATCCCCGCCAACATCTGTCATTTCCTGACTTGTTAATTTTAGCCATTCTGACGGGTGTGAGGTGGTATCTCATCGAGGTTTTGATTTGGATTTCCCTGATGCTGAGTGAGTTGAGCACTTTTTCATGTGTCTGTTGGCCATTTAGATGTCTTTGGAAAAATGTCTGTTCATGTCTTCTGCCCACTTCTTGATTGGATTATTTGTTCTTTGGGTGTTGAGTTTGATAAGTTCTTTATAGATTTTGGATACTAGCCCTTTATCTGATATGTCATTTGCAAATATTTTCTCCCATTCTGTCAGTTGTCTTTTTGTTTTGTTGACTGTTTCCTTTGCTGTGCAGAGTCTTTTTATCTTGATGAAATCCCAATAGTTCATTGTTGCCCTTGCTTCCCTTGCCTTTGGCGATGTTTCTAGGAAGAAGTTGCTGCGGCTGAGGTCGAAGAGGTTGCTGCCTGTGTGATTAAACCCCTGGCCAGACTTACCAAAAAGAAAAGAGAAATCACCCAAATAAATAAAATCATGAATGAAAGAGGAGAGATCACAACCAACACCAAAGAAATACAAACAATTATCAGAACATATTATGAGCAACTCTATGTCAGCAAATTAGATAACCTGGAAGAAATGGATGCATTCCTAGAGATGTATCAACTACCAAAACTGAACCAGGAAGAAATAGAAAACCTAAACACACCCATAATCACTAATGAAATTGAAGCAGTAATCAAAAATATCCCAACAAATAAGAGCCCAGGGCCAGATGGCTTCCCAGGGGAATTCTACCAAACATTTAAAGAATAATTAATACCTATCCTTTTCAAACTGTTCCAAAAAATAGAAATGGAAGGAATTAGCTATTTTTCTTTGAGGGATATTTTGATTATTTTCAGTTTTTTACTATTATAAACAGTGCTACAATGCATAACCTTATACAGGCATCTTAGTTCAATATGTATTTTTACAGGATAACCAGAAATGAAGCCAAAATTTTAGTAGAAATAGTCTTCCTATGAGATTGTATCCATTACTGTACACCTTTGCCACCACTGGATATTATCAATTTTTTATTTTTTTAATTGAGATATAATTGACATAGAACACTATATTGGTTTTAGGTATACCACATAATGATTATATACATATATATGTGTATATATATGAAAATGATCACCATAATTTTAAGATCTATTCTTTTAAGTTTTCATCATAAAAAAAGTTATAACTATGTATGATGATGGACTTCTTATTAGCTATACCCACTATGCATATATTATATCCCCAGGACTTATTGTACTTTTGACCACTTTTACCCATTTTTGCCCCTTCCCCCATGTCTGGCAATCTCCAATCTGTTCTCTGTATTTATGAGTTTATTTTGTTGTTGTTTATTTTTGAAGGTTCCACATATAAATGAGATCATACAGTATTTGTCTTTCTTTGTCTGACTTATTTCACTTAGCATAATGCCTTCAAGTTCCATCCATGTTGCAAATGACAGGGTTTTATTCTTTCTCATGGCTGAATGATATTCCTTTTTGTGTAGGTAGACAGATGATTGATAGATGATGATAGACAGATAGATGATAGATGATAGATAAAGTACATATCACATCTTCCTTATCCATTTATTCATTGATAGACACTTAGGTTTTTCTATATCTTGGCTATTGTAAATAGTGTTGCAATGAACATGGAAGTGCAGATGTCTTTTTGATGTCCTGATTTCACTTCCTTTGGATAAATACCCGAAAGTAGAATTGCTGGATCATATAGTAGTTCTATTTTTCAGTTTTTGAGGAAACTTCATACTGTTTTCCATAGGGGCTGCACCAAATTACATTTCTATCAGCAGTGCACAAGGGTTCTCTTTTTTCCACATTCTTGCCAACACTTGTTATTTCTTGTCTTTTTGATAAAAACCATTCTAACACAGGGAGGTGATATCTCATTGTGGTTTTGATTTGCATTTCCCCAATGATTAGTGATGTTGAACACCTTTTTGGGTATCTGTGGGACATCTGTATTGTCTTCTTTGGAAAGTCTGTTCAGATCCTCTGCCCAATTTTTAATTGTTTGGTTTTTTGCTATTGAATTGTATGAGTTTTTTTAATATATGCATTTTGGAAATTAACCCCTTATCAGATACATGATTTGCAAATATTTTCTCCCATTCCATAGCATAATTATGATCTTATTAACTTGTTATGTGACATTTTAATATTTACTGCTTTCACAAATATCATCTTATTTAATCCTTTTAACAACTTTGTAGTATAACTAAGTTTTACCTGAGGAAATACCAGAGAGGCTACATTATGTGCCAAGACCATGTAGATCATAAATGTCAGGACTTGACTAGAATTCAGGGCTCCTGATAACCAGAGCTATATACCCATTATACAATGGCCTGGAGCTTCCTAGTGTTGGAGACTTTGTTCTAGTTGGTTCAGTGCTTGGAATTTCTGTCTTCTCATTGTAAAATAAGGGACTTGTGGTATTTGATCTATGTAGATCCCTTTAGCTCTTCATACCTGTGACTCTGTCTTTCAACTCAAAAATAAAAGATTGGGGCACCTGGGTGGCTCAGTCAGTTGTCTGAGTCTTGGTTCCAGCTCGGGTCATGATCTCAGGGTCATGAGATCAAGCTCTGTGTGGGGCTTCCTGCTTAGCAGGGAGTCTTCTCCTCTCCCTCTGTCCCTTCCCTGGCTCACACACACACACTCTCTCTCTCTCTAAAATGAGTAAATGGGTCTTAGAAATAAATAAATAAAAGATTAATTTAAAGAAAATATAAACTAAGGTGGTTGCTTTTTTTTTTAACAGATAATTTCATTGCCTTTCTAAAGTAATCATCTTGGGTTTTCTTTGAAGGTCAAGATTTCCTAATACTCTTAAAATATAGGTTCTTCTTGTGGGTCCAGAAGTCCATGGTTGAGTTACAGAATGTCTGTCAATACTTTAACATTTTATACAAAATTTTCTGCAAATACAATTATGTGTATTTTATGTAAAAAGGTTCATAGTTTTCTTTAGATTTCCAAAGATATCTAAGATCAAATAGAAAAAATAGAACCATGGATTTAAAATGTAACCTGACTTTTTACAATGTAACACACACATATCATTTTAGTAGTATGTCAGTTGTAAAAAACAAGGTTCAATTATACTTGAAAAAGGCCCACCAAATTATATGGTTCTCCTATTACATAGAGATCTAGCACTCTAGTGCCTGCATTCTTTTCACAAGACATTTTAAATCTATCCTGTTTTTTTTAATCTTTACAAGGTAGAGAGAGAGAAATATTCAGACTTTGTGTAGATATAGCTGTTTCGTTGTGTTTTATGAGCAGAATACAACTGGCAAAATGAAACAGATACAGTTGATTCCTTTCATGTGGATCTCACAAAAGGGTGCTTACACTTGGTTTCTGTTCTCTTAAATATTACTTCTATCAAGAGAATTGTGTGTGTGAAGACCTAGTAATTTCTTTAGTATTTGGCTGGGGGAAATTGCAAGAAAAAGCTACTGTTTCCATGCAGTTTAGATAAAGTACTCTAATTTCATGATAATTATCCATGCTAACCATATATCTATTCTTAAAGCTCTTCAGTGCATTGTCCTAATGAAATCCCCAGAATTCTATCAAGTAAATGTTCAAGTCAGCCTCAGGTCTGGAGAAAAAAAGAACCTAGCTTCAGTGGTGTGCTAGAACCAGCTTGTAATCAGCTAGTGAAACTGGTTTTTAAATTTCAAGGAATTTTGCCACCTGATTGACATCATGTTGGTAGCTTGAAATTGCTCATGGTGGGAATATTTATACCATGGAAATAAGCAGTCTGCACTCATCAGGGCTTCTGTTCCGAGGGAACCAGACTATTAAACACTGGCCAGCACACCACTGGCTCATCTATTTTCTCAGTCAGGGTTGCCTACTTTACATATTATCTAATTAGCAATCCCTAGAGAAAATTAAAATAAGGCAAACTTTGAATATTTTTTTTCTTACAATTCTGCTTCTGAAAACATTCACATAGGATGAAACTCCAGTCTCCAAAGTACCTGGGTGTAGTACTTCTCATTTATTGTCAAATAAATTGTAAGATAATGGAAGTACCACTGGAATGGAAGTCAAGGGGCTGGGATTCAAATGTCCTTTGTTATTAATTTTATGACTTTGAGCAGTCACTTTACCTTCTATGCTTCCAGTCTCTCTAAGTATAAAAAGGAGGTCAACTGGATAGAGTTTGCTAGCTTTTATGAAGCTACTAGTGTAAAAATTTTCTTCCAAAGGAAAAATGAATATTTAAAGATAGTCACAAAGAGTTAATATTTCATCTAAAGTAATCATACTTGTGTGGTGATTATACATTTCTTTGTTACAAAACCAGAGTATATGAAATTGTACTTCCCAGAATTTTTCCTAATTTAAATAGAGTTTATATATATATGCTATATGGTATAAGGATTTTTAAATTAGGGACCCAGCTGCCCTTGGGCAGTACTTCTTAATTTGGTAAGTACATTAGAATCACCTATGAAACTAAAAAAATACGTTTGCTTGTGTTTCATTAAACCTCACCTCCTTCGGAGTTTACTAGAGTGTTTCAGACATATATTTGTTTATAGGTTCTTATATTAATTTTCTCTAGGTGCTTCTGATTCATATCCCTGTTTAAGAATCAGTTTATAGATCTTTGGGTGGTTTTCATGCATTTTGTTATTATCTGAAATTGTATATGACATATTGTATGGATGTATTCATGTAATAATTCCCTAGGGAGAAAATCCATATTTATAAAAGGCTTAGAGGAATGGGGGTAGGTGCTAGTGACCACTTTTCTGGTAGATGAACTTATCCTAAGGTATGACTGAAGGCAAAGAAAGATGTCCATTTGTCTATGTATACTACTGGTAATGAAATGAAATATCCTATCTGGAAATTTTTTGGAGCTGTTTGACCACAAGGAAAAGAAAATAGAGAAGAGCTAGCCTAGAGCACTCAAATGATGAGGGGATTAGAATTTGGGTACTTTGTAAGAGGAACTAGGTAGCTTGGAAAAGGCAGGACTGAGGTAAAACCTGATAGAATCTGAGAACAGGGCTAATGAGTCCTTACAGAATTAATAAAACTCCCCCTATCTGATATTTTTACTCAGTGGTTTGTCCAACTTCTGCTCTCAGAGAAGGGGAATTCACTATCTTCCAAGGAAATCTATTCCATTTTTGGAACATCTCTAATCTTTACATAATACATGATATTAAAATAACATCTCCCTTCTTATAGTTGCATCTCACTAATCTTGGTTTTGTTTGTGTAAGACACAACATGATATCTAATGCCATTTTCACCATATTCACCTGAGAGCTGAATATATTTTTCCTGTGCTACCTGAGCTACTAGATAAACACCCTCAGTTTCTTTAATCTTTTGGTTTGGAATTCAAGAACCATCCAGTCACTGTCCCTAAGTAAAGGGCATATAATAGAAATAATTATAATTACATGAATCATTTGCCTAAAGTTTTTAATATAAGTACTTGCTATCTGTAGACTTATCACCAATCCAGAGGACAAACCACAGATGCTAACAGAGATCTTGTTGGGTGCCAAGCCCTCAGGGAGTCTCTCCAGGTTATGTTTCTCATCTGGGTTCTAATCTCTTTGCTCAATCCTAATGTATCATGTTTGCTTCATTTCTGCCTTTCTGTACAATCCTTTACAATGAGGATTTAATTTGGGCTATCTGCTTCGTTCTTGGTTCCAAATTCCTGGATCCTGTCACTTGATTTTCCCTTGGCTTCATGTCTTTAATTCCATGGGTCAGTTGCTAAATCCAATTGAGTCTCTTAAACCCCTACCTGGGTCTAGTTCCTTGGGACCCCAGGTTCTGGGAGGAAAGTACAGATACTTTCATCAGAATTATCATATTTGGTTTTCCAATAACAGTAATTCTATGAGCACTTCCTTATGTCATATGAAGGCAATTTCTCCCCTCAACTTATAAATTAAGAAACCAAGGTTCAGAGGTACTATGCTCCTTATCTAAAGACACATAGCTAATAAGTAGATACTCTCATTCTAAATTTGGAGTAGACTTTCTTTGGTTTTCAGATACAGCAGGACAATATGATTATAACAAGTACCCTCAGGAATCTGAAATGGAGTCTCTCCTCACCAGACCAGATGCCTAAGGAATGTTTTAAGGAAGGACATGGCCTATCTCATTTATTTCATCTTTATCATTATTAATGCCAAACCACTGCATGTAATACTTAATATCCATTATTTCATTTTAAAATTGGAGGCATTTCTCAAAGCTATGAAGTAGATACCCTCATTAAAAGAATAGTTACAGAAAGTGGAGACTTATTCAAGGTCATGTAGCTAGGCAGCAAAGACAAGACCAAATCTGGTTTTTATTTTTTTATTTCTCTTAATAGCTCTTTATGCATCTATATTTTATGAAATTCTCTAATATTTTCAGTTATTTATGTTTTGGTTTACATATTATCTTGAGATGATAAATTTTGTGTTTATTAGCTATGATAGGCTTTTTGAGTTTATTTACTGAAAATGTATTCTTCTGAAGCTTCATGGGATGTTCCTACTTTTGTGTAAGGGGAATTCAAATTTGTTGGGAGAAAGCTGATTAAATTTCCTTGAAACAGATAAATATATTATTTTTACCAATATTTATGTTTTTATAAGCTTTTAGAATATTCCTACTTTATTCTGTCTTTTTTTGAGGTGCCAGTGAGTTCATTGGTTGTCCACCCAACAGAGTTACTGTATGATCCAACAATTCCACTTCTAGGTCTAAGTCCAAGAGTATTGAAAATGTATATCCACACAAAAACATGTACATGAATGTTGATAGCAGCATTATTCATAATAGTCAAAAAGGGGAGATACCCCAAATGCCCATATGTGGATAAACAACATGTAGTATATCCATACAATAGAATATTAATCATCCCTACAAAAGGTTGAAGTACTAATACATGCTGAAACAGGAATAAACCTTGAAAACATTATGCCAAGTGGAAGAAGCCAGACCCAAAAGGCCATATATTGTATGAATCCATTTATATGAAATGTTTAGAATAGGCAAATCCAGAGAGGTAGAAAGTAGATTAGTGGTTGCCATGGGCTGGAGAAAGAGGGGATGGGTACTGATTGTTAACATATACCGTTTCTATCTGAGGTGATGAAAATGTTCCAGAATTAGAAGCAGGTGATGAAAATATGCTAAAAACCACTAAGCTGTATACTTCAAAAGGGCTAATTTTATGGTATGTGAGTTATACCTCAGTTAAAAAGCAAAATAGGTGGTTTATAAAGATGGCAACATAAGAAACTCCTGAACTCCTCTCCTCCCATGGACACACTGAATTAATAGCTATACACAGAGCAATTCATTTAAAAAGAAATCCAGAAACTAGCTGAGTGACTCCTATACATTAGGTGAATGAGGAAATGCACACATTGAGATGGATTGGAAAAGCTGAGACACACTTTTGCCATAAACCACACCTCTGGCACAATGCAGTACAAGTAGGAGGGAACCCCAGCTCTAGCTTCTCCCTGAGAAATGAAGGGTTTGGACACCACATCTTAAGTTCCAACTTTTAATACTCCTACCTGAAGGACAGGCCCCAAAACACTTAGCTCTGAAAGCCAACAGGGCTTACATCCATGAAAACCACAGGACTTAGCAAACAAAGAAGCAGCTATTAGTAGATGTTGGAGCATTCACTATGCTGTTACCCTAGGGCTCATCCTAGAAGGAATAGGCAAAAAATGCACGTTTCCCAGTCTTTCTCTGAATAGGGCTTATGTACATACTTGAAAAGCTGCTGCCTGGGGGCCAGGCTTCTAATTTAGCACAATTCTATGGACTCACTGTAATCCTCCCCAGAGACCAGGGAACCCTGCAGACATCTCCCCTGCCCTCTCCCTTTAGCCCACTCCACATCATATTTCCCTGGAAGGAGCTTGTATATACATCTGGAGCTCCAGTTTTTCTGGCTGCTGCCTGAAGGATGGTTTCCAAGGCCACTTGGCTTTGGCAGCTAATGGGGATAGCATTCAGAAGTCCCACAGGACTATAGCAAACAAAGAAGTTCTAAACAGGCTGAAGATCACCACACCCCTTGTGGCTATACACCTGTGCCCAGTACAGAGGGGGCAAGCAAATTTCCTAGCTGCTGAGGGTTCATTTCAAACTGGCCTGCACAAGTTGCTGACTGTGATCCTCACCATTGGAACACTGACAATTCTTGGTATACCCTCAATTATAGGGAGTCACTATAAACAAAGGCAGTCACTGATGTTTGAGAGACAACAAAGAGCATGGGCCAGGTTGATTGATGAGCTTCATCTCCTACTTAAGACCAGAAATAGATCTTAACGAGACAGAGATAAATGATTTATTTACCTGATAGTTCAAAATAATACAAAGATGCTCACTAAGGAGAGAAATGCATGAACAAAGTGAGAATTTGAGCGAAGAGATAGACAATATTAAAAAAATGCTAAAGTGAGGCACCTGGGTGGGTCAGTCAGTTAATTGTCTTCCTTCAGCTCAGGTCATGATCCTGGAGTCCCCGGATTGAGTCCCATATCAGGCTCCCTGCTCAGCGGGTAGTCTGCTTCTCCCTCTGCCCTTCACCCCACTTGTGCTCTCTCTCTCTCAAACAAATAAATTTAAAAAATCTTTAAAAAAAGTGCTAAAGAGAAATCACAGAACTGAAGAATACAATAATTGAACTAAAAAATTCAATAGACAGGCTCAGCAGCAGACTAGAATGAAGTCAAAGAAAGGATCAGTGAAGTCAAAGACAGCAGTGGAATGCATCTAATCAAAGGAGCAAAAAGAAAAATAGAATGAAAAAGAGTGAAACTAACTTAAGAGAGTTATGAAACACCATCAAGTGGACCAACATTTGCATGATAGGGGTCCCAGGAGAAGAGAGAAAAAAAGAGAAGCTTATTCAAAGAAATAATGGCTGAAAAAATTCCCTAACCTAGAGAAAGAAACAAATATTCAGATCTAGGAATCTCAGAGAGTTTCATATAAGACAAAATGAAAGAGACTTCTCATAAGACCCATTACAATTAAACTGACAAAAGTTAAAGACAAGGAGAGAATCTTATAAGCAGCAAGAGCAAAACAACTTGTCATACAAGGGAAACCCAGTAAGATTATCAGTGAATTTTTCAGCAGAAACTTCATAAGATAGAAGGAAGTGGGATGATCTATTCAATATTGTGGGAAAAAAATCCCACAACAATCAAGAATAATATACCTGGCAAAGTTGTTTTTCAGAATTGAAGGAGAAATAAAGTTTTTCAGACAAGGCAAAGCTGAGGAGTTCATCACCACTACATCAATATTACAAGAAATGTTAAAGGGGTCTTAAAATTGAAATGAAATTACACTATTAAGTAACAGAAAACCATATGAAAGTATAAAACTCACTGGTAAATATAGATATATAGTTAAATTCAGAATACTCTAATGTTATAATGATGGTAGATAAATCACTTATGAATTTAGTATGATGTTAAATGAGTAAATACTGGGGGTGCCTGGGTGGCTCAGTAGGTTAAGCATCTGCCTTTGGCTTAGGTCATGATCCCAGGGTCCTGGGTTGAGTCCCTGCTCAGTGGGGAGTCTGCTTCTCCCTCTTCCTCTCCCTCTGCTCCTCCTCCTTGTGTGTGCTCTCTCTCTCTCTCTCTCTCACACACACACACACACACACACACACACACAAATAAATAAAAAATAAATAAATAAATAAATAAATCTTTAAAAATACATACATACATACATACTAAGGATAACTACAACTACAATAATTGTTTAATGGATACACAAGGTAAAAAGATGTAAATTATGTCATTGAAAACATAAAATATGGGGAGGAAGGGTAAAAACACAGACCTTTTGTGTTCCTTTCATTAAATTATCATCTTAAAATAGACTGCTATAAATGATAATTTATGTAAGCCTCATGGTAATCACAAAGCAAAAACCTATAGTAGATATGCAAAAGATAAAGGAATAAAAATGTACTACAGAAACTTATCAGGTCACAAAGAAAGAGAATGAGAAAAGAAGAAAGGAATCAGAACCATCAGTAACCAATTAACTAAAGGGCAACAGTAACTCCATACTTATTATTAATAATTACTTTAAAGGAAAGTGGACTACATTCTTGAATCAAAAGGTATAGAGTGGATGAGTAGATAAAAACAAAAAACAAGACCCAAATATATGCTGCCTAAAGAGACTTCAGCTTTGATACACATAGACTGAAAGTGAAGGGATGAAAAAGATATTCTGTGCAAATAGAAAGCAAAAGAAATCAGGAGTCACTATACTTATATCAGACTAAGTAGACTTTAAACCCTACTGTAACAAGAGAAAAAAAGGTAATTATATAGTGACAAAGGGATCAATTCATCAAGATGATATAACATTTGTAAATATTTATGCACCCAAGAGAGGATCACCTAAATATATAAAGCAAATATTAACAAATGTAAAGGGAGAAAGAAACAATTATACATAATAGTAGACTTTCATAACCATTTTCACAATGGATAAATCATCCAGATAGAAAATCAATAAGGAAATGTTGGACTTAAATGACACATTAGACCAGATGTACTTAGCAGACATTTATAGAACATTCCATCCAACAACAGCTCAGTATATATTCTTCTTTTTTTAAAATTTTTTATTATGTTAATCACCATACATTACATCATTAGTTTTTTAATAATTTTTTATTGTTATGTTAATCACCGTACATTACATCATTAGTTTTTGATGTAGTGTTCCATGATTCATTGTGCATAACACCCAGTGCTCCACGCAGGATGTGCCCTCTTTAATACCCATCACCAGGCTAACCCATCCCCCCACCCCCCTCCCCTCTAGAACACTCAGTTTGTTTTGCAGAGTCCATCGTCTCTAATGGTCCGTCTCTCCTCCGACTTAATCCCCTTCATTCTTCCCCTCCTGCTATCTTCTTCTTCTTTTTCTTTTTTCTTAAAATATATTACATTATTTGTTTCAGAAGTACAGATCTCTAATTCAAGTCTTACACAATTCACAGCACTCACCATAGCACATACCCTCCCCAATGTCTATCACCCAGCCACCCCATCCCTCCCACCCCCACCACTCCAGCAACCCTCAGTTTGTTTCCTGAGATTCAGAATTCCTCATAGTGGTGAGGTCATATGATACATGTCTTTCTCTGATTGACTTATTTCACTCAGCATAATACCCTCCAGTTCCATCCATGTCCTTGCAAATGGCAGGATCTCATTCCTTTTGATGGCTGCATAATATTCCATTGTGTATATATACCACCTCTTCTTTATCCATTCAGCTGTTGATGGTCATCTTGGCTCTTTCCACAGTTTGGCTATGGTGGACATTGCTGCTATAAACATTGGGGTGCACGTACCCCTTCGGATCCCTACATTTGTATCTTTGTGGTAAATACCCAGTAGTGCAATTGCTGGATCGTATGGTAGCTCTATTTTCAACTGTTTGAGGAACCTCCATACTGTTTTCCAGAGTGGTTGCACCAGCTTGCACTCCGACCAACAGTGTAGGAGGGTTCCCCTTTCTCTGCATCCCCGCCAACATCTGTCGTTTCCTGACTTGTTAATTTTAGCCATTCTGACTGGTGTGAGGTGATATCTCATTGAGATTTGATTTGGATTTCGCTGATGCCAATTGATGTTGAGCACTTTTTCATGTGCCTGTTGGCCATTTGGATGTCTTCTTTGGAAAAATGTCTGTTCATGTCTTCTGCCAGTTTCTTGATTGAATTATTTGTTCTTTGGGTGTTGAGTTTAAGTTCTTTATAGATTTTGGATATTAGACCTTTATCTGATATGTCATTTGCAAATATTTTCTCCCATTCTGTCAGTTGTCTTTTGGTTGTGTGGACTGTTTCTTTTGCTATGCAAAAGCTTTTTATCTTGATGAAATCCCAATCGTTCATTTTTGCCCTTGCTTCCCTTGCCTTTGGCGATGTTTCTAGGAAGAAGTGGCTGCGGCTGAGGTCGAAGAGGTTACTTCCTGTATTCTCCTTTAGGATTTTGATGGACTCCTGTCTCATGTTTAGGTCTTTCAACAATTTGGAGTCTGTTTTTGTGTGTGGCATAAGGAAATGGTCCAGTTTCATTCTTCTGCATGTGGCTATCCAATTATCCCAACACCATTTGTTGAAGAGACTGTCTTTTTTCCATTAGACATTCATTCCTGCTTTGTCCAAGATTAGTTGACCATAGAGATGAGGGTCTATTTCTGGGCTCTCTATTCTGTTCCATTGATCTATGTGTCTGTTTTTGTGCCAGTACCATACTGTCTTGATGATGACAGCTTTGTAATAGAGCTGGAAGTCCGGAATTGTGATGCCGAAAGCTTTGCTTTTCTTTTTCAACATTCCTCTGGCTATTCGGGGTCTCTTCTGGTTCCATACAAATTTGAGGATTATTTGTTCCATTTCTTTGAAAAAAGTGGATGGTATTTTGATGGGGATTGCTTTGAATGTGTAGATTGCTCTAGGTAGCATTGACATCTTCACAATGTTTGTTCTTCCAATCCATGAGCATGGAACATTTTTCCATTTCTTTGTGTCTTCTTCAATTTCCTTCATGAGTATTTTATAGTTTTCTGAATACAGATCCTTTGCCTCTTTGGTTAAATTTATTCCTAGGTATCTTATGGTTTTGGGTGCAATTGTAAATAGGATCGACTCCTTGATTTGTCTCTTTTCTGTCTTGTTGGTGGTGTATAGGAATGCCACTGATTTCTGTGCATTGATTTTATATCCTGCCACTTTACTGAATTCTTGTATGGGTTCTAGCAGTTTTGGGGTGGAGTCTTTTGGGTTTTCCACATACAGTATCATATCATCTGCAAAGAGTGAGAGTTTGACTTCCTCTTTGCCAATTTGAATGCCTTTGATTTCTTTTTGTTGTCTGATTGCTGTGGCTAGGACTTCTAATACTCTGTTGAATACCAGTGGTGATAGTGGACATCCCTGCCGCGTTCCTGACCTTAGGGGAAAAGCTCTCAGATTTTCCACATTGAGAATGATATTCGCTGTAGGTTTTTCGTAGATGGCTTTTATGATATTGAGGTATGTACCCTCTATCCATATCCTCTGAAGAATTTTGATCAAGAAAGGATGCTGTACGTTGTCAAATGCTTTTTGTGCATTTATTGAGAGGATCATATGATTCTTGTTCTTTCTTTTGTTAATGTATTGTATCACGTTGATTGATTTGTGGATGTTGAACCAGCCTTGCAGCCCAGGGATAAATCCCACTTGGTCGTAGTGAATAATCCTTTTAATGTACTGTTGGATCCTATTGGCTAGTATTTTGGTGAGAATTTTTGCATCCATGTTCATCAAGGATATTGGTCTGAAATTCTCCTTTTTGATGGGGTTTTTGTCTGGTTTTGGGATCAAGGTAATGGTGGCATCATAAAATGAGTTTGGAATTTTTCCTTCCATTTCTATTTTTTGGAACAGTTTCAAGAGAATCGGTATTAATTCTTCTTGAAATGTTTGGTAGAATTCACCTGGGAAGCCATCTGTCCCTGGGCTTCTGTTTGTTGGGAGATTTTTGATGACTGCTTCACTTTCCTTAGTGGTTACAGGTCTGTTCAGGTTTTCTATTTCTTCCTGGTTCAATTTTGGTAGTTGATACATCTCTAGGAATGCATCCATTTCTTCCAGGTTCTCTAATTTGCTGGCATAGAGTTGCTCATAATATGTTCTGATAATTGTTTGTATTTCTTTGGTGTTGGTTGTGATCTTTCCTCTTTCATTCATGATTTTGTTGATTTGGGTCATTTCTCTTTTCTTTTTGATAAGTCTGGCCAAGGGTTTATCAATCTTGTTAATTCTTTCAAAGAACCAGCTCCTAGTTTCGTTGATCTGTTCTACTGTTCTTTTGGTTTCTATTTCATTGATTTCTGCTCTGATCTTTATTATTTCTCTTCTCCTGCTGGGTTTAGGCTTTTTTTGCTGTTCTTTCTCTAGCTCCTTTAGATGTAGGGTTAGGTTGTGTATTTGAGACCTTTCTTGTTTCTTGAGAAAGGTTTGTATTGCTATATACTTTCCTCTCAGGACTGCCTTTGCTGTATCCCAAAGATTTTGAACAATTGTGTTTTCATTTTCATTGGTTTCCATGAATTTTTTTAATTCTTCTTTAATTTCCTGGTTGACCCTTTCTTTCTTTAGTAGGATGCTCTTTAGCCTCCATGTATTTGTGTTCTTTCTGACTTTCCTCTTGTGAATGAGTTCTAGTTTCAAAGCATTGTGGTCTGAAAATATGCAGGGAATAACCCCAATCTTTTGGTACTGGTTAAGACCTGATTTGTGACCTAAGATGTGATCAATTCTGGAGAATGTTCCATGGGTACTAGAGAAGAATGTGTATTCCGTTGCTTTGGGATGGAATGTTCTGAATAGTCTGTGAAGTCCATTTGGTCCACTGTTTCATTTAAAGTCTTTATTTCCTTGTTGATCTTTTGCTTAGATGATCTGTCCATTTCAGTCAGGGGCGTGTTAAAGTCCCCCACTATTATTGTATTGTTCTCCATGTGTTTCTTTACTTTTGTTAGTAATTTCCTTATATAATTGGCTGTTCCCATGTTAGGGGCATAGATATTGACAATTGTTAGATCTTCTAGTTGGATAGACCCTTTAAGTAGGATATAGTGTCCTTCCTCATCTCTTATTACAGTCTGGTTTAAAATCTAATTTGTCTGATATAAGGATTGCCACCCCAGCTTTCTTTTGGTGTCCATTAGCATGGTGAATGGTTTTCCACCCCCTCACTTTCAATGTGGGGTGTCTTTGGGTCTAAAATGAGTCTCTTGCAGACAGCATATGGATGGGTCTTGTTTTTTAATCCATTCTGATAGCCTGTTTCTTTTGGTTGGGGCATGTAGTCCATTTACATTCAGAGTAACTATTGAAAGATATGAATTTAGTGCCATTGTATTGCCTGTAAGGTGAGTGTTACTGTATATTGTCTGTGTTCCTTTCTGGTCTATGCTGCTTTTAGGCTCTCTCTTTGCTTAGTGGACCCCTTTAATATTTCTTGTAGGGCTGGTTTCGTGTTTGGAAATTCCTTTAGTTTTTGTTTGTCCTGGAAGCTTTTTATCTCTCCTTCTATTTTCAATGATAGCCTAGCTGGATATAGTATTCTTGGCTGCATATTTTTCTCCTTAATGCTCTGAATATATCATGCCAGTCCTTTCTAGCCTGCCAGGTCTCTGTGGATAGGTCTGTTGCCAATCTAATGTTTCTACCATTGTAGGTTACATATCTCTTCTCCCGAGCTGCTTTGAGGACTTTCTTTTTGTCTCTGAGACTCGTAAGTTTTACTATTAGATGTCGGGCTGTTGACCTATTTTCATTGATTTTGAGAGGGGTTGTCTGTGCCTCCTGGATTTTGATGCCTGTTTCCTTCCCCACATTAGGGACGTTCTCTGCTATAATTTGCTCCAGTATACCTTCTGCCCCTCTCTCTCTTTCTTCTTCTTCTGGGATCCCAATTATTCTAATGTTGTTTCATCTTATCGTATCACTTATCTCTCGAATTCTGCCCTCGTGATCCTGTAGTTGTTTATCTCTCTTTTTCTCAGCTTCTTTATTTTCTTTCATTTCGTCTTCTATATCGCTGATTCTCTCTTCTGCCTCATTTATCCTAGCAGTTAGTGCCCCCATTTTTTATTGCACCTCATTAATAGCCTTTTTGATTTCGACTTGGTTAGATTTTAGTTCTTTTATTTCTCCAGAAAGGTTTTCTCTAGTAACTTCCACGCTTTTTTCAAGCCCAATCAGTATCTTTAAAGTCATGATTCTGAACTCTAGGTCTGACATCGTAGTAATGACCGTATTGTGTAGGTCCCTGTCAGACGGTACTACCTCTTGTTCTTTTTGCTGAGGTGATTTTTTTCGTCTTGTCATTTTGTCCAGAGGAGAATAGATGAATGAGAGAATAAAATGCTAACAGGTTAACAACATCCCCAGCAAATATACTCTGTACAAATCAAAAAAGACCTGAAACCAGGGGAAAAGAAAGGGAAAGAAAGAAAAAAGAAAAGGAAAAAGATAAAAACAAAAACAGAACAAAAGAAAAAAAAAACAGAATATGATAAAATATGATCAAGCTAGTGCATAGATAAGTGCCACACACTAGATTTTGGGTGTATTTTGGCCTGTTAGAAGAAAGTGCCTCCTAAAATTTTAAAGGAAGAAAGACTTATATATGTATAAAATAAGGGTTGATACAATGCGGTGATGGAAGATGAGTGTAAAGATGAAAATTATAAAAGATTTTACAAAAGGAATTGATAGGATAAGAAGTTGTTTGAAAAAAGAAAGAAGATTTAAAGAAAAAAAAGGGGAGACAATGTTATCAGGCAGGAGACTAGAACAAAGCCATACACTAGTTATTTAGGGAATAATTTGATCTGTTAGAAGAAACTGTATCTCAAAATTTTAAAGAGAGAACAACTTATATATATATGCCAAAAATAAGGGTAACTACTATGAAGGGATAGAATATGACTAAAAATGAATAATAAAAATTTTTTTTCAAAAAGGGATTGATAAGATGTTGATTAAAAAGGGAAAAATAAAAATTCTAAAAAAAAAGTTAAAAAAATTAACTTTGAAAAACTAATGAGTCATGGTAAAAAAGCCACGAATTCTATGTGCAGTATTCCCCTAGCGCTGGATTTCCCTGTTCTCCTTGATGGTAATCTTGGTCTTGGCTGGCTGTTCGTGCTGATCATCTTGGGGAGGGGCCTATTGCCGTGGTTCCCAAATGTCTTTGCTGGAGGCGGAATTGCCATGCCCTTGCTGGTCTGGGCTAAGCAATCTGCTTGGGTTTGCTCTCGGGAGCTTTTGTTCCCTGCAAGCTTTCTGTACAGCTTTGGAGGATGAGAGTGAAAATGGTGGCATCCCAATCTCTGCCTGGAGGGGCCGAGAATTCGGGGTCCCGCTCCTCAGTGCGCCCCCAGAGAAAAGCAGTCAGTCACTCCCGTGTCCCCGGTCTCCACCCACACTCCTTGCTCACCTGGGCTGTGACCAAGCGTTTCTATCTCTGGCACTCAACTCGGTGTGGAGTCTCCAAACCCAGCAGATCCCTGCAGTGCGTTCCCACGCCACTCCTCCCGAGGGAGGAAGGGGAGTCTCCCTGGATCTGCCGCTTGTTGGATCCCTGCTGGAGGAGCAGTGGCCTGACTGGGCGCAGATCAGTTTATGGCAACCCCGAGCTCAGAGCCCGCGCCTCGGCTCCGTCTCTGCAGCCAGCTTCCCCGCTCCGATACCTGGGAGCTCTGCCACACTCAGGCACCCCCGGTCTTTCTGTGATGCTGAGGGTCCTCAGACCACACTGTCCCGCGAGGGTTCCACCCCCCCCCCCTTTGCCACTGGAGCGACGTCCCTCAGCGGAGCCAACTTCTAAAAGTTCCGATTTTGTGCTCCGCTGCTCTGTCACTTGCCAGAAACAGCTGATGGAGGCCCCCTCCCCCGCCGTCTATCCTCCCGAATATTGCCTCGGATTCACTTCTCCTCACGTCCTACCTTCCAGTAAGTGGTCGCTTTTCTGTTCAGAGAGTTGTTGCTATTCTTCTCTTCGATCTCCTGTTGAGTTCGTAGGTGTTCAGAATGGTTTGATCCCTATTCAGCTGAATTCCTGAGACCAGATGAAATCCAGGTCTCCTACTCCTCTGCCATCTTGCTCCACCCTGTTCCTAATATGGTCTTCTAATTATATTTCTTTGGTGTTGGTTACTTCTCCTCTCTCCTTTGTGATTTATTTGAGTCCTTTCTCCTTTTTTTCTTGATAAGTCTGGCTAGAAGTTTATCAATTTTATTGATTTCTTCAATGAACCAGCTCCTAGTATTATTGATTGGCTTATTTTTTTTTTAGTTTCTATATCATTTATTTCTATGCTACTCTTTATTATTTTTTTCCTTCTGCTAGTTTTAGATTTTATTGTTGTTCTTTTTTAGCTTCTTTATGTGTAAGTTTAGGTTGTTTATTTGGGATTTTTCTTGCTGGCCTGTAATGCTATAAACTTCCTTCTTAGAACTGCTTTTGCTGCATCCCAAACGTTGTGGAACATTGTGTTTTCATTTTCTTCCATGTAGTCTTTTATTTACTGTTTGACCCATTCCTTGTTGACTAACATGTTATTTAACTTCAATGCATTTTTGGTCTTTCCAGGTTTTTTCTTGTGATTGACTTATAGTTTCATAGCATTGTGGTCACAAAAGATACATGATATGACTTTGATCTTCCTGAATTTGTTGAGGCTTGTTTTGTGGCCTAAAATGTTATCCAAACTGCACTCTTCCATGCGAACTTGAAAAGAATGTGTATTTTGCTGTTTTAGGATGGACTGTTCTGAATACGTCTGTTCTGTCCATCTGGTTTAGTGTGTCTTTCAAAGTCATTGCTTCCTTGTTGATGTTCTGTTTAGACAATCTGTCCGTTGTTGTAAGTGGGGTGTTTAAGTCCTCTACTATTATTGTATTATTATTATTTTTTTTAAAGATTTTTATTTATTTGTCAGAGAGAGAGAGCACAAGCAAGGGGAGCAGCAGAGGGAGAGGGAGAAGCAGACTCCTCACTGAGCAAGGAGCCCAATGTGGTACTCGATCTCAGGACCCTGGGATCATGACCTGAGCCGAAGGCAGACGCTTAACGACTGAGCCACCCAGGCGTCCCTATTATTGTATTATTATCAATTAGTTCCTTTATTTTTTTTTATTAACTGTTATGTATTTTGGTGCTCCCATATTGGGTGCATAAATATTTATGATTGTTATGTCTTCTTGTTTAATTGGTCCTTTAATCATTATATATAATATCATTCTTTGTTTCTCATTACAGTATTTGTTTTAAAGTCTATTTTGTCTGATATAAGTATTGCTACTCTGGCTTTCTTTTGACACCCCTTTGCATGATAGATGTTTCTCCATTGCCTTTCAATTTGCAGATCTCTTTGGGTCTAAAGTCTCTTGTAGGCAGCATATAGATGGGTCCCGTTTTTTTTATCCATTCTGTCAACCTCTGTACTTTGACTGGAATATTTAGTCCTTTTACATTCAAATAATTATTGATAGATATTTATTTATTGTCATTTTATTATTTGTTTTGTGTTTGTTTCTGAAGGTTTTCTCTGATCCTTTCATGGCTTACTGATTTTCTTTCTTTCTTTTTTTTTTTTTTTAAGATTTTATTTATTTGACAGAGAGAGACACAGTGAGAGAGGGAACACAAACAGGGGGAATAGAAAAGGGAGAAGCAGGCTTCCCGCTGAGCAGGGAGCCTAACGTGGGGCTTGATCCCAGGACCCTGGGATCATGACCTGAGCTGAAGGCAAATGCTTAACGACTGAGCCACCCAGGTACCCCTAATTTTCTTTAGTGATATATTTGGAATTCTTTCTCTTTATTCTTACATATTTCTTAGTGGTTTTGACATATGGTTACCATTACGTTTGTGTATAAACTTTTCTGCATATAGCAGTCTATATTAAGTTGATGGTTGTTTAAGTTTGAACCCATTCTTTACTCTTCTCCTGCCCATGTTTTATGTATATGTTAAATTTTACATCCTTTTATTTTGTGACTTCCTGGACTGAGTTTTTACAGAAATATGCATTTTTACTTTTTTTTGATTTCCTACCTTTATACTGTCACCTTTGGTTTCTCCTTTCCACTCAAATAATTCCCTTTAGTATTTCTTGCAGGGATAGTTTACCCGTTATGAACTCCTTTAGGTTTTTGTTTTTGGTTTGGAAAACTCTTCATCTCTCCTTCTATTCTGAATGCTAGACTTGCTGGATAGAGTATTCTTAGTTGCAGAGTTTTCCCATTCAGCACTTTGAATATATCATGCCACTCTCTTCTGGCTTGTGAAGTTTCTCGTGAAAAATGAACTGATAACGTTGGGGTTTCCCTTGTATATTACTGTCATCTTTTGTATTGCTGCTTTAGAAATTGTTTCTTTATCACTATATTTTTGCCAGTTTAATTACAATATGTCTTGGTGCAGATCTGCTTTTGTTGATTTTCTTGGGGATTCTCTGTGCCTTCTGTATCTGGGTATCATTTCCTTCCCCAGATTAGGGAAGTTTTCAGCTATTATTTCCCCAAATAAATTTTCTTCTTCCTTTTCTCTCTCTTTTTCTTCTGAGACCCCTATAATATTGTTACTATGTTTGATGGAGTCACTGAGTCCCTAAATCTATTCTCGTTTTGCATGAGTCTTTTTTCTCTCTTTCGTTCAACTTGATTACCTTCCATTATTCTACCTTATAGATCATCAATTTTTTCCTCTGCTTCTTCTAGCCTACTGTTCATTGCATCAAGCATGCTTCTAGTCTTGTTTATTGCAATCTTCATACCTGATTGGTTCTTTTTAAAAAATCTCCATGTTAATGGTCTCACTCATGTCTTCCTCTCTTCTCTCAAGTCTAGTGAGTATTCTTATGATCACTGCTTTAAATACTCCATCAGGCATGTCACTTATGTCTGTTTGGCTTAGATGTATGACTGTGGCCTTGTCCTGTTCTGTCATTTAGGATAAATTTCTGTCTTCTCATTTTGTGTAAGTCTCTGTGACTGTTTTTCTGTGTTGGGAAAGTCAGCTCCATCTCCTATTTTTGAGGGTAATGGTCTTATGAAGAAGTCCTGTAATGCTCTGCCATGTAGTGCCCCTCTTCCCCAGGGCCTGGTGCTTCCAGTAGTGTCTCCAATGTGTGCTGCATGTGCTCTGCTGTTTTGTCCTGGCCACTTTATCCTTCAGGCCAGTTGTGTGCAGAGGCTTTCTTTGCCTTTTGTGGGCAGTGTTTGGTCCCTGGCCTGAACGTGGCAAGTTTTAACTAGGTGTGCTCTGGTCTGCTTATGAAATGAGACCTGTCACCACTACAACCGGAACTGAGGTTCTGCAAAACTCCCAGATCAGGAGACGTGGTGTGGGCACGGTTTGAACTGGTCTTCTGGGAGAGGGGGCCCCACCATGTTGGTACTGAAGCAATTGTAACTGGGAAAGGCAATTCCACCAGTCTCCAGGAGCGGGGCTTACTGTATGCAAGTTAGGTAGTGAGCATTAGAACTGTGCTTGTTCCTACAGGTGACCCTGTCCTGAGGGGCAGGGGAGTGAAATGCCAGTTCCTTGTTCCTGGAGGTGTCTCCCTGTGAATGCTGCCTCTCTGGGACATGCTCCCAGTTGAACAAATAACCTCCACACTTTGTGCCCCAGGTGCTCTTCAGATGGCTGTTTCTACACTGTATGTTTGTGAGAAATTTGACTTGCCTTCTCTCCAAGAGCAGCCCCAATGCCCTCTTGTGTCTATCTGAGTCAAACCTGCTGACTTAAAACTCCATGCTCTGAGACCTACTGGTTGTAAGAACTCATGAAATTTGGCTCCTCTCACTTTCCAAGTCAGTTGCTGTGGGGATTCATTTTCCCTGTGTATTCCCCTGTGTGCTAGTCTGTTTCTCACCCTTCTCAGCAACTTTGACTGCCTCCCAACCACAGTGGCCACTATCCACTTCTGTCCCAAAGCACGTCTCCACATTCCTGCCTTCTTTGATGTGGCCTTTTCTCTCCCTTTAGTTATGCGGTTTGTCTGACAGACTTCAGGTCAATTTCTGGGGTATTTAGAATGATTTGATAGTTATTTAGTTGTGTTCATGGTAGGAGGTGAGCCTAGGGTCCTCTTAGTTGGTGCCATCTTCCCCCTCCTCCTGTAGATTCTCTTTTTAAAAATAGCCACTTTTGACTTCCTTACAAATTGATCTTTAAAGTTTCCATAAAGGTGGATTGGATCTTTCTACAATGCAAATCAACAATTCCCCATGTCTATGCATTCATCCATTTATTTATTCAACAAACTTATATTGAGCATTCTTTGAGTGCGTATTTATTAGGCATAGGTTAAACCTGCCCTGGTTAATATGGAAGCCACTAGCTCCATATCTGAATTGAGATGTTATGTACATATAAAACACACAGAAGATTTTGAAAACTTAGTACCAAAAAAGAAATGTAAAATATCTTAGAAGATTTAGTACTAAAAAAGAAAATGTAAAATATTTTGTTTTGATTACATGTAGAAATAGTAATATTTTGTATACATTGAGTTAAATAAAATATATTATCAAAATTAATTTTACTCCTTCCTTTTACTTTTAATGTATCTACTTGAAAATTTAAAAGTTCTTATGTGGCTGGCATTTGTGGTTCATATTATATTTCTTTTGTTCAGTGCAGGAGACCTCAGAGAGCTAAAGTATAGGCTCAAGAGAATTCTGAAAGAATTCACAGTCTAATAGGGAAACAAATCAAAGAAAAATTTAAAGTGATTAGCTAAATGATAAAGAACATGAACTTTGATGTTTTATTGACATGGATTTAAATCTCTTTTCTGTAATTTGCTCAGTATGTCATCTAAACCAAGTGACTTAAACACTGGACCTCAGTTTTCTAGTTGTGAAAATTCGATGAAATAATATTTGAAAAATACTTAGCAGAGTCACTGCTTCATAAGTAATAGTTATTATGATGATGATGTTAATTATATCGATTTGATGAGAATGATGACACGTGGCTATAAGTATGCACAGAGTGCTATGAGGACAAAGGTGAGGGACACTTGGATCAAATATGTAGACCATATGTGGAAATATGTGGAAAGTTATATCTAAATTACACTTTAAAGGATGATTAAGAGCCACTCAAATAGAAGGATAGAGGGAAGAGTATGAGTGGTAGTGAGAGGAGTTTTTATAAAAATGTGTGAGGTCATGAGAGAATCTCACCCTTCCTGTTCTTACAATAAGATGCTCTATGTGAACATTAGCAAACTGATGTGGAAAATTGAGGCATGCCCCTACAAAGTTTAATCCAAAACAACTAGCTATGGTATTAAAAGAAGTGTGTATGTACGTAAAATATCAGAAGGCTTTCTAAATATCCAGATTTATTATGTAATTCTTCAACCCACACCCTGCCTAAGAGGAAGACCTCCAAAGTCAGGTAAAGAGAATATAATGAATTTGATTCATCAAGTAAGGAAGTGCTGCTTCTTTAAGAACAAAAAGTAATAGTATAGACATTCGTTAAAAGAAGATTAAAAGAGTAAAAGAAACCTAAACATAATTGAGGATGCTATTTTAAAATAGGCTTCTACACCATTTTCTGCAAAACATATTGCATCTTGGTATATTATGGCCAAAAAGCAAGCTGAACTGAAGATACAAATGCTCACAATTTAAAATCATCCATTGGAAATGAAAGAAAAAGCAGACAAAATAATGAAAATACTTTAATGCTTATAGATAAGTACTATTTGGGGGTTATTTTAATAAGCAAATGTTTATTTTAGTTGCTTTAGAATATTCTCTTGGATTCTGCATACATAAATTTCAACCCACGTTCTCTAGTTGCCATAACAACTTGATGCATTTGTTCTCTGGTGTCATTTTTTATCACATCAGTTTTTTTTTTTTTTTTTAAACTTCGGTTGCTATGATAACACAGTATAGTTGTTAAATTTATTCTATTCACATTTGTTCTTCTGGAAACTGGTAATTTGCTTTTATTTTTCTCCAAAGAAGTTTGTATTATAGAAGTGTAATAAGGAAAATAGTGGCCTAAATTCTAATACAAGTTTATCCTGAAATTTTAATTATGTGTATTAATTTATGCCCAAATGTATTACCTTTATGACATGGAAAATAGCTAGTGTTTACCTAATTCCACTCTGAAGAAAGGCATCAACCTTTGCTGTACCAAATGAGGGAAATGGACAGTTTGAGTTGCAGCTGTATCTCTGTGCATGAGTTTAATCAGTCTTAGTTGTTGGAAACTGGGGTGGTGTCAAGAAATATACCAAAAGCTGCCATAACTTGCTCCCTTGGTAACTACCTTGCTTTACTACAACATGTAAGCTCATTTATTACAAGGAATGAAACCCCAGCTTAGTAGAACTCCCTGTAAGCTGACCTATTCCTAAGAAAAGGGAGTCAAAAGTCCCCTTGTCTAGAATTAAATATTCGGAGGATATACAGGTACACATAAATTTGTATTTATTCATTCAGCTAACCCCTACAGTTTTCTCTATTTTCATTGCTTTTAATGACACTTTCATAAAAACAACTAATTGCATCACTTAAAATTGATACTCTGGTCCCTTCCAGCTCTAGAGATTGTTGTAATTTGGACAGGCTGTTTTGAGAGGCATGCCAGGGCATAAGGGAAAAAAGGCAAGAGAATAGAGTCAGAAACTTGGTTAGACTCTAATAGTTACTAACTATGTAACACTGGGAAATTATTTATCTGCTGATTCTTGATTGTCAGATCTCTAAAATAAGAATGAGAATAATTAGCCCATAAGCTTTTTTTGGAGGAATTCAGTGAGATAATATATTCAAAAGGCCTAACGTAATGCCCATCACATAATAGATGCTCAAAACATCTTAGTTGCCTCTTCTTCATATTCCCTTCCACTGAAGGCCAGTGAGAAAGAGTAAGAAGCTAGAAACCAGTGGAGTTCCAGCAGGATAGTGAGCCCAGATTTACAGAAGCCTTCTCTCTTAATAATATTCAGAGGTAAAGGGAGTACGGCTAATTCAGACTTTATTTGGATAGGAGTTGCTTCCCCTGATATTGCCAACTGCTCAGTGCAGAAAGAGGGGTATGATAGCAGGAGCCTTCAGGAACCTATAGTATTCAGAGTTGTCTTGTGTTCCTATGAGTGTGTTTGTGTTAGAACATGGACCCAACCATAAGCTGAAACTTCATGTAACTAGAGAAATCCTCCTGGCAAAGACTTTGTTGACAGATCTGGAGTCAAAGTTGGGCTGTTTTGGAGACCTTTGAAAAGCTGTATCTCAACCTGATTCCTATATATGTAAAACATGTTAACCAAAACATATTAAGTGAGCACCTATAGATAACACCTACTTTGGTGTTTGTTATTATTAGAGGTAATAAATGTAACATACTTTCAATGAATGTTTGTTATTAATACTAGACTATTGTAGCTGATGGTGTTATTAATAATAATGATAGCATTGATTGGCAAGTGCTAATTACAGTTTAGGACCCTGCCTACTTTGCCTGGGAATCAAGACAGACTTTTGTCCCAGCAGAAAAACAGCAGGATTTAGGAGAACATATGAATGCTTAGAGCTTGTTCCAGCCACATCTTTGACTTAAGACAGCAAGACAAATAAATGCCTGTTATCCTAGGCATAGGTCAATGTTAAGAGTGCTAATGTTCTGTAGGCTTGGTCTGGACAGACTCAGGAAATGAAAATGCTCTGTCTCTAGAAACAAGTGTCTTTGCTTAAGAGGAACTGAGGAGGCTGGAACTGAAGAAGTTACCATAATCCTATTCCTTCTGAATGCCTGAAGCACTCTGGAGTAATATGCCAGAGCATTCAGGGAAATGTATGGATGCTGTCAGGCCACTAGGGTGTCATTTAGAACCTCTGGCTGGAACAATGGAGACATATAAATTTCAACCCACATTCCCTGGTTGCCATGGTAATTTGATGCATTTGCTTTGAAGTGTCTTTTGTGTCTTCCCCACCCCCCCTTTCTTTTTCTAAACGTTAGGATTTTTTACTTTGCCAGTAATTCCCTAAATGTGGTTCTTATGTCTTCCTACTCTTCTTTTTTTCCAGCTAAATATCTGAATTTATTGCTCGGGAGTGATTTCTACCTAAAAATAATAGCTGAATATATATGTTCACATAGACCTGCCTATGTGTAAATCAGTCTCTCTCTCTCTCTCTCTCTCTCTCTCTCTCACACACACACACACACACACACACACACACACACACACACAGGCAGATAATTATCTTAAAAAGGCATTATGTTTGTCTTAGATAAAAATTGAAAAGTGGTTCAATTCTAGAAAAACTAATCGCTTTAGTATTTCCTTAGCAACTGCAGTGTGGCCAGGCTGAATAAAGAGTGTAATTTTCATTGCATTTTTTCCTCCACTTAATTACTTTAACATAGATTAAGACAAGAAGTGTGCTTCAGTGTACAAAGTAAAAGACAGACTTGAGTTGGCATTCAGACTCCAGTATATCTTTGCTGTGTGACCCTGGACAAGTTACTTAACCACTCTGAACTTCATATTAAAAATGGGTTGGTTGTAAGATATTTGTGAGAAATAAATTGAGATCATAGATGTAGAGTACCTAGAAAAGATCCTACAATAGACTTTAGGACATTATAAACAAATGTTAATTCCTTCACATTTAATCATTTAATCAACTAACAAAATGTATTTCAAAAACAAAATCTATTTTGGTCTCACTCATTAGATGAATGTGTACTTTCTTCATTACCATATACATTTCCACATAACAAAAATGAGACACATATGAAAATACAGGAGCAGAATGGTATATGGTCTTATTGCTTGCATGCTCACAATGTACAGAACTGACAGTGGAAAAAGGCATTTCCTGCAAGCCTCCAAAGGAAGGTGACTTCTTGTTACATTCAGTTAGGATCTTTCATCCAGAACCAAGCCTGGTTAAAAACATCAAGCTAATAGGAGATTTAGAAACTGTTTGATCTACTGAAAAACAGTAGTCACCACCACCAACAAAATTCCCCTTTCATGTAGTACTAGTGGCTGTGCTACAAATACATTTTAAATATAAAAATATGTTTAATCAGGGGCAATAGGGAGGTAGGAAAACAACAGGCATGCAGGAAAAGGGCTATGAGTGCTACTATTGCTATTCATTTATGTGCAGTGTTGACAGGGAAAAAAATAACAAGATGATAGAAGCAAAATTAAATTTTAAAAGGAGAACTGCAATTATATCATACGACACCTGCTTTCTAAAAGTGTTGGGTCTTTCAGAAAGTAAGTCACAGAAAATTAAACAATAATGAAAAAGAGATCACTGGGAAAATTCTTAAAAGGATAATATTCAAATCATAATAATTAAAAATATATTCTCAAGTAACAAGAAAAAACATAAAAGAAGAAATAAGTCATTTCTTCTTTAGTGCCTGTAAATTGAAAGTGTTAGGTGTATGAAAATTATTTGAACAAATATTTGATAGATTTAACAATCAACGTTCCATTGAATGACTGAAGAATTGTCTATTTGATTGTAATTTAAATAGAGGATAGATTTTGGAATCTGATTAAGCTAAATTAAAATCCCAGCCCCTGCCTTTCAGTAGCTGAGTAATTTGGGGCAAGTGATTCAACTTCAATAAACCTGTTTCTTTATCTGAGATAGGAAAACTGAATTTCAGTCTAGGGTTCTGCTAGGAAACTTTGTGTAAAATTAGACAAGTCTCTTTGCTTCGGTGGGTCTTTGATGTATAAAAGTGAGGGAGTTAGTCTCTAGGTGGTGGTCTCCCTGAGTACATTTGCAGTTTTGACATTCCAAGGCTCTATGTCCTAATTAGTGCTGATATTTAACTATGTTTCTACAGCTAAGACCCAAAGGCCTTTATTTTCAGGCTTCTTCTGAAGCCACTGTTTACATTGTATCCAAAAATCAGATCCTGAAATTAACACAAGAGGGCAGCTAGCTTGTAAGGATTTCAGCTCTTTTTTTGTGCATTACTGTATCTTCTAGAAAGTATGCAGTTTATCTGTCTCTAGGATCTGAGTGTTGACAGGTAACACAATATCCCCAGGTCTCTAGCTTGCATTCATCTTTAGTCAATGAGAGGACTTTGAGGTTCTGCTTCTCTTCCCTGAACATTGGTGAAGAATATACTTGGTGCTAGGTACTGCACAAGTATCATTAAAGAAGAATTTAATAAAAATAACATATAGTGTTATTTATTGTGGAAAATATAAAAATATATAAAGACCTAAATAAATGCCACATACTATCATGATATCCAGAAGTAATCACAAGTTTATTTTGGTGGATTTTATTTCTCAGTATTTGTGTTTCTCGGTATTTGTGTGTGCGTGTGTTTGTGTGTTTTCTTTTTAATAAACTTTGAATATTCTTTTGTAACATACCTTTTTATTTAAAAAATGTCTGATGGCCTTTTTCTATTCATAAAGATTCTGCTATGGCACAATGTTTAATAGATACATAACATTTGATCACATGACTGTATTGAGTCATTGCAGAATAGAATGGTAGCTAAGTACATGGACTCTGTAATAAGACTATGTCGGATTGTGTTTTCCACTCAATTTCCTTATCTATAAAATGAATGCTCTAATAGTATAAACCTCATAGAATATTGTGACATTTAGATGAGTTAATCCTGAAAATAAGAGAGCAGGCAGTCAATAAATATTAACTATCATTGCCAAAAATTATTCTGTACAGTCTGATATTTGTTTTAAATGGGCAAGTTTAGTTCATTTGCATTTATTGTGGCTCTCAAAATATTTAGATTTATTCTGTCATTTTAAGGTATAGTTTTTTGTTTGTTTACCATTCTTTCCTTTCTACTATATCCACCCATTTCTATCATCTATTGTACTGAAAATATTTTTATATTTGCTTTTTATTTTTTTCTCTGCTGGTTTGGAAACTTCTGATTGCATTTCTATTCTTTTATTAGTTATGTTTTTGGCATACATAATAATCTATAAATTACTTGAAGAAATCAATAGTATTTTTTTTAATATGAGAGGGACCTTAATGTACTTTGACTTATTGAATACTGAAGTTTCCCAACCTGTTATACTTATTTGAACATAAAAATTAATTTTTATTTAAAATAAATAGCTTATTAAACTTACAATATATTTTATTAATATCTGTGCTTAACATTGATCCATGTACTTATGCATTCCTTTGAGTTTACTTTCTTGCTGAAGCATATCCTTTAATATTTATTTTTGGAAGTGTCTTGACAAATTATCTTAGTATTTATATGCTTGTACTCTCACTTTTGCATGATAACTTAGCTGGGTATAAACTTTTAGGTTAGCAATTACTTTCTCTTTACTTTGTGAACGTATATTCTGTTGTCTTTTGATCTCTATTGTCACTAAGGAGAATCTTCTATTTTTAATTGGTTTTCTGTAAGCAATCTTTTCTCTCTTGTAGCTCTTAAATTTTCTCTTTATCTTTGATGATTTTCAGTTTTATGGCCATGTGTCTGAGTGCATACTTTATTTTGGTCGGTTCTTAAAAAGCTTCTTCTATCAGAGGACTTGTCTTTCTTTTTTTTCAATCCTGGCAAATTTTCAGTGATATTTATTCAAATATTGCTTCTCTATTATTCTCTCCATCTTCTTTTATTGTAGTCCAAGAAGATGTTCATTAGTCCTTCTCAACCCTTTCTTTATGTCTTTGTATTACTCTTCCACAATTTTTTATCTCAGCCTTTCAGGGCTATATTCTGAGAGGATTCCTTGTGATGTCTTTTCATTCTTTCTCAATGTGTTTAGACTTCAGTTTATGACATCTATTAATTTTTATTTGTTTCAACAACTGTACTTTTTATTCCAGTTTAATTGACTCTTTGTTATATCTATCTGTATTATTACATCACTTCTTGTCTCATAATTTATTACTTGGTTTTTAAAAAATTAACCTTATATTTTCTTTTATCTCCTTTAGCATTCTGTTTACTTAAAGATTTTCCATGTTCTCCCATTACATTTACATTGGACATATTCAAATTCTGGTTACTGATTTTGTTCATAGTATAGTATAATATTTTTTCAAGTGGTTCTGCAGGTGTCTTTTAAAAACTATTTATTTTGAAATAATAAAAGATAAAGAAAAATTGAAAGAATAGTAAAATATTGCCTGTATAATTCTCAAAAGTTTCTTAAAGGTTAGCATTTTATTACATTTGTGTTATTCTCTCAAGGTAGAAATACATACATTTTTTTTTAGAGAAATAATTTGCAGATATAATACTCCTTTGCCCTTAAGTACTTCAATTTGCATTTTCTAAAAACAAGGACATTCTTTTATAGGACCAAGTTACAATGATCAGAACCAGGAAATTAACCTTGATATAATATTTTTATCTATTCTACATATCTTGTTCAAATTTTGTTAATTGATCTACTAATATTCTTTATAGAAAAGAGAAAATAATTTTTTTTCTCTTTAATACCCATCACCAGGCTAACCCATCCCCCCACCTGCTCCCCTCTAGAACCCTCAGTTTGTTTCTCAGAGTCCATAGTCTCTCATGGTTCGTGTCCCCTTCTGATTTACCCCCCTTCATTTTTCCCTTCCTACTATCTTCTTCTTTTTTTTAACATATAATGTATTATTTGTTTCAGAGGTACAGGTCTGTGATTCAACAGTCTTACACAATTCACAGTGGAGAAAACAATTTTTCTGGTTAAGTCTTCAATCTGGGATCACACATTGCATTTAGTTCTCATGCCTTTTTAGTATCCTTTAATGTGGAATATACTTCAGTCCCCCTGCCGTTTTTTTCCAAGACTTTGACTTTTTTTTTTTCAAGAATACAGACATTTATTTTCATCAATTGGGGGTTTTTCTGGTGTTTCCTTATAGTTAAAATCATTTTATGTATTTTTGGTAGAAGACCTACAAAAGGGATATATTCTTCTTAATACATGATCTCCAAAAGAATCTAGAATATCTCTTTGTTCAAATATTGATAATGTTAATTTCATTTACTTGATTAAGATAGTTTTCAGGAGCTACTATTTTTCCTGAGTAATAAGAAACTGTGGGAGATACTTTGAGTTCAGAACAATATACTGTGTTTCACTTATTTCCACTCACTACTTTTAGCATGCATTTATTATTCTTGCCTGAAACAATTATTACTAAGGAGACTGACAGTTAGTGGTTTTCTAATTCCTTCATTTCTTCTACACTTATTAATTGGCATTTGCCTATAAGGAAGTGCTTTCCCTTATCTTTCATTTGTTTATTTGTTTATTCATTTCCTTTTACCAGTATAAATTTATGGATATTCATTTTATTCTGTGGGTTATAATTTGTTACTATCTTTATTTGTTCAAACTGTACTAAATTTGGCTATTGGAATTCCCTTCAAGTTGGCCTCTGTGTCCTTTTGAAATATTCCCATTAAGTTTTGAGCACTTTCTTATTTTCTGGCAGATCAAGATCTCCCAGGCTCATCTTGTATTCTCTGCCCCAACAGAGATCCCTGGTTCTACTTGACGGAGAATGGTATTTAGAAGCCAAAATCTGAGTATTAGTTGTGTTCATTCTTAGTGGGGTTTTATCACTTTTCTAGGACCTCTCAGAGATAGAATCAGGAAATATATGACAGAACTAGGAAAAATATACCCATATTTATTTTTATTTCTATCCATCTATCTCTTTGTATATTTACCATCTTTTAAAACTTTGAGTTCATAGAGATAGATAACTTCATTCTAACCTAATACTAAAGTATTTATTCATTATTCTTTTGCATATTTATAACTCCCTTCTCTGATAGTGAGAAACATGGCTTCCATCAATGGCAATGTATTTACTTATTCTTTCAGTCTTAGAATACACACTAGAGAGTTTTGAATTGCTAATCCTTACTATCAAGTAAACCTACTAAATATATTTCATTGTTTGTTTATAGTTATTTATTTTTCTTTAGCTTCATGTTATCTGGAAATATAGTCAGAATACTTTGTCCAAGACTTACTTGGGTTAGTTTTTTCCCTCTTTTCATGGGTTTTGCTACTAATTTGAAAAGCAGCTAGGTTTATTTGTTTCTCTGTATATTCCATTTTGGACCTTTTCTTTCCCCCCCCCCCTTTTTTTTAAAGATTTTATTTATTTATTTGACAGAGAGAGACACAGCGAGAGAAGGAACACAAGCAGGGGGAGAGGGGGAGGGAGAAGCAGGCTTCCCGTGGAGCAGAGAGCCCGATGCGGGGCTCGATCCCAGGACCCCGGGGCCATGACCCGAGCTGAAGGCAGACGCCCAACGCCTGAGCCACCCAGGTGCCCCTTCTTGAATTCCAGTCCCTCTTTTGTACTTTTTATTACACAAAACCTATTATAGTTCTAAAGTTAAAACTACATAAAA
The DNA here is from genome assembly GCF_009762305.2 of Zalophus californianus. NCBI lineage: Eukaryota > Metazoa > Chordata > Mammalia > Carnivora > Otariidae > Zalophus > Zalophus californianus. The sequence continues at coordinate 47,082,854 of NC_045605.1, forward strand.
CAATATATTCATTTTTATTCATACCCTTTAACTTGTCTACCTTGCTTCTACATCCTTTCTCAATCCTTCTGGTAAGTGACCAACTCATTAGTTTCTGGTATATCATTCCTGTGTTTCTGTCAACAAATAAGAATAAGTATGTATAATTTTTTTATTTTTTCCCTTTTTATATATAAAAGATATCACATTACCAGTATGCTTTTACACTTCTGAAGACTCATTTTGAGTGGGAGGTATATTTTTGTTTTCTATACCTTTTTTATGGAAAGTAATTTCTGAATGGAATTTTGTGTTTGCCCCCCATTTGGCCTCTTGGGTTCCAGTCCATAATCAGGTCTTATAACAGTTTTATTTCTCCCTCTCCATTGTAATATAGCAGCTTTCACAAACCTAATTATGGAGCCAGCATGCAGGTTGACTCAATTTCTGGTAATGAGGTAATGTTTGTAGATCCTCTTTCTACAGCATTGAATTTTTGTTTTATTTCTGATCCATAGAGATGTTTATATTGGTTTAGATTTCAACTATACCTTTTGTATTGTTGAAACCACAACTATCATTGCGGGCTACTTAGAATAGAAGGAATGTGATATAAATATAAATTCACTGGGTCATCTTGACAAGAAACATAAACATAACCAGTATTTATTATGTCTTTCCCTAATTTAGGATATATAGGTGATTTCATTATGATTAACAAAATTTTAATGAACGTTCTTATACATACATTTTATAGGCATCTCTCGTTTTTTTCTTTAGGATATATTTCTATAAGTGAAGTTACTAGGTAAATGAGTAACTGGATTTTCAAGACCTTTGAAAGATATTTCCCATTCTCATATTTCTCCAGAATTATTGTACCAATTTATATTCAAGCCTACTGTGAAAAACAGTACCAAACATTTGCTAACACTACTTTGAATTCTTTTTTTTAGAAATTGGTAAGTAAAGAGTATCATTTTGATCATTAATTAAATTTTCTAGTCATGTTTTAATAACATTTTGTTATTCTTTTGGCATTGTCCTCTTCTCTCAGCAGAATTATTCACACTTTTATCAGAAAGTTCTGTAGCCAGTTGCTTAGTGTCTGTCTTCTCAAGTTGGCAGTCTGCAGCTTAAGGGCAGTGACCCTGTTTATTGAACATTGATTCCCCTATGCTTGGTGCAAAGTAGTTCATCAATATAAATTATTTGAATTAACAAGTTCACAAATCCAAATGAGGAAATCATTGGATTTTCTGTCTTAGATTAGTTCTCATTTGTTAACATTTTTCTCTCTCTTTTGTCATCTCCTGGTACTTCCTTTTTTCTTTATTTTAGTCATTGGTAGAGTAAGATTTGAACTTCTGTAGTAAGGCTAACTTAGTTTTCTATGTGTTCCATCTTTGTTATTATTGATGATGATGATGTCTTTTCTTGCCTTCTTTTAGATTAAGTGAATATTTATTAGAATTCCATTTTATCACCTTTATCAGCTTCATATTTTAGTGGTTTTCCTAAGTATTACAATATACATCCTTAATTTATCACACAGATGACTATGAGTTAGTATTTTGCAACTTCACATATAATGTAAGAATGTTATAGCAGTATACTTTTATTTACCTTTGCCTATGCTTTGTGCCATTGTTTTATTTTACTTCTACAGTAATATTAATCCCAAAATACAATGTTGTAGAAATTAAGACATGAAAAAAATTACTTCTCTACATATTTAATATTTCTGCACTCTTCATTCCCTAGTGTAGATCTGAGGATGCATTTTGTATCATCTTTCTTCAGCATGAAGAACTTCTAATATTTCTTGTAGTTAAGGCTTTTGGCAATGAGTTTTCTCTGATTTTCTTATGAGAAAAATGCCTTCATTCTGACAAAAATATTTTCCTGGATATTGAATTGCAGAATGTAAGGTTTTTTTTTCTTCCTTCTTTCAGTTCTTTAAAGATATCTTTCTATTGTGTTTGAAATTAAGAAGTCATCAATCATTGTTATTATTTTTCCCCAGCATGTACAGTGTCTGCTTTACTGACTGCTTTGAAGATTTTTTATTGTTGTTGTTCATCTTTGTTTCCACTAATTTGAGTGTGATGTGCCTGAGTATAGCTTTCACTGTGTTTTGTTCTGTGTGGGGTTTCTTGAGATTCTTGGATCTCTGAATTCATATTTTTTTTATCCTATATGAGAAAAGTGTAGTCAACTATTTCTTTAAATATTTTTCTACCCAAGCTTTCTTTATTCTTTTCCTAGAACTTCAATTGCACATATATTATCCCATGACATATTTTCCTGCAGGTCTTTTAAAATGTCTATATTTTATTTTATTTATTTTTTTAAAGATTTTATTTATTTATTTGAGAGAGAGAGAATGAGAGACAGAGAGCACGAGAGGGAAGAGGGTCAGAGGGAGAAGCAGACCCCCCGCTGAGCAGGGAGCCCGATGTGGGACTCGATCCCAGGACTCCAGGATCATGACCTGAGCCAAAGGCAGTCACTTAACCAACTGAACCACCCTGGCACCCTTAAATGTCTATATTTAGTTTCTCTCTATTGATCATTTTTATTGCCCCATCACTTTAAATTCATTACTATAAATTCCTCTGTAGTATCCATTCTCCTATTAAGCACATTCAGCAACCTTTTTTATATTGTAAATTGAATATTTTAGGTATTGAATTTCTGTTTGGTTCTTCTTTATGCTGTCCCTTTCTCTATTAATATTCTCCCATCTGTTCACTCATTATGTTCTACTTTTCTTTTAAATTCTTAAACACATTTGTAATAACTTTTCAAATATTCATTAATTAATTCTAGTGTTTTTGACATATTTAGATCTGTTTGCATTGATTTGGCTGTTCCCCCTTGGTGACAGGTCACATTTCTTTGCTTCTTTGCATGACTAGTAAATTTTGATTAAATGCAGAATACTATGGATTCTTCATTTTGAGAATTTGGATTTTTTTTTAATGTACATTCTTTCATAGATTTTATTTATTTTTTTAAATTTTTTTATTGTTATGTTAATAATCATATATTACATCATTAGTTTTTGATGTGTGTTCCATGATTCATTGTTTGTGCATAACACCCAGTGCTCCATGCAGAATGTGCCCTCTTTAATACCCATCACCAGGGTAACCCATCCCCCTACCCTCCTCCCCTCTAAAACCCTCAGTTTGGTTTTCAGAGTCCATCCTCTCTCATGGTTCATCTCCCCCTCTCACTTACTCCCCTTCATTCTTTCCCTCCTGCTATCCTCTTCTTTTTCTTTTTCTTAACATATGTTGCATTATTTGTTTCAGAAGTACAGATCTGTGATTCAACAGTCTTGCACAATTCACAGCGCTCACCATAGCACATGACCTACCCAATGTCTATCACCCAGCCACCCCATCCCTCCCACCCCCAACCACTCCGGTAACACTCAGTTTGTTTCCTGAGATTAAGAATTCCTCATATCAGTGAGGTCATATGATACATGTCTTTCTCTGACTAACTTATTTCACTCAGCATAACACCCTCCAGTTCCATCCATGTCGTTGCAAATGGCAAGATCTCCTTCCTTTTGATGGCTGCATAATATTCCATTGTGTATATATATACCATTTCTTCTTTATCCATTCATCTTTTGATGGACATCTTGGCTCTTTCCACAGTTTGGCTATTGTGGACATTGCTGCTATAAACATTGGGGTGCACGTACCCCTTCGGATCCCTACATTTGTATCTTTGGGGTAATTACCCAGTAGTGCAATTGCTGGATCATATGGTAGCTCTATTTTCAACTGTTTGAGGAACCTCCATACTGTTTTCCAGAGGGGTTGCACCAGCTTGCATTCAGTGTAGGAGGGTTCCCCTTTCTCTGCATCCCCGCCAACATCTGTCGTTTCCTGACTTGTTAATTTTAGCCATTCTGACTGGTGTGAGGTGGTATCTCATTGAGGTTTTGATTTGCATTTCCCTGATGCTGAGCGATGTTCAGCACTTTTTCATGTGTCTGTTGGCCATTTGGATGTCTTCTTTGGAAGACATGTCTGTTCATGTCTTCTGCCCATTTCCTGATTGGATTATTTGTTCTTTGGGTGTTGAGTTTGATAAGTTCTTTATAGATTTTGGATACTAGCCCTTTATCTGATATGTCATTTGCAAATATTTTCTCCCATTCTGTCAGTTGTCTTTTGATTTTGTGGACTGTTTCTTTTGCTGTGCAAAAGATTTTGTCTTGATGAAATCCCAATAGTTCATTTTTGCCCTTGCTTCCCTTGCTCTTGGCGATGTTTCTAGAAAGAAGTGGCTGCGGCTGAGGTCGAAGAGGTTGCTGCCTGTGTTCGCTTTAGGATTTTGATGGACTCCTGTCTCACGTTTAGGTCTTTCAACATTTGGAGTCTATTTTTGTGTGTGGCATAAGGAAATGGTCCAGTTTCATTCTTCTGCATGTGGCTGTCCAATTTTCCCAACACCATTTGTTGAAGAGACTGTCTTGTTTCCATTGGACATTCTTTCCTGCTTTGTGAAAGATAAGTTGACCATAGAGTTGAGGGTCTATTTCTGGGCTCTCTATTCTGTTCCATTGATCTATGTGTCTGTTTTTGTGCCAGTACCATACTGTCTTGATGATGACAGCTTTGTAATAGAGCTGGAAGTCCGGAATTGTGATGCCGAAAGCTTTGCTTTTCTTTTTCAACATTCCTCTGGCTATTCGGGGTCTCTTCTGGTTCTACACAAATTCGAGGATTATTTGTTCCATTTCTTTGAAAAAAGTGGATGGTATTTTGATGGGGATTGCTTTGAATGTGTAGAATGCTCTAGGTAGCATTGACATCTTCACAATGTTTGTTCTTCCAATCCATGAGCATGGAACGTTTTTCCATTTCTTTGTGTCTTCTTCAATTTCCTTCATGAGTATTTTATAGTTTTCTGAGTACAGATCCTTTGCCTCTTTGGTTAAATTTATTCCTAGGTATCTTATGGTTTGGGGTGCAGTTGTAAATGGGATTGACTCCTTGATTTGTCTCTCTTCTGTCTTGTTGGTGGTGTATAGGAATGCCACTGATTTCTGTGCATTTATTTCATATCCTGCTACTTTACTGAATTCCTGTATAAGTTCTAGCTGTTTTGGGGTGGAGTCTTTTGGGTTTTCCACATACAGTATCATATCATCTGCAAAGTGTGGGAGATTGACTTCCTCTTTCCCAATTTGGATGCCTTTGATTTCTTTTTGTTGTCTGATTGCTGTGGCTAGGACTTCTAATACTATGTTGAATAGCAGTGGTGATAGTGGACATCCCTGCCGTGTTCCTGACCTTAGGGGAAAAGCTCTCAGATTTTCCCCATTGAGAATGGTATTCGCTGTAGGTTTTTCATAGATGGCTTTTATGATATTGAGGTATGTACCCTCTATCCCTATCCTCTGAAGAGTTTTGATCAAGAAAGGATGCTTTACTTTGTCAAATGCTTTTTGTGCTTTTATTGAGAGGATCATATGATTCTTGTTCTTTCTTTGTTAATGTATTGTATCACGTTGATTGATTTGTGGATGTTGAACCAGCCTTGCCGCCCAGGGATAAATCCCACTCGGTTGTGGTGAATAATCCTTTTAATGTACTGTTGGATCCTATTGCCTAGTATTTTGGTGAGAATTTTTGCATCCATGTTCATCAAGGATATTGGTCTGTAATTCTCCTTTTTGATGGGGTTTTTGTCTGGTTTTGGGATCAAAGTAATGGTGGTGTCATAAAATGTGTTTGGAAGTTTTCCTTCCATTTCTATTTTTTGGAACAGTTTCAGGAGAATAGATAATTCTTCTTTAAATGTCTGATAGAATTCCCCTGGGAAGCCATCTGGCCCTGGGCTTTTGTTTCTTGGGAGATTTTTGATGACTGCTTCAATTTCCTTAGTGGCTATAGGTCTGTTCAGGTTTTCTATTTCTTCCTGGTTCAATTTTGGTAGTTGATACATCTCTAGGAATGCACCCATTTCTTCCAAATTATCTAATTTGCTGGCATAGAGTTGCTCATAATATGTTCTTATAATTGTTTGTATTTCCCTGGTGTTGGTTGTGATTTCTTCTCTTTCATTCATGATTTTGTTGATTTGGGTCATTTCTCTTTTCTTTTGGAAAAGTCTGGCCAGGGGTTTATCAATCTTGTTAACTCTTTCAAAGAACCAGCTCCTAGTTTCGTTAATCTGTTCTACTGTTCTTTTGGTTTCTATTTCATTGATTTCAGCTCTGATCTTTATTATTTCTCTTCTCCTGCTGGGTTTAGGCTTTATTTGCTGTTCTTTCTCCAGCTCCTTTAGGTGTAGGGTTAGGTTGTGTATTTGAGACCTTTCTTGTTTCTTGAGAAAGGCTTGTATTGCTATATACTTTCCTCTCAGGACTGCCTTTGCTGTATCCCAAAGATTTTGAACAGTTGTGTTTTCATTTTCATTGGTTTCCATGAATTTTTTAAATTCTTCTTTAATTTCCTGGTTGACCCATTCATTCTTTAGTAGGATGCTCTTTAGCCTCCATGTATTTGAGTTCTTTCCGACTTTCCTCTTGTGATTGAGTTCTAGTTTCAAAGCATTGTGGTCTGATAATATGCAGGGAATACTCCCAGTCTTTTGGTACTGGTTGAGACCTGATTTGTGACCTAGGATGTGATCAATTCTGGAGAATGTTCCATGGGCACTAGAGAAGAATGTGTATTCCGTTGCTTTGGAAAGGAGTGTTCTGAATATATCTGTGAAGTCCATTTGGTCCACTGTTTCATTTAAAGTCTTTATTTCCTTGTTGATCTTTTGCTTAGATGATCTGTCCATTTCAGTCAGGGGCGTGTTAAAGTCCCCCACTATTATTGTATTGTGCTCCATGTGTTTCTTCGCTTTTTTTAATTAATTTCCTTATATAATTGGCTACTCCCATGTTAGGGGCATAGATATTTACAATTGTTAGATCTTCTTGCTGGATAGATCCTTTAAGTAGGATATAGTGTCCTTCCTCATCTCTTATTACAGTCTTTGTTTTAAAATCTAATTTGTCTGATATAAGGATTGCCACCCCAGCTTTCTTTTGGTGTCCATTAGCATGATGAATGGTTTTCCACCCCCTCACTTTCAATGTGGGGGTGTCTTTGGGTCTAAAATGAGTCTCTTGCAGACAGCATATTGATGGGTCTTGTTTTTTAATCCAAGCTGATAGCCTGTGTCTTTTGATTGGGGCATTTAGCCCATTTACATTCAGGGTAACTATTGAAAGGTATGAATTTAGTACCATTGTGTTGCCTGTAAGGTGACCGTTACTGTATATTGTCTGTGTTCCTTTCTGATCTATGCTGCTTTTAGGCTCTCTCTTTGCTTAGAGGACCCCTTTCAGTATTTCTTGGAGGGCTGGTTTCGTGTTTGCACATTCCTTTAGTTTTTGTTTGTCCTGGAAGCTTTTTATCTCTCCTTCTATTTTCAATGACAGTCTATCTGGATATGGTATTCTTGGCTGCATATTTTTCTCATTTAGTGCTCTGAAGATATCTTGCCAGTCCTTTCTGGCCTGCCAGGTCTCTGTGGATAGGTCTGTTGCCAATGTAATATTTCTACCACTGTAGGTTACATATCTCTTCTCCCGAGCTGTTTTCAGGATTTTCTCTTTGTCTCTGAGACTCGTAAGTTTTACTATTAGATGTCGGGGTGTTGACCTATTATTACTGATTTTGAGAGGGGTTCTCTGTGCCTCCTGGATTTTGATCCTGTTTCCTTCCTCACATTAGGGAAGTTCTCTGCTATTATTTGCTCCAATATACCTTCTGCCCCTCTCTCTCTTTCTTCTTCTTCTGGGATCCCAATTATTCTAATGTTGTTTCATCTTATCATATCACTTATCTCTCGTATTCTGCCCTCGTGATCCTGTAGTTGTTTATCTCTCTTTTTCTCAGCCTCTTTATTTTCCATCATTTGGTCTTTTATATCACTGATTCTCTCTTCTGCCTCATTTATCCTAGCAGTTAGTGCCTACATTTTTGATTGTACCTCATCAATAGCCTTTTTGATTTCTATTTGGTTAGATTTTAGTTCTTTTATTTCTCCAGAAAGGGTTTCTCTGGTAACTTCCACGCTTTTTTTCAAGCCCAGCTAGTATCTTTAAAGTCATGATTCTGAACTCTAGGTCCGACATCGTACTAATGTCCGTATTGAGTAGGTCCCTGGCTGACGGTACTACCTCTTGTTCTTTTTGCTGAGGTGATTTTTTTTCGTCTTGTCATTTTGTCCAGAGGAGAACAGATAAATGAGAGAACAAAATGCTAACAGGTTAACATCCCCAGCAAATATACTGTATACAAATCAGAAAAGACCTGAAACCAGGGAAAAGAAAGGGAAAGAAAGAAAAAAGATAAAAACAAAAACAGAACAATACAAAAAAAGCAGAATATGATCAAATATGATCAGGCTAGTGCATAGATCAGTGCCACACACTAGATTTTGCGCATATTTTGGTCTGTTAGAAAAAAGTGTCTCCTAAAATTTTAAAGGAAGAAAGTCATATATGTACAAAATAAGGGTTGATACAATGAAGGGATGGAAGATGACTGTAAAGATGAAAATTATAAAAGATTTTATAAAAGGAATTGATAAGTTGTTTGAAAAAAGAAAGAAGAAGATTTTTTAAAAAAAGGGAGAGAATGTGATCAGGCAGGGGACTAGAACAAAGCCATACACTAGTGATTTAGGGTATATTTTGATCTGTTAGAAGAAACTGTATCTCAAAATTTTAAAGAGAGAACAACTTATATATATATACCAAAAATAAGGGTAACTACTATGAAGGGACAAAATATGACTCTAAAAATGAAAAATAAAAAATGTTTTTTTTTAAATAGGGATTGATAAGATGTTGGTTGAAAAAGGGAAAAAGAAAAATTAAAGAAAACAGTTAAAAAATTAACTTTGATGAACTAATGAATCATGGTAAAAAAAAAGCCATGAATTCTATGTGCAGTATTCCCGTAGCGCTGGAGTTCTCCTGTTCTTCTTGATTGGTAAACTTGGTCTTGGCTTGCTGGCTGTTCGTGCTGATCTTCTGGGGGAGGGGCCTGTTGCCGTGGTTTCCAAATGTTTTTGCAGGAGGCTGAATTGCCCCGCCCTTGTCAGTCCGGGCTAAGCAAGCTGCTCGGGTTTGCTCTCAGGAGCTTTTGTTCCCTGCAAGCTCTCAGTACAGCTCTGGAGGACCAGGGCAAAAATGGTGGCCTCCCAATCTCCACCCGGAGGAGCTGAGAACTTGGGCCCTCTCAGTGCGCCCCCAGAGAAAAGTAGTCACTCCCGTCTCCCCGGTCTCGAGCCGCACTCCATGCTCACCTGGCCTGTGACTGAGCGTGTCTATCTCTGGCACCCAACCCCTTCTGGAGTCTCCAAACCCAGCAGATCCCTGTGGTGCGCTCCCACGGCGCTCCTCCCGGGGGAGGAACGGGAGTCTCCCCAGCTCTGCAGCTTGTTGGGTGCCTGCTGGAGGAGCAGTGGCCTGATTGGGCCGCAGATCACAGTTTATGGCCACTCCGAGATGAGAGCCCACGCCTTGGCTCTGTCTCTGCAGCAGGCTTCCCCGCTCCGATACCTGGGAGTTCTGCCGCACTCAGGCAGCCCCGGTCTTTCTGTGACCCCAAGGGTCCTGAGACCACACTGTCCCAGGAGGATTCCACCCCCCGCTTAGCCACTGCAGCAACGTCCCTCAGCGGAGCCGACTTCTAAAAGTTCCGATTTTGGGCTCCACGGCTCTAGCACTTGCCAGAAGTGGCCGACAGAGGCCCCCTCCCCCGCCATCTATCCTCCCGAATATCACCTCGGATTCACTTCTCCGCACGTCCTACCTTCCAGAAAGTGGTCGCTTCTCTGTTCAGAGAGTTGTTGCTACTCTCCTCTTCGATCTCCTGTTGAGTTCGTAGGTGTTCAGAATGGTTTGATCCCTATTCAGCTGAATTCCTGAGACCAGACGAAATCCAGGTCTCCTACTCCTCCGCCATCTTGCTCCGCCCCTGAGAATTTGGATTTTGTTGTCCTTTAAACTGCATTGAGTTTTGTTCTGGCAAGTAGTTAATTTACTGACAGACGAACATAATCCTTTCACGGCTTATTTTTAAAACTTTGTTATAGCAGTTCTAGAGTAGCCATTATAGAATAGTATAGAGTAGTGCTCTTCAGAAGGCATGGTTTTTCTCAATTGAATTCCTGGAATGTTGAGCATTTTCTCTCCCCTTTGGCTACTCAGATGACATATCTTTTAGTGCAGCTTCTGTAATCTTTACTCCGCTTATGGTTTCTTAGTACCTGTTTAATACCAGGCATTACAGAATCTTTTTGTCTGCATGGAAAACATTTTACTAAGCTAAAGACTTAAGAGAAACCCTATGCAGGTTTCTTGGAATAACATCTTCTGAGATATCTCCTTTCTGATACTCTACTTTGTAAATTTCAGCTCTTTCAGCAGCTCTGAACTCTGACCTCAACCTCTTCAGCTCAGAGAGGTCTGTCTTTATTAGGCCTCTTCTATTTTCTCAGATTAGAAAGTAACTCCAGGCAGAAAGTCAGAGAAATTTGTGGCTAACCTCATAATGTTTCTGCTTTCTCAGGGAATCACAATCCTCCATTGCCTGTTGTCCAAAATCTGAAGTGTTATTTCATATATTTTGTCCAGTTTTAGAATTATTTATGGCATTTGGTCTTATTAAGTACCAGGTACTCTGTATGATTGGAATCAGTAATCTTTGTCATTGTAAACAAGTTTGGCTGACTACTATGCGGGTGTGCAAAAAGTGAGAGATATTTCTATGAACCAATATAGAATCATTTCCAGAATATACTTTTAAAATGAAAAGCAAAGTGCTAAATAACATCCTTAATATGCTATCTTTCATGTAAGAAAGAAGGAGAAATAAAAACATTTACATATATTTCCTCATTTGTGCAAGAATCACAATAGGAAGGATAAATCATTCATTAATGATATTGGGTATTTACGGAGGATGATTACACTGGAATAAAATGAGCAGGATGACAGCACTCTTTGAATATACTTTTGCATAGTTCCGGATTTTAGAACTACATTGTTTCATATTTAAAATATAAATAATGAAGGGGGGGTGCCAGGTTGGCTCAGTTGGTTGGGTGATCAACTCTTGGTTTTGGCTGGGGTCATGATCTCAGGGTTGTGGGGTCTAGCCTCACATAGGCTCCATACTAAGCATGAGTCTGCTTGAGATTCTTTCCCCTGCCCACTCTTTCCCCCTTTGCTGCTCACTTTGCTTGTACTCTCTCTAAAATAAACAAATAAATAAAATCTTAAAAAAATAATGAAGGGAATACAAAATGGAACACAAACAAATAAATGAGCCTTATTACAAATGAATGATGTAACCACCTTGAAGGAGAGAAAAAAACCTAATGTTATTTGAAAAACAGTATTTGACTATGATCAGTAAGGTTAATGGTTAATTAAGTTTGTTTTTCATAGGGCTAAGAGTTAGTGATTTCAAAACGGCTTTATGAGTTTTCAAAGATTGTATAAAATATATTGTGGATAAATCAAAGAAGCAGGTTTAATAAGTCTCTCTAGCTCTCTGTCTTTCTATATGTATGTGTGTGTATATACACATATGTACACACACATACATAATATACACCACATATATGATTTCTTGGCTCTATCTGTTGAGAGGGACGAGAAGCAATGATATTCAGTAAGAATGAATGCAGGTAGGCCTCAGATTTAGGCTTCTCATTACAATTCTCCACCAAATGAAACCAAATCTCCTTGGAGGAATGGCCGATTCCAAGGCTGGGACAAAGAAAGAAAGTACAAGATAAGTCTGGGCTATCTTGCTCTGCCAGAAAGTAAGAAAGTGCTCAAAACCTAATGGGGACATTTCAAAAGGACACAGCAGCTAACTTGAAGGATCCCAATAGCCAAATTTGGGACAATTTGAACAACAAAATAAATATAGTAACATTATAAAACAAACAATAAAATGAAAATCCACGAGTTTAGACTGGTAAAATATGTGAATGAATGAATAAACAAATGAAGGAGACAAGAGAAGAGAAAGTTCTACCTTATAGGGAAAAGCCAACTGACAAGTATAGAAGGAGTTAGAAAACCACCACTGGCAACCTCCATAGTAATAGTATAATAGTAATAATATTGTAATAATTGTTTCAAGCAACAGTGATTGATGAATACTAAAACTAGTGAGTGGAAGTGGGTGAAACACAGGCTGTATCTAAATTCAAAGAATCTTCTCTAAGATTCTTGTTACTTACTCATGGAAAATAATAACTTCACAGTGTAGAAACCCGGCAGAACCATCTTAACCAAGTGATCAGAGGTAACATTACCAGTCAGTGGGACAAACTGACAGCATGTGCCTTCTGATAATGGCATACTGAGAAGCACCTATAGTCACTTTTGTGGTGATTTTGTGAAATATGTATGACCTAAATTTAATCATAAGTAAATATTAGCTGAACCCAAATTAAGAACACTTGAAAAAATGTCTGTCTACTACTCTTCAAAATATCAAGGTCTTAAAAGACAAAGGAAGATGATGAATTATTCCAGATTAAAGGAAATTAAAAATACATAAAAATAATGTAATAAATGATTCTGGATTGGATCCTCAACCAAAACCTAATGACGTTAGCAGAATAATTGGTAAAATTTGATTAAACTCTATATATTAAATAATAATATTGTGTCAACATTTTCTTGATTTATATCATTGTATTGTAGCTATTATAATATTAACATTTTGGCAATCTGTGTGTGAGGAACATGGTATCCTTTGTCCTATTTCTGCAACATTTTATAAGCCTGAAATTATTTGAAAATGCATTTTAAAATTAAGAGAAAAATGTAAAACAAAAAATAAATAAGGCCAATATGTTGGTGTAATCTTTACTTTTTAAATATTTCTCCCTTTTCTGATTCCGGTACTTTTTCCTCATCATATCTTTCCTCAACCCTTCTTTGATTCACTATTTCCCATGAGATCATCTAAATTCTGTAGCTTAATGTCTGAGACCTTCTTAAAGGCTTTTGCTTCCCTTTTCTGCTTTATTTTTCACAACTTCTACCTCGTGTTTTCACAATATTAGTTCTCCAACAACTTCATTATGACTTTTTGTCTTATGACTTTGTTCATGTCTCAACTTAATTTCCACAGCATTCTTTTCATGTTTCTAATATTTCAAACTTGAATTGAAATGATCAGTTTATGTAATTGTCTCACCTACTTTACTTTAGTTTCCTTAAAGGTCTGGAATAGTAAGTGTTATTTATGTTTATTGAACTGAACCTCTTTTGAATTAATAGAGCACTTTTGTCTACTTTTTTGACACTCAAAGCTTTCTACCTGATTTTATAGGCACTTTTGTGTATATCTTATTTCCTTTTTAGCTTTAATTTTTGTGTGTGTGTGGTTTATGGACCACATCTTATTTGTGCTTTCCTTATAACATCTAGTTCAGTGCTTTGTGTGTAATAGAGTTTAAGAACTATTTGTTGAATCAATAAATAGTCTGAGAACCTTTCTTGAAAATTGGTACTCTCTTCTCTTGAGCACTTAGGTAATGCCTACTTTTTTCTTCCTGTCCAGCTTTTCAAGAACCCTTAGGCCTTTATCTTTAGGGCTATCAAAATGGTGTTTACTTTTCTCTCAGAAAAAAAAACAATTTAAATTCATTGGTTATTTATAATGCTGAGGTAGTCTATAAAACGGCAATATGTTGTTTCCTATGACATGTTTCCTATGAAAGAGTATCAACCTCACACTTCTGTAGTTTGTAATGTTTCTTATATCTGAAGAGGATATAATAAAATGAAGTACAACTAAGTACTCTGTGAATATAAAGTCCAGAAAATATTAATAGGACTGGACTACCCCAGAGCACACTGGGATATGCCTCAGGCTAATCTGTACAGTTCTTCTCCTAGATGAAAGGGTAGTGCTTCCTAGTGGCTCAGCATCACAGAGCTTGTTTAACTTACTTTTTGGACTTTATAAGAATGTTTGTTCTTGAAAGGACATAGATTTTGTGCATGGCACTCACCAGTACCAACATTCATTTTCAAAAAAATTCAGGTTTGAGAAGAATGGTATAAGTTGATAAAGATGCAAACAAATAAATCTATGAAACAGTTAATTCAGGTGAGTACAATTTTCTTTACAGAAGAGTTCAAAAAAAATCTATAAGATTCTTTTTTAAAAAGATTTTTTATTTATTCATTTTAGAGAGAGAGAGAGCACAAGCAGAGGGGAGGGTCAGAGGGAGAGGGAGAAGCAGACTCCTTGCTGAGCAGGATGCCTAATGCAGGGTTTGATCCCAGGGCCCCAGGATCATGACCTGAATGCAAGGCCAACTCTTAACTGACTGAGCCACCCAGGCGCCCCTATAAGATTCTTTTAAATAGAAGACTTTTCTGGGGCACCTGGGTGGCTCAGTCAGTTAAGCGTCTGCCTTTAGCTCAGGTCATGGTCCCAGGGTCCTGGAATTGAGCCCCGCATCTGGATCCCTGCTCGGTGGGAAGCCTGCTTCTCCCTCTCCCATTCCCCCTCCTTGTGTTCCTGCTCTCACTATCTCTCTCTCTCTCTCTGTCAAATAAATAAATAAAATCTTAAAAAAAAAAAAGAAAACTTTTCTGGTATATATAAAAGGTGTATCCATTTAAAGTGAAGTTGGTAAATATTTATCAGGACATATTGTGTAATGCAGCGTACACCTGTGTAAACACTGTGTATTAAATTTAATACGTATCTATGCACATGTATTTTGTTCAGACACATGAAGGATATAAAAATAGTAGTAATACACTCATTGACTTCAAGGAGCTTAAAATCTACTTGAATGGATAAGAAAAAAACATAAGTAATGCTAAGTTTATTTTTCCTTTTGTTTATACTGTGGGTTTTTGTTAAAAGAAGTGAGGTGGACTAATCATTAGTAGAGATGTAAAGGAGAAGTATCCTGAGGGGATCATAGAATGAGGGTTCCCAGCTAACTGAAGGGCAGAGGATCAACACAGGCTTTGTAGAGGAGGGGAGGCATATGAGTAGTCCTTTAAAAACTGGGTAGTAGCATTACCAGAAATGGGGTACCCAGGAGTAGAAGTGAGTTCTGAAGAGAAAGAATATTTTTTGAGAGAGAGAGAGAGAGAGAGAGCACATGAACACGAGCAAGTGGGGTGGGAGGAGGGGCAGAAGGAGAAGGAGAGAGAGTCTTAAGCAGACTCTGCACTGAGCTCAGAGCCCCACTGTGGGGCTCGATCTTACAGCCTGAGATCATGACCTGAGCTGAAATTAAGAGTTGGACACTTAACCAACTGAACCACCCACGCGCCCCAAAAATGATTCCATTTATATTGAACAGATTTGAGGTACAAATGTGATTTTGAAGGAAACACAAGCAAACAATTAAAAATGTAGGACTAGCGGGGGCAGAGCAAGATGGCGGAGGAGTATGAGACCTGGGTTTCCTCTGGACTGAGGAATTCAGCTGAACAGGGATCAAACCATTCTGAACACCAACGAACTCAACAGGAGATCGAAGAGGAGAGTAGCAACAACTCTCTGAACAGAGAAGTGACCACTTTCTGGAAGGTAGGATGTGCGGAGAAGTGAATCTGAGGCGATATTTGGGAGGATAGACGGTGGGGGAGGGGGCCTCCATCAGCCGCTTCTGGCAAGTGATAGAGCCACGGAGCACAAAATCGGAACATTTAGAAGTTGGCTCTGCTGAGGGACATCGCTCCAGTGGCTAAGTGGGGGGTGGAACCCTCGCGGGACAGTGTGGTCTCAGGACCCTCAGCGTCACAGAAAGACCGGGGGTGCCTGAGTGTGGCAGAGCTCCCAGGTATCGGAGCGGGGAAGCCAGCTGCAGAGACGGAGCCGAGGCGTGGGCTCTCAGCTCAGGGTTGCCATAAACTGTGATCAGCAACACAGTCGTGCCACTGCTCCTCCAGCAGGGACCCAATAAGCGGCAGATCTGGGGAGACTCCCCTTGCTCCCCCAGGAGGAGTGGCGCCGGAGCGCACTGCAGGGATCTGCTGGGTTTGGAGACTCCACACGGGGTTGGGTGCCAGAGATAGAAACACTCGGTCACAGGCCGGGTGAGCACGGAGTGCGGCCGGAGACCGGGGACATGGGAATGACTGCTTTTCTCTGGGGGTGCACTGAGGAGTGGGGCACCGGGATGTCAGCTCCTCTGGGCGGAGACTGGGAGGCCGCCATTTGCACTCTGGTCCTCCAAAGCTGTACCAAGAGCTTGCAGGGAACAAAAACTCCTGAGACCAAATCTGAGCAGATTGCTTAGCCCAGAAAGACAAGGGCAGGGCAATTCTGCCTCCGCAAAGACATTTAGGAACCATGACAACAGGCCCCTCCTCCAGAAGATCAGCAGGAACAGCCAGCAAGCCAAGAACAAGTTTATCGATCAAGGAAAACGGGAGAACTCCAGCGCTAGGGGAATACTGCACATAGAATTCATGGCTTTTTTACCATGATTCATTAGTTTTTCAAAGTTAATTTTTTTAACTGTTTTTTTCTTTTTTTGAATTTTTCTTTTTCCCTTTTCAACCAACATCTTATCAATCCCTTTTTAAAAAAAAATTTATTTTTCATTTTTAGAGGCATATTTTATCCCTTCAGAGTAATTACCCTTATTTTTGACATATATATATATATAAATTGTTCTCTTTAAAATTTTGAGATACAGTTTCTTCTAACAGATCAAAATATACCCTAAATCACTAGTGTATGGCTTTGTTCTAGTCTCCTGCCTGATCACATTCTCTCCCTTTTTTTTTCTTCTTTTTTTTAAATCTTTCTTTTTTCAAACAACTTCTTATTAATTCCTTTTATAAAATCTTTTATGCTTTTCATCTTTACATTCATCTTCCATCTCTTCATTGTATCAACCCTTATTTTGTATAAATAAGTCTTTCTTCCTTTAATATTTTAGGAGGCACTTTCTTCTAACAGACCAAAATATGCCCAAAATCTAGTGTGTGGCAATGATTTATACACTAATCTGATCATGTTTGATCATATTCTGCTTTTTTTGTTTTGTTCTGTTTTTGTTTGTTTTTATCTTTTTTTTGTCTTTTTTTTCTCTTTCTTTTTTCTTTCTTTCCCTTTCTATTCCTCTGGTTTCAGGTGTTTTCTGATTTGTATACAGTATATTTGCTGGGGACGTTGTTAACCTGTTACCATTTTGTTCTCTTATTCATCTATTCTCCTCTGGACAAAATGACAAGACGAAAAAAATCACCTCAGCAAAAAGAACAAGAGGTAGTACCATCTGCAAGGGACCTACTCAATATGGACATTAGTATGATGTCGGACCTAGAGTTCAGAATCATGACTTTAAAGATACTAGCTGGCCTTGAAAAAAGCGTGGAAGTTATTAGAGACACCCTTTCTGGAGAAATACAAGAACTAAAATCTAACCAAATCGAAATCAAAAAGGCTATTAATGAGGTGCAATTAAAATGGGGGCACTAACTGCTAGGATAAATGAGGCAGAAGAGAGAATCAGCGATATAGAAGACAAAATGATGGAAAATAAAGAGGCTGAGAAAAACAGAGATAAACAACTACAGGATCACGAGGGCAGAATTCGAGAGATAAGCGATATGACAAGATGAAACAACATTAGAATAATTGGGATCCCAGAAGAAGAAGAAAGAGAGAGAGGGGCAGAAGGTATATTGGAGCAAATTATAGCGGAGAACTTCCCTAATGTGGGGAAGGAAACAGGCATCAAAATCCAGGAGGCACAGAGAACCCCTCTCAAAATCAATGAAAATAGGTCAAAACCCCGACATCAAATAGTAAAACTTATGAGTCTCAGAGACAAAGAGAAAATCCTGAAAGCAGCTCGGGAGAAGAGATATGTAACCTACAATGGTAGAAACATTAGATTGGCAACAGACCTATCCACAGAGACCTGGCAGGCCAAAAGGACAGGCATGATATCTTCAGAGCACTAAAGGAGAAAAATATGCAGCCAAGAATACTATATCCAGCTAGGTTGTCATTGAAAATAGAAGGAGAGATAAAAAGCTTCCAGAACAAACAAAAACTAAAGGAATTTGCAAACACGAAACCAGCCCTACAAGAAATACTGAAAAGGGTCCTCTAAGCAAAGAGAGAGCCTAAAAGCAGCATAGACCAGAAAGGAACACAGACAATATACAGTAACGGCCACCTTACAGGCAATACAGAGTCACTAAATTCATATCTTTCAATAGTTACCCTGAATGTAAATGGGCTAAATGCCCCAATCAGAAGACACAGGCTATCAGATTGGCTTACAAAACAAGACCCATCAATATGCTGTCTGCAAGAGACTCATTTTAGACCCAAAGACACCCTCAGGTTGAAAGTGAGGGGGTGGAAAACCAGTTACCATGCTATGGACACCAAAAGAGAGCTGGGGTGGCAATCCTTATATCAGACAAATTAGATTTTAAAACAAAGACTGTAATAAGAGATGAGGAAGGACACTATATCCTACTTAAAGTGTCTATCCAACATGAAGATCTAACAATTGTAAATATCTATGCCCCTAACATGGGAACAGCAAATTATATAAGGAAATTAATAACAAAAGCAAAGAAACACATTGACAACAATACAATAATAGTGGGGGACTTTAATACCCCCCCTGACTGAAATGGACAGATCATCTAAGCAAAAGATCAACAAGGAAATAAAGACTTTAAATGAAACACTGGACCAAATGGACTTCACAGACATATTCAGATCATTGCATCCCAAAGCAACGGAATACACATTCTTCTCTTGTGCCCATGGAACATTCTCCAGAATTGATCACATCCTAGGTCACAAATCAGGTCTCAACTGATACCAAAAGTTTGGCATCATTCCCTGCATATTTTCAGACGACAATGCTTTGAAACTAGAACTCAATCACAAGAGGAAAGTCGGAAAGAACTCAAATACATGGAGGCTGAAGAGCATCCTACTAAAGAATGAATGGGTCAACCAGGAAATTAAAGAAAATAAGAAAATTCATGGAAACCAATGAAAATGAAAACACAACTGTTCAAAATCTTTGGGATACAGCAAAGGCAGTCCTGAGAGGAAAGTATATAGCAATACAAGCCTTTCTCAAGAAACAAGAAAGGTCTCAAATACACAACCTAACCCTACACCTAAACGAGCTAGAGAAAAAACAGCAAATAAAGCCTAAACCCAGCAGGAGAAGAGAAATAATAAAGATCAGAGCTGAAATCAATGAAATAGAAACCAAAAGAACAGTAGAACAGATTAACGAAACTAGGAGTTGGTTCTTTGAACGAATTAACAAGATTGATAAACCCCTGGCCAGACTTATCAAAAAGAAAAGAGAAATGACCCAAATCAACAAAATCATGAATGAAAGAGGAGAGATCACAACCAACAACAAAGAAATACAAACAATTATAAGAACACATTATGAGCAACTCTATGCCAGCAAATTAGCTATCTGGAGGAAATGGGTGCATTCCTAGAGATGTATCAACTACCAAAATTGAACCAGGAAGATTTAGAAAACCTGAACAGACCTATAACCACTAAGGAAATTGAAGCAGTCATCAAAAATTTCCCAACAAACCCCAGGGCCAGACAGCTCCCTAGGGGAATTCTACCAAACATTTAAAGAAGAATTAATACCTATTCTCCTGAAACTGTTCCAAAAAATGGAAATGGGAGGAAAACTTCCAAACTCATTTTATGAGGCCACCATTACCTTGATCCCAAAACCAGACAAAGACCCCATCAAAAAGGAGAATTACAGACCAATATCCTTGATGAACATGGATGCAAAAATTCTCACCAAAATACTAGCCAGTAGGATCCAACAGTACATTAAAAGGATTATTCACCATGACCAAGTAGGATTTATCCCTGGACTGAAATGTTGGTTCAACATCCGCAAATCAATCAACGTGATACAATATATTAACAAAAGAAACAACAAGAATCATATGATCCTCTCAATAGATGCAGAAAAATCCTTTGACAAAGTATAGCATCCTTTCTTGATCAAAACTCTTCAGAGGATAGGGAAGGAGGGTACATACCTCAATATCATAAAAGCCATCTATGAAAAACCTACAGCGAATATCATTCTCAATGGGGAAAACCTGAGAGCTTTTCCCCTAAGGTCAGGAAAGCGGCAGGGATGTCCACTATCACCACTGCTAGTCAACATAGTATTAGAAGTCCTAGCCACAGTAATCAGACAACAAAGGGAAATCAAAGTCATCCAAATCAGGAAAGAGGAAGTCAAACTCTCACTCTGTGCAGATGATATGATACTGTATGTGGAAAACCCAAAAGACTCCACCCCAAAACTGCTAGAACCCATACAGGAATTCAGTAAAGTGGCAGAATATAAAATCAATGCACAGAAATCAGTGTCATTCCTATACACCAACAACAAGACAGAAGAGAGCCAAATCGAGGAGTCGATCCCATTTACAATTGCACCCCAAACCATAAGATACCTAGGAATAAATTTAACCAAAGAGGCAAAGGATCTGTACTCAGAAAACTATAAAATACTCATGAAGGAAATTGAGGAAGACACAAAGAAATGGAAAAACGTTCCATGCTCATGGATTGGAAGAACAAACATTGTGAAGATGTCAATGCTACCTAGAGCATTCTACACATTCAAAGCAATCCCCATCAAAATACCATCCACTTTTTTCAAAGAAATGGAACAAATAATCCTCAAATTTGTGTGGAACCAGAAGAGACCCGGAATAGCCAGAGGAATGTTGAAAAAGAAAAGCAAAGCTTTTGGCATCACAATTCCGGACTTCCAGCTCTATTACAAAGCTGTCATCATCAAGACAGTATGGCACTGGCACAAAAACAGACACATAGATCAATGGAACAGAATAGAGAGCCCAGAAATAGACCCTCAACTCTATGGTCAACTCATCTTTGACAAAGCAGGAAAGAATGTCTAATGGAAAAAAGACAGTCTCTTCAACAAACGGTGTTGGGAAAATTGGACAGCCACATGCAGAAGAATGAAACTGGACCATTTCCTTTCACCACACACGAAAATAGACTCCAAATGGTTGAAAGACCTAAACGTGAGACAGGAGTCCATCAAAATCCTAAAGGAGAACACAGGCAGCAACCTCTTCGACCTCAGACGCAGCCACTTCTTCCTAGAAACATTGCTAAGAGCAAGGGAAGCAAGGGCAAAAATGAACTATTGGGATTTCATCAAGATAAAAAGCTTTTGCACAGCAAAAGAAACAGTCCACACAACCAAAAGACAACTGACAGAATGGGAGTAAATATTTGCAAATGACATATCAGATAAAGGGCTAGTATCCAAAATCTATAAAGAACTTATCAAACTCAACACCCAAAGAACAAATGATCGAATCAAGAAATGGGCAGAAGACATGAACAGACATTTTTCCAAAGAAGACATCCAAATGGCCAATAGACACATGAAAAAGTGCTCAACATCGCTCGGCATCAGGGAAATCCAAAGCAAAACCTCAATGAGATACCACCTCACACCCGTCAGAATGGCTAAAATTAACAAGTCAGGAAACGACAGATGTTGGTAGGGATGTGGAGAAAGGGGAACCCTCCTACACCGTTGTGGGAATGCAAGCTGGTGCAACCCCTCTGGAAAACAGTATGGAGGTTCCTCAAACAGTTGAAAATAGAGCTACCATACGATCCAGCAATTGCACTACTGGGTATTTACCCCAAAGATACAAATGTAGGGATCCGAAGGGGTACGTGCACCCCAATGTTTATAGCAGCAATGTCCACAATAGCCAAACTGTGGAAAGAGCCAGGATGTCCATCAACAGATGAATGAATAAGGAAGTTGTTGTATATATATACACAATGGTATATTATGCAGCCATAAAAAGGAATGAGATCTTGCCATTTGCAACGACGTGATGGAAATGGAGGGTGTTATGCTGAGTGAAATAAGTCAATCAGAGAAAGACATGTATCATATGACCTCACTGCTATGAGGAATTCTTAATCTCAGGAAACAAACTGAGTATTCTGGAATGGTGGGGGGTGGGAGGGATTGGGTGGCTGGGTGATGGGCATTGGGAGTCTATGTGCTCTGGTGAGCAATGTGAATTGTGCAAGACTGTTGAATTACAGATCTGTACTTCTGAAACAAATAATGCAATATATGTTAAGAAAAAAGAAGAAGAAGATAGCAGGAGAGGAAGAATGATGGGGAGTAAGTCGGAGGGGGAGACGAACCATGAGAGATGATGGACTCTGAAAAACAAACTGAGGGTTCTAGAGGGGAGGGGTTGGGGGATGGGTTAGCCTGGTGATGGGTATTAAAGAGGGCACATTCTGCGTGGAGCACTGGGTGTTATGCACAAACAATGAATCATGGAACACTACATCAAAAACTATTGATGTAATGTATGGTGATTAACAAAACAATAAAAAAATTTACAAAAAAACCCACTAAAAATGACAAGAAAAAAAATGTAGGACTAACAATTAGGAAAAAAGGTCCTCTAGAATTTGGGAGTCTAAATTTGATAGTCATTTGGGAGTGAGTATTGAGAGAAGAGGTAGAGGAAAGGAGTTTTGGAGTAACAGTTGCGTCCAGGGGATAAAAAGAGGAAAAGGAAATGAAATAGAATAGGCAATCAGAGAGATGGGGTGTCAACTAGGAGAGAGATGTGTTTCTGAATATAGAGGTAAGAACTACAAAAAGGACGAAGTAGTTAATAGTATGAAATGCCAGAGAAAGTGAAAGACAATGAGAACTATAGAAAGTCAAGGAAAGTAGAAACAGTGAGGACTAGAAGGTACTTGAGTTTTAACTGTGTAGTATTTAGGGCAGAAGAAAGGGCAGAGTTCAGAGATTAAAGCAGAAGTCACAAACTGGTTGCCCTTATGTAGAGTCCAGCCTAAGTTTATATTTTGTTTGGCCCATTCTGTGTTAGCTCATGTGGTATTTTAAAAATACATAATTTTTTAAGCCTTTATTTATTTGTCAGAGAGAGAGGGAGAGAGAGACAGAAAGCAAGCACAAGCAACGGGTGCAGTAGGCAGAGGGAAAAGCAGGCTCCCTGCTGAGCAAGGAGCCTGATGTGGGACTCAATCCCAAGACCCTGGGATCATGACCTGAGCCAAAGGCAGACTCTGCTTAACCAACTGAGCCACCCAGGCGTCCCCCCAAAATACATAACGTTGTCAACATTTAAAAATCAAGATATTTTACATAGAAGGTCAGACTTCCAAGTTCTCTTGAAAATTCTAAACATCTGGCAACACTGGGTCTGGGTTTCCTCATTGCAAGGAAAATGTCTGGAAATGACTAGAGACTATACCCATTAGGGAATGAGTTGTCCATTTTGCCAAGGACCATCCGTCTCTTCTTACATATTTCTTGCAGCTGGCTCACTTTATTTTGAGCACTTGGAATCATTTGACATTTTGACATCTAGATCAGTGGTTTTCAAACTAGGATATGTCACACTCACACAGAAATATCTATTGCAGGATCCTATCCCCACTGTTTCTGATTCAGCAGGTTGGGGTGAGACCCAAGAATTTTTCTAAGAAGTCTCCAGGTGATGCTGATGGGGAAAGGTTCAAGGGTAAGTGAATGGTAAGGAAGTGGTTCAGGAGTTTAGTGTAGGGGTTAGATATATAGACTCTGCATTCAGAGAGAACTAAGTTCTCTGTTTTTCATCCAGGAAATAAGGATGATATTGTTTACTTCAAAGGTTTTCCTTTTTAATCTAAATGAGATAATGCATATAAAGTATGTATCAGTATCTTCAAAGCAGGATATAACTTATTGTAACTTTTCATTAAATTATTCAACTGCATGTTAAGCCTGTTAAATCCTTCAGGAATATTGATTCTGGGGAGAAGGTCAGAGATAGAGTGCTAGTTTTGGAAAAAAGTGATGAAGGGCCTTTATTTTATTTTATTTTTTTAAAGAATGAAGGAAATATAGAAGTATAGAATAAAATTACTATTTCCATGAGAGATAAATTGATGGGAAGTTACCAGTTTAAGAAATAATGGTGGAGATATGAAAGCATAGAAAGCCAGTCAAGGTATTGAGATTCAGGAAGTATATATGGAACACCAACTGGTATAAGGTAGGAAAGTTGTAGATTCATAGCATCTAACCCAGCTGTGGGATGGTTGATAAGGAGGAAGGAGATTCTGCAATGGATGAGATAATCTCCATATTTTAGAGGACACCTAGCTAGTAAGTGGAGATAAAAGGATTTCAACTCATTTCTTCCATATTCTAAAACCCATGTTCTTTCTTTCTCAACATAATGCCTTTCAAAGACCACACTATTTACTGTTAGACTGAATACTCTTGCTTGTCTAGAAAGACAAAACTTATTGTCTTCAGAATTGTCTATCCCATTAGATAGATGGGAGGATGGAGAGATACATGGAAGATAGATAATATATCTTATTGTTTTTGATATTCCAGGAATTAACAAATAAATACTGAATTTCCAGGGGATAGATACATTTTTAGAGAATAATAAATATTGATTAATGTATATTGTTTAGTAGATGAAAAAAAGATTAAATGACTATATGGATGCCTGGATGGAGGCATCTTATCTGACTTAGAATGACAAGTTCAGCTACCTGAGGATACCCAGGTATCTTCTGCATCAGAAACATAAAGTCCTTTACTTTGTGGTCAGCCTGGAATGGTGGATGTGCTGCCATGTTTGGTCTGACAATGGATCCAGGCAGCAATAGTGGCAATGCAGGCTCAATCAGATTGATTCCAGATGGTTTCATCAGGACCTTACAGTGGGCATCTACAATTGGCAGCCCTGATTTGTATAGTTCATGACCCCAGGGAGGAGTGTTTAATTTGCCAGTCTGTAGTGTTCTAACAGGACAGACAAAACTTTTTGGCCATTGACAATACCCCAAGAGTCAGTAAAAATATAACAGGAAGCACACTGGCCAGAGCTACAAGGATGACCTTGAGTTCGGCCACCTAAGTAGAGGAACTTCCATTTTTGGTTCCGCATACCTGGGACTAAACACAAATAGCATCAGCATCCCAATGAACACCACTGGCTTCAATTTAGTGAAACCATTAGCGAAGCAGGCCCAGGCATTTAGTGAAACCTGTGAATCCAGGACCCCATTGAGCCAGCAGCTTTGCCTCAGGGGACTTTGAGTGGAGGGTGCTTCTCTTTACCAGAGGTTCTAATCAACCTCTCTCACTCACAAAGACTTTAGCTCAGAGGTGTCAGTAAGGTTGTGAGACTGCAAAGACAAAGAGC
The DNA here is from genome assembly GCF_009762305.2 of Zalophus californianus. Lineage (NCBI taxonomy): Eukaryota > Metazoa > Chordata > Mammalia > Carnivora > Otariidae > Zalophus > Zalophus californianus. Next base: position 47,108,187 of record NC_045605.1, read on the forward strand.
CTGCCACAGCTTGCTGTGCGCTTCCAATACAGCCAGTCAGTCTGGGCCTTACTTTAAGGATGCTGATTTGTGCCCTAGCTGATAATACAGACCAAGTAAAATGTCCAAGTAAGATCATACTGGCTCCAATATTCAGAGTCCAGTAAGGTGCTGGGCTTCTTTTTTTGATTATTGAGGCTAAAAAGACAGAAGTATCTCCTTGACTGCTGGAGGGAATTGCTCAGATAGCCCCTCAGTTTTGTCAGAGTTTTTTATCCACTCCTGCTAGCTGAGGCTTCTGGCTTGCCAAGTAATAAGACATCATCTTAGTTAACAATTTGAACATCAGAAAATAAAGCCACTCATACTAAATCTTAGTGACAAATAGAAGAGGAATTTAGGTATTGAGGAAGTACTGTAAACATATTGGAAGCCTTGCCATATGAATAAAAATTCAAGGTCTTGGACCTTGAGTGCCAGTGGGATAGAAAAAAGATGTTGGAAAGGGAACACACCAAGTGCCATCAGTCAATGCAGTGGATTTAGTTATAGTTACATGTTTGGAATAGTTGAGGCAATGGGATCAACAGCAGAATCAATAATCGTCTGTGAGCCTCCAGATCCTATTAGCCTTTTTTTGCTGGCCATGCTTGGCTGTTGTTCTAAGATATTGCATTTTGGGTTACTATCCCTGCTGCCTTTAAGTCCTTAAGGTGATGATTTCCTTTTTTCTTCCTAAGATTCTCTTTTTTTGTGGGACTACGAAGAGAAAATAGAGAAAAGAATTGGAAGGAATGATTTATGTGTTCTGTTACTATTTTTCTACATATAACTCTTCCTGATCAAGAGAATCCCTTCTGGACTTTCTGAGAATTTACAATGAAATGTTAGTACTAATTATACATTCAGCAATGAAAACCACACAAGTGCTACATTGATTTGGCCCAGAGAACCCCATACACCAGGTCATTTAGCTTTCCTGCTCCATGGTAAAGCCTGCCCAAACCCAATAAGCTGAATTCTTCTTCCTCGCCTGCCAACTCCTGGAATGTAGCAGATTGTGATTTGGGCGACTGTATGCAACAGATCTGTAAGAGTTTGAGTGCTTGCCCTCCAGAAGTTCTCCAGTATATTTGGATGGGTGTGTATGTTCTTCATTCCCTCTTAGGTGCAGGGAAACTTTAACTTCATTCCTAATCATCTTTTTTCCTTAAAGCATATGAGGTTAGTATTACAGGGAAAGGAGAGACCATGAATCATGGAGAGTGAGAGTAGCTCTGTGCAATAAGAAGTCACATTTACTTGTGATTTTGAGGGGTGTGTAGGTGGTTTGCAGCTTAGTGAATATAGATTAATACTGTTTTTCGTCCAACTGAAGTCCTATAGCAGCAGCAAAGCCATCAATACTGCCAATCTAAAGACTGGCATATTAAACATATGCTTCCCCAGGGCACAAACTGTATGTATCTTCATAACTCATGTAGATGCTCATAGTAAGGTCCTGATGAGACCAATGGGGATCAAGCTGCTGACTGAGCCTGCATTGCCAAAATTGCTGCTTGCATTCATCATCATACTGAACATGGCAGCATATCCACCAATCCAGACTGAGCAAAAAGTAAATGACTTTACATTTCTGATGTGGAAGCTACCTGGGTATCCTCAGATAGTTGAGTTTGATTTTCCTTTTAGCCAGATTGTAGCCCTGTTCCCTCTTTGTTCCTTTAGTTAAGCATTCAGCAACTTATCTAATTTAACCTTTATTTTTTCATTCATTAAACAAATATTTATTACTCCCTGGAAATTGATAAATAATAAGATATAATACCTGTCCTCCAAAGAACTCTAACAGGATAGACAGATGTATAAACATGTGATTTACAATGCAATATGTTAATCACAATGACAGATGTAAACTATGGGAACAGAGAAGAGGAGCATCTACAATAGACTAGAATCAGAGAAATCTTGGTTTCTGCTCATAATAATTGCATATTTCTCTCTTTCACAATCAGCAAAGGTACATTGCTCTATAACTATAGCCTGAAAGAGAGTGGAAACTTCTGCTCATCCAGAATGAAGTTTGGGACTTGAGGGTGATTGGTAGATTGGTGAGGATGTCCTGCCATTAGGGGATAGTCAGCAAAAACCAGGGCACCATTTGGGAGCTGTCTTTGGGTTTATTTCCCAGTACTTGGCCTGGAACCACTTTGTAAATTCCTCTGTTGACAGGCATTAAACTGGAGGATCATTATTAAGCAGTTGAATATAAATTTCTTTAACATGTTGGATACCAATTCCCAAAGACATTCCAGAAATCCCTTTCATCAGTCTGCAAGTCTCTGATCCTTTCTCTTCCAGAAAACCATGACTGTCAGCATTCTGTCCTTGTTACCACTACTGTCCAGAACCGTGAAGGGGCTAAGATTTTACCCTACTTGTAATCTAAGAACCCTGACACAGTTTCATGAATGCCAGAATATCAGAAGACTCCTAGGACAAAGACAAGGGACTTTATTATTCACCACTGTAGCAGTAGCCAGACAGCAGTTTCTCAAGCCCCAGTTCCTATAGGGCGATGCAAAGTTGGCCAAGTGATATATTCCCATGCAATGGAGAATAACCCTCAGGCTGGGGAATGGAAATTTTTTACAATGGTCAGTAAGCAAACTTATCTTCTGCTCTGGAAGTAAACATTTTTATCATCCAAAGCTGTAGTTATACAAAGATCCTTGAAAGATAGTCCGTAACAAAAGTAGTCAGTGCTCCTGCTTATTCAAGGGCTCCAACCACAGTACCGTAGAGTAGAGATTCCTGCAAGTATGGGAATTTACGTAAGATGAAATTAACCCTTCTATGTTCATCTTCCTATTAACCATGTTCAGCTTTTACTAGATTGATGATCTTATGCTTGAATCATCCAAGTTCAACAGTCCCTGGTGAAAAGATTTGAAATTTATAAAAACTTGCCCTTGGATAACTGTCCCATTTATGTTTTCTCTTTGGGAGCAATATAAAGATGGGTTAGACAGTGCATTAATATTCTAAAACTGACATAAGCAATAATGAATAATATTTATTCAGGTAATAGACATTTTAATGTGCATGTTAAAAGTTTGAAAAACATTTAATTCACATTGCAGAGAACAAATAGGGAAGTATTGCTTCTTTAAACTTTTTTTTTTTTTAGCTTACAGATTGCTGTGGACCAAAGGAAAGTGCTTCATGTATTGAGCAAAATAAAGACAATCAGTGTTTTGAAAATGAAACTGACAAAAAGAAAAGAGTAAGTGTTAGAATGTTTTCTTTGTTTCTGTGTTTAATGGGCGAGATATGTCTTGTTCTCTGTGAAGTGTAAACTAATTTCTGGCTTTGGCGTGGACAGCATATGGGTTCTCCTGCTACTGAGTTGACACTGACTGTATATCATTTTGAGCAGTTGTGTTTTCATTTTGAGAATTTTGTGTTCTTTGTGTGTTTTGGTGTATATTCTTAAGTTGCTGGTAATCACATAACCATTTGGTAAGCTACTTCACTTCTCCTCTCTTCTCCTGTCTGGTTCAGGACAGGAGAATAACCCCCACACGACTCTTCGGTAGTGGCTTTTAGGTCCTATCGGAGTTTTTTGGCAATAGCTTCCCCTAAGCAATCTGAAATCTACTTTAATCATACTTTTTGTGGTTGTCATGTGTATTCATTCAAAAACAGGGAATCCCAATCAATATCTATAGGGTAATGTTAAAGAGATCATAGTGCTTTAGATAATGAAATCAAGAAGAACTTGAATCCAAGGAAAGTATGTGTATTTCTAAGTACAAATATTTTATTACTCAGTAACCTCAGATTTATTTCTGATCAATTGCCACAAATTGATCCTTATTTATTATAGCCCAATGATATAAACTGGGGTTCCATTCTCCATTTTATTGATAAAGACATCAAATTTAATAATGAAAACAAGAAAGTAAACCATTATTTTTATGAATATCTAATACATATTTAAAGCACAGATAAAATTATTTTGGGAGATTATAAGTATTGGCTTTATTGAGACTTCTTGAAATATGCCTTCAATGGTGTTTCTTCTTGTCTTTCTTCTGAATCTTTTATTAGTAAGCAGAGGCAGTCTTCGTTATGGCTCTATAAGCCTTCAAGTTTCTTTCAAATATGGGGTGGTATGTCTACTGAATGGTAAATGTCAATAAAGAACAGTTTTTCTGTTTATTATCATTTATAACCTGGGCTGTTTTCTGTCATTGCCAATTAGTTGAGCCTCTTAATGTTGACTTGATCTTGGGATTTGGGTAAAGTTCTGAGTCAGTCCCAATTATGAATTTTCATCATTATGATGTGGAGTCTGGAGAGAATGGTCAAGAAAGAATTCTTCAGATATTTTACAGAGCAACTTAGTAAGTTTATTTAAGTAGCATGGGGACAGGGCCCGTGGGCAGAAAAAGCTGTACTTTTGCTTTATGAAACTGGTGGTTATGTGCTTAGTGCTCAAGGGGGATGGGATGTGCAGGGAATATTAGATCATAAATGTCTTCTTCAAATTTCTACTCATAAAACTACTTTCACAAGATTTCTCTGGTGCTTATCATTCAGCTCAGTATTAGCTAATGGTGAGAAGTACTGGCAGATATGAGATCCTTTAAGAATGTAGCAGCCAGTACCTATTTGATCCTTATCAAAGCTATGCAGGGTATAGGTCAGCCTACTGGGCTAAAGGTGAACATTTTTCTGCATCTATTCCTCTTCAATGACTGTGAGGAATTTAGTTAACATAAGAAAGGTTGTATGGTGAATTGTACTTCCCTTTGTAAGGAAACTATGGAAACTAGAGCCAAATTTAACTAGTGAACAGTTTACAGAATACCTCTATAAAAGACCATTGTCTCCTCTGCTGAAAAATGTTTTTGTTTAACATAGAATCTGTTATTCAAGCTATCTGAGACTGTTATAATGTGTTTCCAGAAAAGGAAGTCATCTAATTTGGCAGTGACACTATTTTTCTCCAAAAGCCTAGAGGGAGAGGGTGAATGTCCATACAAGATTCATGAATACTTAGAAAACAAATTTTTAGACTTCCTGGCTGTCTAAAGGATATTTGTATTCTTGCTTCCTGAAAATGAAGTCATCAGGCCTTAGTAAGATACAAATGTGCCAACTTGTCAAGCAGCTAAATTAAGTAAGTGCTGGCAAATATACTAGGAAAACTTTTGTGTTTTTATCGTGGGAAAATATATTGCTAGCCTATGTAATTTAAATTCTAAAAGCTTTAGTTTTTTAACCTCACAGGTTAGTTATGAGATTTTAATGAGATCCTAAATATGAACATGTTTAGTCCTACCTGGCAAATAGTAGATTTTTATTCTATTGAAATAAATTTCAAGTCTTACATTTGTTTTATTAAGGTGGTAGATTCTGTTACAAATAGTTCTCAGGGTTTCCTTGGGTCCATATCTATATTACATAACTACGTTTATACCATTTTTTTGGCTGGAAACCCTTTGGTCAAGAAGAGGCTCCTGCCTTGATTTCTACTTGTTGCTGTTCAAAATAAGTTCTGATTGAATTAAAATAAGCATCAGTGAGAAACTCCTAATTATCTTAAGAAGAAAATTCTATCACAAACAAAAGAATAGTCATGATTATTGTATGAACACAAGATGTTACTATAGCTATTTAGTTCATAAACAATTCTTCAAAGGATGTTGACAGTAAACCACAATTTGGAAATCACAATTGTTTAGATCTATTAAATATTACACTGGACTTTGGTTTCTTCATCTTCATAATTAGGGTGTTAGATCAGATTATTTTTAAGGATTCTTCCAGATCTAAAATCTGATCATTCTGTGGCAGTCAATAGCAGACAAATTATATTGTCTAAATAGAGTCCACTAATAATACAATTAAAGTATGTTAGCCAGCAGTAACTAATGAGCCCCATACAAATTTAGACTTATGTGACAGACATGTATCTAGAACAATAAACAGGAATATCTTCATTAAGCCATATTAATTTGAGAAAATTTTAACAACCCAGCTCATGGGCCAGTGATTCTTTTTTTTTTGAAGATTTTATTTATTTATTTGAGAGAGAGAGAGAGAGCACAAGTGGGGGGAAAGGGCAAAGGGAGGTGGAGAGGCAGACTCCCTGCCCAGCAGGGAGCCTGATGTAGAACTCCATCCCAGGACCCTGGGATCATGACCAGAGCCGAAGACAGATACTTAACCGACTGAGCCACCCAGGCACCCTGGGCCCATGATTCTTAAAGTGTGGTCCCCCAACCACAACCATTAGTATCATCTTAATTCTTAGGCTCCACTTCAGATCAAGTGAATTGGAGAAATGCAAAGAGTGGGACCCAGACATCTGTTTTAATGAGACCGCCAACTGATTCTTAGGTTTGCTACAATTTGAGAACCACTGCCATGAGTAGTAAACCTCTGGACTTCCCTCTGAAGAGTCACTCGACATCTTTCCTGTCACATGCTTTAAACCAGTCAATTTAGGGAAGACCTAGAAAGTGATTAAAAAATTTATAGGGCAATTAAGATAGAAGAAATGCACCAGATGTACTTTTTAGGTTTCTTGTATGCATTTCTCATTTGTTGGTGATCCTCCCCAAAACTCTGTGCGCTGATTTTCTAACATCATTCAGAAACGTGTTGATGTCTGTATTGCTCTCTACTTGCTTTTAGTTGCCCACTTTTGACCATAGCTTAATTCATAACAGGCTTCTGGAAGCTATTATACCAGATGGGAGATGTCTTCCCTAAAAATATTGATCCATAAAAATCAGAATCAGAAATAACTTTTTTTTAAAGATTTTATTTATTTTCTTGAGAGAAAGCAAGAGAGAAAGAGTGAGAGTGAGAGAGAGAGAGCCCAGAGGGAGAGGAAGAAGCAGACTCTCTGCTGGGCTTGATCCCAGGACCCCTCAATCATGACCTGAGCCTAGGGCAGATGCTTAACTAAGGGAGCCTCCCTCAAAATAACTTTCAATTGCATTCCTTATCTTTGCTCAGCAGGGAAACTTCCCCAATTTTTATTATACTTTTAGCGGAATTTTAATATGTTTCGCGATGCTTTTTGCCATCATTGAGGTTTAGACAACTGATTTCTCCTCTTTACGAAGTAGTTTTTTTCAATTGCAAACTTTATCTTGCTCCAGTTTCAGGACTTACATGGATCATGGTGTTGCCACTTGTCATATGATGTGGAAAACTCTGAAGTTACAAAGGGCAATAAAATTTGCAAAATGTGTCATAGATATGTTTTCCAGAACTGACGAAATTTTGTAAATCTAGTAAGAAAATTAAAATGAGGAAATGAAAATAAAGATATCATTGAGAATTCTAGACCTTCACTGATGAAGAAATATTTTAAATTTAATGTGACTCTTTTATTTTATTATTTCCCTTGAACAATCTTAAATAAGTGGAAGTATCTTTTAAGGCTATGCTCCATGTTCAAATAAATCTAATAAACAGAAGGTAAAGTTTGGAGATATGGTTTTCTAGAATACCTAGTGAGAAACAATGAGGAATTTTAATCAGGTCACAGGGAGAGGAGGGAACTTTGACAGGGCTTGATGACCAAGTAGATTTGAGAGATGGGTGGTATCAGGATGAAAATAGGGATATTTAGGTTGCCTAATGGATAAACAGAATGAATTCAATAATGACGTCTTAAATTTGAGACAATGGTGGAACAGCTAAGGGGAAGTATTATTAGAGGTGCTGGACAGATTGGTTGAGAACCAAGTGTGATGTCAAAAGTAGGACAGTGTGATAGAGTGAAAAGAATATAAGGTCCACAGTCAGAGACCACAGTTTATATCTTGGCTCTACCACTAATTAATCATGTAACCTTGAGCAGATTAGATGGCCTCTATTTTTATTTGTAAAATGTAGATAGTCTCTATCTTGTAGGGCCACAATAAGGATCAAATGAAACAGTTATATATGAAAGAACTGACAGCTAAATGTTCTGGTTATTTGATTTGCAGACATGACTGTCTCTTAAAAATATTTTAAGTTTTAGATAATGTCTTGGTTCTTTGGTATTTTA